>NW_027640001.1:0-1200000 GCF_949606895.1 Notothenia rossii | reverse complement strand
GGAGAATCAGGACATTCTGAAGGATAGTTTCAAAATAAAAGACCTTTGAAATCTCTATTGTATGAGCTATCATCCCTATTTTTAGATGAGAATAAAACAAAGACTGTCCAGTATCAAAGACTCATCTCACTCCAGGGTGAAAGCAGGACACCCCATCTAGTCACTCAGAAAAAATCAGGACATTCTGGTGTACAGTTTCAAAATAAAATACCTTTGAAGTCTCATATATGAGCTATCATCCCTGTTTTTAGATGAGAATAAAACAATAACTGTCCAATATCAAAGACTCATCTCACTCCAGGGTGATAGCAGGACTCCCCACCTAGTCACTCAGGGAGAATCAGGACATTCTGAAGTACAGTTTCAAAATAAAAGACCTTTGAAATCTCTATTGCATGAGCTATCATCCCTGTTTTTAGATGAGAATAAAACAAAAACTGTCCCGTATCAAAGACTCATCTCACTCCAGGGTGATAGCAGGACACCCCATCTAGTCACTCAGAAAAAATCAGGACATTCTGATGTAGAGTTTCAAAATAAAATACCTTTGCAATCTCTATTGTATGAGCTATGATCCCTGTTTTTAGATGAGAATAAAACAAAAACTGTCCAGTATCAAAGACGCATCTCACTCCAGGGTGATAGCAGGACACCCCACCTAGTCACTCAGGGAGAATCAGGACATTCTGATGTACAGTTTCAAAATAAAAGACCTTTTAAATCTCATATATGAGCTATCATCCCTCTCTGTTTAGATGAGAATAAAACAAAAACTGTCCAGTATCAAAGACTCATCAAACTCCAGGGTGATAGCAGGACACCCCACCTAGTCACTCAGAAAAAATCAGGACATTCTGATGTAGAGTTTCAAAATAAAATACCTTTGAAATCTCTATTGTATGAGCTATCATCCCTGATTTTAGATGAGAATAAAACAAAAACTGTCCAGTATCAAATACGCATCTCACTCCAGGGTGATAGCAGGACACCCCACCTAGTCATTCAGGGAGAATCAGGACATTCTGATTTAGAGTTTCAAAATAAAATACCTTTGAAGTCTCATATATGAGCTATCATCCCTGTTTTTAGATGGGAATAAAACAAACACTGTCCAGTATCAAAGACTCATCTAACTCCATGGTGATAGCAGGACACCCCATCTAGTCACTCAGAAAAAATCAGGACATTCTGATGTAGAGTTTCAAAATAAAATACCTTTGAAATCTCTATTCTATGAGCTATCATCCCTATTTTTAGATGAGAATAAAACAAAGACTGTCCAGTATCAAAGACTCATCTCACTCCAGGGTGAAAGCAGGACACCCCATCTAGTCACTCAGAAAAAATCAGGACATTCTGGTGTACAGTTTCAAAATAAAATACCTTTGAAGTCTCATATATGAGCTATCATCCCTGTTTTTAGATGAGAATAAAACAATAACTGTCCAATATCAAAGACTCATCAAACTCCAGGGTGATAGCAGGACACCCCACCTAGTCACTCAGAAAAAATCAGGACATTCTGATGTACAGTTTCAAAATAAAAGACCTTTGAAGTCTCATATATGAGCTATCATCCCTGTTTTTAGATGAGAATAAAACAATAACTGTCCAATATCAAAGACTCATCAAACTCCAGGGTGATAGCAGGACACCCCACCTAGTCACTCAGAAAAAATCAGGACATTCTGATGTAGAGTTTCAAAATAAAATACCTTTGAAATCTCTATTGTATGAGCTATCATCCCTGTATTTAGATGAGAATAAAACAAAAACTGTCCAGTATCAAAGACGCATCTCACTCCAGGGTGATAGCAGGACACCCCATCTAGTCACTCAGAAAAAATCAGGACATTCTGATGTAGAGTTTCAAAATAAAATACCTTTGAAATCTCTATTGTATGAGCTTTGATCCCTGTTTTTAGATGAGAATAAAACAAAAACTGTCCAGTATCAAAGACGCATCTCACTCCAGGGTGATAGTAGGTCACCCCACCTAGTCACTCAGGGAGAATCAGGACATTCTGATTTAGAGTTTCAAAATAAAATACCTTTGAAATCTCATATATGAGCTATCATCCCTGTTTTTAGATGAGAATAAAACAATAACTGTCCAGTATCAAAAACTCATCTCACTCCAGGGTGATAGCATGACACCCCACCTAGTCACTCAGTGAGAATCAGGACATTCTGATTTTGAGTTTCAAAATAAAATACCTTTGAAGTCTCATATATGAGCTATCATCCCTGTTTTTAGATGGGAATAAAACAAACACTGTCCAGTATCAAAGACTCATCTAACTCCATGGTGATAGCAGGACACCCCATCTAGTCACTCAGAAAAAATCAGGACATTCTGATGTAGAGTTTCAAAATAAAATACCTTTGAAATCTCTATTGTATGAGCTATCATCCCTGTTTTTAGATGAGAATAAAACAAACACTGTCCAGTATCAAATACTCATTTCCCTTCAGGGTGATAACAGGACACCCCACCTAGTCACTCAGGGAGAATCAGGACTTTCTGAAGTACAGTTTCAAAATAAAAGACCTTTGAAATCTCTATTGCATGAGCTATCATCCCTGTTTTTAGATGAGAATAAAACAAATACAGTCCAATATCAAAGACTCATCTCACTCCAGGGTGATAGCAGGACTCCCCACCTAGTCACTCAGGGAGAATCAGGACATTCTGAAGTACAGTTTCAAAATAAAAGACCTTTGAAATCTCTATTGCATGAGCTATCATCCCTGTTTTTAGATGATAATAAAACAAAAACTGTCCCATATCAAAGACTCATCTCACTCCAGGGTGATAGCAGGACACCCCATCTAGTCACTCAGAAAAAATCAGGACATTCTGATGTAGAGTTTCAAAATAAAATACCTTTGAAATCTCTATTGTATGAGCTATCATCCCTGTTTTTAGATGAGAATAAAACAAAAACTGTCCAGTATCAAAGACGCATCTCACTCCAGGGTGATAGCAGGACACCCCACCTAGTCACTCAGGGGGAATCAGGACATTCTGATGTAGAGTTTCAAAATAAAAGACCTTTGAAATCTCATATATGAGCTATAATCCCTCTCTGTTTAGATGAGAATAAAACAAAAACTGTCCAGTATCAAATACGCATCTCACTCCAGGGTGATAGCAGGACACCCCACCTAGTCACTCAGAAAAAATCAGGACATTCTGATTTAGAGTTTCAAAATAAAATACCTTTGAAATCTCATATATGAGCTATCATCCCTGTTTTTAGATGAGAATAAAACAATAACTGTCCAGTATCAAAAACTCATCTCACTCCAGGGTGATAGCATGACACCCCACCTAGTCACTCAGTGAGAATCAGGACATTCTGATGTAGAGTTTCAAAATAAAAGACCTTTGAAATCTCATATATGAGCTATCATCCCACTGTATTTAGATAAGAATAAAACAAACACTGTCCAGTATCAAATACTCATTTCCCTTCAGGGTGATAACAGGACACCCCACCTAGTCACTCAGGGAGAATCAGGACTTTCTGAAGTACAGTTTCAAAATAAAAGACCTTTGAAATCTCTATTGCATGAGCTATCATCCCTGTTTTTAGATGAGAATAAAACAAAAACTGTCCAGTATCAAAGACGCATCTCACTCCAGGGTTATAGCAGGACACCCCATCTAGTCACTCAGAATAAATCAGGACATTCTGATGTAGAGTTTCAAAATAAAAGACCTTTGAAATCTCATATATGAGCTATCATCCCTCTCTGTTTTGATGAGAATAAAACAAAAACTCTCAAGTATCAAAGACTGATCTCACGCCAGGGTGATAGCAGGACACGCCACCTAGTCACTCAGAAAAAATCAGGACATTCTGATTTAGAGTTTCAAAATAAAATACCTTTGAAATCTCTATTGTATGAGCTATGATCCCTGTTTTTAGATGAGAATAAAACAAAAACTGTCCAGTATCAAAGACGCATCTCACTCCAGGGTGATAGCAGGACACCCCACCTAGTCACTCAGAAAAAATCAGGACATTCTGACTTAGAGTTTCAAAATAAAATACCTTTGAAATCTCATATATGAGCTATCATCCCTGTTTTTAAATGAGAATAAAACAATAACTGTCCGGTATCAAAAACTCATCTTACTCCAGGGTGATAGCATGACACCCCACCTAGTCACTCAGGGAGAATCAGGACATTCTGAAGTACAGTTTCAAAATAAAAGACCTTTGAAATCTCTATTGCATGAGCTATCATCCCTGTTTTTAGATGAGAATAAAACAAAAACTGTCCCGTATCAAAGACTCATCTCACTCCAGGGTGATAGCAGGACACCCCATCTAGTCACTCAGAAAAAATCAGGACATTCTGATGTAGAGTTTCAAAATAAAATACCTTTGAAATCTCTATTGTATGAGCTATCATCCCTGTTTTTAGATGAGAATAAAACAAAAACTGTCCAGTATCAAAGACGCATCTCACTCCAGGGTGATAGCAGGACACCCCATCTAGTCACTCAGAATAAATCAGGACATTCTGATGTAGAGTTTCAAAATAAAATACCTTTGAAATCTCTATTGTATGAGCTATGATCCCTGTTTTTAGATGAGAATAAAACAAAAACTGTCCAGTATCAAAGACGCATCTCACTCCAGGGTGATAGCAGGACACCCCACCTAGTCACTCAGGGGGAATCAGGACATTCTGATGTAGAGTTTCAAAATAAAAGACCTTTGAAATCTCATATATGAGCTATAATCCCTCTCTGTTTAGATGAGAATAAAACAAAAACTGTCCAGTATCAAAGACTCATCTCGCTCCAGGGTGATAGCAGGACACCCCATCTAGTCACCCAGAAAAAATCAGGACATTCTGATGTAGAGTTTCAAAATAAAATACCTTTGAAATCTCTATTGTATGAGCTATCATCCCTGTTTTTAGATGAGAATAAAACAAAAACTGTCCAGTATCAAAGACTCATCTCACTCCAGGGTGATAGCACGACACCCCATCTAGTCACTCAGAAAAAATCAGGACATTCTGGTTTACAGTTTCAAAATAAAATACCTTTGAAATCTCATATATGAGCTATCATCCCTGTTTTTAGATGAGAATAAAACAATAACTGTCCAGTATCAAAAACTCATCTCACTCCAGGGTGATAGCATGACACCCCACCTAGTCACTCAGGGAGAATCAGGACATTCTGATATAGAGTTTTAAAATAAAAGACCTTTGAAATCTCATATATGAGCTATCATCCCTGTTTTTAGATGAGAATAAAACAATAACTGTCCAGTATCAAAAACTCATCTCACTCCAGGGTGATAGCATGACACCCCACCTAGTCACTCAGGGAGAATCAGGACTTTCTGATGAAGAGTTTCAAAATAAAAGACCTTTGAAATTTCTATTGCATGAGCTATCATCCCTGTTTTTAGATGAGAATAAAACAAATACTGTCCAATATCAAAGACTCATCTCACTCCAGGGTGATAGCAGGACTCCCCACCTAGTCACTCAGGGAGAATCAGGACATTCTGAAGTACAGTTTCAAAATAAAAGACCTTTGAAATCTCATATATGAGCTATAATCCCTCTCTGTTTAGATGAGAATAAAACAAAAACTGTCCAGTATCAAAGACTCATTTCCCTTCAGGGTGATAACAGGACACCCCACCTAGTCACTCAGGGAGAATCAGGACTTTCTGAAGTACAGTTTCAAAATAAAAGACCTTTGAAATCTCTATTGCATGAGCTATCATCCCTGTTTTTAGATGAGAATAAAACAAAAACTGTCCCGTATCAAAGACTCATCTCACTCCAGGGTGATAGCAGGACACCCCATCTAGTCACTCAGAAAAAATCAGGACATTCTGATGTAGAGTTTCAAAATAAAATACCTTTGAAATCTCTATTGTATGAGCTATCATCCCTATTTTTAGATGAGACTAAAACAAAGACTGTCCAGTATCAAAGACGCATCTCACTCCAGGGTGATAGCAGGACACCCCACCTAATCACTCAGAAAAAATCAGGACATTCTGATTTAGAGTTTCAAAATAAAATACCTTTGAAATCTCTATTGTATGAGCTATGATCCCTGTTTTTAGATGAGAATAAAACAAAAACTGTCCAGTATCAAAGACGCATCTCACTCCAGGGTGATAGCAGGACACCCCACCTAGTCACTCAGGGAGAATCAGGACATTCTGATGTAGAGTTTCAAAATAAAAGACCTTTGAAATCTCATATATGAGCTATCATCCCTCTCTGTTTAGATGAGAATAAAACAAAAACTGTCCAGTATCAAAGACTCATCTCACTCCAGGGTGATAGCAGGACACCCCACCTAGTCACTCAGAAAAAATCAGGACATTCTGATGTAGAGTTTCAAAATAAAATACCTTTGAAATCTCTATTGTATGAGCTATCATCCCTATTTTTAGATGAGAATAAAACAAAGACTGTCCAGTATCAAAGACGCATCTCACTCCAGGGTGATAGCAGGACACCCCACCTAGTCACTCAGAAAAAATCAGGACATTCTGATTTAGAGTTTCAAAATAAAAGACCTTTGAAATCTCATATATGAGCTATCATCCCTCTCTGTTTAGATGAGAATAAAACAAAAACTGTCCAGTATCAAAGACTCATCTCACTCCAGGGTGATAGCAGGACACCCCACCTAGTCACTCAGAAAAAATCAGGACATTCTGATGTAGAGTTTCAAAATAAAATACCTTTGAAATCTCTATTGTATGAGCTATCATCCCTATTTTTAGATGAGAATAAAACAAAGACTGTCCAGTATCAAAGACGCATCTCACTCCAGGGTGATAGCAGGACACCCCACCTAGTCACTCAGAAAAAATCAGGACATTCTGATTTAGAGTTTCAAAATAAAATACCTTTGAAATCTCATATATGAGCTATCATCCCTGTTTTTAGATGAGAATAAAACAATAACTGTCCAGTATCAAAAACTCATCTCACTCCAGGGTGATAGCATGACACCCCACCTAGTCACTCAGGGAGAATCAGGACATTCTGATGTAGAGTTTCAAAATAAAAGACCTTTGAAATCTCATATATGAGCTATCATCCCTCTGTATTTAGATAAGAATAAAACAAACACTGTCCAGTATCAAATACTCATTTCCATTCAGGGTGATAACAGGACACCCCACCTAGTCACTCAGGGAGAATCAGGACTTTCTGAAGTACAGTTTCAAAATAAAAGACCTTTGAAATCTCTATTGCATGAGCTATCATCCCTGTTTTTAGATGAGAATAAAACAAATACAGTCCAATATCAAAGACTCATCTCACTCCAGGGTGATAGCAGGACACCCCACCTAGTCACTCAGGGGGAATCAGGACATTCTGATGTAGAGTTTCAAAATAAAAGACCTTTGAAATCTCATATATGAGCTATAATCCCTCTCTGTTTAGATGAGAATAAAACAAAAACTGTCCAGTATCAAATACGCATCTCACTCCAGGGTGATAGCAGGACACCCCATCTAGTCACTCAGAAAAAATCAGGACATTCTGATGTAGAGTTTCAAAATAAAATACCTTTGAAATCTCTATTGTATGAGCTATCATCCCTGTTTTTAGATGAGAATAAAACAAAAACTGTCCAGTATCAAAGACTCATCTCACTCCAGGGTGATAGCAGGACACCCCATCTAGTCACCCAGAAAAAGTCAGGACATTCTGATGTAGAGTTTCAAAATAAAATACCTTTGAAATCTCTATTGTATGAGCTATCATCCCTGTTTTTAGATGAGAATAAAACAAAAACTGTCCAGTATCATCTCACTCCAGGGTGATAGCAGGACACCCCATCTAGTCACCCAGAAAAAATCAGGACATTCTGATGTAGAGTTTCAAAATAAAATACCTTTGAAATCTCTATTGCATGAGCTATCATCCCTGTATTTAGATGAGAATAAAACAAAAACTGTCCAGTATCAAAGACTCATCTCACTCCAGGGTGATAGCAGGACACCCCACCTAGTCACTCAGAAAAAATCAGGACATTCTGATGTAGAGTTTCAAAATAAAATACCTTTGAAATCTCTATTGTATGAGCTATCATCCCTATTTTTAGATGAGAATAAAACAAAGACTGTCCAGTATCAAAGAATCATCTCACTCCAGGGTGATAGCAGGACACCCCATCTAGTCACTCAGAAAAAATCAGGACATTCTGGTTTACAGTTTCAAAATAAAATACCTTTGAAGTCTCATATATGAGCTATCATCCCTGTTTTTAGATGAGAATAAAACAATAACTGTCGAATATCAAAGACTCATCAAACTCCAGGTGATAGCAGGACACCCCACCTAGTCACTCAGAAAAAATCAGGACATTCTGATGTACAGTTTCAAAATAAAAGACCTTTGAAATCTCATATATGAGCTATCATCCCTGTTTTTAGATGAGAATAAAACAATAACTGTCCAGTATCAAAAACTCATCTCACTCCAGGGTGATAGCATGACACCCCACCTAGTCACTCAGGGAGAATCAGGACTTTCTGATGTAGAATTTCAAAATAAAAGACCTTTGAAATCTCATATATGAGCTATAATCCCTCTCTGTTTAGATGAGAATAAAACAAAAACTCTCAAGTATCAAAGACTGATCTCACTCCAGGGTGATAGCAGGACACGCCACCTAGTCACTCAGAAAAAATCAGGACATTCTGATGTACAGTTTCAAAATAAAAGACCTTTGAAATCTCATATATGAGCTATCATCCCTGTTTTTAGATGAGAATAAAACAAATACTGTCCAATATCAAAGACTCATCTCACTCCAGGGTGATAGCAGGACTCCCCACCTAGTCACTCAGGGAGAATCAGGACATTCTGAAGTACAGTTTCAAAATAAAAGACCTTTGAAATCTCTATTGTATGAGCTATCATCCCTGTTTTTAGATGAGAATAAAACTGTCCCGTATCAAAGACTCATCTCACTCCAGGGTGATAGCAGGACACCCCATCTAGTCACTCAGAAAAAATCAGGACATTCTGATGTAGAGTTTCAAAATAAAATACCTTTGAAATCTCTATTGTATGAGCTATCATCCCTGTTTTTAGATGAGAATAAAACAAAAACTGTCCAGTATCAAAGACTCATCTCACTCCAGGGTGATAGCAGGACACCCCACCTAGTCACTCAGAAAAAGTCAGGACATTCTGATGTAGAGTTTCAAAATAAAATACCTTTGAAATCTCTATTGTATGAGCTATCATCCCTGTTTTTAGATGAGAATAAAACAAAAACTGTCCAGTATCATCTCACTCCAGGGTGATAGCAGGACACCCCACCTAGTCACTCAGAAAAAATCAGGACATTCTGATTTAGAGTTTCAAAATAAAAGACCTTTTAAATCTCATATATGAGCTATAATCCCTCTCTGTTTAGATGAGAATAAAACAAAAACTCTCAAGTATCAAAGACTGATCTCACTCCAGGGTGATAGCAGGACACGCCACCTAGTCACTCAGAAAAAATCAGGACATTCTGATGTACAGTTTCAAAATAAAAGACCTTTGAAATCTCATATATGAGCTATCATCCCTCTCTGTTTAGATGAGAATAAAACAAAAACTGTCCAGTATCAAAGACTCATCTCACTCCAGGGTGATAGCAGGACACCCCATCTAGTCACCCAGAAAAAATCAGGACATTCTGATGTAGAGTTTCAAAATAAAATACCTTTGAAATCTCTATTGTATGAGCTATCATCCCTGTATTTAGATGAGAATAAAACAAAAACTGTCCAGTATCAAAGACTCATCTCACTCCAGGGTGATAGCAGGACACCCCACCTAGTCACTCAGAAAAAATCAGGACATTCTGATGTAGAGTTTCAAAATAAAATACCTTTGAAATCTCTATTGTATGAGCTATCATCCCTATTTTTAGATGAGAATAAAACAAAGACTGTCCAGTATCAAAGAATCATCTCACTCCAGGGTGATAGCAGGACACCCCATCTAGTCACTCAGAAAAAATCAGGACATTCTGGTTTACAGTTTCAAAATAAAATACCTTTGAAGTCTCATATATGAGCTATCATCCCTGTTTTTAGATGAGAATAAAACAATAACTGTCGAATATCAAAGACTCATCAAACTCCAGGTGATAGCATGACACCCCACCTAGTCACTCAGGGAGAATCAGGACATTCTGATGTAGAGTTTCAAAATAAAAGACCTTTGAAATCTCATATATGAGCTATCATCCCTCTGTATTTAGATAAGAATAAAACAAACACTGTCCAGTATCAAATACTCATTTCCCTTCAGGGTGATAACAGGACACCCCACCTAGTCACTCAGGGAAAATCAGGACATTCTGATGTACAGTTTCAAAATAAAAGACCTTTGAAATCTCATATATGAGCTATCATCCCTCTCTGTTTAGATGAGAATAAAACAAAAACTGTCCAGTATCAAAGACTCATCTCACTCCAGGGTGATAGCAGGACACCCCACCTAGTCACTCAGAAAAAATCAGGACATTCTGATGTAGAGTTTCAAAATAAAATACCTTTGAAATCTCTATTGTATGAGCTATCATCCCTATTTTTAGATGAGAATAAAACAAAGACTGTCCAGTATCAAAGACGCATCTCACTCCAGGGTGATAGCAGGACACCCCATCTAGTCACTCAGAAAAAATCAAGACATTCTGATGTAGAGTTTCAAAATAAAATACCTTTGAAATCTCTATTGTATGAGCTATCATCCCTGTTTTTAGATGAGAATAAAACAAAAACTGTCCAGTATCAAAGACGCATCTTACTCCAGGGTGATAGCAGGACACCCCACCTAGTCACTCAGGGAGAATCAGGACATTCTGATGTAGAGTTTCAAAATAAAAGACCTTTGAAATCTCATATATGAGCTATAATCCCTCTCTGTTTAGATGAGAATAAAACAAAAACTCTCAAGTATCAAAGACTGATCTCACGCCAGGGTGATAGCAGGACACCCCACCTAGTCACTCAGGGAGAATCAGGACATTCTGATGTAGAGTTTCAAAATAAAAGACCTTTGAAATCTCATATATGAGCTATCATCCCTCTCTGTTTAGATGAGAATAAAACAAAAACTGTCCAGTATCAAAGACTCATCTCACTCCAGGGTGATAGCAGGACACCCCACCTAGTCAATCAGAAAAAAATCAGGACATTCTGATGTAGAGTTTCAAAATAAAATACCTTTGAAATCTCTATTGTATGAGCTATCATCCCTATTTTTAGATGAGAATAAAACAAAGACTGTCCAGTATCAAAGACGCATCTCACTCCAGGGTGATAGCAGGACACCCCACCTAGTCACTCAGAAAAAATCAGGACATTCTGATGTAGAGTTTCAAAATAAAATACCTTTGAAATCTCTATTGTATGAGCTATCATCCCTGATTTTAGATGAGAATAAAACAAAAACTGTCCAGTATCAAATACGCATCTCACTCCAGGGTGATAGCAGGACACCCCACCTAGTCATTCAGGGAGAATCAGGACATTCTGATTTAGAGTTTCAAAATAAAATACCTTTGAAGTCTCATATATGAGCTATCATCCCTGTTTTTAGATGGGAATAAAACAAACACTGTCCAGTATCAAAGACTCATCTAACTCCATGGTGATAGCAGGACACCCCATCTAGTCACTCAGAAAAAATCAGGACATTCTGATGTAGAGTTTCAAAATAAAATACCTTTGAAATCTCTATTCTATGAGCTATCATCCCTATTTTTAGATGAGAATAAAACAAAGACTGTCCAGTATCAAAGACTCATCTCACTCCAGGGTGAAAGCAGGACACCCCATCTAGTCACTCAGAAAAAATCAGGACATTCTGGTGTACAGTTTCAAAATAAAATACCTTTGAAGTCTCATATATGAGCTATCATCCCTGTTTTTAGATGAGAATAAAACAATAACTGTCCAATATCAAAGACTCATCAAACTCCAGGGTGATAGCAGGACACCCCACCTAGTCACTCAGAAAAAATCAGGACATTCTGATGTACAGTTTCAAAATAAAAGACCTTTGAAGTCTCATATATGAGCTATCATCCCTGTTTTTAGATGAGAATAAAACAATAACTGTCCAATATCAAAGACTCATCAAACTCCAGGGTGATAGCAGGACACCCCACCTAGTCACTCAGAAAAAATCAGGACATTCTGATTTTGAGTTTCAAAATAAAAGACCTTTGAAATCTCTATTGCATGAGCTATCATCCCTGTTTTTAGATGAGAATAAAACAAAAACTGTCCCGTATCAAAGACTCATCTCACTGCAGGGTGATAGCAGGACACCCCATCTAGTCACTCAGAAAAAATCAGGACATTCTGATTTTGAGTTTCAAAATAAAAGACCTTTGAAATCTCTATTGCATGAGCTATCATCCCTGTTTTTAGATGAGAATAAAACAAAAACTGTCCCGTATCAAAGACTCATCTCACTGCAGGGTGATAGCAGGACACCCCACCTAGTCACTCAGGGAGAATCAGGACATTCTGATGTAGAGTTTCAAAATAAAAGACCTTTGAAATCTCATATATGAGCTATAATCCCTCTCTGTTTAGATGAGAATAAAACAAAAACTCTCAAGTATCAAAGACTGATCTCACTCCAGGGTGATAGCAGGACACCCCATCTAGTCACTCAGAAAAAATCAGGACATTCTGATGTACAGTTTCAAAATAAAAGACCTTTGAAATCTCATATATGAGCTATCATCCCTGTTTTTAGATGGGAATAAAACAAACACTGTCCAGTATCAAAGACTCCTCTAACTCCATGGTGATAGCAGGACACCCCATCTAGTCACTCAGAAAAAATCAGGACATTCTGATGTAGAGTTTCAAAATAAAAGACCTTTGAAGTCTCATATATGAGCTATCATCCCTGTTTTTAGATGAGAATAAAACAATAACTGTCCAATATCAAAGACTCATCAAACTCCAGGGTGATAGCAGGACACCCCACCTAGTCACTCAGAAAAAATCAGGACATTCTGATGTAGAGTTTCAAAATAAAATACCTTTGAAATCTCTATTGTATGAGCTATCATCCCTGTTTTTAGATGAGAATAAAACAAAAACTGTCCAGTATCAAAGACGCATCTCACTCCAGGGTGATAGCAGGACACCCCATCTAGTCACTCAGGGAGAATCAGGACATTCTGATGTAGAGTTTCAAAATAAAAGACCTTTGAAATCTCATATATGAGCTATAATCCCTCTCTGTTTAGATGAGAATAAAACAAAAACTCTCAAGTATCAAAGACTGATCTCACTCCAGGGTGATAGCAGGACACGCCACCTAGTCACTCAGAAAAAATCAGGACATTCTGATGTAGAGTTTCAAAATAAAATACCTTTGAAATTTCTATTGTATGAGCTATCATCCCTGTTTTTAGATGAGAATAAAACAAAAACTGTCCAGTATCAAAGACTCATCTCACTCCAGGGTGATAGCAGGACACCCCATCTAGTCACTCACAAAAAATCAGGACATTCTGATGTAGAGTTTCAAAATAAAATACCTTTGAAATCTCTCTTGTATGAGCTATCATCCCTATATTTAGATGAGAATAAAACAAAGACTGTCCAGTATCAAAGACTCATCTCACTCCAGGGTGATAGCAGGACACCCCATCTAGTCACTCAGAAAAAATCAGGACATTCTGATGTAGAGTTTCAAAATAAAATACCTTTGAAATCTCTCTTGTATGAGCTATCATCCCTGTTTTTAGATGAGAATAAAACAATAACTGTCCAATATCAAAGAATCATCAAACTCCAGGGTGATAGCAGGACACCCCACCTAGTCACTCCGAAAAAATCAGGACATTCTGATGTAGAGTTTCAAAATAAAAGACCTTTGAAATCTCATATATGAGCTATCATCCCTATTTTTAGATGAGAATAAAACAAAAACTGTCCAGTATCAAAGACTCATCTCACTCCAGGGTGATAGCAGGACACCCCACCTAGTCACTCAGGGAGAATCAGGACATTCTGAAGGACAGTTTCAAAATAAAAGACCTTTGAAATCTCTATTGTATGAGCTATCATCCCTATTTTTAGATGAGAATAAAACAAAGACTGTCCAGTATCAAAGACTCATCTCACTCCAGGGTGAAAGCAGGACACCCCATCTAGTCACTCAGAAAAAATCAGGACATTCTGGTGTACAGTTTCAAAATAAAATACCTTTGAAGTCTCATATATGAGCTATCATCCCTGTTTTTAGATGAGAATAAAACAATAACTGTCCAATATCAAAGACTCATCAAACTCCAGGGTGATAGCAGGACACCCCACCTAGTCACACAGAAAAAATCAGGACATTCTGATGTAGAGTTTCAAAATAAAATACCTTTGAAATCTCATATATGAGCTATCATCCCTCTCTGTTTAGATGAGAATAAAACAAAAACTGTCCAGTATCAAAGACTCATCTCACTCCAGGGTGATAGCAGGACACCCCACCTAGTCACACAGAAAAAATCAGGACATTCTGATGTAGAGTTTCAAAATAAAATACCTTTGAAATCTCTATTGTATGAGCTATCATCACTGTTTTTAGATGAGAATAAAACAAAAACTATCCAGTATCAAAGACTCATCTCACTCCAGGGTGATAGCAGGACACCCCACCTAGTCACTCAGAAAAAATCAGGACATTCTGATGTAGAGTTTCAAAATAAAATACCTTTGAAATCTCTATTGTATGAGCTATCATCCCTATTTTTAGATGAGAATAAAACAAAGACTGTCCAGTATCAAAGACTCATCTCACTCCAGGGTGAAAGCAGGACACCCCATCTAGTCACTCAGAAAAAATCAGGACATTCTGGTGTACAGTTTCAAAATAAAATACCTTTGAAGTCTCATATATGAGCTATCATCCCTGTTTTTAGATGAGAATAAAACAATAACTGTCCAATATCAAAGACTCATCAAACTCCAGGGTGATAGCAGGACACCCCACCTAGTCACTCAGAAAAAATCAGGACATTCTGATGTACAGTTTCAAAATAAAAGACCTTTGAAATCTCATATATGAGCTATCATCCCTATTTTTAGATGAGAATAAAACAAAAACTGTCCAGTATCAAAGACTCATCTCACTCCAGGGTGATAGCAGGACACCCCACCTAGTCACTCAGGGAGAATCAGGACATTCTGATGTAGAGTTTCAAAATAAAAGACCTTTGAAATCTCATATATGAGCTATCATCCCTCTGTATTTAGATAAGAATAAAACAAACACTGTCGAGTATCAAATACTCATTTCCCTTCAGGGTGATAACAGGACACCCCACCTAGTCACTCAGGGAGAATCAGGACTTTCTGATGTACAGTTTCAAAATAAAAGACCTTTGAAATCTCTATTGTATGAGCTATCATCCCTGTTTTTAGATGGGAATAAAACACACACTGTCCAGTATCAAAGACCTATCTCACTCCATGGTGACAGCAGGACACCCCATCTAGTCACTCAGAAAAAATCAGGACATTGTGATCTAGAGTTTCAAAATAAAAAACCTTTGAAATCTCATATATGAGCTATAATCCCTGTTTTTAGATGGGAATAAAACAAACACTGTCCAGTATCAAAGACTCATCTAACTCCATGGTGATAGCAGTACACCCCATCTAGTCACTCAGGGACAATCAGGACATTCTGGTGTACAGTTTCAAAATAAAATACCTTTGAAGTCTCATATATGAGCTATCATCCCTGTTTTTAGATGAGAATAAAACAATAACTGTCCAATATCAAAGACTCATCAAACTCCAGGGTGATAGCAGGACACCCCACCTAGTCACTCAGGGAGAATCAGGACATTCTGAAGGACAGTTTCAAAATAAAAGACCTTTGAAATCTCTATTGTATGAGCAAACCTTTGAAATCTCTATTGTATGAGCAATCCCTATTTTTAGATGAGAATAAAACAAAGACTGTCCAGTATCAAATACTCATCTCACTCCAGGGTGAAAGCAGGACACCCCACCTAGTCACTCAGGGAGAATCAGGACATTCTGATTTAGAGTTTCAAAATAAAATACCTTTGAAGTCTCATATATGAGCTATCATCCCTGTTTTTAGATGGGAAGAAAACACACACTGTCCAGTATCAAAGACTCATCTCACTCCATGGTGACAGCAGGACACCCCATCTAGTCACTCAGAAAAAATCAGGACATTCTGATCTAGAGTTTCAAAATAAAAGACCTTTGAAATCTCATGTATGAGCTATCATCCCTCTCTGTTTAGATGAGAATAAAAAAAAGATTCTCCAGTATCAAAGACACATCTCACTCCAGGGTGATAGCATGACACCCCACTTAGTCACTCAGGGAGAATCAGGAGATTCTGATGTAGAGTTTCAAAATAAAAGACCTTTTAAATCTCATATATGAGCTATCATCCCTCTCTGTTTAGATGAGAATAAAACAAAAACTCTCCAGTATCAAAGACTCATCTCACTCCAGGGTGATAGCAGGACACCCCATCTAGTCACTCAGAAAAAATCAGGACATTCTGATGTACAGTTTCAAAATAAAATACCTTTGAAATCTCATATATGAGCTATCATCCCTCTGTATTTAGATAAGAATAAAACAAAAACTGTCCAGTATCAAAGACGCATCTCACTCCAGGGTGATAGCAGGACACCCCACCTAGTCACTCAGGGAGAATCAGGACATTCTGATTTAGAGTTTCAAAATAAAATACCTTTGAAATCTCATATATGAGCTATCATCCCATTTTTTAGATGAGAATAAAACAATAACTGTCCAGTATCAAAAACTCATCTCACTCAAGGGTGATAGCATGACACCCCACCTAGTCACTCAGGGAGAATCAGGACATTCTGATGTAGAGTTTCAAAATAAAAGACCTTTGAAATCTCATATATGAGCTATCATCCCTCTGTATTTAGATAAGAATAAAACAAACACTGTCGAGTATCAAATACTCATTTCCCTTCAGGGTGATAACAGGACACCCCACCTAGTCACTCAGGGAGAATCAGGACTTTCTGATGTACAGTTTCAAAATAAAAGACCTTTGAAATCTCTATTGTATGAGCTATCATCCCTCTCTGTTTAGATGAGAATAAAACAAAAACTGTCCAGTATCAAAGACTCATCTCACTCCAGGGTGATAGCAGGACACCCCACCTAGTCACTCAGAAAAAATCAGGACATTCTGATGTAGAGTTTCAAAATAAAAGACCTTTGAAGTCTCATATATGAGCTATCATCCCTGTTTTTAGATGAGAATAAAACAATAACTGTCCAATATCAAAGACTCATCAAACTCCAGGGTGATAGCAGGACACCCCACCTAGTCACTCAGAAAAAATCAGGACATTCTGATGTAGAGTTTCAAAATAAAATACCTTTGAAATCTCTATTGTATGAGCTATCATCCCTGTTTTTAGATGAGAATAAAACAAAAACTGTCCAGTATCAAAGACTCATCTCACTCCAGGGTGATAGCAGGACACCCCATCTAGTCACTCAGAAAAAATCAGGACATTCTGATGTAGAGTTTCAAAATAAAATACCTTTGAAGTCTCATATATGAGCTATCATCCCTGTTTTTAGATGAGAATAAAACAATAACTGTCCAATATCAAAGAATCATCAAACTCCAGGGTGATAGCAGGACACCCCACCTAGTCACTCAGAAAAAATCAGGACATTCTGATGTACAGTTTCAAAATAAAAGACCTTTGAAATCTCTATTGTATGAGCTATCATCCCTGTTTTTAGATGAGAATAAAACAAAGACTGTCCAGTATCAAAGACGCATCTCACTCCAGGGTGATAGCAGGACACCCCACCTAGTCACTCAGGGAGAATCAGGACATTCTGATGTAGAGTTTCAAAATAAAAGACCTTTGAAATCTCATATATGAGCTATCATCCCTCTGTATTTAGATAAGAATAAAACAAACACTGTCCACTATCAAAGACTCATCTCACTCCAGGGTGATAGCAGGACACCCCACCTAGTCACTCAGAAAAAATCAGGACATTCTGATGTAGAGTTTCAAAATAAAATACCTTTGAAATCTCTATTCTATGAGCTATCATCCCTATTTTTAGATGAGAATAAAACAAAGACTGTCCAGTATCAAAGACGCATCTCACTCCAGGGTGATAGCAGGACACCCCACCTAGTCACTCAGGGAGAATCAGGACATTCTGATGTAGAGTTTCAAAATAAAAGACCTTTGAAATCTCATATATGAGCTATAATCCCTCTCTGTTTAGATGAGAATAAAACAAAAACTGTCCACTATCAAAGACTCATCTCACTCCAGGGTGATAGCAGGACACCCCACCTAGTCACTCAGAAAAAATCAGGACATTCTGATGTAGAGTTTCAAAATAAAATACCTTTGAAATCTCTATTCTATGAGCTATCATCCCTATTTTTAGATGAGAATAAAACAAAGACTGTCCAGTATCAAAGACGCATCTCACTCCAGGGTGATAGCAGGACACCCCACCTAGTCACTCAGAAAAAATCAGGACATTCTGATGTAGAGTTTCAAAATAAAATACCTTTGAAATCTCTATTGTATGAGCTATCATCCCTGTTTTTTGATGAGAATAAAACAAAAACTGTCCAGTATCAAAGACTCATCTCACTCCAGGGTGATAGCAGGACACCCCACCTAGTCACTCAGAAAATAACAGGACATTCTGATGTAGAGTTTCAAAATAAAATACCTTTGAAATCTCTATTGTATAAGCTATCATCCCTGTTTTTAGATGAGAATAAAACAAAGACTGTCCAGTATCAAAGACGCATCTCACTCCAGGGTGATAGCAGGACACCCCACCTAGTCACTCAGGGAGAATCAGGACATTCTGATGTAGAGTTTCAAAATAAAAGACCTTTGAAGTCTCATATATGAGCTATCATCCCTGTTTTTAGATGAGAATAAAACAATAACTGTCCAATATCAAAGACTCAACAAACACCAGGGTGATAGCAGGACACCCCACCGAGTCACTCAGAAAAAATCAGGACATTCTGATGTACAGTTTCAAAATAAAAGACCTTTGAAATCTCATATATGAGCTATCATCCCTCTCTGTTTAGATGAGAATAAAACAAAAACTGTCCAGTATCAAAGACTCATCTCACTCCAGGGTGATAGCAGGACACCCCACCTAGTCAATCAGGGAGAATCAGGACATTCTGAAGTACAGTTTCAAAATAAAATACCTTTGAAATCTCTATTGTATGAGCTATCATCCCTATTTTTAGATGAGAATAAAACAAGGACTGTCCAGTATCAAAGACTCATCTCACTCCAGGGTGATTGCAGGACACCCCACCTAGTCGCCCAGAAAAAATCAGGACATTCTGGTGTACAGTTTCAAAATAAAATACCTTTGAAGCTGAGCTATATATGAGCTATCATCCCTGTTTTTAGATGAGAATAAAACAATAACTGTCCAATATCAAAGACTCATCAAACTCCAGGGTGATAGCAGGACACCCCACCTAGTCACTCAGAAAAAATCAGGACATTCTGAATTAGAGTTTCAAAATAAAAGACCTTTGAAATCTCATATATGAGCTATCTCTGTATTTAGATAAGAATAAAACAAACACTGTCCAGTATCAAATACTCATTTCCCTTCAGGGTGATAACAGGACACCCCAACTAGTCACTCAAGGAGAATCAGGACTTTCTGATGTAGAGTTTCAAAATAAAAGACCTTTGAAATCTCTATTGCATGAGCTATCATCCCTGTTTTTAGATGAGAATAAAACAATAACTGTCCAATATCAAAGACTCATCTCACTCCAGGGTGATAGCAGGACACCCCACCTAGTCGCCCAGAAAAAATCAGGACATTCTGGTGTACAGTTTCAAAATAAAATACCTTTGAAGCTGAGCTATATATGAGCTATCATCCCTGTTTTTAGATGAGAATAAAACAATAACTGTCCAATATCAAAGACTCATCAAACTCCAGGGTGATAGCAGGACACCCCACCTAGTCACTCAGAAAAAATCAGGACATTCTGAATTAGAGTTTCAAAATAAAAGACCTTTGAAATCTCATATATGAGCTATCTCTGTATTTAGATAAGAATAAAACAAACACTGTCCAGTATCAAATACTCATTTCCCTTCAGGGTGATAACAGGACACCCCAACTAGTCACTCAAGGAGAATCAGGACTTTCTGATGTAGAGTTTCAAAATAAAAGACCTTTGAAATCTCTATTGCATGAGCTATCATCCCTGTTTTTAGATGAGAATAAAACAAAAACTGTCCCGTATCAAAGACTCATCTCACTCCAGGGTGATAGCAGGACACCCCACCTAGTCACTCAGAAAAAATCAGGACATTCTGATGTAGAGTTTCAAAATAAAATACCTTTGAAATCTCTATTCTATGAGCTATCATCCCTGTTTTTAGATGAGAATAAAACAAAAACTGTCCCGTATCAAAGACGCATCTCACTCCAGGGTGATAGCAGGACACCCCACCTAGTCACTCAGGGAGAATCAGGACATTCTGATGTAGAGTTTCAAAATAAAAGACCTTTGAAGTCTCATATATGAGCTATCATCCCTGTTTTTAGATGAGAATAAAACAATAACTGTCCAATATCAAAGACTCATCAAACTCCAGGGTGATAGCAGGACAACCCACCTAGTCACTCAGAAAAAATCAGGACATTCTGATGTACAGTTTCAAAATAAAAGACCTTTGAAATCTCATATATGAGCTATCATCCCTCTCTGTTTAGATGAGAATAAAACAAAAACTGTCCACTATCAAAGACTCATCTCACTCCAGGGTGATAGCAGGACACCCCACCTAGTCACTCAGAAAAAATCAGGACATTCTGATGTAGAGTTTCAAAATAAAATACCTTTGAAGTCTCATATATGAGCTATCATCTCTGTTTTTAGATGAGAATAAAACAATAACTGTCCAATATCAAAGACTCATCAAACTCCAGGGTGATAGCAGGACAACCCACCTAGTCACTCAGAAAAAATCAGGACATTCTGATGTACAGTTTCAAAATAAAATACCTTTGAAGCTGAGCTATATATGAGCTATCATCCCTGTTTTTAGATGAGAATAAAACAATAACTGTCCAGTATCAAAAACTCATCTCACTCCAGGGTGATAGCATGACACCCCACCTAGTCACTCAGGGAGAATCAGGACATTCTGATGTAGAGTTTCAAAATAAAAGACCTTTGAAATCTCATATATGAGCTATCATCCCTCTGTATTTAGATAAGAATAAAACAAACACTGTCCAGTATCAAAGACGCATCTCACTCCAGGGTGATAGCAGGACACCCCACCTAGTCACTCAAGGAGAATCAGGACATTCTGATGTAGAGTTTCAAAATAAAAGACCTTTGAAATCTCATATATGAGCTATAATCCCTCTCTGTTTAGATGAGAATAAAACAAAAACTGTCCACTATCAAAGACTCATCTCACTCCAGGGTGATAGCAGGACACCCCACCTAGTCACTCAGAAAAAATCAGGACATTCTGATGTAGAGTTTCAAAATAAAATACCTTTGAAATCTCTATTCTATGAGCTATCATCCCTATTTTTAGATGAGAATAAAACAAAGACTGTCCAGTATCAAAGACGCATCTCACTCCAGGGTGATAGCAGGACACCCCACCTAGTCACTCAGAAAAAATCAAGACATTCTGATGTAGAGTTTCAAAATAAAATACCTTTGAAATCTCTATTGTATGAGCTATCATCCCTGTTTTTTGATGAGAATAAAACAAAAACTGTCCAGTATCAAAGACTCATCTCACTCCAGGGTGATAGCAGGACACCCCACCTAGTCACTCAGAAAATAACAGGACATTCTGATGTAGAGTTTCAAAATAAAATACCTTTGAAATCTCTATTGTATGAGCTATCATCCCTGTTTTTAGATGAGAATAAAACAAAGACTGTCCAGTATCAAAGACGCATCTCACTCCAGGGTGATAGCAGGACACCCCACCTAGTCACTCAGGGAGAATCAGGACATTCTGATGTAGAGTTTCAAAATAAAAGACCTTTGAAATCTCATATATGAGCTATCATCCCTCTGTATTTAGATAAGAATAAAACAAACACTGTCCAGTATCAAAGACGCATCTCACTCCAGGGTGATAGCAGGACACCCCATCTAGTCACTCAGAAAAAAACAGGACATTCTGGTGTACAGTCTCAAAATAAAAGACCTTTGAAATCTCATATATGAGCTATCATCCCTCTCTGTTTAGATGAGAATAAAACAAAAACTGTCCAGTATCAAAGACTCATCTCACTCCAGGGTGATAGCAGGACACCCCACCTAGTCACTCAGGGAGAATCAGGACTTTCTGATGTAGAGTTTCAAAATAAAAGACCTTTGAAATCTCTATTGCATGAGCTATCATCCCTGTTTTTAGATGAGAATAAAACAAATACTGTCCAATATCAAAGACTCATCTCACTCCAGGGTGATAGCAGGACACCCCATCTAGTCACTCAGAAAAAATCAGGACATTCTGATGTAGAGTTTCAAAATAAAATACCTTTGAAATCTCTATTCTATGAGCTATCATCCCTGTTTTTAGATGAGAATAAAACAAAAACTGTCCAGTATCAAAGACTCATCTCACTCCAGGGTGATAGCAGGACACCCCATCTAGTCACTCAGAAAAAATCAGGACATTCTGGTGTACAGTTTCAAAATAAAATACCTTTGAAGTCTCATATATGAGCTATCATCCCTGTTTTTAGATGAGAATAAAACAATAACTGTCCAATATCAAAGACTCAACAAACTCCAGGGTGATAGCAGGACACCCCACCTAGTCACTCAGAAAAAATCAGGACATTCTGATGTACAGTTTCAAAATAAAAGACCTTTGAAATCTCATATATGAGCTATCATCCCTCTCCGTTTAGATGAGAATAAAACAAAAACTGTCCAGTATCAAAGACTCATCTCACTCCAGGGTGATAGCAGGACACCCCACCTAGTCACTCAGGGAGAATCAGGACTTTCTGATGTAGAGTTTCAAAATAAAAGACCTTTGAAATCTCTATTGCATGAGCTATCATCCCTGTTTTTAGATGAGAATAAAACAAATACTGTCCAATATCAAAGACTCATCTCACTCCAGGGTGATAGCAGGACTCCCCACCTAGTCACTCAGGGAGAATCAGGACATTCTGAATTACAGTTTCAAAATAAAAGACCTTTGAAATCTCTATTGCATGAGCTATCATCCCTGTTTTTAGATGAGAATAAAACAAAAATTGTCCCGTATCAAAGACTCATCTCACTCCAGGGTGAGTGAGATGAGCAGGACACCCCATCTAGTCACTCAGAAAAAATCAGGACATCCTGATGTAGAGTTTCAAAATAAAATACCTTTGAAATCTCTATTGTATGAGCTATCATCCCTGTTTTTAGATGAGAATAAAACAAAAACTGTCCAGTATCAAAGACGCATCTCACTCCAGGGTGATAGCAGGACACCCCATCTAGTCACTCAGAAAAAATCAGGACATTCTGATGTAGAGTTTCAAAATAAAATACCTTTGAAATCTCTATTGTATGAGCTATCATCCCTGTTTTTAGATGAGAATGAAACAAAAACTGTCCAGTATCAAAGACGCATCTCACTCCAGGGTGATAGCAGGACACCCCACCTAGTCACTCAGGGAGAATCAGGACATTCTGATGTAGAGTTTCAAAATAAAAGACCTTTGAAGTCTCATATATGAGCTATCATCCCTGTTTTTAGATGAGAATAAAACAATAACTGTCCAATATCAAAGACTCAACAAACACCAGGGTGATAGCAGGACACCCCACCGAGTCACTCAGAAAAAATCAGGACATTCTAATGTACAGTTTCAAAATAAAAGACCTTTGAAATCTCATATATGAGCTATCATCCCTCTCTGTTTAGATGAGAATAAAACAAAAACTGTCCAGTATCAAAGACTCATCTCACTCCAGGGTGATAGCAGGACACCCCACCTAGTCACTCAGGGAGAATCAGGACATTCTGAAGTACAGTTTCAAAATAAAAGACCTTTGAAATCTCTATTGCATGAGCTATCATCCCTGTTTTTAGATGAGAATAAAACAATAACTGTCCAATATCAAAGACTCATCAAACTCCAGGGTGATAGCAGGACACCCCACCTAGTCACTCAGAAAAAATCAGGACATTCTGATGTAGAGTTTCAAAATAAAATACCTTTGAAATCTCTATTGTATGAGCTATCATCCCTATTTTTAGATGAGAATAAAACAAAGACTGTCCAGTATCAAAGACTCATCTCACTCCAGGGTGATAGCAGGACACCCCATCTAGTCACTCAGAAAAAATCAGGACATTCTGATGTAGAGTTTCAAAATAAAATACCTTTGAAGTCTCATATATGAGCTATCATCTCTGTTTTTAGATGAGAATAAAACAATAACTGTCCAATATCAAAGACTCATCAAACTCCAGGGTGATAGCAGGACAACCCACCTAGTCACTCAGAAAAAATCAGGACATTCTGATGTACAGTTTCAAAATAAAATACCTTTGAAGCTGAGCTATATATGAGCTATCATCCCTGTTTTTAGATGAGAATAAAACAATAACTGTCCAGTATCAAAAACTCATCTCACTCCAGGGTGATAGCATGACACCCTACCTAGTCACTCAGAAAACATCAGGACATTCTGATGTACAGTTTCAAAATAAAATACCTTTGAAGCTGAGCTATATATGAGCTATCATCCCTGTTTTTAGATGAGAATAAAACAATAACTGTCCAGTATCAAAAACTCATCTCACTCCAGGGTGATAGCATGACACCCTACCTAGTCACTCAGAAAAAATCAGGACATTCTGATGTACAGTCTCAAAATAAAAGACCTTTGAAATCTCTGTTTAGATGAGAATAAAACAAAAACTGTCCAGTATCAAAGACTCATCTAACTCCAGGGTGATAGCAGGACACCCCACCTAGTCACTCAGGGAGAATCAGGACATTCTGAAGGACAGTTTCAAAATAAAAGACCTTTGAAATCTCTATTGCATGAGCCATCATCCCTGTTTTTAGATGAGAATAAAACAAAAACTGTCCCGTATCAAAGACTCATCTCACTCCAGGGTGATAGCAGGACACCCCATCTAGTCACTCAGAAAAAATCAGGACATTCTGATGTAGAGTTTCAAAATAAAATACCTTTGAAGTCTCATATATGAGCTATCATCTCTGTTTTTAGATGAGAATAAAACAATAACTGTCCAATATCAAAGACTCATCAAACTCCAGGGTGATAGCAGGACAACCCACCTAGTCACTCAGAAAAAATCAGGACATTCTGATGTACAGTTTCAAAATAAAATACCTTTGAAGCTGAGCTATATATGAGCTATCATCCCTGTTTTTAGATGAGAATAAAACAATAACTGTCCAGTATCAAAGACGCATCTCACTCCAGGGTGATAGCAGGACACCCCACCTAGTCACTCAGGGAGAATCAGGACATTCTGATGTAGAGTTTCAAAATAAAAGACCTTTGAAATCTCATATATGAGCTATCATCCCTCTGTATTTAGATAAGAATAAAACAAACACTGTCCAGTATCAAAGACGCATCTCACTCCAGGGTGATAGCAGGACACCCCACCTAGTCACTCAAGGAGAATCAGGACATTCTGATGTAGAGTTTCAAAATAAAAGACCTTTGAAATCTCATATATGAGCTATAATCCCTCTCTGTTTAGATGAGAATAAAACAAAAACTGTCCACTATCAAAGACTCATCTCACTCCAGGGTGATAGCAGGACACCCCACCTAGTCACTCAGAAAAAATCAGGACATTCTGATGTAGAGTTTCAAAATAAAATACCTTTGAAATCTCTATTCTATGAGCTATCATCCCTATATTAGATGAGAATAAAACAAAGACTGTCCAGTATCAAAGACTCATCTCACTCCAGGGTGATAGCAGGACACCCCACCTAGTCACTCAGGGAGAATCAGGACATTCTGATGTAGAGTTTCAAAATAAAAGACCTTTGAAATCTCATATATGAGCTATCATCCCTCTGTATTTAGATAAGAATAAAACAAACACTGTCCAGTATCAAAGACGCATCTCACTCCAGGGTGATAGCAGGACACCCCACCTAGTCACTCAGGGAGAATCAGGACATTCTGATGTAGAGTTTCAAAATAAAAGACCTTTGAAATCTCATATATGAGCTATAATCCCTCTCTGTTTAGATGAGAATAAAACAAAAACTGTCCCGTATCAAAGACTCATCTCACTCCAGGGTGATAGCAGGACACCCCACCTAGTCACTCAGAAAATAACAGGACATTCTGATGTAGAGTTTCAAAATAAAATACCTTTGAAGTCTCATATATGAGCTATCATCTCTGTTTTTAGATGAGAATAAAACAATAACTGTCCAATATCAAAGACTCATCAAACTCCAGGGTGATAGCAGGACAACCCACCTAGTCACTCAGAAAAAATCAGGACATTCTGATGTACAGTTTCAAAATAAAATACCTTTGAAATCTCTATTGTATGAGCTATCATCCCTATTTTTAGATGAGAATAAAACAAAGACTGTCCAGTATCAAAGACTCATCTCACTCCAGGGTGATAGCAGGACACCCCATCTAGTCACTCAGAAAAAATCAGGACATTCTGATGTAGAGTTTCAAAATAAAATACCTTTGAAGTCTCATATATGAGCTATCATCTCTGTTTTTAGATGAGAATAAAACAATAACTGTCCAATATCAAAGACTCATCAAACTCCAGGGTGATAGCAGGACAACCCACCTAGTCACTCAGAAAAAATCAGGACATTCTGATGTACAGTTTCAAAATAAAATACCTTTGAAGCTGAGCTATATATGAGCTATCATCCCTGTTTTTAGATGAGAATAAAACAATAACTGTCCAGTATCAAAGACGCATCTCACTCCAGGGTGATAGCAGGACACCCCACCTAGTCACTCAGAAAAAATCAGGACATTCTGATGTACAGTCTCAAAATAAAAGACCTTTGAAATCTCATATATGAGCTATCATCCCTCTCTGTTTAGATGAGAATAAAACAAAAACTGTCCAGTATCAAAGACTCATCTAACTCCAGGGTGATAGCAGGACACCCCACCTAGTCACTCAGGGAGAATCAGGACATTCTGAAGGACAGTTTCAAAATAAAAGACCTTTGAAATCTCTATTGCATGAGCTATCATCCCTGTTTTTAGATGAGAATAAAACAAAAACTGTCCCGTATCAAAGACTCATCTCACTCCAGGGTGATAGCAGGACACCCCACCTAGTCACTCAAAAAATAACAGGACATTCTGATGTAGAGTTTCAAAATAAAATACTTTTGAAATCTCTATTGTATGAGCTATCATCCCTATTTTTAGATGAGAATAAAACAAATACTGTCCAGTATCAAAGACTCATCTCACTCCAGGGTGATAGCAGGACACCCCATCTAGTCACTCAGAAAAAATCAGGACATTCTGGTGTACAGTTTCAAAATAAAATACCTTTGAAATCTCTATTGCATGAGCTATCATCCCTGTTTTTAGATGAGAATAAAACAAATACTGTCCAATATCAAAGACTCATCTCACTCCAGGGTGATAGCAGGACTCCCCACCTAGTCACTCAGGGAGAATCAGGACATTCTGAATTACAGTTTCAAAATAAAAGACCTTTGAAGCTGAGCTATATATGAGCTATCATCCCTATTTTTAGATGAGAATAAAACAAACACTGTCCAGTATCAAATACTCATTTACCTTCAGGGTGATAACAGGACACCCCACCTAGTCACTCAGGGAGAATCAGGACTTTCTGATGTAGAGTTTCAAAATAAAAGACCTTTGAAATCTCTATTGCATGAGCTATCATCCCTATTTTTAGATGAGAATAAAACAAAGACTGTCCAGTATCAAAGATGCATCTCACTCCAGGGTGATAGCAGGACACCCCAGCTAGTCACTCAGAAAAAATCAGGACATTCTGATGTAGAGTTTCAAAATAAAAGACCTTTGAAATCTCATATATGAGCTATCATCCCTCTGTATTTAGATAAGAATAAAACAAACACTGTCCAGTATCAAATACTCATTTCTCTTCAGGGTGATAACAGGACACCCCACCTAGTCACTCAGGGAGAATCAGGACTTTCTGATGTAGAGTTTCAAAATAAAAGACCTTTGAAATCTCTATTGCATGAGCTATCATCCCTGTTTTTAGATGAGAATAAAACAAAAACTGTCCCGTATCAAAGACTCATCTCACTCCAGGGTGATAGCAGGACACCCCACCTAGTCACTCAGAAAAAATCAGGACATTCTGATGTAGAGTTTCAAAATAAAATACCTTTGAAATCTCTATTGTATGAGCTATCATCCCTGTTTTTAGATGAGAATAAAACAAAAACTGTCCAGTATCAAAGATGCATCTCACTCCAGGGTGATAGCAGGACACCCCACCTAGTCACTCAGGGAGAATCAGGACATTCTGATGTAGAGTTTCAAAATAAAAGACCTTTGAAATCTCATATATGAGCTATCATCCCTCTCTGTTTAGATTAGAATAAAACAAAAACTGTCCAGTATCAAAGACTCATCTCACTCCAGGGTGATAGCAGGACACCCCATCTAGTCACTCAGGGAGAATCAGGACATTCTGATGTACAGTTTCAAAATAAAAGACCTTTGAAATCTCTATTGCATGAGCTATCATCCCTGTTTTTAGATGAGAATAAAACAAACACTGTCCAATATCAAAGACTCATCTCACTCCAGGGTGATAGCAGGACACCCCGTCTAGTCACTCAGAAAAAATCAGGACATTCTGGTGTACAGTTTCAAAATAAAATACCTTTGAAGTCTCATATATGAGCTATCATCCCTGTTTTTAGATGAGAATAAAACAATAACTGTCCAATATCAAAGACTCATCAAACTCCAGGGAGATAGCAGGACACCCCACCTAGTCACTCAGAAAAAATCAGGACATTCTGATGTAGAGTTTCAAAATAAAATACCTTTGAAATCTCTATTGTATGAGCTATCATCCCTGTTTTTAGATGAGAATAAAACAAAAACTGTCCAGTATCAAAGACTTATCTCACTCCAGGGTGATAGCAGGACACCCCATCTAGTCACTCAGAAAAAATCAGGACATTTTGATGTAGAGTTTCAAAATAAAATACCTTTGAAATCTCTATTGTATGAGCTATCATCCCTGTTTTTAGATGAGAATAAAACAAAAACTGTCCAGTATCAAAGACGCATCTCACTCCAGGGTGATAGCAGGACACCCCACCTAGTCACTCAGAAAAAATCAGGACATTCTGATTTAGAGTTTCAAAATAAAATACCTTTGAAATCTCATATATGAGCTATCATCCCTCTCTGTTTAGATGAGAATAAAACAAAAACTGTCCAGTATCAAAGACTCATCTCACTCCAGGGTGATAGCAGGACACCCCACCTAGTCACTCAGAAAAAATCAGGACATTCTGATTTAGAGTTTCAAAATAAAATACCTTTGAAATCTCATATATGAGCTATCATCCCTGTTTTTAGATGAGAATAAAACAATAACTGTCCAATATCAAAGACTCATCAAACTCCAGGGTGATAGCAGGACACCCCACCTAGTCACACAGAAAAAATCAGGACATTCTGATTTAGAGTTTCAAAATAAAATACCTTTGAAATCTCTATTGCATCCCTATTTTTAGATGAGAATAAAACAAACACTGTCCAGTATCAAATACTCATTTACCTTCAGGGTGATAACAGGACACCCCACCTAGTCACTCAGGGAGAATCAGGACTTTCTGATGTAGAGTTTCAAAATAAAAGACCTTTGAAATCTCTATTGCATGAGCTATCATCCCTATTTTTAGATGAGAATAAAACAAAGACTGTCCAGTATCAAAGATGCATCTCACTCCAGGGTGATAGCAGGACACCCCAGCTAGTCACTCAGAAAAAATCAGGACATTCTGATTTAGAGTTTCAAAATAAAATACCTTTGAAATCTCATATATGAGCTATCATCCCTGTTTTTAGATGAGAATAAAACAATAACTGTCCAGTATCAAAAACTCATCTCACTCCAGGGTGATAGCATGACACCCCACCTAGTCACTCAGGGAGAATCAGGACATTCTGATGTAGAGTTTCAAAATAAAAGACCTTTGAAATCTCATATATGAGCTATCATCCCTGTTTTTAGATGAGAATAAAACAAAGACTGTCCAGTATCAAAGACTCATCTCACTCCAGGGTGATAGCAGCACACCCCATCTAGTCACTCAGAAAAAATCAGGACATTCTGATTTAGAGTTTCAAAATAAAAGACCTTTGAAATCTCATATATGAGCTATCATCCCTCTCTGTTTAGATGAGAATAAAACAATAACTGTCCAATATCAAAGACTCATCTGACTCCAGGGTGATAGCAGGACACCCCACCTAGTCACTCAGAAAAAATCAGGACATTCTGATGTAGAGTTTCAAAATAAAAGACCTTTGAAATCTCTATTGTATGAGCTATCATCCCTGTTTTTAGATGAGAATAAAACAAAAACTGTCCAGTATCAAAGACTCATCTGACTCCAGGGTGATAGCAGGACACCCCACCTAGTCACTCAGGGAGAATCAGGACATTCTGATGTAGAGTTTCAAAATAAAAGACCTTTGAAATCTCTATTGCATGAGCTATCATCCCTGTTTTTAGATGAGAATAAAACAAATACTGTCCAATGTCAAAGACTCATTTCACTCCAGGGTGATAGCAGGACTCCCCACCTAGTCACTCAGGGAGAATCAGGACATTCTGAAGTACAGTTTCAAAATAAAAGACCTTTGAAATCTCTATTGCATGAGCTATCATCCCTGTTTTTAGATGAGAATAAAACAAAAACTGTCCCGTATCAAAAACTCATCTCACTCCAGGGTGATAGCAGGACACCCCATCTAGTCACTCAGAAAAAAATCAGGACATTCTGATGTAGAGTTTCAAAATAAAATACCTTTGAAATCTCTATTGTATGAGCTATCATCCCTGTTTTTAGATGAGAATAAAACAAAAACTGTCCAGTATCAAAGACGCATCTCACTCCAGGGTGATAGCAGGACACCCCACCTAGTCACTCAGGGAGAATCAGGACATTCTGATTTAGAGTTTCAAAATAAAAGACCTTTGAAATCTCATATATGAGCTATAATCCCTCTCTGTTTAGATGAGAATAAAACAAAAACTCTCAAGTATCAAAGACTGATCTCACTCCAGGGTGATAGCAGGACACGCCACCTAGTCACTCAGAAAAAATCAGGACATTCTGATGTACAGTTTCAAAATAAAAGACCTTTGAAATCTCATATATGAGCTATCATCCCTCTCTGTTTAGATGTGAATAAAACAAAAACTGTCCAGTATCAAAGACTCATCTCACTCCAGGGTGATAGCAGGACACCCCACCTAGTCACTCAGAAAAAATCAGGACATTCTGATTTAGAGTTTCAAAATAAAATACCTTTGAAATCTCATATATGAGCTATCATCCCTGTTTTTAGATGAGAATAAAACAAAAACTGTCCAGTATCAAAGACGCATCTCACTCCAGGGTGATAGCAGGACACCCCACCTAGTCACTCAGGGAGAATCAGGACATTCTGATTTAGAGTTTCAAAATAAAATACCTTTGAAGTCTCATATATGAGCTATCATCCCTGTTTTTAGATGGGAATAAAACAAACACTGTCCAGTATCAAAGAATCATCTAACTCCATGGTGATAGCAGGACACCCCATCTAGTCACTCAGGGAGAATCAGGACATTCTGATTTAGAGTTTCAAAATAAAATACCTTTGAAGTCTCATATATGAGCTATCATCCCTGTTTTTAGATGGGAATAAAACAAACACTGTCCAGTATCAAAGACTCATCTAACTCCATGGTGATAGCAGGACACCGCATCTAGTCACTCAGAAAAAATCAGGACATTCTGATGTACAGTTTCAAAATAAAATACCTTTGAAATCTCTATTGTATGAGCTATCATCCCTGTTTTTAGATGAGAATAAAACAAAAACTGTCCAGTATCAAAGACGCATCTCACTCCAGGGTGATAACAGGACACCCCACCTAGTCACTCAGGGAGAACCAGGACATTCTGATGTAGAGTTTCAAAATAAAAGACCTTTGAAATCTCATATATGAGCTATAATCCCTCTCTGTTTAGATGAGAATAAAACAAAGACTGTCCAGTATCAAAGACTCATCTTACTCCATGGTGATAGCAGGACACCCCACATAGTCACTCAGGGAGAATCAGGACTTTCTGATTTAGAGTTTCAAAATAAAAGACCTTTGAAATCTCTATTGCATGAGCTATCATCCCTGTTTTTAGATGAGAATAAAACAAATACTGTCCAATATCAAAGACTCATCTCACTCCAGGGTGATAGCAGGACTCCCCACCTAGTCACTCTGGGAGAATCAGGACATTCTGATGTAGAGTTTCAAAATAAAAGACCTTTGAAATCTCATATATGAGCTATCATCCCTCTGTATTTAGATAAGAATAAAACAAACACTGTCCAGTATCAAATACTCATTTCCCTTCAGGGTGATAACAGGACTCCCCACCTAGTCACTCAGGGAGAATCAGGACTTTCTGATGTAGAGTTTCAAAATAAAAGACCTTTGAAATCTCTATTGCATGAGCTATCATCCCTGTTTTTAGATGAGAATAAAACAAATACTGTCCAATATCAAAGACTCATCTCACTCCAGGGTGATAGCAGGACTCCCCACCTAGTCACTCAGGGAGAATCAAGACATTCTGAAGTACAGTTTCAAAATAAAAGACCTTTGAAATATCTATTGCATGAGCTATCATCCCTGTTTTTAGATGAGAATAAAACAAAAACTGGATAGTATCAAAGACTCATCTCACTCCAGGGTGATAGCAGGACACCCCATCTAGTCACTCAGAAAAAATCAGGACATTCTGATGTAGAGTTTCAAAATAAAATACCTTTGAAATCTCTATTGTATGAGCTATCATCCCTGTTTTTAGATGAGAATAAAACAAAAACTGTCCAGTATCAAAGACGCATCTCACTCCAGGGTGATAGCAGGACACCCCACCTAGTCACTCAGAAAAAATCAGGACATTCTGATGTAGAGTTTCAAAATAAAATACCTTTGAAATCTCTATTGTATGAGCTATCATCCCTGTTTTTAGATGAGAATAAAACAAAAACTGTACAGTATCAAAGACGCATCTCACTCCAGGGTGATAGCAGGACGCCCCACCTAGTCACTCAGGGAGAATCAGGACATTCTGATGTAGAGTTTCAAAATAAAAGACCTTTGAAATCTCATATATGAGCTATAATCCCTCTCTGTTTAGATGAGAATAAAACAAAAACAGTCCAGTATCAAAGACTGATCTCACTCCAGGGTGATAGCAGGACACCCCATCTAGTCACTGAGAAAAAATCAGGACATTCTGATGTAGAGTTTCAAAATAAAATATTTTTGAAATCTCTTTTGTATTAGCTATCATCCCTGTTTTTAGATGAGAATAAAACAAAAACTGTCCAGTATCAAAGACTCATCTCACTGCAGGGTGATAGCATGAAACCCCACCTAGTCACTCAGGGAGAATCAGGACATTCTGAATTACAGTTTCAAAATAAAAGACCTTTGAAATCTCATATATGAGCTATCATCCCTCTGTATTTAGATAAGAATAAAACAAACACTGTCCAGTATCAAATACTCATTTCCCTTCAGGGTGATAACAGGACACCCCACCTAGTCACTCAGGGAGAATCAGGACTTTCTGATGTACAGTTTCAAAATAAAAGACCTTTGAAATCTCTATTGTATGAGCTATCATCCCTGTTTTTAGATGAGAATAAAACAAACACTGTCCCGTATCAAAGACTCATCTCACTCCAGGGTGATAGCAGGACACCCCATCTAGTCACTCAGAAAAAATCAGGACATTCTGATGTACAGTTTCAAAATAAAATACCTTTGAAGTCTCATATATGAGCTATCATCCCTGTTTTTAGATGAGAATAAAACAATAACTGTCCAATTTCAAAGACTCATCAAACTCCAGGGTGATCGCAGGACACCCCACCTAGTCACTCAGAAAAAATCAGGACATTCTGATGTAGAGTTTCAAAATAAAATACCTTTGAAATCTCTATTGTATGAGCTATCATCCCTATTTTTAGATGAGAATAAAACAAAAACTGTCCAGTATCAAAGACTCATCTAATTCCATGGTGATAGCAGGACACCCCACCTAGTCACTCAGAAAAAATAAGGACATTCTGATTTAGAGTTTCAAAATAAAATACCTTTGAAATCTCATATATGAGCTATCATACCTGTTTTTAGATGGGAATAAAACAAACACTGTCCAGTATCAAAGACTCATCTAACTCCATGGTGATAGCAGGACACCCCATCAAGTCACTCAGGGAGAGTCAGGACATTCTGATGTACAGTTTCAAAATAAAAGACCTTTGAAATCTCATATATGAGCTATCATCCCTCTCTGTTTAGATGAGAATAAAACAAAACTGTCCAGTATCAAATACTCATTTCCCTTCAGGGTTATAACAGGACACCCTTTCTAGTCACTCCGAAAAAATCAGGACATTCTGATGTAGAGTTTCAAAATAAAATACCTTTGAAATCTCTATTGTATGAGCTATCATCCCTGTTTTTAGATGAGAATAAAACAAAGACTGTCCAGTATCAAAGACTCATCTCACTCAAGGGTGATAGCAGGACACCCCACCTAGTCACTCAGGGAGAATCAGGACATTCTGATGTACAGTTTCAAAATAAAAGACCTTTGAAATCTCATATATGAGCTATAATCCCTCTCTGTTTAGATGAGAATAAAACAAAAACTCTCAAGTATCAAAGACTGATCTCACTCCAGGGTTATAGCAGGACACGCCACATAGTCACTCAGAAAAAATCAGGACATTCTGATGTACAGTTTCAAAATAAAAGACCTTTGAAATCTCATATATGAGCTATAATCCCTCTCTGTTTAGATGAGAATAAAACAAAAACTGTCCAGTATCAAAGACTGATCTCACTCCAGGGTGATAGCAGGACACCCCATCTAGTCACTGAGAAAAAATCAGGACATTCTGATGTACAGTTTCAAAATAAAAGACCTTTGAAATCTCATATATGAGCTATAATCCCTCTCTGTTTAGATGAGAATAAAACAAAGACTGTCCAGTATCAAAGACTCATCTTACTCCATGGTGATAGCAGGACACCCCACATAGTCACTCAGGGAGAATCAGGACTTTCTGATTTAGAGTTTCAAAATAAAAGACCTTTGAAATCTCTATTGCATGAGCTATCATCCCTGTTTTTAGATGAGAATAAAACAAATACTGTCCAGGGTGATAGCAGGACTCCAGGGTGATAGCAGGACTCCCCACCTAGTCACTCTGGGAGAATCAGGACATTCTGATGTAGAGTTTCAAAATAAAAGACCTTTGAAATCTCATATATGAGCTATCATCCCTCTGTATTTAGATAAGAATAAAACAAACACTGTCCAGTATCAAATACTCATTTCCCTTCAGGGTGATAACAGGACTCCCCACCTAGTCACTCAGGGAGAATCAGGACTTTCTGATGTAGAGTTTCAAAATAAAAGACCTTTGAAATCTCTATTGCATGAGCTATCATCCCTGTTTTTAGATGAGAATAAAACAAAAACTGGATAGTATCAAAGACTCATCTCACTCCAGGGTGATATCAGGACACCCCATCTAGTCACTCAGAAAAAATCAGGACATTCTGATGTAGAGTTTCAAAATAAAATACCTTTGAAATCTCTATTGTATGAGCTATCATCCCTGTTTTTAGATGAGAATAAAACAAAAACTGTCCAGTATCAAAGACGCATCTCACTCCAGGGTGATAGCAGGACACCCCACCTAGTCACTCAGGGAGAATCAGGACATTCTGATGTAGAGTTTCAAAATAAAAGACCTTTGAAATCTCATATATGAGCTATAATCCCTCTCTGTTTAGATGAGAATAAAACAAAAACTCTCAAATATCAAAGACTGATCTCACTCCAGGGTGATAGAAGGACACGTCACCTAGTCACTCAGAAAAAATCAGGACATTCTGATGTAGAGTTTCAAAATAAAAGACCTTTGAAATCTCATATATGAGCTATCATCCCTCTCTGTTTAGATAAGAATAAAACAAAAACTGTCCAGTATCAAAGACTCATCTCACTCCAGGGTGATAGCAGGACACCCCACCTAGTCACTCAGAAAAAATCAGGACATTCTGATGTAGAGTTTCAAAATAAAATACCTTTGTAATCTCTATTGTATGAGCTATCATCCCTGTTTTTAGATGAGAATAAAACAAAAACTGTCCAGTATCAAAGACTCATCTAACTCCATGGTGATAGCAGGACACCCCACCTAGTCACTCAGGGAGAATCAGGACATTCTGATTTAGAGTTTCAAAATAAAATACCTTTGAAGTCTCATATATGAGCTATCATCCCTGTTTTTAGATGGGAATAAAACAAACACTGTCCAGTATCAAAGACTCATCTAACTCCATGGTGATAGCAGGACACCCCATCTAGTCACTCAGAAAAAATCAGGACATTCTGATGTACAGTTTCAAAATAAAATACCTTTGAAATCTCTATTGCATGAGCTATCATCCCTGTTTTTAGATGAGAATAAAACAAAAACTGTCCAGTATCAAAGACTGATCTCACTCCAGGGTGATAGCAGGACACCCCATCTAGTCACTCAGAAAAAATCAGGACATTCTGATGTAGAGTTTCAAAATAAAATACCTTTGAAATCTCTATTGTATGAGCTATCATCCCTGTTTTTAGATGAGAATAAAACAAAAACTGTCCAGTATCAAAGACGCATCTCACTCCAGGGTGATAACAGGACACCCCACCTAGTCACTCAGGGAGAACCAGGACATTCTGATGTAGAGTTTCAAAATAAAAGACCTTTGAAATCTCATATATGAGCTATAATCCCTCTCTGTTTAGATGAGAATAAAACAAAAACTCTCAAATATCAAAGACTGATCTCACTCCAGGGTGATAGAAGGACACGTCACCTAGTCACTCAGAAAAAATCAGGACATTCTGATGTAGAGTTTCAAAATAAAAGACCTTTGAAATCTCATATATGAGCTATCATCCCTCTCTGTTTAGATAAGAATAAAACAAAAACTGTCCAGTATCAAAGACTCATCTCACTCCAGGGTGATAGCAGGACACCCCACCTAGTCACTCAGAAAAAATCAGGACATTCTGATGTAGAGTTTCAAAATAAAATACCTTTGAAATCTCTATTGTATGAGCTATCATCCCTATTTTTAGATGAGAATAAAACAAAGACTGTCCAGTATCAAAGACGCATCTCACTCCAGGGTGATAGCAGGACACCCCACCTAGTCACTCAGAAAAAATCAGGACATTCTGATTTAGAGATTCAAAATAAAATACCTTTGAAATCTCATATATGAGCTATCATCCCTGTTTTTAGATGAGAATAAAACAAAAACTGTCCAGTATCAAAGACTCATCTCACGCCAGGGTGATAGCAGGACACCCCATCTAGTCACTTTGGGAGAATCAGGACATTCTGATGTACAGTTTCAAAATAAAATACCTTTGAAATCTCTATTGCATGAGCTATCATCCCTGTTTTTAGATGAGAATAAAACAAACACTGTCCAGTATCAAAGACTGATCTCACTCCAGGGTGATAGCAGGACACGCCACCTAGTCACTCAGAAAAAATCAGGACATTCTGATGTACAGTTTCAAAATAAAAGACCTTTGAAATCTCATATATGAGTTATCATCCCTGTTTTTAGATGAGAATAAAACAAAAACTGGACAGTATCAAAGACTCATCTCACTCCAGGGTGATAGCAGGACACCCCATCTAGTCACTCAGAAAAAATCAGGACATTCTGATGTAGAGTTTCAAAATAAAATACCTTTGAAATCTCTATTGTATGAGCTATCATCCCTGTTTTTAGATGAGAATTAAACAAAAACTGTCCAGTTTCAAAGACGCATCTCACTCCAGGGTGATAGCAGGACACCCCACCTAGTCACTCAGGGAGAATCAGGACATTCTGATGTACAGTTTCAAAATAAAAGACCTTTGAAATCTCATATATGAGCTATAATCCCTCTCTGTTTAGATGAGAATAAAAACAAACATTCTCAAGTATCAAAGACTGATCTCACTCCAGGGTGATAGCAGGACACGCCACCTAGTCACTCAGAAAAAATCAGGACATTCTGATGTACAGTTTCAAAATAAAAGACCTTTGAAATCTCATATATGAGCTATCATCCCTCTCTGTTTAGATGAGAATAAAACAAAAACTGTCCAGTATCAAAGACTCATCTCACTCCAGAGTGATAGCAGGACACCCCACCTAGTCACTCAGGGAGAATCAGGCCATTCTGATTTAGAGTTTCAAAATAAAATACCTTTGAAGTCTCATATATGAGCTATCATCCCTGTTTTTAGATGGGAATAAAACAAACACTGTCCAGTATCAAAGACTCATCTCACTCCATGGTGATAGCAGGACACCCCACCTAGTCACTCAGAAAAAATCAGGACATTCTGATGTACAGTTTCAAAATAAAATACCTTTGAAATCTCATATATGAGCTATCATCCCTGTTTTTAGATGGGAATAAAACAAACACTGTCCAATATCAAAGACTCATCTAACTCCATGGTGATAGCAGGACACCCCACCTAGTCACTCAGAAAAAATCAGGACATTCTGATGTAGTGTTTCAAAATAAAAGACCTTTGAAATCTCTATTGTATGAGCTATCATCCCTGTTTTTAGATGAGAATAAAACAAAAACTGTCCAGTATCAAAGACTCATCTCACTCCAGGATGATAGCAGGACACCCCACCTAGTCACTCAGGGAGAATCAGGACATTCTGATGTACAGTTTAAAAATAAAAGACCTTTGAAATCTCTATTGCATGAGCTATCATCCTTGTTTTTAGATGAGAATAAAACAAAAACTGTCCAGTATCAAAGACTCATCTCACTGCAGGGTGATAGCATGAAACCCCACCTAGTCACTCAGGGAGAGTCAGGACATTCTGATGTACAGTTTCAAAATAAAAGACCTTTGAAATCTCATATATGAGCTATCATCCCTCTGTATTTAGATAAGAATAAAACAAAAACTGTCCAGTAACAAATACTCATTTCCCTTCAGGATTATAACAGGACACCCCATCTAGTCACTGAGAAAAAATCAGGACATTCTGATGTAGAGTTTCAAAATAAAATATTTTTGAAATCTCTATTGTATTAGCTATCATCCCTGTTTTTAGATGAGAATAAAAAAAAAACTCTCAAGTATCAAAGACTGATCTCACTCCAGGGTGATAGCAGGACACGCCACCTAGTCACTCAGAAAAAATCAGGACATTCTGATGTACAGTTTCAAAATAAAAGACCTTTGAAATCTCATATATGAGTTATCATCCCTGTTTTTAGATGAGAATAAAACAATAACTGTCCAGTATCAGAAACTCATCTCACTCCAGGGTGATAGCATGACATCCCACCTAGTCACTCAGGGAGAATCAGGACATTCTGATGTAGAGTTTCAAAATAAAATACCTTTGAAATCTCATATATGAGTTATCATCCCTGTTTTTAGATGAGAATAAAACAATAACTGTCCAGTATCAAATACTCATTTCCCTTCAGGGTGATAACAGGACACCCCACCTAGTCACTCAGGGAGAATCAGGACTTTCTGATGTAGAGTTTCAAAATAAAATACCTTTGAAATCTCTATTGTATGAGCTATCATCCCTATTTTTAGATGAGAATAAAACAAAGACTGTCCAGTATCAAAGACGCATCTCACTCCAGGGTGATAGCAGGACACCCCACCTAGTCACTCAGAAAAAATCAGGACATTCTGATTTAGAGATTCAAAATAAAATACCTTTGAAATCTCATATATGAGCTATCATCCCTGTATTTAGATGGGAATAAAACAAACACTGTCCAGTATCAAATACTCATTTCCCTTCAGGGTGATAACAGGACACCCCACCTAGTCACTCAGGGAGAATCAGGACTTTCTGATCTAGAGTTTCAAAATAAAAGACCTTTGAAATCTCTATTGCATGAGCTATCATCCCTGTTTTTAGATGAGAATAAAACAAATACTGTCCAATATCAAAGACTCATCTCACTCCAGGGTGATAGCAGGACACCCCATCTAGTCACTCAGAAAAAATCAGGACATTCTGATGTAGAGTTTCAAAATAAAATACCTTTGAAATATCTATTGTATGAGCTATCATCCCTGTTTTTAGATGAGAATAAAACAAAAACTGTCCAGTATCAAAGACGCATCTCACTCCAGGGTGATAGCAGGACACCCCATCTAGTCACTCAGAAAAAATCAGGAAATTCTGATGTAGAGTTTCAAAATAAAATACCTTTGAAATCTCTATTGTATGAGCTATCATCCCTGTTTTTAGATGAGAATTAAACAAAAACTGTCCAGTTTCAAAGACGCATCTCACTCCAGGGTGATAGCAGGACACCCCACCTAGTCACTCAGGGAGAATCAGGACATTCTGATTTAGAGTTTCAAAATAAAATACCTTTGAAATCTCTATTGTATGAGTTATCATCCCTGTTTTTAGATGAGAATAAAACAAAAACTGTCCAGTATCAAAGACGCATCTAACTCCAGGGTGATAGCAGGACACCCCATCTAGTCACTCAGAAAAAATCAGGACATTCTGATGTAGAGTTTCAAAATAAAATACCTTTGAAATCTCATATATGAGCTATAATCCCTCTCTGTTTAGATGAGAATAAAACAAAAACTCTCAAGTATCAAAGACTGATCTCACTCCAGGGTGATAGCAGGACACGCCACCTAGTCACTCAGAAAAAATCAGGACATTCTGATGTACAGTTTCAAAATAAAATACCTTTGAAATCTCATATATGAGCTATCATCCCTGTTTTTAGATGGGAATAAAACAAACACTGTCCAGTATCAAAGACTCATCTAACTCCATGGTGATAGCAGGACACCCCATCTAGTCACTCAGAAAAAATCAGGACATTCTGATGTAGAGTTTCAAAATAAAATATTTTTGAAGTCTCTATTGTATTAGCTATCATCCCTGTTTTTAGATGAGAATAAAACAAAAACTGTCCAGTATCAAAGACTTATCTCACTCCAGGGTGATAGCAGGACAACCCATCTAGTCACTCAGGGAGAATCAGGACATTCTGATGTACAGTTTCAAAATAAAAGACCTTTGAAATCTATATTGCATGAGCTATCATCCCTGTTTTTAGATGAGAATAAAACAAACACTGTCCAGTATCAAAGACTCATCTCACTCCAGGGTGATAGCAGGACACCCCATCTAGTCACTCAGAAAAAATCAGGACATTCTGATGTAGAGTTTCAAAATAAAATACCTTTGAAATCTCTATTGTATGAGCTATCATCCCTGTTTTTAGATGAGAATAAAACAAAAACTGTCCAGTATCAAAGACGCATCTCACTCCAGGGTGATAGCAGGACACCCCACCTAGTCACTCAGGGAGCATCAGGACATTCTGATTTAGAGTTTCAAAATAAAATACCTTTGAAGTCTCATATATGAGCTATCATCCCTGTTTTTAGATGGGAATAAAACAAACACTGTCCAGTATCAAAGACTCATCTAACTCCATGGTGATAGCAGGACACCCCATCTAGTCACTCAGAAAAAATCAGGACATTCTGATGTACAGTTTCAAAATAAAATACCTTTGAAATCTCATATATGAGCTATCATCCCTGTTTTTAGATGAGAATAAAACAAAAACTGTCCATTATCAAAGACGCATCTCACTCCAGGGTGATGACAGGACACCCCACCTAGTCACTCAGTGAGAATCAGGACATTCTGATGTAGAGTTTCAAAATAAAATACCTTTGAAATGTCATATATGAGCTATAATCCCTCTCTGTTTAGATGAGAATAAAACAAAAACTCTCAAGTATCAAATACTGATCTAACTCCAGGGTGATAGCAGGACACGCCACATAGTCACTCAGAAAAAATCAGGACATTCTGATGTACTGTTTCAAAATAAAAGACCTTTGAAATCTCATATATGAGCTATCATCCCTATTTTTAGATGAGAATAAAACAAAACTGTCCAGTATCAAAGACTCATCTCACTCCAGGGTGATAGCAAGACACCCCATCTAGTCACTGAGAAAAAATCAGGACATTCTGATGTACAGTTTCAAAATAAAATACCTTTGAAGACTCATATATGAGATATCATCCCTGTTTTTAGATGGGAATAAAACAAACACTGTCCAGTATCAAAGACTCATCTAACTCCATGGTGATAGCAGGACACCCCATCAAGTCACTCAGAAAAAATCAGGACATTCTGATGTACAGTTTCAAAATAAAATACCTTTGAAGTCTCATATATGAGCTATCATCCCTGTTTTTAGATGAGAATAAAACAATAACTATCCAATATCAAAGACTCATCAAACTCCAGGGTGATAGCAGCACACCCCACCTAGTCACTCAGGGAGAATCAGGACATTCTGATGTAGAGTTTCAAAATAAAAGACCTTTGAAATCTCATATATGAGCTATAATCCGTCTCTGTTTAGATGAGAATAAAACAAAAACTCTCAAGTATCAAAGACTGATCTCACTCCAGGGTGATAGCAGGACACGCCACAGGAAAAAATCAGGACATTCTGATGTACAGTTTCAAAATAAAAGACCTTTGAAATCTCATATATGAGCTATCATCCCTCTCTGTTTAGATGAGAATAAAACAAAACTGTCCAGTATCAAAGACTCATCTCACTCCAGGGTGATAGCAGGACACCCCATCTAGTCACTGAGAAAAAATCAGGACATTCTGATGTGGAGTTTCAAAATAAAATATTTTTGAAATCTCTATTGTATTAGCTATCATCCCTGTTTTTAGATGATAATAAAACAAAAACTGTCCAGTATCAAAGACTCATCTCACTCCAGGGTGATAGCAGGACACCCCATCTAGTGACTGAGAAAAAATCAGGACATTCTGATGTAGAGTTTCAAAATAAAATATTTTTGAAATCTCTATTGTATTAGCTATCATCCCTGTTTTTAGATGAGAATAAAACAAAAACTGTCCAGTATCAAAGACTCATCTCACTGCAGGGTGATAGCATGAAACCCCACTTAGTCACTCAGGGAGAATCAGGACATTCTGATGTACAGTTTCAAAATAAAAGACCTTTGACATCTCATATATGAGCTATCATCCCTCTCTGTTTAGATGAGAATAAAACAAAACTGTCCAGTATCAAATACTCATTTCCCTTCAGGGTTATAACAGGACACCCCACCTAGTCACTCAGGGAGAATCAGGACTTTCTGATGTAGAGTTTCAAAATAAAAGACCTTTGAAATCTCTATTGTATGAGCTATCATCCCTATTTTTAGATGAGAATAAAAAAAAACTCTCAAGTATCAAAGACTCATCTCACTCCAGGGTGATAGCAGGACACCCCACCTAGTCACTCAGAAAAAATCAGGACATTCTGGTGTACAGTTTCAAAATAAAATACCTTTGAAGTCTCATATATGAGCTATCATCCCTGTGTTTAGATGAGAATAAAACAATAACTGTCCAATATCAAAGACTCATCAAACTCCAGGGTGATAGCAGGACACCCCATCTAGTCACTCAGAAAAAATCAGGACATTCTGATGTAGAGTTTCAAAATAAAATACCTTTGAAATCTCTATTGTATTAGCTATCATCCCTGTTTTTAGATGAGAATAAAACAAAAACTGTCCAGTATCAAAGACTCATCTCACTCCAGGGTGATAGCAGGACACCCCATATAGTCACTCAGGGAGAATCAGGACATTCTGATGTACAGTTTCAAAATAAAAGACCTTTGAAATCTCTATTGCATGAGCTATCATCCCTGTTTTTAGATGAGAATAAAACAAACACTGTCCAGTATCAAAGACTCATCTCACTCCAGGGTGATAGCAGGACACCCCATCTAGTCACTCAGAAAAAAACAGGACATTCTGGTGTACAGTTTCAAAATAAAATACCTTTGAAGTCTCAAATATGAGCTATCATCCCTGTGTTTAGATGAGAATAAAACAATAACTGTCCAATATCAAAGACTCATCAAACTCCAGGGTGATAGCAGGACACCCCACCTAGTCACTCAGAAAAAATCAGGACATTCTGATATAGAGTTTCAAAATAAAATACCTTTGAAATCTCTATTGTATGAGCTATCATCCCTGTTTTTAGATGAGAATAAAACAAACACTGTCCAGTATCAAAGACTCATCCAACTCCATGGTGATAGCAGGACACCCCATCTAGTCACTCAGAAAAAATCAGGACATTCTGATGTAGAGTTTCAAAATAAAATATTTTTGAAGTCTCTATTGTATTAGCTATCATCCCTGTTTTTAGATGAGAATAAAACAAAAACTGTCCAGTATCAAAGACTCATCTCACTCCAGGGTGATTGCAGGACACCCCATCTAGTCACTCAGGGAGAATCAGGACATTCTGATGTACAGTTTCAAAATAAAAGACCTTTGAAATCTCTATTGCATGAGCTATCATCCCTGTTTTTAGATGGGAATAAAACAAACACTGTCCAGTATCAAAGACTCATCTAACTCCATGGTGATAGCAGGACACCCCATCTAGTCACTCAGAAAAAATCAGGACATTCTGATGTAGAGTTTCAAAATAAAATACCTTTGAAATCTCATATATGAGCTATCATCCCTGTTTTTAGATGAGAATAAAAAAAAACTGTCCATTATCAAAGACTCATCTCACTCCAGGGTGATAGCAGGACACCCATCTAGTCACTCAGGGAGAATCAGGACATTCTGATTTAGAATTTCAAAATAAAAGACCTTTGAAATCTCTATTGCATGAACTATCATCCCTGTTTTTAGATGAGAATAAAACAAAAACTGTCCAGTATAAAAGACTCATCTCACTCCAGGGTGATAGCAGGACACCCCACCTAGTCACTCTGGGAGAATCAGGACATTCTGATGTAGAGTTTCAAAATAAAAGACCTTTGAAATCTCATATATGAGCTATAATCCCTCTCTGTTTAGATGAGAATAAAACAAAAACTCTCAAGTATCAAATACTGATCTAACTCCAGGGTGATAGCAGGACACGCCACATAGTCACTCAGAAAAAATCAGGACATTCTGATGTACTGTTTCAAAATAAAAGACCTTTGAAATCTCATATATGAGCTATCATCCCTCTCTGTTTAGATGAGAATAAAACAAAACTGTCCAGTATCAAAGACTCATCTCACTCCAGGGTGATAGCAGGACACCTCACCTAGTCACTCAGAAAAAATCAGGACATTCTGATGTAGAGTTTCAAAATAAAATACCTTTGAAATCTCTATTGTATGAGCTATCATCCCTATTTTTAGATGAGAATAAAACAAAGACTGTCCAGTATCAAAGACGCATCTCACTCCAGGGTGATAGCAGGACACCCCACCTAGTCACTCAGAAAAAATCAGGACATTCTGATTTAGAGTTTCAAAATAAAATACCTTTGAAATCTCATATATGAGCTATCATCCCTCTCTGTTTAGATGAGAATAAAACAAAACTGTCCAGTATCAAATACTCATTTCCCTTCAGGGTTATAACAGGACACCCCACCTAGTCACTCAGGGAGAATCAGGACTTTCTGATGTAGAGTTTCAAAATAAAAGACCTTTGAAATCTCTATTGTATGAGCTATCATCCCTGTTTTTAGATGAGAATAAAACAAAGACTGTCCAGTATCAAAGACTCATCTCACTCCAGGGTGATAGCAGGAAACCCCATCTAGTCACTCAGAAAAAATCAGGACATTCTGATGTACAGTTTCAAAATAAAATACCTTTGAAGTCTCATATATGAGCTATCATCCCTGTTTTTAGATGAGAATAAAACAATAACTGTCCAATATCAAAGACTCATCAAACTCCAGGGTGATAACAGGACACCCCACCTAGTCACTCAGAAAAAATCAGGACATTCTGATGTAGAGTTTCAAAATAAAAGACCTTTGAAATCTCTTTTGTATGAGCTATTATCCCTATTTTTAGATGAGAATAAAACAAAGACTGTCCAGTATCAAAGACGCATCTCACTCCATGGTGATAGCAGGACACCCCATCAAGTCACTCAGGGAGAATCAGGACATTCTGATGTAGAGTTTCAAAATAAAATACCTTTGAAATCTCATATATGAGCTATCATCCCTGTTTTTAGATGAGAATAAAACAATAACTGTCCAATATCAAAGACTCATCAAACTCCAGGGTGATAACAGGACACCCCACCTAGTCACTCAGAAAAAATCAGGACATTCTGATGTAGAGTTTCAAAATAAAAGACCTTTGAAATCTCTTTTGTATGAGCTATTATCCCTATTTTTAGATGAGAATAAAACAAAGACTGTCCAGTATCAAAGACGCATCTCACTTCAGGGTGATAGCAGGTAACCCCACCTAGTCACTCAGGGAGAATCAGGACATTCTGATGTAGAGTTTCAAAATAAAATACCTTTGAAATCTCATATATGAGCTATCATCCCTGTTTTTAGATGGGAATAAAACAAACACTGTCCAGTATCAAAGACTCATCTCACTCCAGGGTGATAGCAGGACACCCATCTAGTCACTCAGGGAGAATCAGGACATTCTGATTTAGAATTTCAAAATAAAAGACCTTTGAAATCTCTATTGCATGAACTATCATCCCTGTTTTTAGATGAGAATAAAACAAAAACTGTCCAGTATCAAAGACTCATCTCACTCCAGGGTGATAGCAGGACACCCCATCTAGTCACTCAGAAAAAATCAGGACATTCTGATGTAGAGTTTCAAAATAAAATACCTTTGAAATCTCTATTGTATGAGCTATCATCCCTGTTTTTAGATGAGAATAAAACAAAAACTGTCCAGTATCAAAGACGCATCTCACTCCAGGGTGATGACAGGACACCCCACCTAGTCACTCTGGGAGAATCAGGACATTCTGATGTAGAGTTTCAAAATAAAAGACCTTTTAAATCTCATATATGAGCTATAATCCCTCTCTGTTTAGATGAGAATAAAACAAAAACTCTTAAGTATCAAATACTGATCTAACTCCAGGGTGATAGCAGGACACGCCACATAGTCACTCAGAAAAAATCAGGACATTCTGATGTACTGTTTCAAAATAAAAGACCTTTGAAATCTCATATATGAGCTATCATCCCTCTCTGTTTAGATGAGAATAAAACAAAACTGTCCAGTATCAAAGACTCATCTCACTCCAGGGTGATAGCAGGACACCTCACCTAGTCACTCAGAAAAAATCAGGACATTCTGATGTACTGTTTCAAAATAAAAGACCTTTGAAATCTCATATATGAGCTATCATCCCTCTCTGTTTAGATGAGAATAAAACAAAACTGTCCAGTATCAAAGACTCATCTCACTCCAGGGTGATAGCAGGACACCTCACCTAGTCACTCAGAAAAAATCAGGACATTCTGATGTACTGTTTCAAAATAAAAGACCTTTGAAATCTCATATATGAGCTATCATCCCTCTCTGTTTAGATGAGAATAAAACAAAACTGTCCAGTATCAAATACTCATTTCCCTTCAGGGTTATAACAGGACACCCCACCTAGTCACTCAGGGAGAATCAGGACTTTCTGATGTAGAGTTTCAAAATAAAAGACCTTTGAAATCTCTATTGTATGAGCTATCATCCCTGTTTTTAGATGAGAATAAAACAAAGACTGTCCAGTATCAAAGACTCATCTCACTCCAGGGTGATAGCAGGAAACCCCATCTAGTCACTCAGAAAAAATCAGGACATTCTGATGTACAGTTTCAAAATAAAATACCTTTGAAGTCTCATATATGAGCTATCATCCATGTTTTTAGATGAGAATAAAACAATAACTGTCCAATATCAAAGACTCATCAAACTCCAGGGTGATAACAGGACACCCCACCTAGTCACTCAGAAAAAATCAGGACATTCTGATGTAGAGTTTCAAAATAAAAGACCTTTGAAATCTCTATTGTATGAGCTATCATCCCTGTTTTTAGATGAGAATAAAACAAAAACTGTACAGTATCAAAGACTCATCTCACTCCAGGGTGATAGCAGGAAACCCCATCTAGTCACTCAGAAAAAATCAGGACATTCTGATGTACAGTTTCAAAATAAAATACCTTTGAAGTCTCATATATGAGCTATCATCCCTCTCTGTTTAGATGAGAATAAAACAAAACTGTCCAGTATCAAAGACTCATCTCACTCCAGGGTGATAGCAGGAAACCCCATCTAGTCACTCAGAAAAAATCAGGACATTCTGATGTAGAGTTTCAAAATAAAAGACCTTTGAAATCTCTTTTGTATGAGCTATCATCCCTATTTTTAGATGAGAATAAAACAAAGACTGTCCAGTATCAAAGACTCATCTCACTCCAGGGTGATAGCAGGACACCCCACCTAGTCACTCAGGGAGAATCAGGACATTCTGATGCACAGTTTCAAAATAAAATACCTTTGAAGACTCATATATGAGCTATCATCCCTGTTTTTAGATGAGAATAAAACAATAACTGTCCAATATCAAAGACTCATCAAACTCCAGGGTGATAACAGGACACCCCACCTAGTCACTCAGAAAAAATCAGGACATTCTGATGTAGAGTTTCAAAATAAAAGACCTTTGAAAATCTCTATTGTATGAGCTATCATCCCTGTATTTAGATGAGAATAAAACAAAAACTGTCCAGTATCAAAGACGCATCTCACTCCAGGGTGATAGCAGGACACCCCACCTAGTCACTCAGGGAGAATCAGGACATTCTGATGTAGAGTTTCAAAATAAAAGACCTTTGAAATCTCATATATGAGCTATAATCCCTCTCTGTTTAGATGAGAATAAAACAAACACTGTCCAGTATCAAAGACTGATCTCACTCCATGGTGATAGCAGGACACCCCATCAAGTCACTCAGAAAAAATCAGGACATTGTGATGTAGAGTTTCAAAATAAAAGACCTTTGAAATCTCATATATGAGCTATCATCCCTCTCTGTTTAGATGAGAATAAAACAAAATCTCTCCAGTATCAAAGACTCATCTCACTCCAGGGTGATAGCAGGACACCCCATCTAGTCACTGAGAAAAAATCAGGACATTCTGATGAAGAGTTTCAAAATAAAATATTTTTGAAATCTCTATTGTATTAGCTATCATCCCTGTATTTAGATGAGAATAAAACAAAAACTGTACAGTATCGAAGACTCATCTCACTCCAGGGTGATAGCAAGACACCCCATCTAGTCACTGAGAAAAAATCAGGACATTCTGATGTACAGTTTCAAAATAAAAGACCTTTGAAAATCTCTATTGTATGAGCTATCATCCCTGTATTTAGATGAGAATAAAACAAAAACTGTCCAGTATCAAAGACGCATCTCACTCCAGGGTGATAGCAGGACACCCCACCTAGTCACTCAGGGAGAATCAGGACATTCTGATGTAGAGTTTCAAAATAAAAGACCTTTGAAATCTCATATATGAGCTATAATCCCTCTCTGTTTAGATGAGAATAAAACAAACACTGTCAAGTATCAAAGACTGATCCCACTCCATGGTGATAGCAGGACACACCATCTAGTCACTCAGAACAAATCAGGACATTCTGATGTACAGTTTCAAAATAAAATATTTTTGAAATCTCTATTGTATTAGCTATCATCCCTGTATTTAGATGAGAATAAAACAAACACTGTCCAGTATCAAAGACTCATCTAACTCCATGGTGATAGCAGGACACCCCATCTAGTCACTCAGAAAAAATCAGGACATTCTGATGTACAGTTTCAAAATAAAATACCTTTGAAATCTCATATATGAGCTATCATCCCTGTTTTTAGATGAGAATAAAAAAAAAACTGTCCATTATCAAAGACTCATCTCACTCCAGGGTGATAGCAGGACACCCATCTAGTCACTCAGGGAGAATCAGGACATTCTGATTTAGAATTTCAAAATAAAAGACCTTTGAAATCTCTATTGCATGAACTATCATCCCTGTTTTTAGATGAGAATAAAACAAAAACTGTCCAGTATCAAAGACTCATCTCACTCCAGGGTGATAGCAGGACACCCCATCTAGTCACTCAGAAAAAATCAGGACATTCTGATGTAGAGTTTCAAAATAAAATACCTTTGAAATCTCTATTGTATGAGCTATCATCCCTGTTTTTAGATGAGAATAAAACAAAAACTGTCCAGTATCAAAGACGCATCTCACTCCAGGGTGATGACAGGACACCCCACCTAGTCACTCTGGGAGAATCAGGACATTCTGATGTAGAGTTTCAAAATAAAAGACCTTTGAAATCTCATATATGAGCTATAATCCCTCTCTGTTTAGATGAGAATAAAACAAAAACTCTTAAGTATCAAATACTGATCTAACTCCAGGGTGATAGCAGGACACGCCACATAGTCACTCAGAAAAAATCAGGACATTCTGATGTACTGTTTCAAAATAAAAGACCTTTGAAATCTCATATATGAGCTATCATCCCTCTCTGTTTAGATGAGAATAAAACAAAACTGTCCAGTATCAAAGACTCATCTCACTCCAGGGTGATAGCAGGACACCTCACCTAGTCACTCAGAAAAAATCAGGACATTCTGATGTAGAGTTTCAAAATAAAATACCTTTGAAATCTCTATTGTATGAGCTATCATCCCTATTTTTAGATGAGAATAAAACAAAGACTGTCCAGTATCAAAGACGCATCTCACTCCAGGGTGATAGCAGGACACCCCACCTAGTCACTCAGAAAAAATCAGGACATTCTGATTTAGAGTTTCAAAATAAAATACCTTTGAAATCTCATATATGAGCTATCATCCCTCTCTGTTTAGATGAGAATAAAACAAAACTGTCCAGTATCAAATACTCATTTCCCTTCAGGGTTATAACAGGACACCCCACCTAGTCACTCAGGGAGAATCAGGACTTTCTGATGTAGAGTTTCAAAATAAAAGACCTTTGAAATCTCTATTGTATGAGCTATCATCCCTGTTTTTAGATGAGAATAAAACAAAGACTGTCCAGTATCAAAGACTCATCTCACTCCAGGGTGATAGCAGGAAACCCCATCTAGTCACTCAGAAAAAATCAGGACATTCTGATGTACAGTTTCAAAATAAAATACCTTTGAAGTCTCATATATGAGCTATCATCCCTGTTTTTAGATGAGAATAAAACAATAACTGTCCAATATCAAAGACTCATCAAACTCCAGGGTGATAACAGGACACCCCACCTAGTCACTCAGAAAAAATCAGGACATTCTGATGTAGAGTTTCAAAATAAAAGACCTTTGAAATCTCTATTGTATGAGCTATCATCCCTGTTTTTAGATGAGAATAAAACAAAAACTGTACAGTATCAAAGACTCATCTCACTCCAGGGTGATAGCAGGAAACCCCATCTAGTCACTCAGAAAAAATCAGGACATTCTGATGTACAGTTTCAAAATAAAATACCTTTGAAGTCTCATATATGAGCTATCATCCCTCTCTGTTTAGATGAGAATAAAACAAAACTGTCCAGTATCAAAGACTCATCTCACTCCAGGGTGATAGCAGGAAACCCCATCTAGTCACTCAGAAAAAATCAGGACATTCTGATGTAGAGTTTCAAAATAAAAGACCTTTGAAATCTCTTTTGTATGAGCTATCATCCCTATTTTTAGATGAGAATAAAACAAAGACTGTCCAGTATCAAAGACGCATCTCACTCCAGGGTGATAGCAGGTAACCCCACCTAGTCACTCAGGGAGAATCAGGACATTCTGATGTAGAGTTTCAAAATAAAATACCTTTGAAATCTCATATATGAGCTATCATCCCTGTTTTTAGATGGGAATAAAACAAACACTGTCCAGTATCAAAGACTCATCTAACTCCATGGTGATAGCAGGACACCCCATATAGTCACTGAGAAAAAATCAGGACATTCTGATGTAGAGTTTCAAAATAAAATATTTTTGAAATCTCTATTGTATTAGCTATCATCCCTGTATTTAGATGAGAATAAAACAAAAACTGTCCAGTATCGAAGACTCATCTCACTCCAGGGTGATAGCAAGACACCCCATCTAGTCACTGAGAAAAAATCAGGACATTCTGATGTACAGTTTCAAAATAAAATACCTTTGAAGACTCATATATGAGCTATCATCCCTGTTTTTAGATGAGAATAAAACAATAACTGTCCAATATCAAAGACTCATCAAACTCCAGGGAGATAACAGGACACCCCACCTAGTCACTCAGAAAAAATCAGGACATTCTGATGTAGAGTTTCAAAATAAAAGACCTTTGAAAATCTCTATTGTATGAGCTATCATCCCTGTATTTAGATGAGAATAAAACAAAAACTGTCCAGTATCAAAGACTCATCTCACTCCAGGGTGATAGCAGGACACCCCACCTAGTCACTCAGGGAGAATCAGGACATTCTGATGCACAGTTTCAAAATAAAATACCTTTGAAGACTCATATATGAGCTATCATCCCTGTTTTTAGATGAGAATAAAACAATAACTGTCCAATATCAAAGACTCATCAAACTCCAGGGTGATAACAGGACACCCCACCTAGTCACTCAGAAAAAATCAGGACATTCTGATGTAGAGTTTCAAAATAAAAGACCTTTGAAAATCTCTATTGTATGAGCTATCATCCCTGTATTTAGATGAGAATAAAACAAAAACTGTCCAGTATCAAAGACGCATCTCACTCCAGGGTGATAGCAGGACACCCCACCTAGTCACTCAGGGAGAATCAGGACATTCTGATGTAGAGTTTCAAAATAAAAGACCTTTGAAATCTCATATATGAGCTATAATCCCTCTCTGTTTAGATGAGAATAAAACAAACACTGTCCAGTATCAAAGACTGATCTCACTCCATGGTGATAGCAGGACACCCCATCAAGTCACTCAGAAAAAATCAGGACATTGTGATGTAGAGTTTCAAAATAAAAGACCTTTGAAATCTCATATATGAGCTATCATCCCTCTCTGTTTAGATGAGAATAAAACAAAATCTCTCCAGTATCAAAGACTCATCTCACTCCAGGGTGATAGCAGGACACCCCATCTAGTCACTGAGAAAAAATCAGGACATTCTGATGAAGAGTTTCAAAATAAAATATTTTTGAAATCTCTATTGTATTAGCTATCATCCCTGTATTTAGATGAGAATAAAACAAAAACTGTCCAGTATCAAAGACTCATCTCACTCCAGGGTGATAGCAGGACACGCCACATAGTCACTCAGAAAAAATCAGGACATTCTGATGTACTGTTTCAAAATAAAAGACCTTTGAAATCTCATATATGAGCTATCATCCCTCTCTGTTTAGATGAGAATAAAACAAAACTGTCCAGTATCAAAGACTCATCTCACTCCAGGGTGATAGCAGGACACCTCACCTAGTCACTCAGAAAAAATCAGGACATTCTGATGTAGAGTTTCAAAATAAAATACCTTTGAAATCTCTATTGTATGAGCTATCATCCCTATTTTTAGATGAGAATAAAACAAAGACTGTCCAGTATCAAAGACGCATCTCACTCCAGGGTGATAGCAGGACACCCCACCTAGTCACTCAGAAAAAATCAGGACATTCTGATTTAGAGTTTCAAAATAAAATACCTTTGAAATCTCATATATGAGCTATCATCCCTCTCTGTTTAGATGAGAATAAAACAAAACTGTCCAGTATCAAATACTCATTTCCCTTCAGGGTTATAACAGGACACCCCACCTAGTCACTCAGGGAGAATCAGGACTTTCTGATGTAGAGTTTCAAAATAAAAGACCTTTGAAATCTCTATTGTATGAGCTATCATCCCTGTTTTTAGATGAGAATAAAACAAAGACTGTCCAGTATCAAAGACTCATCTCACTCCAGGGTGATAGCAGGAAACCCCATCTAGTCACTCAGAAAAAATCAGGACATTCTGATGTACAGTTTCAAAATAAAATACCTTTGAAGTCTCATATATGAGCTATCATCCCTGTTTTTAGATGAGAATAAAACAATAACTGTCCAATATCAAAGACTCATCAAACTCCAGGGTGATAACAGGACACCCCACCTAGTCACTCAGAAAAAATCAGGACATTCTGATGTAGAGTTTCAAAATAAAAGACCTTTGAAATCTCATATATGAGCTATAATCCCTCTCTGTTTAGATGAGAATAAAACAAACACTGTCCAGTATCAAAGACTGATCTCACTCCATGGTGATAGCAGGACACCCCATCAAGTCACTCAGAAAAAATCAGGACATTGTGATGTACAGTTTCAAAATAAAAGACCTTTGAAATCTCATATATGAGCTATCATCCCTCTCTGTTTAGATGAGAATAAAACAAAATCTCTCCAGTATCAAAGACTCATCTCACTCCAGGGTGATAGCAGGACACCCCATCTAGTCACTGAGAAAAAATCAGGACATTCTGATGAAGAGTTTCAAAATAAAATATTTTTGAAATCTCTATTGTATTAGCTATCATCCCTGTATTTAGATGAGAATAAAACAAAAACTGTCCAGTATCAAAGACTCATCTCACTCCAGGGTGATAGCAGGACACACCATCTAGTCACTCAGAAAAAATCAGGACATTCTGATGTACAGTTTCAAAATAAAATATTTTTGAAATCTCTATTGTATTAGCTATCATCCCTGTATTTAGATGAGAATAAAACAAACACTGTCCAGTATCAAAGACTCATCTAACTCCATGGTGATAGCAGGACACCCCATCTAGTCACTCAGAAAAAATCAGGACATTCTGATGTACAGTTTCAAAATAAAATACCTTTGAAATCTCATATATGAGCTATCATCCCTGTTTTTAGATGAGAATAAAAAAAAAACTGTCCATTATCAAAGACTCATCTCACTCCAGGGTGATAGCAGGACACCCATCTAGTCACTCAGGGAGAATCAGGACATTCTGATTTAGAATTTCAAAATAAAAGACCTTTGAAATCTCTATTGTATGAGCTATCATCCCTGTTTTTAGATGAGAATAAAACAAAAACTGTACAGTATCAAAGACTCATCTCACTCCAGGGTGATAGCAGGAAACCCCATCTAGTCACTCAGAAAAAATCAGGACATTCTGATGTACAGTTTCAAAATAAAATACCTTTGAAGTCTCATATATGAGCTATCATCCCTCTCTGTTTAGATGAGAATAAAACAAAACTGTCCAGTATCAAAGACTCATCTCACTCCAGGGTGATAGCAGGAAACCCCATCTAGTCACTCAGAAAAAATCAGGACATTCTGATGTACAGTTTCAAAATAAAATACCTTTGAAGTCTCATATATGAGCTATCATCCCTGTTTTTAGATGAGAATAAAAAAAAAACTGTCCATTATCAAAGACTCATCTCACTCCAGGGTGATAGCAGGACACCCATCTAGTCACTCAGAAAAAATCAGGACATTCTGATTTAGAATTTCAAAATAAAAGACCTTTGAAATCTCTATTGTATGAGCTATCATCCCTGTTTTTAGATGAGAATAAAACAAAAACTGTACAGTATCAAAGACTCATCTCACTCCAGGGTGATAGCAGGAAACCCCATCTAGTCACTCAGAAAAAATCAGGACATTCTGATGTACAGTTTCAAAATAAAATACCTTTGAAGTCTCATATATGAGCTATCATCCCTCTCTGTTTAGATGAGAATAAAACAAAACTGTCCAGTATCAAAGACTCATCTCACTCCAGGGTGATAGCAGGAAACCCCATCTAGTCACTCAGAAAAAATCAGGACATTCTGATGTACAGTTTCAAAATAAAATACCTTTGAAGTCTCATATATGAGCTATCATCCCTGTTTTTAGATGAGAATAAAACAATAACTGTCCAATATCGAAGACTCATCTCACTCCAGGGTGATAGCAAGACACCCCATCTAGTCACTGAGAAAAAATCAGGACATTCTGATGTAGAGTTTCAAAATAAAAGACCTTTGAAAATCTCTATTGTATGAGCTATCATCCCTGTATTTAGATGAGAATAAAACAAAAACTGTCCAGTATCAAAGACGCATCTCACTCCAGGGTGATAGCAGGACACCCCACCTAGTCACTCAGGGAGAATCAGGACATTTTGATGTAGAGTTTCAAAATAAAAGACCTTTGAAATCTCATATATGAGCTATAATCCCTCTCTGTTTAGATGAGAATAAAACAAACACTGTCCAGTATCAAAGACTGATCTCACTCCATGGTGATAGCAGGACACACCATCTAGTCACTCAGAAAAAATCAGGACATTCTGATGTACAGTTTCAAAATAAAATACCTTTGAAATCTCATATATGAGCTATCATCCCTGTTTTTAGATGAGAATAAAAAAAAAACTGTCCATTATCAAAGACTCATCTCACTCCAGGGTGATAGCAGGACACCCATCTAGTCACTCAGGGAGAATCAGGACATTCTGATTTAGAATTTCAAAATAAAAGACCTTTGAAATCTCTATTGCATGAACTATCATCCCTGTTTTTAGATGAGAATAAAACAAAAACTGTCCAGTATCAAAGACTCATCTCACTCCAGGGTGATAGCAGGACACCCCATCTAGTCACTCAGAAAAAATCAGGACATTCTGATGTAGAGTTTCAAAATAAAATACCTTTGAAATCTCTATTGTATGAGCTATCATCCCTGTTTTTAGATGAGAATAAAACAAAAACTGTCCAGTATCAAAGACGCATCTCACTCCAGGGTGATGACAGGACACCCCACCTAGTCACTCTGGGAGAATCAGGACATTCTGATGTAGAGTTTCAAAATAAAAGACCTTTGAAATCTCATATATGAGCTATAATCCCTCTCTGTTTAGATGAGAATAAAACAAAAACTCTTAAGTATCAAATACTGATCTAACTCCAGGGTGATAGCAGGACACGCCACATAGTCACTCAGAAAAAATCAGGACATTCTGATGTACTGTTTCAAAATAAAAGACCTTTGAAATCTCATATATGAGCTATCATCCCTCTCTGTTTAGATGAGAATAAAACAAAACTGTCCAGTATCAAAGACTCATCTCACTCCAGGGTGATAGCAGGACACCTCACCTAGTCACTCAGAAAAAATCAGGACATTCTGATGTAGAGTTTCAAAATAAAATACCTTTGAAATCTCTATTGTATGAGCTATCATCCCTATATTTAGATGAGAATAAAACAAAGACTGTCCAGTATCAAAGACGCATCTCACTCCAGGGTGATAGCAGGACACCCCACCTAGTCACTCAGAAAAAATCAGGACATTCTGATTTAGAGTTTCAAAATAAAATACCTTTGAAATCTCATATATGAGCTATCATCCCTCTCTGTTTAGATGAGAATAAAACAAAACTGTCCAGTATCAAATACTCATTTCCCTTCAGGGTTATAACAGGACACCCCACCTAGTCACTCAGGGAGAATCAGGACTTTCTGATGTAGAGTTTCAAAATAAAAGACCTTTGAAATCTCTATTGTATGAGCTATCATCCCTGTTTTTAGATGAGAATAAAACAAAGACTGTCCAGTATCAAAGACTCATCTCACTCCAGGGTGATAGCAGGAAACCCCATCTAGTCACTCAGAAAAAATCAGGACATTCTGATGTACAGTTTCAAAATAAAATACCTTTGAAGTCTCATATATGAGCTATCATCCCTGTTTTTAGATGAGAATAAAACAATAACTGTCCAATATCAAAGACTCATCTCACTCCAGGGTGATAACAGGACACCCCACCTAGTCACTCAGAAAAAATCAGGACATTCTGATGTACAGTTTCAAAATAAAAGACCTTTGAAATCTCTATTGCATGAGCTATCATCCATGTTTTTAGATGAGAATAAAACAAAAACTGTCCAGTATCAAAGACTCATCTCACTCCAGGGTGATAGCAGCACTCAGAAAAAATCATGACATTCTGATGTAGAGTTTCAAAATAAAATACCTTTGAAATCTCTATTGTATGAGCTATCATCCCTGTTTGTAGATGAGAATAAAACAAAAACTGTCCAGTATCAAAGACGCATCTCACTCCAGGGTGATAGCAGGACACCCCACCTAGTCACTCAGGGAGAATCAGGACATTCTGATGTAGAGTTTCAAAATAAAAGACCTTTGAAATCTCATATATGAGCTATAATCCCTCTCTGTTTAGATGAGAATAAAACAAAAACTCTCAAGTATCAAAGACTGATCTCACTCCAGGGTGATAGCAGGACACGCCACATAGTCACTCAGAAAAAATCAGGACATTCTGATGTACAGTTTCAAAATAAAAGACCTTTGAAATCTCATATATGAGCTATCATCCCTCTCTGTTTAGATGAGAATAAAACAAAACTGTCCAGTATCAAAGACTCATCTCACTCCAGGGTGATAGCAGGACACCCCACCTAGTCACTCAGAAAAAATCAGGACATTCTGATTTAGAGTTTCAAAATAAAATACCTTTGAAATCTCATATATGAGCTATCATCCTTCTGTATTTAGATTAGAATAAAACAAACACTGTCCAGTATTAAATACTCATTTCCCTTCAGGGTGATAACAGGACACCCCACCTAGTCACTCAGGGAGAATCAGGACTTTCTGATGTAGAGTTTCAAAATAAAAGACCTTTGAAATCTCTATTGTATGAGCTATCATCCCTGTTTTTAGATGAGAATAAAACAAAAACTGTCCAGTATCAAAGACTCATCTCACTCCAGGGTGATAGCAGCACACCCCATCTAGTCACTCAGAAAAAATCAGGACATTCTGATGTAGAGTTTCAAAATAAAATACCTTTGAAATCTCTATTGTATGAGCTATCATCCCTGTTTTTAGATGAGAATAAAACAAAAACTGTCCAGTATCAAAGACGCATCTCACTCCAGGGTGATAGCAGGACACCCCACCTAGTCACTCAGGGAGAATCAGGACATTCTGATGTAGAGTTTCAAAATAAAAGACCTTTGAAATCTCATATATGAGCTATAATCCCTCTCTGTTTAGATGAGAATAAAACACAAACTCTCAAGTATCAAAGACTGATCTCACTCCAGGGTGATAGCAGGACACGCCACAGGAAAAAATCAGGACATTGTGATGTAGAGTTTCAAAATAAAAGACCTTTGAAATCTCATATATGAGCTATCATCCCTCTCTGTTTAGATGAGAATAAAACAAAATCTCTCCAGTATCAAAGAATCATCTCACTCCAGGGTGATAGCAGGACACCCCATCTAGTCACTGAGAAAAAATCAGGACATTCTGATGTAGAGTTTCAAAATAAAATATTTTTGAAATCTCTATTGTATTAGCTATCATCCCTGTTTTTAGATGAGAATAAAACAAAAACTGTCCAGTATCAAAGACTCATCTCACTCCAGGGTGATAGCAGGACACCCCATCTAGTGACTGAGAAAAAATCAGGACATTCTGATGTAGAGTTTCAAAATAAAATATTTTTGAAATCTCTATTGTATTAGCTATCATTCCTGTTTTTAGATGAGAATAAAACAAAAACTGTCCAGTATCAAAGACTCATCTCACTGCAGGGTGATAGCATGAAACCCCACTTAGTCACTCAGGGAGAATCAGGACATTCTGATGTACAGTTTCAAAATAAAAGACCTTTGAAATCTCATATATGAGCTATCATCCCTCTGTATTTAGATAAGAATAAAACAAAAACTGTCCAGTATCAAATACTCATTTCCCTTCAGGGTTATAACAGGACACCCCACCTAGTCACTCAGGGAGAATCAGGACTTTCTGATGTAGAGTTTCAAAATAAAAGACCTTTGAAATCTCTATTGTATGAGCTATCATCCCTGTTTTTAGATGAGAATAAAACAAAGACTGTCCAGTATCAAAGACTCATCTCACTCCATGGTGATAGCAGGACACCCTTTCTAGTCACTCCGAACAAATCAGGACATTCTGATGTAGAGTTTCAAAATAAAATACCTTTGAAGTCTCATATATGAGCTATCATCCCTGTTTTTAGATGAGAATAAAACAAATACTGTCCAATATCAAAAACTCATCTCACTCCAGGGTGATAGCAGGAAACCCCACCTAGTCACTCAGGGAGAATCAGGACATTCTGATGTACAGTTTCAAAATAAAAGACCTTTGAAATCTCATATATACGAGCTATAATCCCTCTCTGTTTAGATGAGAATAAAACAAAAACTCTCAAGTATCAAAGACTGATCTAACTCCAGGGTGATAGCAGGACACGCCACATAGTCACTCAGAAAAAATCAGGACATTCTGATGTACAGTTTCAAAATAAAAGACCTTTGAAATCTCATATATGAGCTATCATCCCTCTCTGTTTAGATGAGAATAAAACAAAACTGTCCAGTATCAAAGACTCATCTGACTCCAGGGTGATAGCAGGACACCCAACCTAGTCACTCAGAAAAAATCAGGACATTCTGATGTAGAGTTTCAAAATAAAATACCTTTGAAATCTCTATTGTATGAGCTATCATCCCTATTTTTAGATGAGAATAAAACAAAGACTGTCCAGTATCAAAGACGCATCTCACTCCAGGGTGATAGCAGGACACCCCACCTAGTCACTCAGAAAAAATGAGGACATTCTGATGTAGAGTTTCAAAATAAAATACCTTTGAAATCTCATATATGAGCTATCATCCCTGTTTTTAGATGGGAATAAAACAAACACTGTCCAGTATCAAAGACTCAATCCAACTCCATGGTGATAGCAGGACACCCCATCAAGTCACTCAGAAAAAATCAGGACATTCTGATGTAGAGTTTCAAAATAAAAGACCTTTGAAATCTCATATATGAGCTATCATCCCTCTCTGTTTAGATGAGAATAAAACAAAATCTCTCCAGTATCAAAGACTCATCTCACTCCAGAGTGATAGCAGGACACCCCATCTAGTCACTGAGAAAAAATCAGGACATTCTGATGTAGAGTTTCAAAATAAAATATTTTTGAAATCTCTATTGTATTAGCTATCATCCCTGTTTTTAGATGAGAATAAAACAAAAACTGTCCAGTATCAAAGACTCATCAAACTCCAGGGTGATAGCAGGACACCCCACCTAGTCACTCAGAAAAAATCAGGACATTCTGATGTAGAGTTTCAAAATAAAATACCTTTGAAATCTCTATTGTATGAGCTATCATCCCTGTTTTTAGATGAGAATAAAACAAAAACTGTCCAGTATCAAAGACGCATCTCACTCCAGGGTGATAGCAGGACACCCCACCTAGTCACTCAGGGAGAATCAGGACATTCTGATTTAGAATTTCAAAATAAAAGACCTTTGAAATCTCTATTGCATGAACTATCATCCCTGTTTTTAGATGAGAATAAAACAAAAACTGTCCAGTATCAAAGACTCATCTCACTCCAGGGTGATAGCAGGACACCCCATCTAGTCACTCAGAAAAAATCAGGACATTCTGATTTAGAGTTTCAAAATAAAATACCTTTGAAATCTCTATTGTATGAGCTATCATCCCTGTTTTTAGATGAGAATAAAACAAAAACTGTCCAGTATCAAAGACGCATCTCACTCCAGGGTGATGACAGGACACCCCACCTAGTCACTCTGGGAGAATCAGGACATTCTGATGTAGAGTTTCAAAATAAAAGACCTTTGAAATCTCATATATGAGCTATCATCCCTCTCTGTTTAGATGAGAATAAAACAAAATCTCTCCAGTATCAAAGACTCATCTCACTCCAGGGTGATAGCAGGACACCCCATCTAGTCACTGAGAAAAAATCAGGACATTCTGATGAAGAGTTTCAAAATAAAATATTTTTGAAATCTCTATTGTATTAGCTATCATCCCTGTATTTAGATGAGAATAAAACAAAAACTGTACAGTATCGAAGACTCATCTCACTCCAGGGTGATAGCAAGACACCCCATCTAGTCACTGAGAAAAAATCAGGACATTCTGATGTACAGTTTCAAAATAAAATACCTTTGAAGACTCATATATGAGCTATCATCCCTGTTTTTAGATGAGAATAAAACAATAACTGTCCAATATCAAAGACTCATCAAACTCCAGGGTGATAACAGGACACCCCACCTAGTCACTCAGAAAAAATCAGGACATTCTGATGTAGAGTTTCAAAATAAAAGACCTTTGAAAATCTCTATTGTATGAGCTATCATCCCTGTATTTAGATGAGAATAAAACAAAAACTGTCCAGTATCAAAGACGCATCTCACTCCAGGGTGATAGCAGGACACCCCACCTAGTCACTCAGGGAGAATCAGGACATTCTGATGTAGAGTTTCAAAATAAAAGACCTTTGAAATCTCATATATGAGCTATAATCCCTCTCTGTTTAGATGAGAATAAAACAAACACTGTCCAGTATCAAAGACTGATCTCACTCCATGGTGATAGCAGGACACACCATCTAGTCACTCAGAAAAAATCAGGACATTCTGATGTACAGTTTCAAAATAAAATATTTTTGAAATCTCTATTGTATTAGCTATCATCCCTGTATTTAGATGAGAATAAAACAAACACTGTCCAGTATCAAAGACTCATCTAACTCCATGGTGATAGCAGGACACCCCATCTAGTCACTCAGAAAAAATCAGGACATTCTGATGTACAGTTTCAAAATAAAATACCTTTGAAATCTCATATATGAGCTATCATCCCTGTTTTTAGATGAGAATAAAAAAAAAACTGTCCATTATCAAAGACTCATCTCACTCCAGGGTGATAGCAGGACACCCATCTAGTCACTCAGGGAGAATCAGGACATTCTGATTTAGAATTTCAAAATAAAAGACCTTTGAAATCTCTATTGCATGAACTATCATCCCTGTTTTTAGATGAGAATAAAACAAAAACTGTCCAGTATCAAAGACTCATCTCACTCCAGGGTGATAGCAGGACACCCCATCTAGTCACTCAGAAAAAATCAGGACATTCTGATGTAGAGTTTCAAAATAAAATACCTTTGAAATCTCTATTGTATGAGCTATCATCCCTGTTTTTAGATGAGAATAAAACAAAAACTGTCCAGTATCAAAGACGCATCTCACTCCAGGGTGATGACAGGACACCCCACCTAGTCACTCTGGGAGAATCAGGACATTCTGATGTAGAGTTTCAAAATAAAAGACCTTTGAAATCTCATATATGAGCTATAATCCCTCTCTGTTTAGATGAGAATAAAACAAAAACTCTTAAGTATCAAATACTGATCTAACTCCAGGGTGATAGCAGGACACGCCACATAGTCACTCAGAAAAAATCAGGACATTCTGATGTACTGTTTCAAAATAAAAGACCTTTGAAATCTCATATATGAGCTATCATCCCTCTCTGTTTAGATGAGAATAAAACAAAACTGTCCAGTATCAAAGACTCATCTCACTCCAGGGTGATAGCAGGACACCTCACCTAGTCACTCAGAAAAAATCAGGACATTCTGATGTAGAGTTTCAAAATAAAATACCTTTGAAATCTCTATTGTATGAGCTATCATCCCTATTTTTAGATGAGAATAAAACAAAGACTGTCCAGTATCAAAGACGCATCTCACTCCAGGGTGATAGCAGGACACCCCACCTAGTCACTCAGAAAAAATCAGGACATTCTGATTTAGAGTTTCAAAATAAAATACCTTTGAAATCTCATATATGAGCTATCATCCCTCTCTGTTTAGATGAGAATAAAACAAAACTGTCCAGTATCAAATACTCATTTCCCTTCAGGGTTATAACAGGACACCCCACCTAGTCACTCAGGGAGAATCAGGACTTTCTGATGTAGAGTTTCAAAATAAAAGACCTTTGAAATCTCTATTGTATGAGCTATCATCCCTGTTTTTAGATGAGAATAAAACAAAGACTGTCCAGTATCAAAGACTCATCTCACTCCAGGGTGATAGCAGGAAACCCCATCTAGTCACTCAGAAAAAATCAGGACATTCTGATGTACAGTTTCAAAATAAAATACCTTTGAAGTCTCATATATGAGCTATCATCCCTGTTTTTAGATGAGAATAAAACAATAACTGTCCAATATCAAAGACTCATCAAACTCCAGGGTGATAACAGGACACCCCACCTAGTCACTCAGAAAAAATCAGGACATTCTGATGTAGAGTTTCAAAATAAAAGACCTTTGAAATCTCTATTGTATGAGCTATCATCCCTGTTTTTAGATGAGAATAAAACAAAAACTGTACAGTATCAAAGACTCATCTCACTCCAGGGTGATAGCAGGAAACCCCATCTAGTCACTCAGAAAAAATCAGGACATTCTGATGTACAGTTTCAAAATAAAATACCTTTGAAGTCTCATATATGAGCTATCATCCCTCTCTGTTTAGATGAGAATAAAACAAAACTGTCCAGTATCAAAGACTCATCTCACTCCAGGGTGATAGCAGGAAACCCCATCTAGTCACTCAGAAAAAATCAGGACATTCTGATGTAGAGTTTCAAAATAAAAGACCTTTGAAATCTCTTTTGTATGAGCTATCATCCCTATTTTTAGATGAGAATAAAACAAAGACTGTCCAGTATCAAAGACGCATCTCACTCCAGGGTGATAGCAGGTAACCCCACCTAGTCACTCAGGGAGAATCAGGACATTCTGATGTAGAGTTTCAAAATAAAATACCTTTGAAATCTCATATATGAGCTATCATCCCTGTTTTTAGATGGGAATAAAACAAACACTGTCCAGTATCAAAGACTCATCTAACTCCATGGTGATAGCAGGACACCCCATATAGTCACTGAGAAAAAATCAGGACATTCTGATGTAGAGTTTCAAAATAAAATATTTTTGAAATCTCTATTGTATTAGCTATCATCCCTGTATTTAGATGAGAATAAAACAAAAACTGTCCAGTATCGAAGACTCATCTCACTCCAGGGTGATAGCAAGACACCCCATCTAGTCACTGAGAAAAAATCAGGACATTCTGATGTACAGTTTCAAAATAAAATACCTTTGAAGACTCATATATGAGCTATCATCCCTGTTTTTAGATGAGAATAAAACAATAACTGTCCAATATCAAAGACTCATCAAACTCCAGGGTGATAACAGGACACCCCACCTAGTCACTCAGAAAAAATCAGGACATTCTGATGTAGAGTTTCAAAATAAAAGACCTTTGAAAATCTCTATTGTATGAGCTATCATCCCTGTATTTAGATGAGAATAAAACAAAAACTGTCCAGTATCAAAGACGCATCTCACTCCAGGGTGATAGCAGGACACCCCACCTAGTCACTCAGGGAGAATCAGGACATTCTGATGTAGAGTTTCAAAATAAAAGACCTTTGAAATCTCATATATGAGCTATAATCCCTCTCTGTTTAGATGAGAATAAAACAAACACTGTCCAGTATCAAAGACTGATCTCACTCCATGGTGATAGCAGGACACCCCATCAAGTCACTCAGAAAAAATCAGGACATTGTGATGTAGAGTTTCAAAATAAAAGACCTTTGAAATCTCATATATGAGCTATCATCCCTCTCTGTTTAGATGAGAATAAAACAAAATCTCTCCAGTATCAAAGACTCATCTCACTCCAGGGTGATAGCAGGACACCCCATCTAGTCACTGAGAAAAAATCAGGACATTCTGATGAAGAGTTTCAAAATAAAATATTTTTGAAATCTCTATTGTATTAGCTATCATCCCTGTATTTAGATGAGAATAAAACAAAAACTGTCCAGTATCAAAGACTCATCTCACTCCAGGGTGATAGCAGGACACACCATCTAGTCACTCAGAAAAAATCAGGACATTCTGATGTACAGTTTCAAAATAAAATATTTTTGAAATCTCTATTGTATTAGCTATCATCCCTGTATTTAGATGAGAATAAAACAAACACTGTCCAGTATCAAAGACTCATCTAACTCCATGGTGATAGCAGGACACCCCATCTAGTCACTCAGAAAAAATCAGGACATTCTGATGTACAGTTTCAAAATAAAATACCTTTGAAATCTCATATATGAGCTATCATCCCTGTTTTTAGATGAGAATAAAAAAAAAACTGTCCATTATCAAAGACTCATCTCACTCCAGGGTGATAGCAGGACACCCCATCTAGTCACTCAGAAAAAATCAGGACATTCTGATGTACAGTTTCAAAATAAAATACCTTTGAAGTCTCATATATGAGCTATCATCCCTCTCTGTTTAGATGAGAATAAAACAAAACTGTCCAGTATCAAAGACTCATCTCACTCCAGGGTGATAGCAGGAAACCCCATCTAGTCACTCAGAAAAAATCAGGACATTCTGATGTACAGTTTCAAAATAAAATACCTTTGAAATCTCTATTGTATGAGCTATCATCCCTGTTTTTAGATGAGAATAAAACAAAAACTGTACAGTATCAAAGACTCATCTCACTCCAGGGTGATAGCAGGAAACCCCATCTAGTCACTCAGAAAAAATCAGGACATTCTGATGTACAGTTTCAAAATAAAATACCTTTGAAGTCTCATATATGAGCTATCATCCCTCTCTGTTTAGATGAGAATAAAACAAAACTGTCCAGTATCAAAGACTCATCTCACTCCAGGGTGATAGCAGGAAACCCCATCTAGTCACTCAGAAAAAATCAGGACATTCTGATTTAAAGTTTCAAAATAAAATACCTTTGAAGTCTCATATATGAGCTATCATCCCTGTTTTTAGATGAGAATAAAACAATAACTGTCCAATATCAAAGACTCATCAAACTCCAGGGTGATAACAGGACACCCCACCTAGTCACTCAGAAAAAATCAGGACATTCTGATGTAGAGTTTCAAAATAAAAGACCTTTGAAATATCTTTTGTATGAGCTATCATCCCTGTTTGTAGATGAGAATAAAACAAAAACTGTCCAGTATCAAAGACGCATCTCACTCCAGGGTGATAGCAGGACACCCCACCTAGTCACTCAGGGAGAATCAGGACATTCTGATGTAGAGTTTCAAAATAAAAGACCTTTGAAATCTCATATATGAGCTATAATCCCTCTCTGTTTAGATGAGAATAAAACTAACACTGTCCAGTATCAAAGACTGATCTCACTCCATGGTGATAGCAGGACACCCCATCAAGTCACTCAGAAAAAATCAGGACATTGTGATGTAGAGTTTCAAAATAAAAGACCTTTGAAATCTCATATATGAGCTATCATCCCTCTCTGTTTAGATGAGAATAAAACAAAATCTCTCCAGTATCAAAGACTCATCTCACTCCAGGGTGATAGCAGGACACCCCATCTAGTCACTGAGAAAAAATCAGGACATTCTGATGAAGAGTTTCAAAATAAAATATTTTTGAAATCTCTATTGTATTAGCTATCATCCCTGTATTTAGATGAGAATAAAACAAAAACTGTCCAGTATCAAAGACTCATCTCACTCCAGGGTGATAGCAGGACACACCATCTAGTCACTCAGAAAAAATCAGGACATTCTGATGTACAGTTTCAAAATAAAATACCTTTGAAGTCTCATATATGAGCTATCATCCCTGTTTTTAGATGAGAATAAAACAATAACTGTCCAATATCAAAGACTCATCAAACTCCAGGGTGATAACAGGACACCCCACCTAGTCACTCAGAAAAAATCAGGACATTCTGATGTAGAGTTTCAAAATAAAATACCTTTGAAATCTCTATTGTATGAGCTATCATCCCTGTTTTTAGATGAGAATAAAACAAAAACTGTCCAGTATCAAAGATGCATCTCACTCCAGGGTGATAGCAGGACACCCCACCTAGTCACTCAGGGAGAATCAGGACATTCTGACGTAGAGTTTCAAAATAAAAGACCTTTGAAATCTCATATATGAGCTATCATCCCTCTCTGTTTAGATGAGAATAAAACAAAAACTCTCCAGTATCAAAGACTCATCTCAATCCAGGGTGATAGCAGGACACCCCATCTAGTCACTCAGAAAAAATCAGGACATTCTGATGTAGAGTTTCAAAATAAAATACCTTTGAAATCTCTATTGCATGAGCTATCATCCCTGTTTTTAGATGAGAATAAAACAAACACTGTCCAGTATCAAAGACTCATCAAACTCCAGGGTGATAACAGGACACCCCACCTAGTCACTCAGAAAAAATCAGGACATTCTGATGTAGAGTTTCAAAATAAAAGACCTTTGAAATCTCTATTGCATGAGCTATCATCCCTGTTTTTAGATGAGAATAAAAAAAACACTGTCCAGTATCAAAGACTCATCTCACTCCAGGGTGATAGCAGGACACCCCATCTAGTCACTCAGAAAAAATCAGGACATTCTGGTGTACAGTTTCAAAATAAAATACCTTTGAAGTCTCATATATGAGCTATCATCCCTGTTTTTAGATGAGAATAAAAAAAACACTGTCCCGTATCAAAGACTCATCTCACTCCAGGGTGATAGCAGGACACCCCACCTAGTCACTCAGGGAGAATCAGGACATTCTGATTTAGAGTTTCAAAATAAAATACCTTTGAAGTCTCATATATGAGCTATCATCCCTGTTTTTAGATGAGAATAAAAAAAAAACTGTCCATTATCAAAGACTCATCTCACTCCAGGGTGATAGCAGGACACCCATCTAGTCACTCAGGGAGAATCAGGACATTCTGATTTAGAATTTCAAAATAAAAGACCTTTGAAATCTCTATTGCATGAACTATCATCCCTGTTTTTAGATGAGAATAAAACAAAGACTGTCCAGTATCAAAGACTCATCTCACTCCAGGGTGATAGCAGGACACCCCATCTAGTCACTCAGAAAAAATCAGGACATTCTGATGTAGAGTTTCAAAATAAAATACCTTTGAAATCTCTATTGTATGAGCTATCATCCCTGTTTTTAGATGAGAATAAAACAAAAACTGTCCAGTATCAAAGACGCATCTCACTCCAGGGTGATGACAGGACACCCCACCTAGTCACTCTGGGAGAATCAGGACATTCTGATGTAGAGTTTCAAAATAAAAGACCTTTGAAATCTCATATATGAGCTATAATCCCTCTCTGTTTAGATGAGAATAAAACAAAAACTCTCAAGTATCAAATACTGATCTAACTCCAGGGTGATAGCAGGACACGCCACATAGTCACTCAGAAAAAATCAGGACATTCTGATGTACTGTTTCAAAATAAAAGACCTTTGAAATCTCATATATGAGCTATCATCCCTCTCTGTTTAGATGAGAATAAAACAAAGACTGTCCAGTATCAAAGACGCATCTCACTCCAGGGTGATAGCAGGACACCCCACCTAGTCACTCAGAAAAAATCAGGACATTCTGATTTAGAGTTTCAAAATAAAATACCTTTGAAATCTCATATATGAGCTATCATCCCTCTCTGTTTAGATGAGAATAAAACAAAACTGTCCAGTATCAAATACTCATTTCCCTTCAGGGTTATAACAGGACACCCCACCTAGTCACTCAGGGAGAATCAGGACTTTCTGATGTAGAGTTTCAAAATAAAAGACCTTTGAAATCTCTATTGTATGAGCTATCATCCCTGTTTTTAGATGGGAATAAAACAAACACTGTCCAGTATCAAAGACTCATCTAACTCCATGGTGATAGCAGGACACCCCATCAAGTCACTCAGAAAAAATCAGGACATTGTGATGTAGAGTTTCAAAATAAAAGACCTTTGAAATCTCATATATGAGCTATCATCCCTGTTTTTAGATGAGAATAAAACAAACACTGTCCAGTATCAAAGACTCATCTAACTCCATGGTGATAGCAGGACACCCCACCTAGTCACTCAGAAAAAATCAGGACATTCTGATGTAGAGTTTCAAAATAAAATACCTTTGAAATCTCTATTGTATGAGCTATCATCCCTGTTTTTAGATGAGAATAAAACAAAAACTGTCCAGTATCAAAGATGCATCTCACTCCAGGGTGATAGCAGGACACCCCACCTAGTCACTCAGGGAGAATCAGGACATTCTGACGTAGAGTTTCAAAATAAAAGACCTTTGAAATCTCATATATGAGCTATCATCCCTCTCTGTTTAGATGAGAATAAAACAAAAACTCTCCAGTATCAAAGACTCATCTCAATCCAGGGTGATAGCAGGACACCCCATCTAGTCACTCAGAAAAAATCAGGACATTCTGATGTAGAGTTTCAAAATAAAATACCTTTGAAATCTCTATTGCATGAGCTATCATCCCTGTTTTTAGATGAGAATAAAACAAACACTGTCCAGTATCAAAGACTCATCAAACTCCAGGGTGATAACAGGACACCCCACCTAGTCACTCAGAAAAAATCAGGACATTCTGATGTAGAGTTTCAAAATAAAAGACCTTTGAAATCTCTATTGCATGAGCTATCATCCCTGTTTTTAGATGAGAATAAAAAAAACACTGTCCAGTATCAAAGACTCATCTCACTCCAGGGTGATAGCAGGACACCCCATCTAGTCACTCAGAAAAAATCAGGACATTCTGGTGTACAGTTTCAAAATAAAATACCTTTGAAGTCTCATATATGAGCTATCATCCCTGTTTTTAGATGAGAATAAAAAAAAAACTGTCCATTATCAAAGACTCATCTCACTCCAGGGTGATAGCAGGACACCCATCTAGTCACTCAGGGAGAATCAGGACATTCTGATTTAGAATTTCAAAATAAAAGACCTTTGAAATCTCTATTGCATGAACTATCATCCCTGTTTTTAGATGAGAATAAAACAAAGACTGTCCAGTATCAAAGACTCATCTCACTCCAGGGTGATAGCAGGACACCCCATCTAGTCACTCAGAAAAAATCAGGACATTCTGATGTAGAGTTTCAAAATAAAATACCTTTGAAATCTCTATTGTATGAGCTATCATCCCTGTTTTTAGATGAGAATAAAACAAAAACTGTCCAGTATCAAAGACGCATCTCACTCCAGGGTGATGACAGGACACCCCACCTAGTCACTCTGGGAGAATCAGGACATTCTGATGTAGAGTTTCAAAATAAAAGACCTTTGAAATCTCATATATGAGCTATAATCCCTCTCTGTTTAGATGAGAATAAAACAAAAACTCTAAAGTATCAAATACTGATCTAACTCCAGGGTGATAGCAGGACACGCCACATAGTCACTCAGAAAAAATCAGGACATTCTGATGTACTGTTTCAAAATAAAAGACCTTTGAATTCTCATATATGAGCTATCATCCCTCTCTGTTTAGATGAGAATAAAACAAAGACTGTCCAGTATCAAAGACGCATCTCACTCCAGGGTGATAGCAGGACACCCCACCTAGTCACTCAGAAAAAATCAGGACATTCTGATTTAGAGTTTCAAAATAAAATACCTTTGAAATCTCATATATGAGCTATCATCCCTCTCTGTTTAGATGAGAATAAAACAAAACTGTCCAGTATCAAATACTCATTTCCCTTCAGGGTTATAACAGGACACCCCACCTAGTCACTCAGGGAGAATCAGGACTTTCTGATGTAGAGTTTCAAAATAAAAGACCTTTGAAATCTCTATTGTATGAGCTATCATCCCTGTTTTTAGATGAGAATAAAACAAAGACTGTCCAGTATCAAAGGCGCATCTCACTCCAGGGTGATAGCAGGTAACCCCACCTAGTCACTCAGGGAGAATCAGGACATTCTGATGTAGAGTTTCAAAATAAAATACCTTTGAAATCTCATATATGAGCTATCATCCCTGTTTTTAGATGGGAATAAAACAAACACTGTCCAGTATCAAAGACTCATCTAACTCCATGGTGATAGCAGGACACCCCATCAAGTCACTCAGAAAAAATCAGGACATTGTGATGTAGAGTTTCAAAATAAAAGACCTTTGAAATCTCATATATTAGCTATCATCCCTCTATGTTTAGATGAGAATAAAACAAAATCTCTCCAGTATCAAAGACTCATCTCACTCCAGGGTGATAGCAGGACACCCCATCTAGTCACTGAGAAAAAATCAGGACATTCTGATGTAGAGTTTCAAAATAAAATATTTTTGAAATCTCTATTGTATTAGCTATCATCCTTGTATTTAGATGAGAATAAAACAAAAACTGTCCAGTATCGAAGACTCATCTCACTCCAGGGTGATAGCAAGACACCCCATCTAGTCACTGAGAAAAAATCAGGACATTCTGATGTAGAGTTTCAAAATAAAATACCTTTGAAGACTCATATATGAGCTATCATCCCTGTTTTTAGATGAGAATAAAACAATAACTGTCCAATATCAAAGACTCATCAAACTCCAGGGTGATAACAGGACACCCCACCTAGTCACTCAGAAAAAATCAGGACATTCTGATGTAGAGTTTCAAAATAAAAGACCTTTGAAAATCTCTATTGTATGAGCTATCATCCCTGTATTTAGATGAGAATAAAACAAAAACTGTCCAGTATCAAAGACTCATCTCACTCCAGGGTGATAGCAGCACACCCCATCTAGTCACTCAGGGAGAATCATGACATTCTGATGTAGAGTTTCAAAATAAAAGACCTTTGAAATCTCATATATGAGCTATAATCCCTCTCTGTTTAGATGAGAATAAAACAAACACTGTCCAGTATCAAAGACTGATCTCACTCCATGGTGATAGCAGGACACCCCATCAAGTCACTCAGAAAAAATCAGGACATTGTGATGTAGAGTTTCAAAATAAAAGACCTTTGAAATCTCATATATGAGCTATCATCCCTCTCTGTTTAGATGAGAATAAAACAAAATCTCTCCAGTATCAAAGACTCATCTCACTCCAGGGTGATAGCAGGACACCCCATCTAGTCACTGAGAAAAAATCAGGACATTCTGATGAAGAGTTTCAAAATAAAATATTTTTGAAATCTCTATTGTATTAGCTATCATCCCTGTATTTAGATGAGAATAAAACAAAAACTGTCCAGTATCAAAGACTCATCTCACTCCAGGGTGATAGCAGGACACACCATCTAGTCACTCAGAAAAAATCAGGACATTCTGATGTACAGTTTCAAAATAAAATACCTTTGAAGTCTCATATATGAGCTATCATCCCTGTTTTTAGATGAGAATAAAACAAACACTGTCCAGTATCAAAGACTCATCAAACTCCAGGGTGATAACAGGACACCCCACCTAGTCACTCAGAAAAAATCAGGACATTCTGATGTAGAGTTTCAAAATAAAATACCTTTGAAATCTCTATTGTATGAGCTATAATCCCTGTTTTTAGATGAGAATAAAACAAACACTGTCCAGTATCAGAGACTCATCTAACTCCATGGTGATAGCAGGACACCCCATCTAGTCACTCAGAAAAAATCAGGACATTCTGATGTAGAGTTTCAAAATAAAAGACCTTTGAAATCTCATATATGAGCTATCATCCCTGTTTTTAGATGGGAATAAAACAAACACTGTCCAGTATCAAAGACTCATCTAACTCCATGGTGATAGCAGGACACCCCATCTAGTCACTCAGAAAAAATCAGGACATTCTGATGTAGAGTTTCAAAATAAAATATTTTTGAAGTCTCTATTGTATTAGCTATCATCCCTGTTTTTAGATGAGAATAAAACAAAAACTGTCCAGTATCAAAGACTCATCTCACTCCAGGGTGATTGCAGGACACCCCATATAGTCACTCAGGGAGAATCAGGACATTCTGATGTACAGTTTCAAAATAAAAGACCTTTGAAATCTCTATTGCATGAGCTATCATCCCTGTTTTTAGATGAGAATAAAAAAAACACTGTCCAGTATCAAAGACTCATCTCACTCCAGGGTGATAGCAGGACACCCCATCTAGTCACTCAGAAAAAATCAGGACATTCTGGTGTACAGTTTCAAAATAAAATACCTTTGAAGTCTCATATATGAGCTATCATCCCTGTGTTTAGATGAGAATAAAACAATAACTGTCCAATATCAAAGACTCATCAAACTCCAGGGTGATAGGAGGACACCCCACCTAGTCACTCAGAAAAAATCAGGACATTCTGATGTAGAGTTTCAAAATAAAAGACCTTTGAAATCTCATATATGAGCTATAATCCCTCTCTGTTTAGATGAGAATAAAACAAAAACTCTCAAGTATCAAAGACTGATCTGACTCCAGGGTGATAGCAGGACACGCCACCTAGTCACTCAGAAAAAATCAGGACATTCTGATGTACAGTTTCAAAATAAAAGACCTTTGAAATCTCATATATGAGCTATCATCCCTCTCTGTTTAGATGAGAATAAAACAAACACTGTCCAGTATCAAAGACGCATCTCACTCCAGGGTGATAGCAAGACACCCCACCTAGTCACTCAGGGAGAATCAGGACATTCTGATGTAGAGTTTCAAAATAAAAGACCTTTGAAATCTCTATTCTATGAGCTATCATCCCTATTTTTAGATGAGAATAAAACAAAGACTGTCCAGTATCAAAGACGCATCTCACTCCAGGGTGATAGCAGGACACCCCACCTAGACACTCAGAAAAAATCAGGACATTCTGATTTAGAGTTTCAAAATAAAATACCTTTGAAATCTCATATATGAGCTATCATCCCTGTTTTTAGATGGGAATAAAACAAACACTGTCCAGTATCAAAGACTCATCTAACTCCATGGTGATAGCAGGACACCCCATCTAGTCACTCAGAAAAAATCAGGACATTCTGATGTAGAGTTTCAAAATAAAATATTTTTGAAGTCTCTATTGTATTAGCTATCATCCCTGTTTTTAGATGAGAATAAAACAAAAACTGTCCAGTATCAAAGACTCATCTCACACCAGGGTGATAGCAGGACACCCCATCTAGTCACTCAGGGAGAATCAGGACATTCTGATGTAGAGTTTCAAAATAAAATACCTTTGAAATCTCATATATGAGCTATCATCCCTGTTTTTAGATGATAATAAAACAATAACTGTCCAGTATCAAAAACTCATCTCACTCCAGGGTGATAGCATGACACCCCACCTAGTCACTCAGGGAGAATCAGGACATTCTGATGTAGAGTTTCAAAATAAAAGACCTTTGAAATCTCTATTGCATGAGCTATCATCCCTGTTTTTAGATGAGAATAAAACAAATACTGTCCAATATCAAAGACTCATCTCACTCCAGGGTGATAGCAGGACTCCCCACCTAGTCACTCAGGGAGAATCAGGACATTCTGAAGTACAGTTTCAAAATAAAAGACCTTTGAAATCTCTATTGCATGAGCTATCATCCCTGTTTTTAGATGAGAATAAAACAAAAACTGTCCAGTATCAAAGACGCATCTCAATCCAGGGTGATAGCAGGACATCCCACCTAGTCACTCAGGGAGAATCAGGACATTCTGATGTAGAGTTTCAAAATAAAAGACCTTTGAAATCTCATATATGAGCTATAATCCCTCTCTGTTTAGATGAGAATAAAACAAAAACTCTCAAGTATCAAAGACTGATCTCACTCCAGGTTGATAGCAGGACACGCCACCTAGTCACTCAGAAAAAATCAGGACATTCTGATGTACAGTTTCAAAATAAAAGACCTTTGAAATCTCATATATGAGCTATCATCCATCTCTGTTTAGATGAGAATAAAACAAAAACTGTCCAGTATCAAAGACTCATCTCACTCCAGGGTGATAGCAGGACACCCCACCTAGTCACTCAGAAAAAATCAGGACATTCTGATGTAGAGTTTCAAAATAAAATACCTTTGAAATCTCATATATGAGCTATCATCCCTGTTTTTAGATGGGAATAAAACAAACAATGTCCAGTATCAAAGACTCATCTAACTCCATGGTGATAGCAGGACACCCCATCTAGTCACTCAGAAAAAATCAGGACATTCTGATGTACAGTTTCAAAATAAAAGACCTTTGAAATCTCTATTGCATGAGCTATCATCCCTGTTTTTAGATGAGAATAAAACAAACACTGTCCAGTATCAAAGACTCATCTCACTCCAGGGTGGTAGCAGGACACCCCGTCTAGTCACTCAGAAAAAACCAAGACATTCTGGTGTACAGTTTCAAAATAAAATACCTTTGAAATCTCATATATGAGCTATCATCCCTCTCTGTTTAGATGAGAATAAAAAAAAAACTGTCCAGTATCAAATACTCATTTCCCTTCAGGGTTATAACAGGACACCCCACCTAGTCACTCAGGGAGAATCAGGACTTTCTGATGTAGAGTTTCAAAATAAAAGACCTTTGAAATCTCTATTGTATGAGCTATCATCCCTGTTTTTAGATGAGAATAAAACAAAGACTGTCCAGTATCAAAGACTAATCTCACTCCATGGTGATAGCAGGACACCCTTTCTAGTCACTCCGAAAAAATCAGGACATTCTGATGTAGAGTTTCAAAATAAAATACCTTTGAAGTCTCATATATGAGCTATCATCCCTGTTTTTAGATGAGAATAAAACAAATACTGTCCAATATCAAAAACTCATCAAACTCCAGGGTGATAGCAGGACACCCCATCTAGTCACTCAGAAAAAATCAGGACATTCTGATGTAGAGTTTCAAAATAAAAGACCTTTGAAATCTCTATTGTATGAGCTATCATCCCTGTTTTTAGATGAGAATAAAACAAAGACTGTCCAGTATCAAATACGCATCTCACTCCAGGGTGATAGCAGGACACCCCACCTAGTCACTCAGGGAGAATCAGGACATTCTGATATAGAGTTTCAAAATAAAATACCTTTGAAATCTCATATATGAGCTATAATCCCTCTCTGTTTAGATGAGAATAAAACAAAAACTCTCAAGTATCAAAGACTGATCTCACTCCAGGGTGATTGCAGGACACGCCACCTAGTCACTCAGGAAAAATCAGGACATTCTGATGTACAGTTTCAAAATAAAAGACCTTTGAAATCTCATATATGAGCTATCATCCCTCTCTGTTTAGATGAGAATAAAACAAAAACTGTCCAGTATCAAAGACTCATCTCACTCCAGGGTGATAGCAGGACACCCCACCTAGTCACTCAGAAAAAATCAGGACATTCTGATGTAGAGTTTCAAAATAAAATACCTTTGAAATCTCTATTGTATGAGCTATCATTCCTATTTTTAGATGAGAATAAAACAAAGACTGTCTAGTATCAAAGACGCATCTCACTCCAGGGTGATAGCAGGACACCCCATCTAGTCACTCAGAAAAAATCAGGACATTCTGATTTAGAGTTTCAAAATAAAATACCTTTGAAATCTCATATATGAGCTATCATCCCTGTTTTTAGATGATAATAAAACAATAACTGTCCAGTATCAAAAACTCATCTCACTCCAGGGTGATAGCATGACACCCCACCTAGTCACTCAGGGAGAATCAGGACTTTCTGATATAGAGTTTCAAAATAAAAGACCTTTGAAATCTCTATTGGATGAGCTAACATCCCTGTTTTTAGATGAGAATAAAACAAATACTGTCCAATATCAAAGACTCATCTCACTCCAGGGTGATAGCAGGACTCCCCACCTAGTCACTCAGGGAGAATCAGGACATTCTGAAGTACAGTTTCAAAATAAAAGACCTTTGAAATCTCATATATGAGCTATCATCCCTGTTTTTAGATGATAATAAAACAATAACTGTCCAGTATCAAAAACTCATCTCACTCCAGGGTGATAGCATGACACCCCACCTAGTCACTCAGAAAAAATCAGGACATTCTGATTTAGAGTTTCAAAATAAAATACCTTTGAAATCTCATATATGAGCTATCATCCCTGTTTTTAGATGATAATAAAACAATAACTGTTCAGTATCAAAAACTCATCTCACTCCAGGGTGATAGCATGACACCCCACCTAGTCACTCAGGGAGAATCAGGACATTCTGATGTAGAGTTTCAAAATAAAAGACCTTTGAAATCTCATATATGAGCTATAATCCCTCTCTGTTTAGATGAGAATAAAACAAAAACTCTCAAGTATCAAAGACTGATCTCACTCCAGGTTGATAGCAGGACACGCCACCTAGTCACTCAGAAAAAATCAGGACATTCTGATGTACAGTTTCAAAATAAAAGACCTTTGAAATCTCATATATGAGCTATCATCCATCTCTGTTTAGATGAGAATAAAACAAAAACTGTCCAGTATCAAAGACTCATCTCACTCCAGGGTGATAGCAGGACACCCCACCTAGTCACTCAGAAAAAATCAGGACATTCTGATGTAGAGTTTCAAAATAAAATACCTTTGAAATCTCTATTGTATGAGCTATCATCCCTATTTTTAGATGAGAATAAAACAAAGACTGTCCAGTATCAAAGACGCATCTAACTCCAGGGTGATAGCAGGACACCCCACCTAGTCACTCAGAAAAAATCAGGACATTCTGATTTAGAGTTTCAAAATAAAATACCTTTGAAATCTCATATATGAGCTATCATCCCTCTGTATTTAGATAAGAATAAAACAAACACTGTCCAGTATCAAAGACTCATTTCTCTTCAGGGTGATAACAGGACACCCCACCTAGTCACTCAGGGAGAATCAGGACTTTCTGATGTAGGGTTTCAAAATAAAAGACCTTTGAAATCTCTATTGCATGAGCTATCATCCCTGTTTTTAGATGAGAATAAAACAAATACAGTCCAATATCAAAGACTCATCTCTCTCCAGGGTGATAGCAGGACTCCCCAACTAGTCACTCAGGGAGAATCAGGACATTCTGATGTAGAGTTTCAAAATAAAATACCTTTGAAATCTCTATTGTATGAGCTATCATCCCTATTTTTAGATGAGAATAAAACAAAAAATGTCCAGTATCAAAGACGCATCTCACTCCAGGGTGATAGCAGGACACCCCACCTAGTCACTCAGGGAGAATCAGGACATTCTGATGTAGAGTTTCAAAATAAAAGACCTTTGAAATCTCATATATGAGCTATAATCCCTCTCTGTTTAGATGAGAATAAAAAAAAACTCTCAAGTATCAAAGACTGTTCTCACTCCAGGGTGATAGCAGGACACGCCACCTAGTCACTCAGAAAAAATCAGGACATTCTGATGTACAGTTTCAAAATAAAAGACCTTTGAAATCTCATATATGAGCTATCATCCCTCTATGTTTAGATGAGAATAAAACAAAAACTGTCCAGTATCAAAGACTCATCTCACTCCAGGGTGATAGCAGGACACCCCACCTAGTCACTCAGAAAAAATCAGGACATTCTGATTTAGAGTTTCAAAATAAAATACCTTTGAAGTCTCATATATGAGCTATCATCCCTGTTTTTAGATGATAATAAAACAATAACTGTCCAGTATCAAAAACTCATCTCACTCCAGGGTGATAGCATGACACCCCACCTAGTCACTCAGGGAGAATCAGGACATTCTGATGTAGAGTTTCAAAATAAAATACCTTTGAAATCTCATATATGAGCTATCATCCCTGTTTTTAGATGATAATAAAACAATAACTGTCCAGTATCAAAAACTCATCTCACTCCAGGGTGATAGCATGACACCCCACCTAGTCACTCAGGGAGAATCAGGACATTCTGATGTAGAGTTTCAAAATAAAAGACCTTTGAAATCTCTATTGCATGAGCTATCATCCCTGTTTTTAGATGAGAATAAAACAAATACTGTCCAATATCAAAGACTCATCTCACTCCAGGGTGATAGCAGGACTCCCCACCTAGTCACTCAGGGAGAATCAGGACATTCTGAAGTACAGTTTCAAAATAAAAGACCTTTGAAATCTCTATTGCATGAGCTATCATCCCTGTTTTTAGATGAGAATAAAACAAAAACTGTCCAGTATCAAAGACGCATCTCAATCCAGGGTGATAGCAGGACATCCCACCTAGTCACTCAGGGAGAATCAGGACATTCTGATGTAGAGTTTCAAAATAAAAGACCTTTGAAATCTCTATTGCATGAGCTATCATCCCTGTTTTTAGATGAGAATAAAACAAAAACTGTCCAGTATCAAAGACGCATCTCAATCCAGGGTGATAGCAGGACATTCTGATGTAGAGTTTCAAAATAAAAGACCTTTGAAATCTCATATATGAGCTATCATCCATCTCTGTTTAGATGAGAATAAAACAAAAACTGTCCAGTATCAAAGACTCATCTCACTCCAGGTTGATAGCAGGACACGCCACCTAGTCACTCAGAAAAAATCAGGACATTCTGATGTACAGTTTCAAAATAAAAGACCTTTGAAATCTCATATATGAGCTATCATCCATCTATTTTTAGATGAGAATAAAACAAAGACTGTCCAGTATCAAAGACGCATCTCACTCCAGGGTGATAGCAGGACACCCCACCTAGTCACTCAGAAAAAATCAGGACATTCTGATTTAGAGTTTCAAAATAAAATACCTTTGAAATCTCATATATGAGCTATCATCCCTGTTTTTAGATGGGAATAAAACAAACAATGTCCAGTATCAAAGACTCATCTAACTCCATGGTGATAGCAGGACACCCCATCTAGTCACTCAGAAAAAATCAGGACATTCTGATGTAGAGTTTCAAAATAAAATATTTTTGAAGTCTCTATTGTATTAGCTATCATCCCTGTTTTTAGATGAGAATAAAACAAAAACTGTCCATTATCAAAGACTCATCTCACTCCAGAGTGATAGCAGGACACCCCATCTAGTCACTCAGGGAGAACCAGGACATTCTGATGTACAGTTTCAAAATAAAAGACCTTTGAAATCTCTATTGCATGAGCTATCATCCCTGTTTTTAGATGAGAATAAAACAAACACTGTCCAGTATCAAAGACTCATCTCACTCCAGGGTGGTAGCAGGACACCCCGTCTAGTCACTCAGAAAAAACCAAGACATTCTGGTTTACAGTTTCAAAATAAAATACCTTTGAAATCTCATATATGAGCTATCATCCCTCTGTATTTAGATAAGAATAAAACAAACACTGTCCAGTATCAAAGACTCATCTAACTCCATGGTGATAGCAGGACACCCCATCAAGTCACTCAGAAAAAATCAGGACATTGTGATGTAGGGTTTCAAAATAAAAGACCTTTGAAATCTCATATATGAGCTATCATCCCTCTCTGTTTAGATGAGAATAAAAAAAAAACTGTCCAGTATCAAATACTCATTTCCCTTCAGGGTTATAACAGGACACCCCACCTAGTCACTCAGGGAGAATCAGGACTTTCTGATGTAGAGTTTCAAAATAAAAGACCTTTGAAATCTCTATTGTATGAGCTATCATCCCTGTTTTTAGATGAGAATAAAACAAAGACTGTCCAGTATCAAAGACTAATCTCACTCCATGGTGATAGCAGGACACCCTTTCTAGTCACTCCGAAAAAATCAGGACATTCTGATGTAGAGTTTCAAAATAAAATACCTTTGAAGTCTCATATATGAGCTATCATCCCTGTTTTTAGATGAGAATAAAACAAATACTGTCCAATATCAAAAACTCATCAAACTCCAGGGTGATAGCAGGACACCCCATCTAGTCACTCAGAAAAAATCAGGACATTCTGATGTAGAGTTTCAAAATAAAAGACCTTTGAAATCTCTATTGTATGAGCTATCATCCCTGTTTTTAGATGAGAATAAAACAAAGACTGTCCAGTATCAAATACGCATCTCACTCCAGGGTGATAGCAGGACACCCCACCTAGTCACTCAGGGAGAATCAGGACATTCTGATATAGAGTTTCAAAATAAAATACCTTTGAAATCTCATATATGAGCTATAATCCCTCTCTGTTTAGATGAGAATAAAACAAAAACTCTCAAGTATCAAAGACTGATCTCACTCCAGGGTGATTGCAGGACACGCCACCTAGTCACTCAGGAAAAATCAGGACATTCTGATGTACAGTTTCAAAATAAAAGACCTTTGAAATCTCATATATGAGCTATCATCCCTCTCTGTTTAGATGAGAATAAAACAAAAACTGTCCAGTATCAAAGACTCATCTCACTCCAGGGTGATAGCAGGACACCCCACCTAGTCACTCAGAAAAAATCAGGACATTCTGATGTAGAGTTTCAAAATAAAATACCTTTGAAATCTCTATTGTATGAGCTATCATTCCTATTTTTAGATGAGAATAAAACAAAGACTGTCTAGTATCAAAGACGCATCTCACTCCAGGGTGATAGCAGGACACCCCATCTAGTCACTCAGAAAAAATCAGGACATTCTGATTTAGAGTTTCAAAATAAAATACCTTTGAAATCTCATATATGAGCTATCATCCCTGTTTTTAGATGATAATAAAACAATAACTGTCCAGTATCAAAAACTCATCTCACTCCAGGGTGATAGCATGACACCCCACCTAGTCACTCAGGGAGAATCAGGACTTTCTGATGTAGAGTTTCAAAATAAAAGACCTTTGAAATCTCTATTGGATGAGCTAACATCCCTGTTTTTAGATGAGAATAAAACAAATACTGTCCAATATCAAAGACTCATCTCACTCCAGGGTGATAGCAGGACTCCCCACCTAGTCACTCAGGGAGAATCAGGACATTCTGAAGTACAATTTCAAAATAAAAGACCTTTGAAATCTCATATATGAGCTATCATCCCTGTTTTTAGATGATAATAAAACAATAACTGTCCAGTATCAAAAACTCATCTCACTCCAGGGTGATAGCATGACACCCCACCTAGTCACTCAGAAAAAATCAGGACATTCTGATTTAGAGTTTCAAAATAAAATACCTTTGAAATCTCATATATGAGCTATCATCCCTGTTTTTAGATGATAATAAAACAATAACTGTTCAGTATCAAAAACTCATCTCACTCCAGGGTGATAGCATGACACCCCACCTAGTCACTCAGGGAGAATCAGGACATTCTGATGTAGAGTTTCAAAATAAAAGACCTTTGAAATCTCTATTGCATGAGCTATCATCCCTGTTTTTAGATGAGAATAAAACAAATACTGTCCAATATCAAAGACTCATCTCACTCCAGGGTGATAGCAGGACTCCCCACCTAGTCACTCAGGGAGAATCAGGACATTCTGAAGTACAGTTTCAAAATAAAAGACCTTTGAAATCTCTATTGCATGAGCTATCATCCCTGTTTTTAGATGAGAATAAAACAAAAACTGTCCAGTATCAAAGACGCATCTCAATCCAGGGTGATAGCAGGACATCCCACCTAGTCACTCAGGGAGAATCAGGACATTCTGATGTAGAGTTTCAAAATAAAATACCTTTGAAATCTCATATATGAGCTATCATCCCTGTTTTTAGATGATAATAAAACAATAACTGTCCAGTATCAAAAACTCATCTCACTCCAGGGTGATAGCATGACACCCCACCTAGTCACTCAGGGAGAATCAGGACATTCTGATGTAGAGTTTCAAAATAAAAGACCTTTGAAATCTCATATATGAGCTATAATCCCTCTCTGTTTAGATGAGAATAAAACAAAAACTCTCAAGTATCAAAGACTGATCTCACTCCAGGTTGATAGCAGGACACGCCACCTAGTCACTCAGAAAAAATCAGGACATTCTGATGTACAGTTTCAAAATAAAAGACCTTTGAAATCTCATATATGAGCTATCATCCATCTCTGTTTAGATGAGAATAAAACAAAAACTGTCCAGTATCAAAGACTCATCTCACTCCAGGGTGATAGCAGGACACCCCACCTAGTCACTCAGAAAAAATCAGGACATTCTGATGTAGAGTTTCAAAATAAAATACCTTTGAAATCTCTATTGTATGAGCTATCATCCCTATTTTTAGATGAGAATAAAACAAAGACTGTCCAGTATCAAAGACGCATCTAACTCCAGGGTGATAGCAGGACACCCCACCTAGTCACTCAGAAAAAATCAGGACATTCTGATTTAGAGTTTCAAAATAAAATACCTTTGAAATCTCATATATGAGCTATCATCCCTCTGTATTTAGATAAGAATAAAACAAACACTGTCCAGTATCAAAGACTCATTTCTCTTCAGGGTGATAACAGGACACCCCACCTAGTCACTCAGGGAGAATCAGGACTTTCTGATGTAGGGTTTCAAAATAAAAGACCTTTGAAATCTCTATTGCATGAGCTATCATCCCTGTTTTTAGATGAGAATAAAACAAATACAGTCCAATATCAAAGACTCATCTCTCTCCAGGGTGATAGCAGGACTCCCCAACTAGTCACTCAGGGAGAATCAGGACATTCTGATGTACAGTTTCAAAATAAAAGACCTTTGAAATCTCTATTGCATGAGCTATCATCCCTGTTTTTAGATGAGAATAAAACAAAAACTGTCCCGTATCAAAGACTCATCTCACTCCAGGGTGATAGCAGGACACCCCACCTAGTCACTCAGAAAAAATCAGGACATTCTGATGTAGAGTTTCAAAATAAAATACCTTTGAAATCTCTATTGTATGAGCTATCATCCCTATTTTTAGATGAGAATAAAACAAAAAATGTCCAGTATCAAAGACGCATCTCACTCCAGGGTGATAGCAGGACACCCCACCTAGTCACTCAGGGAGAATCAGGACATTCTGATGTAGAGTTTCAAAATAAAAGACCTTTGAAATCTCATATATGAGCTATAATCCCTCTCTGTTTAGATGAGAATAAAAAAAAACTCTCAAGTATCAAAGACTGTTCTCACTCCAGGGTGATAGCAGGACACGCCACCTAGTCACTCAGAAAAAATCAGGACATTCTGATGTACAGTTTCAAAATAAAAGACCTTTGAAATCTCATATATGAGCTATCATCCCTCTATGTTTAGATGAGAATAAAACAAAAACTGTCCAGTATCAAAGACTCATCTCACTCCAGGGTGATAGCAGGACACCCCACCTAGTCACTCAGAAAAAATCAGGACATTCTGATTTAGAGTTTCAAAATAAAATACCTTTGAAGTCTCATATATGAGCTATCATCCCTGTTTTTAGATGATAATAAAACAATAACTGTCCAGTATCAAAAACTCATCTCACTCCAGGGTGATAGCATGACACCCCACCTAGTCACTCAGGGAGAATCAGGACATTCTGATGTAGAGTTTCAAAATAAAATACCTTTGAAATCTCATATATGAGCTATCATCCCTGTTTTTAGATGATAATAAAACAATAACTGTCCAGTATCAAAAACTCATCTCACTCCAGGGTGATAGCATGACACCCCACCTAGTCACTCAGGGAGAATCAGGACATTCTGATGTAGAGTTTCAAAATAAAAGACCTTTGAAATCTCTATTGCATGAGCTATCATCCCTGTTTTTAGATGAGAATAAAACAAATACTGTCCAATATCAAAGACTCATCTCACTCCAGGGTGATAGCAGGACTCCCCACCTAGTCACTCAGGGAGAATCAGGACATTCTGAAGTACAGTTTCAAAATAAAAGACCTTTGAAATCTCTATTGCATGAGCTATCATCCCTGTTTTTAGATGAGAATAAAACAAAAACTGTCCAGTATCAAAGACGCATCTCAATCCAGGGTGATAGCAGGACATCCCACCTAGTCACTCAGGGAGAATCAGGACATTCTGATGTAGAGTTTCAAAATAAAAGACCTTTGAAATCTCATATATGAGCTATAATCCCTCTCTGTTTAGATGAGAATAAAACAAAAACTCTCAAGTATCAAAGACTGATCTCACTCCAGGTTGATAGCAGGACACGCCACCTAGTCACTCAGAAAAAATCAGGACATTCTGATGTACAGTTTCAAAATAAAAGACCTTTGAAATCTCATATATGAGCTATCATCCATCTCTGTTTAGATGAGAATAAAACAAAAACTGTCCAGTATCAAAGACTCATCTCACTCCAGGGTGATAGCAGGACACCCCACCTAGTCACTCAGAAAAAATCAGGACATTCTGATGTAGAGTTTCAAAATAAAATACCTTTGAAATCTCTATTGTATGAGCTATCATCCCTATTTTTAGATGAGAATAAAACAAAGACTGTCCAGTATCAAAGACGCATCTCACTCCAGGGTGATAGCAGGACACCCCACCTAGTCACTCAGAAAAAATCAGGACATTCTGATGTAGAGTTTCAAAATAAAATACCTTTGAAATCTCTATTGTATGAGCTATCATCCCTGTTTTTAGATGATAATAAAACAATAACTGTCCAGTATCAAAAACTCATCTCACTCCAGGGTGATAGCATGACACCCCACCTAGTCACTCAGGGAGAATCAGGACATTCTGATGTAGAGTTTCAAAATAAAAGACCTTTGAAATCTCTATTGCATGAGCTATCATCCCTGTTTTTAGATGAGAATAAAACAAAAACTGTGCAGTATCAAAGACGCATCTCAATCCAGGGTGATAGCAGGACATTCTGATGTAGAGTTTCAAAATAAAAGACCTTTGAAATCTCATATATGAGCTATCATCCATCTCTGTTTAGATGAGAATAAAACAAAAACTGTCCAGTATCAAAGACTCATCTCACTCCAGGTTGATAGCAGGACACGCCACCTAGTCACTCAGAAAAAATCAGGACATTCTGATGTACAGTTTCAAAATAAAAGACCTTTGAAATCTCATATATGAGCTATCATCCATCTCTGTTTAGATGAGAATAAAACAAAAACTGTCCAGTATCAAAGACTCATCTCACTCCAGGGTGATAGCAGGACACCCCACCTAGTCACTCAGAAAAAATCAGGACATTCTGATGTAGAGTTTCAAAATAAAATACCTTTGAAATCTCTATTGTATGAGCTATCATCCCTATTTTTAGATGAGAATAAAACAAAGACTGTCCAGTATCAAAGACGCATCTCACTCCAGGGTGATAGCAGGACACCCCACCTAGTCACTCAGAAAAAATCAGGACATTCTGATTTAGAGTTTCAAAATAAAATACCTTTGAAATCTCATATATGAGCTATCATCCCTGTTTTTAGATGGGAATAAAACAAACAATGTCCAGTATCAAAGACTCATCTAACTCCATGGTGATAGCAGGACACCCCATCTAGTCACTCAGAAAAAATCAGGACATTCTGATGTAGAGTTTCAAAATAAAATATTTTTGAAGTCTCTATTGTATTAGCTATCATCCCTGTTTTTAGATGAGAATAAAACAAAAACTGTCCATTATCAAAGACTCATCTCACTCCAGAGTGATAGCAGGACACCCCATCTAGTCACTCAGGGAGAACCAGGACATTCTGATGTACAGTTTCAAAATAAAAGACCTTTGAAATCTCTATTGCATGAGCTATCATCCCTGTTTTTAGATGAGAATAAAACAAACACTGTCCAGTATCAAAGACTCATCTCACTCCAGGGTGGTAGCAGGACACCCCGTCTAGTCACTCAGAAAAAACCAAGACATTCTGGTTTACAGTTTCAAAATAAAATACCTTTGAAATCTCATATATGAGCTATCATCCCTCTGTATTTAGATAAGAATAAAACAAACACTGTCCAGTATCAAATACTCATTTCTCTTCAGGGTGATAACAGGACACCCCACCTAGTCACTCAGGGAGAATCAGGACTTTCTGATGTAGGGTTTCAAAATAAAAGACCTTTGAAATCTCTATTGCATGAGCTATCATCCCTGTTTTTAGATGAGAATAAAACAAATACAGTCCAATATCAAAGACTCATCTCTCTCCAGGGTGATAGCAGGACTCCCCACCTAGTCACTCAGGGAGAATCAGGACATTCTGATGTACAGTTTCAAAATAAAAGACCTTTGAAATCTCTATTGCATGAGCTATCATCCCTGTTTTTAGATGAGAATAAAACAAAAACTGTCCCGTATCAAAGACTCATCTCACTCCAGGGTGATAGCAGGACACCCCACCTAGTCACTCAGAAAAAATCAGGACATTCTGATGTAGAGTTTCAAAATAAAATACCTTTGAAATCTCTATTGTATGAGCTATCATCCCTATTTTTAGATGAGAATAAAACAAAAACTGTCCAGTATCAAAGACGCATCTCACTCCAGGGTGATAGCAGGACACCCCACCTGGTCACTCAGGGAGAATCAGGACATTCTGATGTAGAGTTTCAAAATAAAAGACCTTTGAAATCTCATATATGAGCTATAATCCCTCTCTGTTTAGATGAGAATAAAAAAAAACTCTCAAGTATCAAAGACTGTTCTCACTCCAGGGTGATAGCAGGACACGCCACCTAGTCACTCAGAAAAAATCAGGACATTCTGATGTACAGTTTCAAAATAAAATACCTTTGAAGTCTCATATATGAGCTATCATCCCTGTTTTTAGATGAGAATAAAACAATAACTGTCCAATATCAAAGACTCATCAAACTCCAGGGTGATAGCAGGACACCCCACCTAGTCACTCAGAAAAAAATCAGGACATTCTGATGTAGAGTTTCAAAATAAAATACCTTTGAAATCTCTATTGTATGAGCTATCATCCCTCTGTATTTAGATAAGAATAAAACAAACACTGTCCAGTATCAAATACTCATTTCCCTTCAGGGTGATAACAGGACACCCCACCTAGTCACTCAGGGAGAATCAGGACTTTCTGATGTAGAGTTTCAAAATAAAAGACCTTTGAAATCTCTATTGCATGAGCTATCATCCCTGTTTTTAGATGAGAATAAAACAAATACAGTCCAATATCAAAGACTCATCTCACTACAGGGTGATAGCAGGTAACCCCACCTAGTCACTCAGGGAGAATCAGGACTTTCTGATGTAGAGTTTCAAAATAAAAGACCTTTGAAATCTCTATTGCATGAGCTATCATCCCTGTTTTTAGATGAGAATAAAACAAATACAGTCCAGTATCAAAGACGCATCTCACTCCAGGGTGATAGCAGGTAACCCCACCTAGTTACTCAGAAAAAATTAGGACATTCTGATTTAGAGTTTCAAAATAAAATACCTTTGAAATCTCATATATGAGCTATCATCCCTGTTTTTAGATGGGAATAAAACAAACACTGTCCAGTATCAAAGACTCATCTAACTCCATGGTGATAGCAGGACACCCCATCAAGTCACTCAGAAAAAATCAGGACATTGTGATGTAGGGTTTCAAAATAAAAGACCTTTGAAATCTCATATATGAGCTATCATCCCTCTCTGTTTAGATGAGAATAAAAAAAAAACTGTCCAGTATCAAATACTCATTTCCCTTCAGGGTTATAACAGGACACCCCACCTAGTCACTCAGGGAGAATCAGGACTTTCTGATGTAGAGTTTCAAAATAAAAGACCTTTGAAATCTCTATTGTATGAGCTATCATCCCTGTTTTTAGATGAGAATAAAACAAAGACTGTCCAGTATCAAAGACTAATCTCACTCCATGGTGATAGCAGGACACCCTTTCTAGTCACTCCGAAAAAATCAGGACATTCTGATGTAGAGTTTCAAAATAAAATACCTTTGAAGTCTCATATATGAGCTATCATCCCTGTTTTTAGATGAGAATAAAACAAATACTGTCTAGTATCAAAGACGCATCTCACTCCAGGGTGATAGCAGGACACCCCATCTAGTCACTCAGAAAAAATCAGGACATTCTGATTTAGAGTTTCAAAATAAAATACCTTTGAAATCTCATATATGAGCTATCATCCCTGTTTTTAGATGATAATAAAACAATAACTGTCCAGTATCAAAAACTCATCTCACTCCAGGGTGATAGCATGACACCCCACCTAGTCACTCAGGGAGAATCAGGACTTTTTGATGTAGAGTTTCAAAATAAAAGACCTTTGAAATCTCTATTGCATGAGCTAACATCCCTGTTTTTAGATGAGAATAAAACAAATACTGTCCAATATCAAAGACTCATCTCACTCCAGGGTGATAGCAGGACTCCCCACCTAGTCACTCAGGGAGAATCAGGACATTCTGAAGTACAGTTTCAAAATAAAAGACCTTTGAAATCTCTATTGCATGAGCTATCATCCCTGTATTTAGATGAGAATAAAACAAAAACTGTCCAGTATCAAAGACACATCTCAATCCAGGGTGATAGCAGGACATCCCACCTAGTCACTCAGGGAGAATCAGGACATTCTGATATAGAGTTTCAAAATAAAAGACCTTTGAAATCTCATATATGAGCTATAATCCCTCTCTGTTTAGATGAGAATAAAACAAAAACTCTCAAGTATCAAAGACTGATCTCACTCCAGGTTGATAGCAGGACACGCCACCTAGTCACTCAGAAAAAATCAGGACATTCTGATGTACAGTTTCAAAATAAAATACCTTTGAAATCTCATATATGAGCTATCATCCCTGTTTTTAGATGATAATAAAACAATAACTGTCCAGTATCAAAAACTCATCTCACTCCAGGGTGATAGCATGACACCCCACCTAGTCACTCAGGGAGAATCAGGACATTCTGATGTAGAGTTTCAAAATAAAAGACCTTTGAAATCTCTATTGCATGAGCTATCATCCCTGTTTTTAGATGAGAATAAAACAAATACTGTCCAATATCAAAGACTCATCTCACTCCAGGGTGATAGCAGGACTCCCCACCTAGTCACTCAGGGAGAATCAGGACATTCTGAAGTACAGTTTCAAAATAAAAGACCTTTGAAATCTCTATTGCATGAGCTATCATCCCTGTTTTTAGATGAGAATAAAACAAAAACTGTCCAGTATCAAAGACGCATCTCAATCCAGGGTGATAGCAGGACATCCCACCTAGTCACTCAGGGAGAATCAGGACATTCTGATGTAGAGTTTCAAAATAAAAGACCTTTGAAATCTCATATATGAGCTATAATCCCTCTCTGTTTAGATGAGAATAAAACAAAAACTCTCAAGTATCAAAGACTGATCTCACTCCAGGTTGATAGCAGGACACGCCACCTAGTCACTCAGAAAAAATCAGGACATTCTGATGTACAGTTTCAAAATAAAAGACCTTTGAAATCTCATATATGAGCTATCATCCATCTCTGTTTAGATGAGAATAAAACAAAAACTGTCCAGTATCAAAGACTCATCTCACTCCAGGGTGATAGCAGGACACCCCACCTAGTCACTCAGAAAAAATCAGGACATTCTGATGTAGAGTTTCAAAATAAAATACCTTTGAAATCTCTATTGTATGAGCTATCATCCCTATTTTTAGATGAGAATAAAACAAAGACTGTCCAGTATCAAAGACGCATCTCACTCCAGGGTGATAGCAGGACACCCCACCTAGTCACTCAGAAAAAATCAGGACATTCTGATTTAGAGTTTCAAAATAAAATACCTTTGAAATCTCATATATGAGCTATCATCCCTGTTTTTAGATGGGAATAAAACAAACAATGTCCAGTATCAAAGACTCATCTAACTCCATGGTGATAGCAGGACACCCCATCTAGTCACTCAGAAAAAATCAGGACATTCTGATGTAGAGTTTCAAAATAAAATATTTTTGAAGTCTCTATTGTATTAGCTATCATCCCTGTTTTTAGATGAGAATAAAACAAAAACTGTCCATTATCAAAGACTCATCTCACTCCAGAGTGATAGCAGGACACCCCATCTAGTCACTCAGGGAGAACCAGGACATTCTGATGTACAGTTTCAAAATAAAAGACCTTTGAAATCTCTATTGCATGAGCTATCATCCCTGTTTTTAGATGAGAATAAAACAAACACTGTCCAGTATCAAAGACTCATCTCACTCCAGGGTGGTAGCAGGACACCCCGTCTAGTCACTCAGAAAAAACCAAGACATTCTGGTTTACAGTTTCAAAATAAAATACCTTTGAAATCTCATATATGAGCTATCATCCCTCTATGTTTAGATGAGAATAAAACAAAAACTGTCCAGTATCAAAGACTCATCTCACTCCAGGGTGATAGCAGGACACCCCACCTAGTCACTCAGAAAAAATCAGGACATTCTGATTTAGAGTTTCAAAATAAAATACCTTTGAAGTCTCATATATGAGCTATCATCCCTGTTTTTAGATGAGAATAAAACAATAACTGTCCAATATCAAAGACTCATCAAACTCCAGGGTGATAGCAGGACACCCCACCTAGTCACTCAGAAAAAAATCAGGACATTCTGATGTAGAGTTTCAAAATAAAATACCTTTGAAATCTCTATTGTATGAGCTATCATCCCTCTGTATTTAGATAAGAATAAAACAAACACTGTCCAGTATCAAATACTCATTTCCCTTCAGGGTGATAACAGGACACCCCACCTAGTCACTCAGGGAGAATCAGGACTTTCTGATGTAGAGTTTCAAAATAAAAGACCTTTGAAATCTCTATTGCATGAGCTATCATCCCTGTTTTTAGATGAGAATAAAACAAATACAGTCCAATATCAAAGACTCATCTCACTACAGGGTGATAGCAGGTAACCCCACCTAGTCACTCAGGGAGAATCAGGACTTTCTGATGTAGAGTTTCAAAATAAAATACCTTTGAAATCTCATATATGAGCTATCATCCCTGTTTTTAGATGGGAATAAAACAAACACTGTCCAGTATCAAAGACTCATCTAACTCCATGGTGATAGCAGGACACCCCATCAAGTCACTCAGAAAAAATCAGGACATTGTGATGTAGGGTTTCAAAATAAAAGACCTTTGAAATCTCATATATGAGCTATCATCCCTCTCTGTTTAGATGAGAATAAAAAAAAAACTGTCCAGTATCAAATACTCATTTCCCTTCAGGGTTATAACAGGACACCCCACCTAGTCACTCAGGGAGAATCAGGACTTTCTGATGTAGAGTTTCAAAATAAAAGACCTTTGAAATCTCTATTGTATGAGCTATCATCCCTGTTTTTAGATGAGAATAAAACAAAGACTGTCCAGTATCAAAGACTAATCTCACTCCATGGTGATAGCAGGACACCCTTTCTAGTCACTCCGAAAAAATCAGGACATTCTGATGTAGAGTTTCAAAATAAAATACCTTTGAAGTCTCATATATGAGCTATCATCCCTGTTTTTAGATGAGAATAAAACAAATACTGTCCAATATCAAAAACTCATCAAACTCCAGGGTGATAGCAGGACACCCCATCTAGTCACTCAGAAAAAATCAGGACATTCTGATGTAGAGTTTCAAAATAAAATACCTTTGAAATCTCTATTGTATGAGCTATCATCCCTGTTTTTAGATGAGAATAAAACAAAAACTGTCCAGTATCAAAGACGCATCTCACTCCAGGGTGATAGCAGGACACGCCACCTAGTCACTCAGGAAAAATCAGGACATTCTGATGTACAGTTTCAAAATAAAAGACCTTTGAAATCTCATATATGAGCTATCATCCCTCTCTGTTTAGATGAGAATAAAACAAAAACTGTCCAGTATCAAAGACTCATCTCACTCCAGGGTGATAGCAGGACACCCCACCTAGTCACTCAGAAAAAATCAGGACATTCTGATGTAGAGTTTCAAAATAAAATACCTTTGAAATCTCTATTGTATGAGCTATCATCCCTATTTTTAGATGAGAATAAAACAAAGACTGTCTAGTATCAAAGACGCATCTCACTCCAGGGTGATAGCAGGACACCCCATCTAGTCACTCAGAAAAAATCAGGACATTCTGATTTAGAGTTTCAAAATAAAATACCTTTGAAATCTCATATATGAGCTATCATCCCTGTTTTTAGATGATAATAAAACAATAACTGTCCAGTATCAAAGACTCATCTCACTCCATGGTGATAGCAGGACACCCCATCTAGTCACTCAGAAAAAATCAGGACATCCTGATGTAGAGTTTCAAAATAAAATATTTTTGAAGTCTCTATTGTATTAGCTATCATCCCTGTTTTTAGATGAGAATAAAACAAAAACTGTCCAGTATCAAAGACTCATCTCACTCCAGAGTGATAGCAGGACACCCCATCTAGTCACTCAGGGAGAATCAGGACATTCTGATGTACAGTTTCAAAATAAAAGACCTTTGAAATCTCTATTGCATGAGCTATCATCCCTGTTTTTAGATGGCAATAAAACAAACACTGTCAAGTAACAAAGACGCATCTCACTCCAGGGTGATAGCAGGACACCCCACCTAGTCACTCAGGGAGAATCAGGACATTCTGATTTAGAGTTTCAAAATAAAATATCTTTGAAGTCTCATATATGAGCTATCATCCCTGTTTTTAGATGGGAATAAAACAAACACTGTCCAGTATCAAAGACTCATCTAACTCCATGGTGATAGCAGGACACCCCATCTAGTCACTCAGAACAAATCAGGACATTCTGATGTAGAGTTTCAAAATAAAAGACCTTTGAAATCTCATATATGAGCTATCATCTCATTTTTTAGATGAGAATAAAACAATAACTGTCCAGTATCAAAAACTCATCTCACTCCAGGGTGATAGCATGACACCCCACCTAGTCACTCAGGGAGAATCAGGACATTCTGATGTAGAGTTTCAAAATAAAAGACCTTTGAAATCTCATATATGAGCTATCATCCCTCTGTATTTAGATAAGAATAAAACAAACACTGTCCAGTATCAAATACTCATTTCCCTTCAGGGTGATAACAGGACACCCCACTTAGTCACTCAGGGAGAATCAGGACTTTCTGATGTACAGTTTCAAAATAAAAGACCTTTGAAATCTCTATTGTATGAGCTATCATCCCTGTTTTTAGATGAGAATAAAACAATAACTGTCCAGTATCAAAAACTCATCTCACTCCAGGGTGATAGCAGGACACCCCACCTAGTCACTCAGAAAAAATCAGGACATTCTGATGTAGAGTTTCAAAATAAAATACCTTTGAAGTCTCATATATGAGCTATCATCCCTGTTTTTAGATGAGAATAAAACAAATACTGTCCAATATCAAAAACTCATCAAACTCCAGGGTGATAGCAGGACACCCCATCTAGTCACTCAGAAAAAATCAGGACATTCTGATGTAGAGTTTCAAAATAAAATACCTTTGAAATCTCTATTGTATGAGCTATCATCCCTGTTTTTAGATGAGAATAAAACAAAAACTGTCCAGTATCAAAGACACATCTCACTCCAGGGTGATAGCAGGACACCCCACCTAGTCACTCAGGGAGAATCAGGACATTCTGATATAGAGTTTCAAAATAAAAGACCTTTGAAATCTCATATATGAGCTATAATCCCTCTCTGTTTAGATGAGAATAAAACAAAAACTCTCAAGTATCAAAGACTGATCTCACTCCAGGGTGATTGCAGGACACGCCACCTAGTCACTCAGGAAAAATCAGGACATTCTGATGTACAGTTTCAAAATAAAAGACCTTTGAAATCTCATATATGAGCTATCATCCCTCTCTGTTTAGATGAGAATAAAACAAAAACTGTCCAGTATCAAAGACTCATCTCACTCCAGGGTGATAGCAGGACACCCCACCTAGTCACTCAGAAAAAATCAGGACATTCTGATGTAGAGTTTCAAAATAAAATACCTTTGAAATCTCTATTGTATGAGCTATCATCCCTATTTTTAGATGAGAATAAAACAAAGACTGTCTAGTATCAAAGACGCATCTCACTCCAGGGTGATAGCAGGACACCCCATCTAGTCACTCAGAAAAAATCAGGACATTCTGATTTAGAGTTTCAAAATAAAATACCTTTGAAATCTCATATATGAGCTATCATCCCTGTTTTTAGATGATAATAAAACAATAACTGTCCAGTATCAAAAACTCATCTCACTCCAGGGTGATAGCATGACACCCCACCTAGTCACTCAGGGAGAATCAGGACATTCTGATGTAGAGTTTCAAAATAAAATACCTTTGAAATCTCATATATGAGCTATCATCCCTGTTTTTAGATGATAATAAAACAATAACTGTCCAGTATCAAAAACTCATCTCACTCCAGGGTGATAGCATGACACCCCACCTAGTCACTCAGGGAGAATCAGGACTTTCTGATGTAGAGTTTCAAAATAAAAGACCTTTGAAATCTCTATTGCATGAGCTAACATCCCTGTTTTTAGATGAGAATAAAACAAATACTGTCCAATATCAAAGACTCATCTCACTCCAGGGTGATAGCAGGACTCCCCACCTAGTCACTCAGGGAGAATCAGGACATTCTGAAGTACAGTTTCAAAATAAAAGACCTTTGAAATCTCTATTGCATGAGCTATCATCCCTGTTTTTAGATGAGAATAAAACAAAAACTGTCCAGTATCAAAGACGCATCTCAATCCAGGGTGATAGCAGGACATCCCACCTAGTCACTCAGGGAGAATCAGGACATTCTGATGTAGAGTTTCAAAATAAAAGACCTTTGAAATCTCATATATGAGCTATAATCCCTCTCTGTTTAGATGAGAATAAAACAAAAACTCTCAAGTATCAAAGACTGATCTCACTCCAGGTTGATAGCAGGACACGCCACCTAGTCACTCAGAAAAAATCAGGACATTCTGATGTACAGTTTCAAAATAAAAGACCTTTGAAATCTCATATATGAGCTATCATCCATCTCTGTTTAGATGAGAATAAAACAAAAACTGTCCAGTATCAAAGACTCATCTCACTCCAGGGTGATAGCAGGACACCCCACCTAGTCACTCAGAAAAAATCAGGACATTCTGATGTAGAGTTTCAAAATAAAAGACCTTTGAAATCTCTATTGCATGAGCTAACATCCCTGTTTTTAGATGAGAATAAAACAAATACTGTCCAATATCAAAGACTCATCTCACTCCAGGGTGATAGCAGGACTCCCCACCTAGTCACTCAGGGAGAATCAGGACATTCTGAAGTACAGTTTCAAAATAAAAGACCTTTGAAATCTCTATTGCATGAGCTATCATCCCTGTTTTTAGATGAGAATAAAACAAAAACTGTCCAGTATCAAAGACGCATCTCAATCCAGGGTGATAGCAGGACATCCCACCTAGTCACTCAGGGAGAATCAGGACATTCTGATGTAGAGTTTCAAAATAAAAGACCTTTGAAATCTCATATATGAGCTATAATCCCTCTCTGTTTAGATGAGAATAAAACAAAAACTCTCAAGTATCAAAGACTGATCTCACTCCAGGTTGATAGCAGGACACGCCACCTAGTCACTCAGAAAAAATCAGGACATTCTGATGTACAGTTTCAAAATAAAAGACCTTTGAAATCTCATATATGAGCTATCATCCATCTCTGTTTAGATGAGAATAAAACAAAAACTGTCCAGTATCAAAGACTCATCTCACTCCAGGGTGATAGCAGGACACCCCACCTAGTCACTCAGAAAAAATCAGGACATTCTGATGTAGAGTTTCAAAATAAAATACCTTTGAAAACTCTATTGTATGAGCTATCATCCCTATTTTTAGATGATAATAAAACAAAGACTGTCCAGTATCAAAGACGCATCTCACTCCAGGGTGATAGCAGGACACCCCACCTAGTCACTCAGAAAAAATCAGGACATTCTGATTTAGAGTTTCAAAATAAAATACCTTTGAAATCTCATATATGAGCTATCATCCCTGTTTTTAGATGGGAATAAAACAAACAATGTCCAGTATCAAAGACTCATCTAACTCCATGGTGATAGCAGGACACCCCATCTAGTCACTCAGAAAAAATCAGGACATTCTGATGTAGAGTTTCAAAATAAAATATTTTTGAAGTCTCTATTGCATGAGCTATCATCCCTGTTTTTAGATGACAATAAAACAAACACTGTCCAGTATCAAAGACGCATCTCACTCCAGGGTGATAGCAGGACACCCCACCTAGTCACTCAGGGAGAGTCAGGACATTCTGATGTAGAGTTTCAAAATAAAATACCTTTGAAATCTCTATTGTATGAGCTATCATCCCTGTTTTTAGATGAGAATAAAACAAAAACTTTCCAGTATCAAAGACGCATCTCACTCCAGGGTGATAGCAGGACACCCCACCTAGTCACTCAGGGAGAATCAGGACATTCTGATATAGAGTTTCAAAATAAAAGACCTTTGAAATCTCATATATGAGCTATAATCCCTCTCTGTTTAGATGAGAATAAAACAAAAACTCTCAAGTATCAAAGACTGATCTCACTCCAGGGTGATAGCAGGACACGCCACCTAGTCACTCAGAAAAAATCAGGACATTCTGATGTACAGTTTCAAAATAAAAGACCTTTGAAATCTCTATTGCATGAGCTATCATCCCTGTTTTTAGATGAGAATAAAACAAAAACTGTCCAGTATCAAAGACTCATCTCACTCCAGGGTGATAGCAGGACTCCCCACCTAGTCACTCAGGGAGAATCAGGACATTCTGAAGTACAGTTTCAAAATAAAATACCTTTGAAATCTCTATTGTATGAGCTATCATCCCTGTTTTTAGATGAGAATAAAACAATAACTGTCCAATTTCAAAGACTCATCAAACCCCAGGGTGATAGCAGGACACCCCACCTAGTCACTCAGAAAAAATCAGGACATTCTGATGTAGAGTTTCAAAATAAAATACCTTTGAAATCTCTATTGTATGAGCTATCATCCCTGTTTTTAGATGAGAATAAAACAAAAACTGTCCAGTATCGAAGACTCATCTAATTCCATGGTGATAGCAGGACACCCCATCTAGTCACTCAGAAAAAATCAGGACATTCTGATTTAGAGTTTCCAAATAAAATACCTTTGAAATCTCATATATGAGCTATCATCCCTCTCTGTTTAGATGAGAATAAAACAAAACTGTCCAGTATCAAATACTCATTTCCCTTCAGGGTTATAACAGGACACCCCACCTAGTCACTCAGGGAGAATCAGGACTTTCTGATGTAGAGTTTCAAAATAAAAGACCTTTGAAATCTCTATTGTATTAGCTATCATCCCTGTTTTTAGATGAGAATAAAACAAACACTGTCCAGTATCAAAGACTCATCTCACTGCAGGGTGATAGCATGAAACCCCACCTATTCACTCAGGGAGAATCAGGACATTCTGATGTACAGTTTCAAAATAAAAGACCTTTGAAATCTCATATATGAGCTATCATCCCTCTGTATTTAGATAAGAATAAAACAAAAACTGTCCAGTATCAAATACTCATTTCCCTTCAGGGTTATAACAGGACACCCCACCTAGTCACTCAGGGAGAATCAGGACTTTCTGATGTAGATTTTCAAAATAAAAGACCTTTGAAATCTCTATTGTATGAGCTATCATCCCTGTTTTTAGATGAGAATAAAACAAAGACTGTCCAGTATCAAAGACGCATCTCACTCCAGGGTGATAGCAGGACACCCCACCTAGTCACTCAGGGAGAATCAGGACATTCTGATATAGAGTTTCAAAATAAAAGACCTTTGAAATCTCATATATGAGCTATCATCCCTCTGTATTTAGATAAGAATAAAACAAACACTGTCCAGTATCAAATACTCATTTCCCTTCAGGGTGATAACAGGACACCCCACCTAGTCACTCAGGGAGAATCAGGACATTCTGAAGTACAGTTTCAAAATAAAAGACCTTTGAAATCTCTATTGCATGAGCTATCATCCCTGTTTTTAGATGAGAATAAAACAAAAACTGTCCCGTATCAAAGACTCATCTCACTCCAGGGTGATAGCAGGACACCCCATCTAGTCACTCAGAAAAAATCAGGACATTCTGATGTAGAGTTTCAAAATAAAATACCTTTGAAATCTCTATTGTATGAGCTATCATCCCTGTTTTTAGATGAGAATAAAACAAAAACTGTCCAGTATCAAAGATGCATCTCACTACAGGGTGATAGCAGGACACCCCATCTAGTCACTCAGAAAAAATCAGGACATTCTGATTTAGAGTTTCAAAATAAAATACCTTTGAAATCTCATATATGAGCTATCATCCCTGTTTTTAGATGGGAATAAAACAAACAATGTCCAGTATCAAAGACTCATCTAACTCCATGGTGATAGCAGGACACCCCATCTAGTCACTCAGAAAAAATCAGGACATCCTGATGTAGAGTTTCAAAATAAAATATTTTTGAAGTCTCTATTGTATTAGCTATCATCCCTGTTTTTAGATGAGAATAAAACAAAAACTGTCCAGTATCAAAGACTCATCTCACTCCAGAGTGATAGCAGGACACCCCATCTAGTCACTCAGGGAGAATCAGGACATTCTGATGTACAGTTTCAAAATAAAAGACCTTTGAAATCTCTATTGCATGAGCTATCATCCCTGTTTTTAGATGGCAATAAAACAAACACTGTCAAGTAACAAAGACGCATCTCACTCCAGGGTGATAGCAGGACACCCCACCTAGTCACTCAGGGAGAATCAGGACATTCTGATTTAGAGTTTCAAAATAAAATATCTTTGAAGTCTCATATATGAGCTATCATCCCTGTTTTTAGATGGGAATAAAACAAACACTGTCCAGTATCAAAGACTCATCTAACTCCATGGTGATAGCAGGACACCCCATCTAGTCACTCAGAACAAATCAGGACATTCTGATGTAGAGTTTCAAAATAAAAGACCTTTGAAATCTCATATATGAGCTATCATCTCATTTTTTAGATGAGAATAAAACAATAACTGTCCAGTATCAAAAACTCATCTCACTCCAGGGTGATAGCATGACACCCCACCTAGTCACTCAGGGAGAATCAGGACATTCTGATGTAGAGTTTCAAAATAAAAGACCTTTGAAATCTCATATATGAGCTATCATCCCTCTGTATTTAGATAAGAATAAAACAAACACTGTCCAGTATCAAATACTCATTTCCCTTCAGGGTGATAACAGGACACCCCACTTAGTCACTCAGGGAGAATCAGGACTTTCTGATGTACAGTTTCAAAATAAAAGACCTTTGAAATCTCTATTGTATGAGCTATCATCCCTGTTTTTAGATGAGAATAAAACAATAACTGTCCAGTATCAAAAACTCATCTCACTCCAGGGTGATAGCAGGACACCCCACCTAGTCACTCAGAAAAAATCAGGACATTCTGATGTAGAGTTTCAAAATAAAATACCTTTGAAGTCTCATATATGAGCTATCATCCCTGTTTTTAGATGAGAATAAAACAAATACTGTCCAATATCAAAAACTCATCAAACTCCAGGGTGATTGCAGGACACGCCACCTAGTCACTCAGGAAAAATCAGGACATTCTGATGTACAGTTTCAAAATAAAAGACCTTTGAAATCTCTATTGCATGAGCTATCATCCCTGTTTTTAGATGAGAATAAAACAAAAACTGTCCAGTATCAAAGACGCATCTCAATCCAGGGTGATAGCAGGACATCCCACCTAGTCACTCAGGGAGAATCAGGACATTCTGATGTAGAGTTTCAAAATAAAAGACCTTTGAAATCTCATATATGAGCTATAATCCCTCTCTGTTTAGATGAGAATAAAACAAAAAATCTCAAGTATCAAAGGCTGATCTCACTCCAGGTTGATAGCAGGACACGCCACCTAGTCACTCAGAAAAAATCAGGACATTCTGATGTACAGTTTCAAAATAAAAGACCTTTGAAATCTCATATATGAGCTATCATCCATCTCTGTTTAGATGAGAATAAAACAAAAACTGTCCAGTATCAAAGACTCATCTCACTCCAGGGTGATAGCAGGACACCCCACCTAGTCACTCAGAAAAAATCAGGACATTCTGATGTAGAGTTTCAAAATAAAATACCTTTGAAAACTCTATTGTATGAGCTATCATCCCTATTTTTAGATGATAATAAAACAAAGACTGTCCAGTATCAAAGACGCATCTCACTCCAGGGTGATAGCAGGACACCCCACCTAGTCACTCAGAAAAAATCAGGACATTCTGATTTAGAGTTTCAAAATAAAATACCTTTGAAATCTCATATATGAGCTATCATCCCTGTTTTTAGATGGGAATAAAACAAACAATGTCCAGTATCAAAGACTCATCTAACTCCATGGTGATAGCAGGACACCCCATCTAGTCACTCAGAAAAAATCAGGACATTCTGATGTAGAGTTTCAAAATAAAATATTTTTGAAGTCTCTATTGTATTAGCTATCATCCCTGTTTTTAGATGAGAATAAAACAAAAACTGTCCATTATCAAAGACTCATCTCACTCCAGAGTGATAGCAGGACACCCCATCTAGTCACTCAGGGAGAATCAGTACATTCTGATGTACAGTTTCAAAATAAAAGACCTTTGAAATCTCTATTGCATGAGCTATCATCCCTGTTTTTAGATGACAATAAAACAAACACTGTCCAGTATCAAAGACGCATCTCACTCCAGGGTGATAGCAGGACACCCCACCTAGTCACTCAGGGAGAGTCAGGACATTCTGATGTAGAGTTTCAAAATAAAATACCTTTGAAATCTCTATTGTATGAGCTATCATCCCTGTTTTTAGATGAGAATAAAACAAAAACTTTCCAGTATCAAAGACGCATCTCACTCCAGGGTGATAGCAGGACACCCCACCTAGTCACTCAGGGAGAATCAGGACATTCTGATATAGAGTTTCAAAATAAAAGACCTTTGAAATCTCATATATGAGCTATAATCCCTCTCTGTTTAGATGAGAATAAAACAAAAACTCTCAAGTATCAAAGACTGATCTCACTCCAGGGTGATAGCAGGACACGCCACCTAGTCACTCAGAAAAAATCAGGACATTCTGATGTACAGTTTCAAAATAAAAGACCTTTGAAATCTCTATTGCATGAGCTATCATCCCTGTTTTTAGATGAGAATAAAACAAAAACTGTCCAGTATCAAAGACTCATCTCACTCCAGGGTGATAGCAGGACTCCCCACCTAGTCACTCAGGGAGAATCAGGACATTCTGAAGTACAGTTTCAAAATAAAAGACCTTTGAAATCTCTATTGCATGAGCTATCATCACTGTTTTTAGATGACAATAAAACAAACACTGTCAAGTAACAAAGACGCATCTCACTCCAGGGTGATAGCAGGACACCCCACCTAGTCACTTAGAAAAAATCAGGACATTCTGATTTAGAGTTTCAAAATAAAATACCTTTGAAATCTCATATATGAGCTATCATCCCTCTCTGTTTAGATGAGAATAAAACAAAACTGTCCAGTATCAAATACTCATTTCCCTTCAGGGTTATAACAGGACACCCCACCTAGTCACTCAGGGAGAATCAGGACTTTCTGATGTAGAGTTTCAAAATAAAAGACCTTTGAAATCTCTATTGTATGAGCTATCATCCCTGTTTTTAGATGAGAATAAAACAAAGACTGTCCAGTATCAAAGACGCATCTCACTCCAGGGTGATAGCAGGACACCCCACCTAGTCACTCAGGGAAAATCAGGACATTCTGATGTAGAGTTTCAAAATAAAATACCTTTGAAATCTCTATTGTATGAGCTATCATCCCTGTTTTTAGATGAGAATAAAACAAAAACTGTCCAGTATCAAAGACGCATCTCACTCCAGGGTTATAGCAGGACATCCCACCTAGTCACTCAGGGAGAATCAGGACATTCTGATGTAGAGTTTCAAAATAAAAGACCTTTGAAATCTCATATATGAGCTATAATCCCTCTCTGTTTAGATGAGAATAAAACAAAAACTCTCAAGTATCAAAGACTGATCTCACTCCAGGTTGATAGCAGGACACGCCACCTAGTCACTCAGAAAAAATCAGGACATTCTGATGTACAGTTTCAAAATAAAAGACCTTTGAAATCTCATATATGAGCTATCATCCATCTCTGTTTAGATGAGAATAAAACAAAAACTGTCCAGTATCAAAGACTCATCTCACTCCAGGGTGATAGCAGGACACCCCACCTAGTCACTCAGAAAAAATCAGGACATTCTGATGTAGAGTTTCAAAATAAAATACCTTTGAAAACTCTATTGTATGAGCTATCATCCCTATTTTTAGATGATAATAAAACAAAGACTGTCCAGTATCAAAGACGCATCTCACTCCAGGGTGATAGCAGGACACCCCACCTAGTCACTCAGAAAAAATCAGGACATTCTGATTTAGAGTTTCAAAATAAAATACCTTTGAAATCTCATATATGAGCTATCATCCCTGTTTTTAGATGGGAATAAAACAAACAATGTCCAGTATCAAAGACTCATCTAACTCCATGGTGATAGCAGGACACCCCATCTAGTCACTCAGAAAAAATCAGGACATTCTGATGTAGAGTTTCAAAATAAAATATTTTTGAAGTCTCTATTGTATTAGCTATCATCCCTGTTTTTAGATGAGAATAAAACAAAAACTGTCCATTATCAAAGACTCATCTCACTCCAGAGTTATAGCAGGACACGCCACATAGTCACTCAGGGAGAATCAGGACATTCTGATGTAGAGTTTCAAAATAAAAGACCTTTGAAATCTCATATATGAGCTATAATCCCTCTCTGTTTAGATGAGAATAAAACAAAAACTCTCAAGTATCAAAGACTGATCTCACTCCAGGGTTATAGCAGGACACGCCACATAGTCACTCAGAAAAAATCAGGACATTCTGATGTACAGTTTCAAAATAAAAGACCTTTGAAATCTCATATATGAGCTATCATCCCTCTCTGTTTAGATGAGAATAAAACAAAATCTCTCCAGTATCAAAGACTGATCTCACTCCAGGGTTATAGCAGGACACCCCATCTAGTCACTGAGAAAAAATCAGGACATTCTGATGTAGAGTTTCAAAATAAAATATTTTTGAAATCTCTATTGTATTAGCTATCATCCCTGTATTTAGATGAGAATAAAACAAAAACTGTCCAGTATCAAAGACTCATCTCACTCCAGGGTGATAGCAGGACACCCCATCTAGTCACTGAGTAAAAATCAGGACATTCTGATGTAGAGTTTCAAAATAAAATATTTTTGAAATCTCTATTGTATTAGCTATCATCCCTGTTTTTAGATGAGAATAAAACAAAAACTGTCCAGTATCAAAGACTCATCTCACTGCAGGGTGATAGCATGAAACCCCACCTATTCACTCAGGGAGAATCAGGACATTCTGATTTACAGTTTCAAAATAAAAGACCTTTGAAATCTCATATATGAGCTATCATCCCTCTGTATTTAGATAAGAATAAAACAAAAACTGTCCAGTATCAAATACTCATTTCCCTTCAGGGTTATAACAGGACACCCCACCTAGTCACTCAGGGAGAATCAGGACTTTCTGATGTAGATTTTCAAAATAAAAGACCTTTGAAATCTCTATTGTATGAGCTATCATCCCTGTTTTTAGATGAGAATAAAACAAATACTGTCCAGTATCAAAGACTCATCTCACTCCATGGTGATAGCAGGACACCCTTTCTAGTCACTCCGGAAAAACCAGGACATTCTGATGTAGAGTTTCAAAATAAAATACCTTTGAAGTCTCATATATGAGCTATCATCCCTGTTTTTAGATGAGAATAAAACAAATACTGTCCAATATCAAAGACTCATCTCACTCCAGGGTGATAGCAGGACACCCCATCTAGTCACTCAGAAAAAATCAGGACATTCTGATGTACAGTTTCAAAATAAAATACCTTTGAAGTCTCATATATGAGCTATCATCCCTGTTTTTAGATGAGAATAAAACAATAACTGTCCAATTTCAAAGACTCATCAAACCCCAGGGTGATAGCAGGACACCCCACCTAGTCACTCAGAAAAAATCAGGACATTCTGATGTAGAGTTTCAAAATAAAATACCTTTGAAATCTCTATTGTATGAGCTATCATCCCTGTTTTTAGATGAGAATAAAACAAAAACTGTCCAGTATCGAAGACTCATCTAATTCAATGGTGATAGCAGGACACCCCATCTAGTCACTCAGAAAAAATCAGGACATTCTGATTTAGAGTTTCCAAATAAAATACCTTTGAAATCTCATATATGAGCTATCATCCCTCTCTGTTTAGATGAGAATAAAACAAAACTGTCCAGTATCAAATACTCATTTCCCTTCAGGGTTATAACAGGACACCCCACCTAGTCACTCAGGGAGAATCAGGACTTTCTGATGTAGAGTTTCAAAATAAAAGACCTTTGAAATCTCTATTGTATGAGCTATCATCCCTGTTTTTAGATGAGAATAAAACAAAGACTGTCCAGTATCAAAGACGCATCTCACTCCAGGGTGATAGCAGGACACCCCACCTAGTCACTCAGGGAGAATCAGGACATTCTGATATAGAGTTTCAAAATAAAAGACCTTTGAAATCTCATATATGAGCTATCATCCCTCTGTATTTAGATAAGAATAAAACAAACACTGTCCAGTATCAAATACTCATTTCCCTTCAGGGTGATAACAGGACACCCCACCTAGTCACTCAGGGAGAATCAGGACATTCTGAAGTACAGTTTCAAAATAAAAGACCTTTGAAATCTCTATTGCATGAGCTATCATCCCTGTTTTTAGATGAGAATAAAACAAAAACTGTCCCGTATCAAAGACTCATCTCACTCCAGGGTGATAGCAGGACACCCCATCTAGTCACTCAGAAAAAATCAGGACATTCTGATGTAGAGTTTCAAAATAAAATACCTTTGAAATCTCTATTGTATGAGCTATCATCCCTGTTTTTAGATGAGAATAAAACAAAAACTGTCCAGTATCAAAGATGCATCTCACTACAGGGTGATAGCAGGACACCCCATCTAGTCACTCAGAAAAAATCAGGACATTCTGATTTAGAGTTTCAAAATAAAATACCTTTGAAATCTCTATTGTATGAGCTATCATCCCTGTTTTTAGATGAGAATAAAACAAAAACTGTCCAGTATCAAAGACGCATCTCACTCCAGGGTGATAGCAGGACACCCCACCTAGTCACTCAGAAAAAATCAGGACATTCTGATTTAGAGTTTCAAAATAAAATACCTTTGAAATCTCATATATGAGCTATCATCCCTGTTTTTAGATGGGAATAAAACAAACAATGTCCAGTATCAAAGACTCATCTAACTCCATGGTGATAGCAGGACACCCCATCTAGTCACTCAGAAAAAATCAGGACATTCTGATGTAGAGTTTCAAAATAAAATATTTTTGAAGTCTCTATTGTATTAGCTATCATCCCTGTTTTTAGATGAGAATAAAACAAAAACTGTCTAGTATCAAAGACTCATCTCACTCCAGAGTGATAGCAGGACACCCCATCTAGTCACTCAGGGAGAATCAGGACATTCTGATGTACAGTTTCAAAATAAAAGACCTTTGAAATCTCTATTGCATGAGCTATCATCCCTGTTTTTAGATGGCAATAAAACAAACACTGTCAAGTAACAAAGACGCATCTCACTCCAGGGTGATAGCAGGACACCCCACCTAGTCACTCAGGGAGAATCAGGACATTCTGATTTAGAGTTTCAAAATAAAATATCTTTGAAGTCTCATATATGAGCTATCATCCCTGTTTTTAGATGGGAATAAAACAAACACTGTCCAGTATCAAAGACTCATCTAACTCCATGGTGATAGCAGGACACCCCATCTAGTCACTCAGAACAAATCAGGACATTCTGATGTAGAGTTTCAAAATAAAAGACCTTTGAAATCTCATATATGAGCTATCATCTCATTTTTTAGATGAGAATAAAACAATAACTGTCCAGTATCAAAAACTCATCTCACTCCAGGGTGATAGCATGACACCCCACCTAGTCACTCAGGGAGAATCAGGACATTCTGATGTAGAGTTTCAAAATAAAAGACCTTTGAAATCTCATATATGAGCTATCATCCCTCTGTATTTAGATAAGAATAAAACAAACACTGTCTAGTATCAAATACTCATTTCCCTTCAGGGTGATAACAGGACACCCCACTTAGTCACTCAGGGAGAATCAGGACTTTCTGATGTACAGTTTCAAAATAAAAGACCTTTGAAATCTCTATTGTATGAGCTATCATCCCTGTTTTTAGATGAGAATAAAACAATAACTGTCCAGTATCAAAAACTCATCTCACTCCAGGGTGATAGCAGGACACCCCACCTAGTCACTCAGAAAAAATCAGGACATTCTGATGTACAGTTTCAAAATAAAAGACCTTTGAAATCTCATATATGAGCTATCATCCCTCTCTGTTTAGATGAGAATAAAACAAAAACTGTCCAGTATCAAAGACTCATCTCACTCCAGGGTGATAGCAGGACACCCAATCTAGTCACTCAGAAAAAATCAGGACATTCTGATGTAGAGTTTCAAAATAAAATACCTTTGAAATCTCTATTGTATGAGCTATCATCCCTGTTTTTAGATGAGAATAAAACAAAAACTGTCCAGTATCAAAGACGCATCTCACTCCAGGGTGATAGCAGGACACCCCATCTAGTCACTCAGAAAAAATCAGGACATTCTGTTGTAGAGTTTCAAAATAAAATACCTTTGAAATCTCTATTGTATGAGCTATCATCCCTATTTTTAGATGAGAATAAAACAAAGACTGTCCAGTATCAAAGACTCATCTCACTCCAGGGTGATAGCAGGATACGCCACCTAGTCACTCAGAAAAAATCAGGACATTCTGATTTACAGTTTCAAAATAAAAGACCTTTGAAATCTCATATATGAGCTATCATCCCTCTCTGTTTAGATGAGAATAAAACAAAAACTGTCCAGTATCAAAGACTCATCTCACTCCAGGGTGATAGCAGGACACCCCACCTAGTCACTCAGAAAAAATCAGGACATTCTGATTTAGAGTTTCAAAATAAAAGACCTTTGAAATCTCATATATGAGCTATAATCCCTCTCTGTTTAGATGAGAATAAAACAAAAACTCTCAAGTATCAAATACTCATTTCCCTTCAGGGTGATAACAGGACACCCCACCTAGTCACTCAGGGAGAATCAGGACTTTCTGATGTAGAGTTTCAAAATAAAAGACCTTTGAAATCTCTATTGCATGAGCTATCATCCCTGTTTTTAGATGAGAATAAAACAAAAGTTGTCCCGTATCAAAGACTCATCTCACTCCAGGGTGATAGCAGGACACCCCACCTAGTCACTCAGAAAAAATCAGGACATTCTGATGTAGAGTTTCAAAATAAAATACCTTTGAAGTCTCATATATGAGCTATCATCCCTGTTTTTAGATAAGAATAAAACAATAACTGTCCAGTATCAAAGACTCATCTCACTCCAGGGTGATAGCAGGACACCCCATCTAGTCACTCAGAAAAAATCAGGACATTCTGGTGTACAGTTTCAAAATAAAATACCTTTGAAGTCTCATATATGAGCTATCATCCCTGTTTTTAGATGAGAATAAAATAATAACTGTCCAATATCAAAGACGCATCTCACTCCAGGGTGATAGCAGGACACCCCACCTAGTCACTCAGGGAGAATCAGGACATTCTGATGTAGAGTTTCAAAATAAAAGACCTTTGAAATCTCATATATGAGCTATAATCCCTCTCTGTTTAGATGAGAATAAAACAAAAACTCTCAAGTATCAAAGACGCATCTCACTCCAGGGTGATAGCAGGACACCCCACCTAGTCACTCAGAAAAAATCAGGACATTCTGATGTAGAGTTTCAAAATAAAATACCTTTGAATTATCTATTGTATGAGCTATCATCCCTGTTTTTAGATGAGAATAAAACAAAAACTGTCCAGTATCAAAGACTCATCTAATTCCATGGTGATAGCAGGACACCCAATCTAGTCACTCAGAATAAATCAGGACATTCTGATGTAGAGTTTCAAAATAAAATACCTTTGAAATCTCATATATGAGCTATAATCCCTCTCTCTTTAGATGAGAATAAAACAAAAACTCTCAAGTATCAAAGACTGATCTAACTCCAGGGTGATAGCAGGACACCCCACCTAGTCACTCAGAAAAAATCAGGACATTCTGATTTAGAGTTTCAAAATAAAATACCTTTGAAATCTCATATATGAGCTATCATCCCTGTTTTTAGATGGGAATAAAACAAACACTGTCCAGTATCAAAGACTCATCTAACTCCATGGTGATAGCAGGACACCCCATCAAGTCACTCAGAAAAAATCAGGACATTCTGATCTAGAGTTTCAAAATAAAAGACCTTTGAAATCTCATATATGAGCTATCATCCCTGTTTTTAGATGAGAATAAAACAAAAACTGTCCAGTATCAAAGACGCATCTCACTCCAGGGTGATAGCAGGACACCCCACCTAGTCACTCAGGGAGAATCAGGACATTCTGATGTAGAGTTTCAAAATAAAAGACCTTTGAAATCTCATATATGAGCTATAATCCCTCTCTGTTTAGATGAGAATAAAACAAAAACTCTCAAGTATCAAAGAATGATCTCACTCCAGGGTGATAGCAGGACACGCCACATAGTCACTCAGAAAAAATCAGGACATTCTGATGTACAGTTTCAAAATAAAATACCTTTGAAATCTCATATATGAGCTATCATCCCTCTCTGTTTAGATGAGAATAAAACAAAACTGTCCAGTATCAAAGACTAATCTCACTCCAGGGTGATAGCAGGACACCTCACCTAGTCACTCAGAAAAAATCAGGACATTCTGATTTAGAGTTTCAAAATAAAATACCTTTGAAATTTCATATATGAGCTATCATCCCTGTTTTTAGATGGGAATAAAACAAACACTGTCCAGTATCAAAGACTCATCTCACTCCAGGGTGATAGCAGGACACCCCATCTAGTCACTGAGAAAAATTCAGGACATTCTGATGTAGAGTTTCAAAATAAAATATTTTTGAAATCTCTATTGTATTAGCTATCATCCCTTTTTTTAGATGAGAATAAAACAAAAACTGTCCAGTATCAAAGACTCATCTCACTCCAGGGTGATAGCAGGACACCCCATCTAGTCACTCAGAAAAAATCAGGACATTTTGATGTAGAGTTTCAAAATAAAATACCTTTGAATTCTCATATATGAGCTATCATCCCATTTTTTAGATGAGAATAAAACAACAACTGTCCAGTATCAAAGACTCATCTCACTCCAGGGTGATAGCAGGACACCCCACCTAGTCACTCATGGAGAATCAGGACATTCTGATGTAGAGTTTCAAAATAAAAGACCTTTGAAATATCTTATATGAGCTATCATCCTTCTGTATTTAGATAAGAATAAAACAAACACTGTCCAGTATCAAATACTCATTTCCCTTCAGGGTGATAACAGGACACCCCACCTAGTCACTCAGGGAGAATCAGGACTTGCTGATGTAGAGTTTCAAAATAAAAGACCTTTGAAATCTCTATTGTATGAGCTATCATCCCTGTTTTTAGATGAGAATAAAACAAAAACTGTCCAGTATCAAAGACTCATCTCACTCCAGGGTGATAGCAGTACACCCCACCTAGTCACTCAGGGAGAATCAGGACATTCTGATGTACAGTTTCAAAATAAAAGACCTTTGAAATCTCTATTGCATGAGCTATCATCCCTGTTTTTAGATGAGCATAAAACAAAAACTGTTGAGTATCAAAGACTCATCTCACTCCAGGGTGATAGCAGCACACCCCATCTAGTCACTCAGAAAAAATCAGGACATTCTGATGTAGAGTTTCAAAATAAAATACCTTTGAAATCTCTATTGTATGAGCTATCATCCCTGTTTTTAGATGAGAATAAAACAAAAACTGTCCAATATCAAAGACGCATCTCACTCCAGGGTGATAGCAGGACACCCCACCTAGTCACTCAGGGAGAATCAGGACATTCTGATGTACAGTTTCAAAATAAAAGACCTTTGAAATTTCATATATGAGCTATCATCCCTCTCTGTTTAGATGAGAATAAAACAAAACTGTACAGTATCAAAGAGTCATATAACTCCAGGGTGATAGCAGGACACCCCACCTAGTCACTCAGAAAAAATCAGGACATTCTGATGTAGAGTTTCAAAATAAAAGACCTTTGAAATCTCATATATGAGCTATCATCCCTCTCTGTTTAGATGAGAATAAAAAAAAATATCTCCAGTATCAAAGACTCATCTCACTCCAGGGTGATAGCAGGACACCCCACCTAGTCACTCAGAAAAAATCAGGACATTCTGATGTAGAGTTTCAAAATAAAATACCTTTGAAATCTCTATTGTATGAGCTATCATCCCTATTTTTAGATGAGAATAAAACAAAGACTGTCCAGTATCAAAGACGCATCTCACTCCAGGGTGATAGCAAGACACCCCACCTAGTTACTCAGAAAAAATCGGGATATCCTGATTTAGAGTTTCAAAATAAAATACCTTTGAAATCTCATATATGAGCTATCATCCCTGTTTTTAGATGGGAATAAAACAAACACTGTCCAGTATCAAAGACGCATCTCACTCCAGGGTGATAGCAGGACACCCCACCTAGTCACTCAGGGAGAATCAGGACATTCTGATGTAGAGTTTCAAAATAACAGACCTTTGAAATCTCATATATGAGCTATAATCCCTCTCTGTTTAGATGAGAATAAAACAAAAACTCTCAAGTATCAAAGACTGATCTCACTCCAGGGTGATAGCATGAAACCCCACCTAGTCACTCAGGAAGAATCAGGACATTCTGATGTAGAGTTTCAAAATAAAATACCTTTGAAGTCTCATATATGAGCTATCATCCCTGTTTTTAGATGAGAATAAAACAAATACTGTCCAATATCAAAAACTCATCTCACTCCAGGGTGATTGCAGGAAACCCCACCTAGTCACTCAGGGAGAATCAGGACATTCTGATGTACAGTTTCAAAATAAAAGACCTTTGAAATCTCTATTGTATGAGCTATCATCCCTGTTTTTAGATGAGAATAAAACAAACACTGTCCAGTATCAAAGACTCATCTAACTCCATGGTGATAGCAGGACACCCCATCTAGTCACTCAGAAAAAATCAGGACATTCTAATGTAGAGTTTCAAAATAAAAGACCTTTGAAATCTCATATATGAGCTATCATCCCTCTCTGTTTAGATGAGAATAAAACAAATATTCTCAAGTATAAAAGACTCATCTCACTCCAGGGTGATAGCATGACACCCCACCTAGTCACTCAGGGAGAATCAGGACATTCTAATGTAGAGTTTCAAAATAAAAGACCTTTGAAATCTCTTATATGAGCTATCATCCTTCTGTATTTAGATAAGAATAAAACAAACACTGTCCAGTATCAAATACTCATTTCCCTTCAGGGTGATAACAGGACACCCCACCTAGTCATACAGGGAGAATCAGGACTTTCTGATGTAGAGTTTCAAAATAAAAGACCTTTGAAATCTCTATTGCATGAGCTATCATCCCTGTTTTTAGATGAGAATAAAACAAAAACTGTCCAGTATCAAAGACGCATCTCACTCCAGGGTGATAGCAGGACATCCCACCTAGTCACTCAGGGAGAATCAGGACATTCTGATGTAGAGTTACAAAATAAAAGACCTTTGAAATATCATATATGAGCTATAATCCCTCTCTGTTTAGATGAGAATAAAACAAAAACTCTCAAGTATCAAAGACTGATCTCACTCCAGGGTGATAGCAGTACTACTCACCTAGTCACTCAGGGAGAATCAGGACATTCTGATGTACAGTTTCAAAATAAAAGACCTTTGAAATCTCTATTGCATGAGCTATCATCCCTGTTTTTAGATGAAAATAAAACAAAAACTGTCCAGTATCAAAGACGCATCTCACTCCAGGGTGATAGCAGGACATCCCACCTAGTCACTCAGGGACAATCAGGACATTCTGATGTAGAGTTACAAAATAAAAGACCTTTGAAATCTCATATATGAGCTATAATCCCTCTCTGTTTAGATGAGAATAAAACAAAAACTCTCAAGTATCAAAGACTGATCTCACTCCAGGGTGATAGCAGGACACGCCACAGTCTCTCAGAAAAAATCAGGACATTCTGATGTACAGTTTCAAAATAAAAGACCTTTGAAATCTCATATATGAGCTATCATCCCTCTCTGTTTAGATGAGAATAAAACAAAATCTCTCCAGTATCAAAGACTCATCTCACTCCAGGGTGATAGCAGGACACCCCACCTAGTCACTAAGGGAGAATCAAGACATTCTGATTTAGAGTTTCAAAATAAAATACCTTTGAAGTCTCATATATGAGCTATCATCCCTGTTTTTATATGGGAATAAAACAAACACTGTCCAGTATCAAAGACTCATCTAACTCCATGGTGATAGCAGGACACCCCATCTAGTCACTCAGAAAAAATCAGGACATTCTGATGTAGAATTTCAAAATAAAAGACCTTTGAAATCTCATATATGAGCTATCATCCCTCTCTGTTTAGATGAGAATAAAACAAAAACTCTCCAGTATCAAAGACTCATCTCACTCCAGGGTGATAGCAGGACACCCCATCTAGTCACTCAGGGAGAATCAGGACATTCTGATGTAGAGTTTCAAAATAAAAGACCTTTGAAATCTCATATATGAGCTATAATCCCTCTCTGTTTAGATGAGAATAAAACAAAACTGTCCAGTATCAAAGACTCATCTCACTCCAGGGTGATAGCAGGACACCCAACCTAGTCACTCAGAAAAAATCAGGACATTCTGATGTAGAGTTTCAAAATAAAATACCTTTGAAATCTCTATTGTATGAGCTATCATCCCTATTTTTAGATGAGAATAAAACAAAGACTGTCCAGTATCAAAGACGCATCTCACTCCAGGGTGATAGCAGGACACCCCACCTAGTCACTCAGAAAAAATCAGGACATTCTGATGTAGAGTTTCAAAATAAAATACCTTTGAAATCTCTATTGCATGAGCTATCATCCCTGTTTTTATATGAGAATAAAACAAACACTGTCCAGTATCAAAGACTCAATCTAACTCCAGGGTGATAGCAGGACACCCCATCTAGTAACTCAGAAAATATCAGGACATTCTGATGTACAGTTTCAAAATAAAATACCTTTGAAATCTCTATTGCATGAGCTATCATCCCTGTTTTTATATGAGAATAAAACAAAAACTGTCCATTATCAAAGACTCATCTCACTCCATGGTGATAGCAGGACACCCATCTAGTCACTCAGAAAAAATCAGGACATTCTGATGTAGAGTTTCAAAATAAAATACCTTTGAAATCTCTATTGTATGAGCTATCATCCCTATTTTTAGATGAGAATAAAACAAAGACTGTCCAGTATCAAAGACGCATCTCACTCCAGGGTGATAGCAGGACACCCCACCTAGTCACTCAGAAAAAATCAGGACATTCTGATTTAGAGTTTCAAAATAAAATACCTTTGAAATCTCATATATGAGCTATCATCCCTGTTTTTAGATGGGAATAAAACAAACACTGTCCAGTATCAAAGACTCAATCTAACTCCATGGTGATAGCAGGACACCCCATCAAGTCACTCAGAAAAAATCAGGACATTCTGATGTAGAGTTTCAAAATAAAATACCTTTGAAATCTCTATTGTATGAGCTATCATCCCTATTTTTAGATGAGAATAAAACAAAGACTGAACAGTATCAAAGACGCATCTCACTCCAGGGTGATAGCAGGACACCCCACCTAGTCACTCAGAAAAAATCAGGACATTCTGATTTAGAGTTTCAAAATAAAATACCTTTGAAATCTCTATTGTATGAGCTATCATCCCTGTTTTTAGATGGGAATAAAACAAACACTGTCCAGTATCAAAGACTCAATCTAACTCCATGGTGATAGCAGGACACCCCATCAAGTCACTCAGAAAAAATCAGGACATTCTGATGTAGAGTTTCAAAATAAAATACCTTTGAAATCTCTATTGTATGAGCTATCATCCCTGTTTTTAGATGAGAATAAAACAAAAACTCTCCAGTATCAAAGACTCATCTCACTCCAGGGTGATAGCAGGACACCCCACCTAGTCACTCAGGGAGAATCAGGACATTCTGATGTAGAGTTTCAAAATAAAAGACCTGTGAAATCTCATATATGAGCTATCATCCCTCTGTATTTAGATACGAATAAAACAAACACTGTCCAGTATCAAATACTCATTTCCCTTCAGGGTGATAACAGGACACCCCACCTAGTCACTCAGGGAGAATCAGGACTTTCTGATGTAGAGTTTCAAAATAAAAGACCTTTGAAATCTCTATTGCATGAGCTATCATCCCTGTTTTTAGATGAGAATAACACAAAAACTGTCCAATATCAAAGACTCATCTCACTGCAGGGTGATAGCAGGACACCCCATCTAGTCACTCAGAAAAAATCAGGATATTCTGATGTATAGTTTCAAAATAAAATACATTTGAAATCTCTATTGTATGAGCTATCATCCCTGTTTTTAGATGAGAATAAAACAAAAACTGTCCAGTATCAAAGATGCATCTCACTCCAGGGTGATAGCAGGACACCCCACCTAGTCACTCAGGGAGAATCAGGACATTCTGAAGGACAGTTTCAAAATAAAAGACCTTTGAAATCTCATATATGAGCTATAATCCCTCTCTGTTTAGATGAGAATAAAACAAAAACACTCAAGTATCAAAGACTGATCTAACTCCAGGGTGATAGCAGGACACGCCACATAGTCACTCAGAAAAAATCAGGACATTCTGATGTAGAGTTTCAAAATAAAATATTTTTGAAATCTCATATATGAGCTATCATCCCTCTCTGTTTAGATGAGAATAAAACAAAACTGTCCAGTATCAAAGACTCATCTCACTCCAGGGTGATAGCAGGACACCCAACCTAGTCACTCAGAAAAAATCAGGACATTCTGATGTAGAGTTTCAAAATAAAATACCTTTGAAATCTCTATTGTATGAGCTATCATCCCTATTTTTAGATGAGAATAAAACAAAGACTGTCCAGTATCAAAGACTCAATCTAACTCCATGGTGATAGCAGGACACCCCATCAAGTCACTCAGAAAAAATCAGGACATTCTGATGTAGAGTTTCAAAATAAAAGACCTTTGAAATCTCATATATGAGCTATCATCCCTCTCTGTTTAGATGAGAATAAAACAAAAACTGTCCAGTATCAAAGACTCATCTAATTCCATGGTGATAGCAGGACACCCCATCTAGTCACTCAGAAAAAATCAGGACATTCTGATGTACAATTTCAAAATAAAATACCTTTGAAATCTCTATTGCATGAGCTATAATCCCTCTCTGTTTAGATGAGAATAAAACAAAAACTCTCAAGTATCAAAGACTGATCTAACTCCAGGGTGATAGCAGGACACGCCACATAGTCACTCAGAAAAAATCAGGACATTCTGATGTAGAGTTTCAAAATAAAATACCTTTGAAATCTCTATTGTATGAGCTATCATCCCTATCTTTAGATGAGAATAAAACAAAGACTGTCCAGTATCAAAGACTCATCTCACTCCAGGGTGATAGCAGGACACCCCATCTAGTCACTCAGGGAGAATCAGGACATTCTGATGTAGAGTTTCAAAATAAAAGACCTTTGAAATCTCATATATGAGCTATAATCCCTCTCTGTTTAGATGAGAATAAAACAAAACTGTCCAGTATCAAAGACTCATCTCACTCCAGGGTGATAGCAGGACACCCAACCTAGTCACTCAGAAAAAATCAGGACATTCTGATGTAGAGTTTCAAAATAAAATACCTTTGAAATCTCTATTGTATGAGCTATCATCCCTATTTTTAGATGAGAATAAAACAAAGACTGTCCAGTATCAAAGACGCATCTCACTCCAGGGTGATAGCAGGACACCCCACCTAGTCACTCAGAAAAAATCAGGACATTCTGATGTAGAGTTTCAAAATAAAATACCTTTGAAATCTCTATTGCATGAGCTATCATCCCTGTTTTTATATGAGAATAAAACAAACACTGTCCAGTATCAAAGACTCAATCTAACTCCAGGGTGATAGCAGGACACCCCATCTAGTAACTCAGAAAATATCAGGACATTCTGATGTACAGTTTCAAAATAAAATACCTTTGAAATCTCTATTGCATGAGCTATCATCCCTGTTTTTATATGAGAATAAAACAAAAACTGTCCATTATCAAAGACTCATCTCACTCCATGGTGATAGCAGGACACCCATCTAGTCACTCAGAAAAAATCAGGACATTCTGATGTAGAGTTTCAAAATAAAATACCTTTGAAATCTCTATTGTATGAGCTATCATCCCTATTTTTAGATGAGAATAAAACAAAGACTGTCCAGTATCAAAGACGCATCTCACTCCAGGGTGATAGCAGGACACCCCACCTAGTCACTCAGAAAAAATCAGGACATTCTGATTTAGAGTTTCAAAATAAAATACCTTTGAAATCTCATATATGAGCTATCATCCCTGTTTTTAGATGGGAATAAAACAAACACTGTCCAGTATCAAAGACTCAATCTAACTCCATGGTGATAGCAGGACACCCCATCAAGTCACTCAGAAAAAATCAGGACATTCTGATGTAGAGTTTCAAAATAAAATACCTTTGAAATCTCTATTGTATGAGCTATCATCCCTATTTTTAGATGAGAATAAAACAAAGACTGAACAGTATCAAAGACGCATCTCACTCCAGGGTGATAGCAGGACACCCCACCTAGTCACTCAGAAAAAATCAGGACATTCTGATTTAGAGTTTCAAAATAAAATACCTTTGAAATCTCTATTGTATGAGCTATCATCCCTGTTTTTAGATGGGAATAAAACAAACACTGTCCAGTATCAAAGACTCAATCTAACTCCATGGTGATAGCAGGACACCCCATCAAGTCACTCAGAAAAAATCAGGACATTCTGATGTAGAGTTTCAAAATAAAATACCTTTGAAATCTCTATTGTATGAGCTATCATCCCTGTTTTTAGATGAGAATAAAACAAAAACTCTCCAGTATCAAAGACTCATCTCACTCCAGGGTGATAGCAGGACACCCCACCTAGTCACTCAGGGAGAATCAGGACATTCTGATGTAGAGTTTCAAAATAAAAGACCTGTGAAATCTCATATATGAGCTATCATCCCTCTGTATTTAGATACGAATAAAACAAACACTGTCCAGTATCAAATACTCATTTCCCTTCAGGGTGATAACAGGACACCCCACCTAGTCACTCAGGGAGAATCAGGACTTTCTGATGTAGAGTTTCAAAATAAAAGACCTTTGAAATCTCTATTGCATGAGCTATCATCCCTGTTTTTAGATGAGAATAACACAAAAACTGTCCAATATCAAAGACTCATCTCACTGCAGGGTGATAGCAGGACACCCCATCTAGTCACTCAGAAAAAATCAGGATATTCTGATGTATAGTTTCAAAATAAAATACATTTGAAATCTCTATTGTATGAGCTATCATCCCTGTTTTTAGATGAGAATAAAACAAAAACTGTCCAGTATCAAAGATGCATCTCACTCCAGGGTGATAGCAGGACACCCCACCTAGTCACTCAGGGAGAATCAGGACATTCTGAAGGACAGTTTCAAAATAAAAGACCTTTGAAATCTCATATATGAGCTATAATCCCTCTCTGTTTAGATGAGAATAAAACAAAAACACTCAAGTATCAAAGACTGATCTAACTCCAGGGTGATAGCAGGACACGCCACATAGTCACTCAGAAAAAATCAGGACATTCTGATGTAGAGTTTCAAAATAAAATATTTTTGAAATCTCATATATGAGCTATCATCCCTCTCTGTTTAGATGAGAATAAAACAAAACTGTCCAGTATCAAAGACTCATCTCACTCCAGGGTGATAGCAGGACACCCAACCTAGTCACTCAGAAAAAATCAGGACATTCTGATGTAGAGTTTCAAAATAAAATACCTTTGAAATCTCTATTGTATGAGCTATCATCCCTATTTTTAGATGAGAATAAAACAAAGACTGTCCAGTATCAAAGACTCAATCTAACTCCATGGTGATAGCAGGACACCCCATCAAGTCACTCAGAAAAAATCAGGACATTCTGATGTAGAGTTTCAAAATAAAAGACCTTTGAAATCTCATATATGAGCTATCATCCCTCTCTGTTTAGATGAGAATAAAACAAAAACTGTCCAGTATCAAAGACTCATCTAATTCCATGGTGATAGCAGGACACCCCATCTAGTCACTCAGAAAAAATCAGGACATTCTGATGTACAATTTCAAAATAAAATACCTTTGAAATCTCTATTGCATGAGCTATAATCCCTCTCTGTTTAGATGAGAATAAAACAAAAACTCTCAAGTATCAAAGACTGATCTAACTCCAGGGTGATAGCAGGACACGCCACATAGTCACTCAGAAAAAATCAGGACATTCTGATGTAGAGTTTCAAAATAAAATACCTTTGAAATCTCTATTGTATGAGCTATCATCCCTATCTTTAGATGAGAATAAAACAAAGACTGTCCAGTATCGAAGACGCATCTCACTCCAGGGTGATAGCAGGACACCCCACCTAGTCACTCAGAAAAAATCAGGACATTCTGATTTAGAGTTTCAAAATAAAATACCTTTGAAATCTCATATATGAGCTATCATCCCTGTTTTTAGATGGGAATAAAACAAACACTGTCCAGTATCAAAGACTCAATCTAACTCCATGGTGATAGCAGGACACCCCACCTAGTCACTCAAAAAAAATCAGGACATTCTGATGTAGAGTTTCAAAATAAAATACCTTTGAAATCTCTATTGTATGAGCTATCATCCCTATTTTTAGATGAGAATAAAACAAAGACTGTCCCGTATCAAAGACGCATCTCACTCCAGGGTGATAGCAGGACACCCCACCTAGTCACTCAGAAAAAATCAGGACATTCTGATGTAGAGTTTCAAAATAAAATACCTTTGAAATCTCTATTGTATGAGCTATCATCCCTGTTTTTAGATGAGAATAAAACAAACACTGTCCAGTATCAAAGACTCATCTCACGCCAGTGTGATAGCAGCACACCCCATCTAGTCACTCAGAAAAAATCAGGACATTCTGATGTAGAGTTTCAAAATAAAATACCTTTGAAATCTCTATTGTATGAGCTATCATCCCTGTTTTTAGATGAGAATAAAACAAAAACTGTCCAGTATCAAAGACGCATCTCACTCCAGGATGATAGCAGGACACCCCACCTAGTCACTCAGGGAGAATCAGGACATTCTGATGTAGAGTTTCAAAATAAAAGACCTTTGAAATCTCTATTGTATGAGCTATCATCCCTGTTTTTAGATGAGAATAAAACAAAAACTGTCCAGTATCAAAGACTCATCTAATTCCATGGTGATAGCAGGACACCCCATCTAGTCACTCAGAAAAAATCAGGAAATTCTGATGTACAGTTTCAAAATAAAAGACCTTTGAAATCTCATATATGAGCTATCATCCCTCTCTGTTTAGATGAGAATAAAACAAAACTGTCCAGTATCAAAGAGTCATCTAACTCCATGGTGATAGCAGGACACCCCATCAAGTCACTCAGAAAAAATCAGGACATTCTGATGTACAGTTTCAAAATAAAAGACCTTTGAAATCTCATATATGAGCTATCATCCCTCTCTGTTTAGATGAGAATAAAACAAAATCTCTCCAGTATCAAAGACTCATCTCACTCCAGGGTGATAACAGGACACCCCATCTAGTCACTCAGAAAAAATCAGGACATTCTGATGTACAGTTTCAAAATAAAATACCTTTGAAATCTCTATTGCATGAGCTATCATCCCTGTTTTTATATGAGAATAAAACAAAAACTGTCCATTATCAAAGACTCATCTCACTCCAGGGTGATAGCAGGACACCCATCTAGTCACTCAGGGAGAATCAGGACATTCTGATGTACAGTTTCAAAATAAAAGACCTTTGAAATCTCTATTGCATGAGCTATCATCCCTGTTTTTAGATGAGAATAAAACAAAAACTGTCCAGTATCAAAGACACATCTCACTCCAGGGTGATAGCAGGACATCCCACCTAGTCACTCAGGGAGAATCAGGACATTCTGATGTACAGTTTCAAAATAAAAGACCTTTGAAATCTCATATATGAGCTATCATCCCTCTCTGTTTAGATGAGAATAAAACAAAACTAGCCAGTATCAAAGAGTCATCTAACTCCATGGTGATAGCAGGACACCCCATCAAGTCACTCAGAAAAAATCAGGACATTCTGATGTAGAGTTTCAAAATAAAATACCTTTGAAATCTCATATATGAGCTATCATCCCTCTCTGTTTAGATGAGAATAAAAAAAAATCTCTCCAGTATCAAAGACTCATCTCACTCCAGGGTGATAGCAGGACACCCCATCTAGTCACTCAGAAAAAATCAGGACATTCTGAGGTAGAGTTTCAAAATAAAATACCTTTGAAATCTCTATTGTATGAGCTATCATCCCTGTTTTTAGATGAGAATAAAACAAAAACTCTCAAGTATCAAAGACTGATCTCACTCCAGGGTGATAGCAGGACACGCCACATAGTCACTCAGAAAAAATCAGGACATTCTGATGAACAGTTTCAAAATAAAATACCTTTGAAATCTCATATATGAGCTATCATCCCTGTTTTTAGATGAGAATAAAACAAAAACTATCCAGTCTCAAAGACGCATCTCACTCCAGGGTAATAGCAGGACACCCCACCTAGTCACTAAGGGAGAATCAAGACATTCTGATTTAGAGTTTCAAAATAAAATACCTTTGAAGTCTCATATATGAGCTATCATCCCTGTTTTTATATGGGAATAAAACAAACACTGTCCAGTATCAAAGACTCATCTAACTCCATGGTGATAGCAGGACACCCCATCTAGTCACTCAGAAAAAATCAGGACATTCTGATGTAGAATTTCAAAATAAAAGACCTTTGAAATCTCATATATGAGCTATCATCCCTCTCTGTTTAGATGAGAATAAAACAAAAACTCTCCAGTATCAAAGACTCATCTCACTCCAGGGTGATAGCAGGACACCCCATCTAGTCACTCAGGGAGAATCAGGACATTCTGATGTAGAGTTTCAAAATAAAAGACCTTTGAAATCTCATATATGAGCTATAATCCCTCTCTGTTTAGATGAGAATAAAACAAAACTGTCCAGTATCAAATACTCAATCTAACTCCAGGGTGATAGCAGGACACCCCATCTAGTCACTCAGAAAATATCAGGACATTCTGATGTACAGTTTCAAAATAAAATACCTTTGAAATCTCTATTGCATGAGCTATCATCCCTGTTTTTATATGAGAATAAAACAAAAACTGTCCATTATCAAAGACTCATCTCACTCCATGGTGATAGCAGGACACCCATCTAGTCACTCAGAAAAAATCAGGACATTCTGATGTAGAGTTTCAAAATAAAATACCTTTGAAATCTCTATTGTATGAGCTATCATCCCTATCTTTAGATGAGAATAAAACAAAGACTGTCCAGTATCAAAGACGCATCTCACTCCAGGGTGATAGCAGGACACCCCACCTAGTCACTCAGAAAAAATCAGGACATTCTGATGTAGAGTTTCAAAATAAAAGACCTTTGAAATCTCATATATGAGCTATCATCCCTCTGTATTTAGATACGAATAAAACAAACACTGTCCAGTATCAAATACTCATTTCCCTTCAGGGTGATAACAGGACACCCCACCTAGTCACTCAGGGAGAATCAGGACTTTCTGATGTAGAGTTTCAAAATAAAAGACCTTTGAAATCTCTATTGCATGAGCTATCATCCCTGTTTTTAGATGAGAATAAAACAAAAACTGTCCAATATCAAAGACTCATCTCACTGCAGGGTGATAGCAGGACACCCCATCTAGTCACTCAGAAAAAATCAGGATATTCTGATGTATAGTTTCAAAATAAAATACATTTGAAATCTCTATTGTATGAGCTATCATCCCTGTTTTTAGATGAGAATAAAACAAAAACTGTCCAGTATCAAAGATGCATCTCACTCCAGGGTGATAGCAGGACACCCCACCTAGTCACTCAGGGAGAATCAGGACATTCTGATGTAGAGTTTCAAAATAAAAGACCTTTGAAATCTCATATATGAGCTATAATCCCTCTCTGTTTAGATGAGAATAAAACAAAAACACTCAAGTATCAAAGACTGATCTAACTCCAGGGTGATAGCAGGACACGCCACATAGTCACTCAGAAAAAATCAGGACATTCTGATGTAGAGTTTCAAAATAAAATATTTTTGAAATCTCATATATGAGCTATCATCCCTCTCTGTTTAGATGAGAATAAAACAAAACTGTCCAGTATCAAAGACTCATCTCACTCCAGGGTGATAGCAGGACACCCAACCTAGTCACTCAGAAAAAATCAGGACATTCTGATGTAGAGTTTCAAAATAAAATACCTTTGAAATCTCTATTGTATGAGCTATCATCCCTATTTTTAGATGAGAATAAAACAAAGACTGTCCAGTATCAAAGACTCAATCTAACTCCATGGTGATAGCAGGACACCCCATCAAGTCACTCAGAAAAAATCAGGACATTCTGATGTAGAGTTTCAAAATAAAAGACCTTTGAAATCTCATATATGAGCTATCATCCCTCTCTGTTTAGATGAGAATAAAACAAAAACTGTCCAGTATCAAAGACTCATCTAATTCCATGGTGATAGCAGGACACCCCATCTAGTCACTCAGAAAAAATCAGGACATTCTGATGTAGAGTTTCAAAATAAAATACCTTTGAAATCTCTATTGCATGAGCTATAATCCCTCTCTGTTTAGATGAGAATAAAACAAAAACTCTCAAGTATCAAAGACTGATCTAACTCCAGGGTGATAGCAGGACACGCCACATAGTCACTCAGAAAAAATCAGGACATTCTGATGTAGAGTTTCAAAATAAAATACCTTTGAAATCTCTATTGTATGAGCTATCATCCCTATCTTTAGATGAGAATAAAACAAAGACTGTCCAGTATCAAAGACGCATCTCACTCCAGGGTGATAGCAGGACACCCCACCTAGTCACTCAGAAAAAATCAGGACATTCTGATTTAGAGTTTCAAAATAAAATACCTTTGAAATCTCATATATGAGCTATCATCCCTGTTTTTAGATGGGAATAAAACAAACACTGTCCAGTATCAAAGACTCAATCTAACTCCATGGTGATAGCAGGACACCCCATCAAGTCACTCAGAAAAAATCAGGACATTCTGATGTAGAGTTTCAAAATAAAATACCTTTGAAATCTCTATTGTATGAGCTATCATCCCTATTTTTAGATGAGAATAAAACAAAGACTGTCCAGTATCAAAGACGCATCTCACTCCAGGGTGATAGCAGGACACCCCACCTAGTCACTCAGAAAAAATCAGGACATTCTGATTTAGAGTTTCAAAATAAAATACCTTTGAAATCTCATATATGAGCTATCATCCCTGTTTTTAGATGGGAATAAAACAAACACTGTCCAGTATCAAAGACTCAATCTAACTCCATGGTGATAGCAGGACACCCCATCAAGTCACTCAGAAAAAATCAGGACATTCTGATGTAGAGTTTCAAAATAAAATACCTTTGAAATCTCTATTGTATGAGCTATCATCCCTGTTTTTAGATGAGAATAAAACAAAGACTGTCCAGTATCAAAGACGCATCTCACTGCAGGGTAATAGCAGGACACCCCACCTAGTCACTAAGGGAGAATCAGGACATTCTGATTTAGAGTTTCAAAATAAAATACCTTTGAAGTCTCATATATGAGCTATCATCCTTGTTTTTAGATGGGAATAAAACAAACACTGTCCAGTATCAAAGACTCATCTAACTCCATGGTGATAGCAGGACACCCCATCTAGTCACTCAGAAAAAATCAGGACATTCTGATTTAGAATTTCAAAATAAAAGACCTTTGAAATCTCATATATGAGCTATCATCCCTCTCTGTTTAGATGAGAATAAAACAAAAACTCTCCAGTATCAAAGACTCATCTCACTCCAGGGTGATAGCAGGACACCCCATCTAGTCACTCAGAAAAAATCAGGACATTCTGATTTAGAGTTTCAAAATAAAATACCTTTGAATTCTCATATATGAGCTATCATCCCATTTTTTAGATGAGAATAAAACAATAACTGTCCAGTATCAAAAACTCATCTCACTCCAGGGTGATAGCATGACACCCCACCTAGTCACTCAGGGAGAATCAGGACATTCTGATATAGAGTTTCAAAATAAAAGACCTTTGAAATCTCATATATGAGCTATCATCCCTCTGTATTTAGATACGCATAAAACAAACACTGTCCAGTATCAAATACTCATTTCCCTTCAGGGTGATAACAGGACACCCCACCTAGTCACTCAGGGAGAATCAGGACTTTCTGATGTAGAGTTTCAAAATAAAAGACCTTTGAAATCTCTATTGCATGAGCTATCATCCCTGTTTTTAGATGATAATAAAACAAAAACTGTCCAATATCAAAGACTCATCTCACTGCAGGGTGATAGCAGGACACCCCACCTAGTCACTCAGAAAGAATCAGGACATTCTAATTTAGAGTTTCAAAATAAAATACCTTTGAAATCTCATATATGAGCTATCATCCCTGTTTTTAGATGGGAATAAAACAAACACTGTCCAGTATCAAAGACTCAATCTAACTCCATGGTGATAGCAGGACACCCCATCAAGTCACTCAGAAAAAATCAGGATATTCTGATGTAGAGTTTCAAAATAAAAGACCTTTGAAATCTCATATATGAGCTATCATCCCTCTCTGTTTAGATGAGAATAAAACAAAAACTGTCCAGTATCAAAGACTCATCTAATTCCATGGTGATAGCAGGACACGCCACATAGTCACTCAGAAAAAATCAGGACATTCTGATGTACAGTTTCAAAATAAAAGACCTTTGAAATCTCATATATGAGCTATCATCCCTCTCTGTTTAGATGAGAATAAAACAAAACTGTCCAGTATCAAAGACTCATCTCACTCCAGGGTGATAGCAGGACACGCCACATAGTCACTCAGAAAAAATCAGGACATTCTGATGTACAGTTTCAAAATAAAATTACTTTGAATTCTCATATATGAGCTATCATCCCATTTTTTAGATGAGAATAAAACAATAACTGTCCAGTATCAAAAACTCATCTCACTCCAGGGTGATAGCATGACACCCCACCTAGTCACTCAGGGAGAATCAGGACATTCTGATATAGAGTTTCAAAATAAAAGACCTTTGAAATCTCATATATGAGCTATCATCCCTCTGTATTTAGATACGAATAAAACAAACACTGTCCAGTATCAAAGACGCATCTCACTCCAGGGTGATAGCAGGACACCCCACCTAGTCACTCAGAAAAAATCAGGACATTCTGATTTAGAGTTTCAAAATAAAAGACCTTTGAAATCTCTATTGCATGAGCTATCATCCCTGTTTTTAGATGAGAATAAAACAAAAACTGTCCAATATCAAAGACTCATCCCACTGCAGGGTGATAGCAGGACACCCCATCTAGTCACTCAGAAAAAATCAGGACATTCTGATGTAGAGTTTCAAAATAAAATACCTTTGAAATCTCTATTGTATGAGCTATCATCCCTGTTTTTAGATGAGAATAAAACAAAAACTGTCCCGTATCAAAGACTCATCTAATTCCATGGTGATAGCAGGACAACCCATCTAGTCACTCAGAAAAAATCAGGAAATTCTGATGTACAGTTTCAAAATAAAATACCTTTGACATCTCATATATGAGCTATCATCCCTCTCTGTTTAGGTGAGAATAAAACAAAATCTCTCCAGTATCAAAGACTCATCTCACTCCAGGGTGATAGCAGGACAACCCATCTAGTCACTCAGAAAATATCAGGACATTCTGATGTACAGTTTCAAAATAAAATACCTTTGAAATCTCTATTGCATGAGCTATCATCCCTGTATTTATATGAGAATAAAACAAAAACTGTCCATTATCAAAGACTCATCTCGATCCATGGTGATATCAGGACACCCATCTAGTCACTCAGGGAGAATCAGGACATTCTGATGTAGAGTTTCAAAATAAAATACCTTTGAAATCTCATATATGAGCTATCATCCCTGTTTTTAGATGGGAATAAAACAAACACTGTCCAGTATCAAAGACTCAATCTAACTCCATGGTGATAGCAGGACACTCCATCAAGTCACTCAGAAAAAATCAGGACATTCTGATGTAGAGTTTCAAAATAAAATACCTTTGAAATCTCTATTGTTTGAGCTATCATCCCTGTTTTTAGATGAGAATAAAACAAAAACTGTCCAATATCAAAGACTCATCCCACTGCAGGGTGATAGCAGGACACCCCATCTAGTCACTCAGAAAAAATCAGGATATTCTGATATATAGTTTCAAAATAAAATACATTTGAAATCTCTATTGTATGAGCTATCATCCCTGTTTTTAGATGAGAATAAAACAAAAACTGTCCAGTATCAAAGACGCATCTCACTCCAGGGTGATTGCAGGACACCCAACCTAGTCACTCAGAAAAAATCAGGACATTCTGATGTAGAGTTTCAAAATAAAATACCTTTGAAATCTCTATTGTGTGAGCTATCATCCCTGTTTTTAGATGAGAATAAAACAAAGACTGTCCAGTATCAAAGACGCATCTCACTCCAGGGTGATAGCAGGACACCCAACCTAGTCACTCAGAAAAAATCAGGACATTCTGATGTAGAGTTTCAAAATAAAATACCTTTGAAATCTCTATTGTATGAGCTATCATCCCTATTTTTAGATGAGAATAAAACAAAGACTGTCCAGTATCAAAGACGCATCTCACTCCAGGGTGATAGCAGGACACCCCACCTAGTCACTCAGAAAAAATCAGGACATTCTAATTTAGAGTTTCAAAATAAAATACCTTTGAAATCTCATATATGAGCTATCATCCCTGTTTTTAGATGGGAATAAAACAAACACTGTCCAGTATCAAAGACTCAATCTAACTCCATGGTGATAGCAGGACACCCCATCAAGTCACTCAGAAAAAATCAGGACATTCTGATGTAGAGTTTCAAAATAAAAGACCTTTGAAATCTCATATATGAGCTATCATCCCTCTCTGTTTAGATGAGAATAAAACAAAAACTGTCCAGTATCAAAGACTCATCTAATTCCATGGTGATAGCAGGACACCCCATCTAGTCACTCAGAAAAAATCAGGACATTCTGATGTACAGTTTCAAAACAAAATACCTTTGACATCTCATATATGAGCTATCATCCCTCTCTGTTTAGGTGAGAATAAAACAAAATCTCTCCAGTATCAAAGACTCATCTCACTCCAGGGTGATAGCAGGACACCCCATCTAGTCACTCAGAAAAAATCAGGACATTCTGATGTAGAGTTTCAAAATAAAATACCTTTGAAATCTCTATTGTATGAGCTATCATCCCTGTTTTTAGATGAGAATAAAACAAACACTGTCCAGTATCAAAGACGCATCTCACTCCAGGGTGATAACAGGACACCCCACCTAGTCACTCAGGGAGAATCAGGACATTCTGATGTAGAGTTTCAAAATAAAAGACCTTTGAAATCTCATATATGAGCTATAATCCCTCTGTTTAGATGAGAATAAAACAAAAACTCTCAAGTATCAAAGACTGATCTATCTCCAGGGTGATAGCAGGACACGCCACATAGTTACTCAGAAAAAATCAGGACATTCTGATGTACAGTTTCAAAATAAAATACCTTTGAAATCTCTATTGCATGAGCTATCATCCCTGTTTTTAGATGAGAATAAAACAAAAACTGTCCAGTATCAAAGACACATCTCACTCCAGGGTGATAGCAGGACATCCCACCTAGTCACTCAGGGAGTATCAGGACATTCTGATGTACAGTTTCAAAATAAAAGACCTTTGAAATCTCATATATGAGCTATCATCCCTCTCTGTTTAGATGAGAATAAAACAAAACTAGCCAGTATCAAAGAGTCATCTAACTCCATGGTGATAGCAGGACACCCCATCAAGTCACTCAGAAAAAATCAGGACATTCTGATGTAGAGTTTCAAAATAAAAGACCTTTGAAATCTCATATATGAGCTATCATCCCTCTCTGTTTAGATGAGAATAAAAAAAAATCTCTCCAGTATCAAAGACTCATCTCACTCCAGGGTGATAGCAGGACACCCCATCTAGTCACTCAGAAAAAATCAGGACATTCTGATGTAGAGTTTCAAAATAAAATACCTTTGAAATCTCTATTGTATGAGCTATCATCCCTGTTTTTAGATGAGAATAAAACAAAAACTCTCAAGTATCAAAGACTGATCTCACTCCAGGGTGATAGCAGGACACGCCACATAGTCACTCAGAAAAAATCAGGACATTCTGATGAACAGTTTCAAAATAAAAGACCTTTGAAATCTCATATATGAGCTATCATCCCTCTGTATTTAGATAAGAATAAAACAAAACTGTCCAGTATCAAATACTCATTTCCCTTCAGGGTGATAGCAGGACACCCCATCTAGTCACTAAGGGAGAATCAAGACATTCTGATTTAGAGTTTCAAAATAAAATACCTTTGAAGTCTCATATATGAGCTATCATCCCTCTCTGTTTAGATGAGAATAAAACAAAAACTCTCCAGTATCAAAGACTCATCTCACTCCAGGGTGATAGCAGGACACCCCATCTAGTCACTCAGAAAAAATCAGGACATTCTGATGTACAGTTTCAAAATAAAAGACCTTTGAAATCTCTATTGCATGAGCTATCATCCCTGTTTTTAGATGAGAATAAAACAAATACTGTCCAATATCAAAGACTCATCTCACTCCAGGGTGATAGCAGGACACCCCACCTAGTCACTCAGGGAGAATCAGGACATTCTGATGTAGAGTTTCAAAATAAAATACCTTTGAAATCTCTATTGTATGAGCTATCATCCCTGTTTTTAGATGAGAATAAAACAAAAACTATCCAGTCTCAAAGACGCATCTCACTCCAGGGTAATAGCAGGACACCCCACCTAGTCACTAAGGGAGAATCAAGACATTCTGATTTAGAGTTTCAAAATAAAATACCTTTGAAGTCTCATATATGAGCTATCATCCCTGTTTTTAGATGGGAACAAAACAAACACTGTCCAGTATCAAAGACTCATCTAACTCCATGGTGATAGCAGGACACCCCATCTAGTCACTCAGAAAAAATCAGGACATTCTGATGTAGAATTTCAAAATAAAAGACCTTTGAAATCTCATATATGAGCTATCATCCCTCTCTGTTTAGATGAGAATAAAACAAAAACTCTCCAGTATCAAAGACTCATCTCACTCCAAGGTGATAGCAGGACACCCCATCTAGTCACTCAGGGAGAATCAGGACATTCTGATGTAGAGTTTCAAAATAAAAGACCTTTGAAATCTCATATATGAGCTATAATCCCTCTCTGTTTAGATGAGAATAAAACAAAACTGTCCAGTATCAAATACTCAATCTAACTCCAGGGTGATAGCAGGACACCCCATCTAGTCACTCAGAAAATATCAGGACATTCTGATGTACAGTTTCAAAATAAAATACCTTTGAAATCTCTATTGCATGAGCTATCATCCCTGTTTTTATATGAGAATAAAACAAAAACTGTCCATTATCAAAGACTCATCTCACTCCATGGTGATAGCAGGACACCCATCTAGTCACTCAGAAAAAATCAGGACATTCTGATGTAGAGTTTCAAAATAAAATACCTTTGAAATCTCTATTGTATGAGCTATCATCCCTATCTTTAGATGAGAATAAAACAAAGACTGTCCAGTATCAAAGACGCATCTCACTCCAGGGTGATAGCAGGACACCCCACCTAGTCACTCAGAAAAAATCAGGACATTCTGATGTAGAGTTTCAAAATAAAAGACCTTTGAAATCTCATATATGAGCTATCATCCCTCTGTATTTAGATACGAATAAAACAAACACTGTCCAGTATCAAATACTCATTTCCCTTCAGGGTGATAACAGGACACCCCACCTAGTCACTCAGGGAGAATCAGGACTTTCTGATGTAGAGTTTCAAAATAAAAGACCTTTGAAATCTCTATTGCATGAGCTATCATCCCTGTTTTTAGATGAGAATAAAACAAAAACTGTCCAATATCAAAGACTCATCTCACTGCAGGGTGATAGCAGGACACCCCATCTAGTCACTCAGAAAAAATCAGGATATTCTGATGTATAGTTTCAAAATAAAATACATTTGAAATCTCTATTGTATGAGCTATCATCCCTGTTTTTAGATGAGAATAAAACAAAAACTGTCCAGTATCAAAGATGCATCTCACTCCAGGGTGATAGCAGGACACCCCACCTAGTCACTCAGGGAGAATCAGGACATTCTGATGTAGAGTTTCAAAATAAAAGACCTTTGAAATCTCATATATGAGCTATAATCCCTCTCTGTTTAGATGAGAATAAAACAAAAACACTCAAGTATCAAAGACTGATCTAACTCCAGGGTGATAGCAGGACACGCCACATAGTCACTCAGAAAAAATCAGGACATTCTGATGTAGAGTTTCAAAATAAAATATTTTTGAAATCTCATATATGAGCTATCATCCCTCTCTGTTTAGATGAGAATAAAACAAAACTGTCCAGTATCAAAGACTCATCTCACTCCAGGGTGATAGCAGGACACCCAACCTAGTCACTCAGAAAAAATCAGGACATTCTGATGTAGAGTTTCAAAATAAAATACCTTTGAAATCTCTATTGTATGAGCTATCATCCCTATTTTTAGATGAGAATAAAACAAAGACTGTCCAGTATCAAAGACTCAATCTAACTCCATGGTGATAGCAGGACACCCCATCAAGTCACTCAGAAAAAATCAGGACATTCTGATGTAGAGTTTCAAAATAAAAGACCTTTGAAATCTCATATATGAGCTATCATCCCTCTCTGTTTAGATGAGAATAAAACAAAAACTGTCCAGTATCAAAGACTCATCTAATTCCATGGTGATAGCAGGACACCCCATCTAGTCACTCAGAAAAAATCAGGACATTCTGATGTAGAGTTTCAAAATAAAATACCTTTGAAATCTCTATTGCATGAGCTATAATCCCTCTCTGTTTAGATGAGAATAAAACAAAAACTCTCAAGTATCAAAGACTGATCTAACTCCAGGGTGATAGCAGGACACGCCACATAGTCACTCAGAAAAAATCAGGACATTCTGATGTAGAGTTTCAAAATAAAATACCTTTGAAATCTCTATTGTATGAGCTATCATCCCTATCTTTAGATGAGAATAAAACAAAGACTGTCCAGTATCAAAGACGCATCTCACTCCAGGGTGATAGCAGGACACCCCACCTAGTCACTCAGAAAAAATCAGGACATTCTGATTTAGAGTTTCAAAATAAAATACCTTTGAAATCTCATATATGAGCTATCATCCCTGTTTTTAGATGGGAATAAAACAAACACTGTCCAGTATCAAAGACTCAATCTAACTCCATGGTGATAGCAGGACACCCCATCAAGTCACTCAGAAAAAATCAGGACATTCTGATGTAGAGTTTCAAAATAAAATACCTTTGAAATCTCTATTGTATGAGCTATCATCCCTATTTTTAGATGAGAATAAAACAAAGACTGTCCAGTATCAAAGACGCATCTCACTCCAGGGTGATAGCAGGACACCCCACCTAGTCACTCAGAAAAAATCAGGACATTCTGATTTAGAGTTTCAAAATAAAATACCTTTGAAATCTCATATATGAGCTATCATCCCTGTTTTTAGATGGGAATAAAACAAACACTGTCCAGTATCAAAGACTCAATCTAACTCCATGGTGATAGCAGGACACCCCATCAAGTCACTCAGAAAAAATCAGGACATTCTGATGTAGAGTTTCAAAATAAAATACCTTTGAAATCTCTATTGTATGAGCTATCATCCCTGTTTTTAGATGAGAATAAAACAAAGACTGTCCAGTATCAAAGACGCATCTCACTGCAGGGTAATAGCAGGACACCCCACCTAGTCACTAAGGGAGAATCAGGACATTCTGATTTAGAGTTTCAAAATAAAATACCTTTGAAGTCTCATATATGAGCTATCATCCTTGTTTTTAGATGGGAATAAAACAAACACTGTCCAGTATCAAAGACTCATCTAACTCCATGGTGATAGCAGGACACCCCATCTAGTCACTCAGAAAAAATCAGGACATTCTGATGTAGAATTTCAAAATAAAAGACCTTTGAAATCTCATATATGAGCTATCATCCCTCTCTGTTTAGATGAGAATAAAACAAAAACTCTCCAGTATCAAAGACTCATCTCACTCCAGGGTGATAGCAGGACACCCCATCTAGTCACTCAGAAAAAATCAGGACATTCTGATTTAGAGTTTCAAAATAAAATACCTTTGAATTCTCATATATGAGCTATCATCCCATTTTTTAGATGAGAATAAAACAATAACTGTCCAGTATCAAAAACTCATCTCACTCCAGGGTGATAGCATGACACCCCACCTAGTCACTCAGGGAGAATCAGGACATTCTGATATAGAGTTTCAAAATAAAAGACCTTTGAAATCTCATATATGAGCTATCATCCCTCTGTATTTAGATATGCATAAAACAAACACTGTCGAGTATCAAATACTCATTTCCCTTCAGGGTGATAACAGGACACCCCACCTAGTCACTCAGGGAGAATCAGGACTTTCTGATGTAGAGTTTCAAAATAAAAGACCTTTGAAATCTCTATTGCATGAGCTATCATCCCTGTTTTTAGATGATAATAAAACAAAAACTGTCCAATATCAAAGACTCAATCTAACTCCATGGTGATAGCAGGACACCCCATCAAGTCACTCAGAAAAAATCAGGACATTCTGATGTAGAGTTTCAAAATAAAAGACCTTTGAAATCTCATATATGAGCTATCATCCCTCTCTGTTTAGATGAGAATAAAACAAAAACTGTCCAGTATCAAAGACTCATCTAATTCCATGGTGATAGCAGGACACCCCACCTAGTCACTCAGGGAGAATCAGGACATTCTGATGTAGAGTTTCAAAATAAAAGATTTGAAATCTCATATATGAGCTATAATCCCTCTCTGTTTAGATGATAATAAAACAAAAACTGTCCAGTATCAAAGACTCATCTAATTCCATGGTGATAGCAGGACACCCAATCTAGTCACTCAGAATAAATCAGGACATTCTGATGTACAGTTTCAAAATAAAATACCTTTGACATCTCATATATGAGCTATCATCCCTCTCTGTTTAGATGAGAATAAAACAAAATCTCTCCAGTATCAAAGACTCATCTCACTCCAGGGTGATAGCAGGACACGCCACATAGTCACTCAGAAAAAATCAGGACATTCTGATGTACAGTTTCAAAATAAAATTACTTTGAAATCTCTATTGTATGAGCTATCATCCCTATTTTTAGATGAGAATAAAACAAAGACTGTCCAGTATCAAAGACGCATCTCACTCCAGGGTGATAGCAGGACACCCCACCTAGTCACTCAGAAAAAATCAGGACATTCTGATTTAGAGTTTCAAAATAAAATACCTTTGAAATCTCATATATGAGCTATCATCCCTGTTTTTAGATGGGAATAAAACAAACAGTGTCCAGTATCAAAGACTCATCTCACGCCAGTGTGATAGCAGCACACCCCATCTAGTCACTCAGAAAAAATCAGGACATTCTGATGTAGAGTTTCAAAATAAAATACCTTTGAAATCTCTATTGTATGAGCTATCATCCCTGTTTTTAGATGAGAATAAAACAAAAACTGTCCAGTATCAAAGACGCATCTCACTCCAGGGTGATAGCAGGACACCCCACCTAGTCACTCAGGGAGAATCAGGACATTCTGATGTAGAGTTTCAAAATAAAAGACCTTTGAAATCTCATATATGAGCTATAATCCCTCTCTGTTTAGATGAGAATAAAACAAAACTGTCCAGTATCAAAGACTCATCTCACTCCAGGGTGATAGCAGGACACCCCATCTAGTCACTCAGAAAAAATCAGGACATTCTGATGTACAGTTTCAAAATAAAATACCTTTGAAGTCTCATATATGAGCTATAATCCCTCTCTGTTTAGATGAGAATAAAACAAATATTCTCAAGTATAAAAGACTCATCAAACTCCAGGGTGATAACAGGACACCCCACCTAGTCACTCAGAAAAAATCAGGACATTCTGATGTAGAGTTTCAAAATAAAATACCTTTGAAATCTCATATATGAGCTATCATCCCTGTTTTTAGATGGGAATAAAACAAACACTGTCCAGTATCAAAGACTCATCTAACTCCATGGTGATAGCAGGACACCCCATCTAGTCACTCAGAAAAAATCAGGACATTCTGATGTAGAATTTCAAAATAAAAGACCTTTGAAATCTCATATATGAGCTATCATCCCTCTCTGTTTAGATGAGAATAAAACAAAAACTGTCCAGTATCAAAGACTCATCTCACTCCAGGGTGATAGCAGGACACCCCATCTAGTCACTCAGAAAAAATCAGGACATTCTGATTTAGAGTTTCAAAATAAAATACCTTTGAATTCTCATATATGAGCTATCATCCCATTTTTTAGATGAGAATAAAACAATAACTGTCCAGTATCAAAAACTCATCTCACTCCAGGGTGATAGCATGACACCCCACCTAGTCACTCAGGGAGAATCAGGACATTCTGATATAGATTTTCAAAATAAAAGACCTTTGAAATCTCATATATGAGCTATCATCCCTCTGTATTTAGATACGAATAAAACAAACACTGTCCAGTATCAAAGACGCATCTCACTCCAGGGTGATAGCAGGACACCCCACCTAGTCACTCAGAAAAAATCAGGACATTCTGATTTAGAGTTTCAAAATAAAATACCTTTGAAATCTCTATTGCATGAGCTATCATCCCTGTTTTTAGATGAGAATAAAACAAAAACTGTCCAATATCAAAGACTCATCCCACTGCAGGGTGATAGCAGGACACCCCATCTAGTCACTCAGAAAAAATCAGGACATTCTGATGTAGAGTTTCAAAATAAAATACCTTTGAAATCTCTATTGTATGAGCTATCATCCCTGTTTTTAGATGAGAATAAAACAAAAACTGTCCAGTATCAAAGACTCATCTAATTCCATGGTGATAGCAGGACAACCCATCTAGTCACTCAGAAAAAATCAGGAAATTCTGATGTACAGTTTCAAAATAAAATACCTTTGACATCTCATATATGAGCTATCATCCCTCTCTGTTTAGGTGAGAATAAAACAAAATCTCTCCAGTATCAAAGACTCATCTCACTCCAGGGTGATAGCAGGACAACCCATCTAGTCACTCAGAAAATATCAGGACATTCTGATGTACAGTTTCAAAATAAAATACCTTTGAAATCTCTATTGCATGAGCTATCATCCCTGTATTTATATGAGAATAAAACAAAAACTGTCCATTATCAAAGACTCATCTCGATCCATGGTGATAGCAGGACACTCCATCAAGTCACTCAGAAAAAATCAGGACATTCTGATGTAGAGTTTCAAAATAAAATACCTTTGAAATCTCATATATGAGCTATCATCCCTGTTTTTAGATGGGAATAAAACAAACACTGTCCAGTATCAAAGACTCAATCTAACTCCATGGTGATAGCAGGACACTCCATCAAGTCACTCAGAAAAAATCAGGACATTCTGATGTAGAGTTTCAAAATAAAATACCTTTGAAATCTCTATTGTTTGAGCTATCATCCCTGTTTTTAGATGAGAATAAAACAAAAACTGTCCAATATCAAAGACTCATCCCACTGCAGGGTGATAGCAGGACACCCCATCTAGTCACTCAGAAAAAATCAGGATATTCTGATGTATAGTTTCAAAATAAAATACATTTGAAATCTCTATTGTATGAGCTATCATCCCTGTTTTTAGATGAGAATAAAACAAAAACTGTCCAGTATCAAAGACGCATCTCACTCCAGGGTGATTGCAGGACACCCAACCTAGTCACTCAGAAAAAATCAGGACATTCTGATGTAGAGTTTCAAAATAAAATACCTTTGAAATCTCTATTGTGTGAGCTATCATCCCTGTTTTTAGATGAGAATAAAACAAAGACTGTCCAGTATCAAAGACGCATCTCACTCCAGGGTGATAGCAGGACACCCAACCTAGTCACTCAGAAAAAATCAGGACATTCTGATGTAGAGTTTCAAAATAAAATACCTTTGAAATCTCTATTGTATGAGCTATCATCCCTATTTTTAGATGAGAATAAAACAAAGACTGTCCAGTATCAAAGACGCATCTCACTCCAGGGTGATAGCAGGACACCCCACCTAGTCACTCAGAAAAAATCAGGACATTCTAATTTAGAGTTTCAAAATAAAATACCTTTGAAATCTCATATATGAGCTATCATCCCTGTTTTTAGATGGGAATAAAACAAACACTGTCCAGTATCAAAGACTCAATCTAACTCCATGGTGATAGCAGGACACCCCATCAAGTCACTCAGAAAAAATCAGGACATTCTGATGTAGAGTTTCAAAATAAAAGACCTTTGAAATCTCATATATGAGCTATCATCCCTCTCTGTTTAGATGACAATAAAACAAAAACTGTACAGTATCAAAGACTCATCTAATTCCATGGTGATAGCAGGACACCCCATCTAGTCACTCAGAAAAAATCAGGACATTCTGATGTAGAGTTTCAAAATAAAATACCTTTGAAATCTCTATTGTATGAGCTATCATCCCTGTTTTTAGATGAGAATAAAACAAACACTGTCCAGTATCAAAGACGCATCTCACTCCAGGGTGATAACAGGACATCCCACCTAGTCACTCAGGGAGAATCAGGACATTCTGATGTAGAGTTTCAAAATAAAAGACCTTTGAAATCTCATATATGAGCTATAATCCCTCTGTTTAGATGAGAATAAAACAAAAACTCTCAAGTATCAAAGACTGATCTATCTCCAGGGTGATAGCAGGACACGCCACATAGTTACTCAGAAAAAATCAGGACATTCTGATGTACAGTTTCAAAATAAAATACCTTTGAAATCTCTATTGTATGAGCTATCATCCCTATTTTTAGATGAGAATAAAACAAAGACAGTCCAGTATCAAAGACACATATCACTCCAGGGTGATAGCAGGACACCCCACCTAGTCACTCAGAAAAAATCAGGACATTCTGATGTAGAGTTTCAAAATAAAATACCTTTGAATTCTCATATATGAGCTATCATCCCTATTTTTAGATGAGAATAAAACAAAGACAGTCCAGTATCAAAGACGCATATCACTCCAGGGTGATAGCAGGACACCCCACCTAGTCACTCAGAAAAAATCAGGACATTCTGATGTAGAGTTTCAAAATAAAATACCTTTGAATTCTCATATATGAGCTATCATCCCATTTTTTAGATGATAATAAAACAATAACTGTCCAGTATCAAAAACTCATCTCACTCCAGGGTGATAGCAGGACACCCCACCTAGTCACTCAGGGAGAATCAGGACTTTCTGATGTAGAGTTTCAAAATAAAAGACCTTTGAAATCTCTATTGCATGAGCAATCATCCCTGTTTTTAGATGAGAATAAAACAAATACTGTCCAATATCAAAGACTCATCTCACTCCAGGGTGATAGCAGGACACCCCACCTAGTCACTCAGGGAGAATCAGGACATTCTGATGTACAGTTTCAAAATAAAAGACCTTTGAAATCTCTATTGTATGAGCTATCATCCCTGTTTTTAGATGAGAATAAAACAAAAACTGTCCAGTATCAAAGACTCATCTAATTCCATGGTGATAGCAGGACACCCCATCTAGTCACTCAGAAAAAATCAGGAAATTCTGATGTACAGTTTCAAAATAAAATACCTTTGACATCTCATATATGAGCTATCATCCCTCTCTGTTTAGGTGAGAATAAAACAAAATCTCTCCAGTATCAAAGACTCCTCTCACTCCAGGGTGATAGCAGGACACCCCATCTAGTCACTCAGAAAATATCAGGACATTCTGATGTACAGTTTCAAAATAAAATACCTTTGAAATCTCTATTGCATGAGCTATCATCCCTGTTTTTATATGAGAATAAAACAAAAACTGTCCATTATCAAAGACTCATCTCACTCCAGGGTGATAGCAGGATACCCCATCTAGTCACTCAGAAAAAATCAGGACATTCTGATGTAGATTTTCAAAATAAAAGACCTTTGAAATCTCATATATGAGCTATCATCCCTCTGTATTTAGATAAGAATAAAACAAAAACTGTCCAGTATAAAATACTCATTTCCCTTCAGGGTTATAACAGGACACCCCACCTAGTCACTCAGGGAGAATCAGGACTTTCTGATGTAGAGTTTCAAAATAAAATATTTTTGAAATCTCTATTGTATTAGCTATCATCCCTGTTTTTAGATGAGAATAAAACAAAGACTGTCCAGTATCAAATACTCATCTCACTCCATGGTGATAGCAGGACACCCTTTCTAGTCACTCCGAAAAAATCAGGACATTCTGAAGTAGTGTTTCAAAATAAAATACCTTTGAAGTCTCATATATGAGCTATCATCCCTGTTTTTAGATGAGAATAAAACAAATAATGTCCAATATCAAAAACTCATCTCACTCCAGGGTGATAGCAGGAAACCCCACCTAGTCACTCAGGGAGAATCAGGACATTCTGATGTACAGTTTCAAAATAAAAGACCTTTGAAATCTCTATTGCATGAGCTATCATCCCTGTATTTAGATGAGAATAAAACAAAAACAGTCCAGTATCAAAGACTCATCTCACTCCAGGGTGATAGCAGAACACCCCATCTAGTCACTCAGAAAAAATCAGGACATTCTGATGTACAGTTTCAAAATAAAATACCTTTGAAGTCTCATATATGAGCTATCATCCCTGTTTTTAGATGAGAATAAAACAATAACTGTCCAATATCAAAGACTCATCAAACTCCAGGGTGATAGCAGGACACCCCACCTAGTCACTCAGGGAGAATCAGGACATTCTGATTTAGAGTTTCAAAATAAAATACCTTTGAAGTCTCATATATGAGCTATCATCCCTGTTTTTAGATGGGAATAAAACAAACACTGTCCAGTATCAAAGACTCATCTAACTCCATGGTGATAGCAGGACACCCCATCTAGTCACTCAGAAAAAATCAGGACATTCTGATGTAGAGTTTCAAAATAAAAGACCTTTGAAATCTCATATATGAGCTATCATCCCTCTCTGTTTAGATGAGAATAAAACAAAAACTCTCCAGTATCAAAGACTCATCTCATTCCAGGGTGATAGCAGGACACCCCATCTAGTCACTCAGAAAAAATCAGGACATTCTGATGTAGAGTTTCAAAATCAAATACCTTTGAATTCTCATATATGAGCTATCATCCCATTTTTTAGATGAGAATAAAACAATAACTGTCCAGTATCAAATACTCATTTCCCTTCAGGGTGATAACAGGACACCCCACCTAGTCACTCAGGGAGAATCAGGACATTCTGATGTAGAGTTTCAAAATAAAATACCTTTGAATTCTCATATATGAGCTATCATCCCATTGTTTAGATGAGAATAAAACAAAGACTGTCCAGTATCAAAGACGCATCTCACTCCAGGGTGATAGCAGGACACCCCACCTAGTCACTCAGAAAAAATCAGGACATTCTGATTTAGAGTTTAACAATAAAAGACCTTTGAAATCTCATATATGAGCTATAATCCCTCTCTGTTTAGATGGGAATAAAACAAAATCTCTCCAGTATCAAAGACTCATCTCGCTCCAGGGTGATAGCAGGACACCCCATCTAGTCACTGAGAAAAAATCAGGACATTCTGATGTAGAGTTTCAAAATAAAATACCTTTGAAATCTCTATTGTATGAGCTATCATCCCTATTTTTAGATGAGAATAAAACAAAGAATGTCCAGTATCAAAGATGCATCTCACTCCAGGGTGATAGCAGGACACCCCACCTAGTCACTCAGGGAGAATCAGGACATTCTGATGTACAGTTTCAAAATAAAAGACCTTTGAAATCTCATATATGAGCTATCATCACTCTGTATTTAGATAAGAATAAAACAAAAACTGTCCAGTATCAAAGACTCATTTCCCTTCAGGGTGATAACAGGACACCCCACCTAGTCACTCAGGGAGAATCAGGACTTTCTGATGTAGAGTTTCAAAATAAAAGACCTTTGAAATCTCTATTGCATGAGCTATCATCCCTGTTTTTAGATGAGAATAAAACAAATACTGTCCAATATCAAAGACTCATCTCACTCCAGGGTGATAGCAGGACAACCCACCTAGTCACTCAGGGAGAATCAGGACATTCTGATGTACAGTTTAAAAATAAAAGACCTTTGAAATCTCTATTGCATGAGCTATCATCCCTGTTTTTAGATGAGAATAAAACAAAAACTGTCCAGTATCAAAGACTCATCTCACTCCAGGGTGATAGCAGGACACCCCATCTAGTCACTGAGAAAAGAATCAGGACATTCTGATGTAGAGTTTCAAAATAAAATATTTTTGAAATCTCTATTGTATTAGCTATCATCCCTGTTTTTAGATGAGAATAAAACAAAAATTGTCCAGTATCAAAGACTCATCTCACTCCAGGGTGATAGCATGAAACCCCACCTAGTCACTCAGGGAGAATCAGGACATTCTGATGTACAGTTTCAAAATAAAAGACCTTTGAAATCTCATATATGAGCTATCATCCCTCTGTATTTAGATAAGAATAAAACAAAAACTGTCCAGTATAAAATACTCATTTCCCTTCAGGGTTATAACAGGACACCCCACCTAGTCACTCAGGGAGAATCAGGACATTCTGATGTACAGTTTCAAAATAAAAGACCTTTGAAATCTCTATTGCATGAGCTATCATCCCTGTTTTTAGATGAGAATAAAACAAAAAATGTCCAGTATCAAAGACTCATCTCACTCCAGGGTGATAGCAGGACACCCCTTCTAGTCACTCAGAAAAAATCAGGACATTCTGATGTAGAGTTTCAAAATAAAATACCTTTGAAATCTCTATTGTATGAGCTATCATCCCTGTTTTTAGATGAGAATAAAACAAAAACTGTCCAGTATCAAAGACGCATCTCACTCCAGGGTGATAGCAGGACACCCCACCTAGTCACTCAGGGAGAATCAGGACATTCGGATGTAGAGTTTCAAAATAAAATAACTTTGAAATCTCATATATGAGCTATAATCCCTCTCTGTTTAGATGAGAATAAAACAAAAACTCTCAAGTATCAAAGACTGATCTAACTCCAGGGTGATAGCAGGACACGCCACATAGTCACTCAGAAAAAATCAGGACATTCTGATGTACAGTTTCAAAATAAAAGACCTTTGAAATCTCATATATGAGCTATCATCCCTCTCTGTTTAGATGAGAATAAAACAAAACTGTCCAGTATCAAATACTCATCTCACTCCAGGGTGATAGCAGGACACCCCACCTAGTCAATCAGAAAAAATCAGGACATTCTGATGTAGAGTTTCAAAATAAAATACCTTTGAAATCTCTATTGTATGAGCTATCATCCCTATTTTTAGATGAGAATAAAACAAAGACTGTCCAGTATCAAAGACGCATCTCACTCCAGGGTGATAGCAGGACACCCCACCTAGTCACTCAGAAAAAATCAGGACATTCTGATGTAGAGTTTCAAAATAAAATACCTTTGAAATCTCTATTGTATGAGCTATCATCCCGATTTTTAGATGAGAATAAAACAAAGACTGTCCAGTATCAAAGACGCATCTCACTCCAGGGTGATAGCAGGACACCCCACCTAGTCACTCAGAAAAAATCAGGACATTCTGATTTAGAGTTTCAAAATAAAATACCTTTGAAATCTCATATATGAGCTATCATCCCTGTATTTAGATGGGAATAAAACAAACACTGTCCAGTATCAAAGACTCATCTAACTCCATGGTGATAGCAGGACACCCCATCAAGTCACTCAGAAAAAATCAGGACATTCTGATGTAGAGTTTCAAAATAAAAGACCTTTGAAATCTCATATATGAGCTATCATCCCTCTCTGTTTAGATGAGAATAAAACAAAATCTCTCCAGTATCAAAGACTCATCTCACTCCAGGGTGATAGCAGGACACCCCATCTAGTCACTGAGAAAAAATCAGGACATTCTGATGTAGAGTTTCAAAATAAAATATTTTTGAAATCTCTATTGTATTAGCTATCATCCCTGTTTTTAGATGAGAATAAAACAAAAACTATTCAGTATCAAATACTCATTTCCCTTCAGGGTGATAACAGGACACCCCACCTAGTCACTCAGGGAGAATCAGGACATTCTGATGTACAGTTTCAAAATAAAATACCTTTGAAATCTCTATTGTATGAGCTATCATCCCTGTTTTTAGATGAGAATAAAACAAAAACTGTCCAGTATCAAAGACGCATCTCACTCCAGGGTGATAGCAGGACACCCCACCTAGTCACTCAGGGAGAATCAGGACATTCGGATGTAGAGTTTCAAAATAAAAGACCTTTGAAATCTCATATATGAGCTATAATCCCTCTCTGTTTAGATGATAATAAAACAAAAACTCTCAAGTATCAAAGACTGATCTAACTCCAGGGTGATAGCAGGACACGCCACATAGTCACTCAGAAAAAATCAGGACATTCTGATGTACAGTTTCAAAATAAAAGACCTTTGAAATCTCTATTGCATGAGCTATCATCCCTCTCTGTTTAGATGAGAATAAAACAAAACTGTCCAGTATCAAATACTCATCTCACTCCAGGATGATAGCAGAACACCCCACCTAGTCAATCAGAAAAAATCAGGACATTCTGATGTAGAGTTTCAAAATAAAATACCTTTGAAATCTCTATTGTATGAGCTATCATCCCTATTTTTAGATGAGAATAAAACAAAGAGTGTCCAGTATCAAAGACGCATCTCACTCCAGGGTGATAGCAGGACACCCCACCTAGTCACTCAGAAAAAATCAGGACATTCTGATGTAGAGTTTCAAAATAAAATACCTTTGAAATCTCTATTGTATGAGCTATCATCCCGATTTTTAGATGAGAATAAAACTAAGACTGTCCAGTATCAAAGACGCATCTCACTCCAGGGTGATAGCAGGACACCCCACCTAGTCACTCAGAAAAAATCAGGACATTCTGATTTAGAGTTTCAAAATAAAAGACCTTTGAAATCTCATATATGAGCTATCATCCCTCTCTGTTTAGATGAGAATAAAACAAAATCTCTCCAGTATCAAAGACTCATCTCACTCCAGGGTGATAGCAGGACACCCCATCTAGTCACTGAGAAAAAATCAGGACATTCTGATGTAGAGTTTCAAAATAAAATATTTTTGAAATCTCTATTGTATTAACTATCATCCCTGTTTTTAGATGAGAATAAAACAAAAACTGTCCAGTATCAAAGACTCATCTCACTCCAGGGTGATAGCATGAAACCTCACCTAGTCACTCAGGGAGAATCAGGACATTCTGATGTACAGTTTCAAAATAAAAGACCTTTGAAATTTCATATATGAGCTATCATCCCTCTGTATTTAGATAAGAATAAAACAAAAACTGTCCAGTATCAAATACTCATTTCCCTTCAGGGTTATAACAGGACACCCCACCTAGTCACTCAGGGAGAATCAGGACTTTCTGATGTAGAGTTTCAAAATAAAAGACCTTTGAAATCTCTATTGTATGAGCTATCATCCCTGTTTTTAGATGAGAATAAAACAAAGACTGTCCAGTATCAAAGACTCATCTCACTCCATGGTGATAGCAGGACACCCTTTCTAGTCACTCCGAACAAATCAGGACATTCTGATGTAGAGTTTCAAAATAAAATACCTTTGAATTCTCATATATGAGCTATCATCCCTGTTTTTAGATGATAATAAAACAAATACTGTCCAATATCAAAAACTCATCTCACTCCAGGGTGATAGCAGGAAACCCCACCTAGTCACTCAGAAAAAATCAGGACATTCTGATGTACAGTTTCAAAATAAAATACCTTTGAAGTCTCATATATGAGCTATCATCCCTGTTTTTAGATGAGAATAAAACAATAACTGTCCAATATCAAAGACTCATCAAACTCCAGGGTGATAACAGGACACCCCACCTAGTCACTCAGAAAAAATCAGGACATTCTGATGTAGAGTTTCAAAATAAAATACCTTTGAAATCTCTATTGTATGAGCTATCATCCCTGTTTTTAGATGAGAATAAAACAAAAACTGTCCAGTATCAAAGACGCATCTCACTCCAGCGTGATAGCAGGACACCCCACCTAGTCACTCAGGGAGAATCAGGACATTCTGATGTACAGTTTCAAAATAAAAGACCTTTGAAATCTATATTGCATGAGCTATCATCCCTGTTTTTAGATGAGAATAAAACAAAAACTGTCCAGTATCAAAGACTCATCTCACTCCAGGGTGATAGCAGGACACCCCATCTAGTCACTCAGAAAAAATCAGGACATTCTGATGTAGAGTTTCAAAATAAAATACATTTGAAATCTCTATTGTATGAGCTATCATCCCTGTTTTTAGATGAGAATAAAACAAAAACTGTCCAGTATCAAAGACGCATCTCACTCCAGGGTGATAGCAGGACACCCCACCTAGTCACTCAGGGAGAATCAGGACATTCTGATGTAGAGTTTCAAAATAAAAGACCTTTGAAATCTCATATATGAGCTATAATCCCTCTCTGTTTAGATGAGAATAAAACAAAAACTCTCAAGTATCAAAGACTGATCTAACTCCAGGGTGATAGCAGGACACCCCATCTAGTCACTCAGAAAAAATCAGGACATTCTGATGTAGAGTTTCAAAATAAAATACCTTTGAAATCTCTATTGTATTAGCTATCATCCCTGTTTTTAGATGAGAATAAAACAAAAACTGTCCAGTATCAAAGACTCATCTCACTGCAGGGTGATAGCATGAAACCCCACCTAGTCACTCAGGGAGAATCAGGACATTCTGATGTACAGTTTCAAAATAAAAGACCTTTGAAATCTCATATATGAGCTATCATCCCTCTGTATTTAGATAAGAATAAAACAAAAACTGTCCAGTATCAAATACTCATTTCCCTTCAGGGTTATAACAGGACACCCCACCTAGTCACTCAGGGAGAATCAGGACTTTCTGATGTAGAGTTTCAAAATAAAAGACCTTTGAAATCTCTATTGTATGAGCTATCATCCCTGTTTTTAGATGAGAATAAAACAATAACTGTCCAATATCAAAGACTCATCTCACTCCAGGGTGAAAGCAGGACACCCCATCTAGTCACTCAGACAAAATCAGGACATTCTGGTGTACAGTTTCAAAATAAAATACCTTTGAAGTCTCATATATGAGCTATCATCCCTGTTTTTAGATGAGAATAAAACAATAACTGTCCAATATCAAAGACTCATCTCACTCCAGGGTGAAAGCAGGACACCCCATCTAGTCACTCAGAAAAAATCAGGACATTCTGATGTAGAGTTTCAAAATAAAATACCTTTGAAATCTCTATTGTATGAGCTATCATCCCTGTTTTTAGCTGAGAATAAAACAAAAACTGTCCAGTATGAAAGACGCATCTCACTCCAGGGTGATAGCAGGACACCCCACCTAGTCACTCAGGGAGAATCAGGACAATCTGATGTACAGTTTCAAAATAAAAGACCTTTGAAATCTCTATTGCATGAGCTATCATCCCTGTTTTTAGATGAGAATAAAACAAAGACTGTCCCGTATCAAAGACTCATCTCACTCCAGGGTGATAGCAGGACACCCCATCTAGTCACTCAGAAAAAATCAGGATATTCTGATGTAGAGTTTCAAAATAAAATACCTTTGAAATCTCTATTGTATGAGCTATCATCCCTGTTTTTAGATGAGAATAAAACAAAAACTGTCCAGTATCAAAGACGCATCTCACTCCAGGGTGATAGCAGGACACCCCACCTAGTCACTCAGAAAAAATCAGGACATTCTGATGTAGAGTTTCAAAATAAAATACCTTTGAAATCTCTATTGTATGAGCTATCATCCCTGTTTTTAGATGAGAATAAAACAAAAACTGTCCAGTATCAAATAAAACAAAGACTGTCCCGTATCAAAGACGCATCTCACTCCAGGGTGATTGCAGGACGCCCCATCTAGTCACTCAGGGAGAATCAGGACATTCTGATGTAGAGTCTCAAAATAAAAGACCTTTGAAATCTCATATATGAGCTATAATCCCTCTCTGTTTAGATGAGAATAAAACAAAAACTCTCAAGTATCAAATACTGATCTGACTCCAGGGTGATAGCAGGACACCCCATCAAGTCACTCAGAAAAGATCAGGACATTGTGATGTAGAGTTTCAAAATAAAAGACCTTTGAAATCTCATATATGAGCTATCATCCCTCTCTGTTTAGATGAGAATAAAACAAAATCTCTCCAGTATCAAAGACTCATCTCACTCCAGGGTGATAGCAGGACACCCCATCTAGTCACTGAGAAAAATGCAGGACATTCTGATGTAGAGTTTCAAAATAAAATATTTTTGAAATCTCTATTGTATTAGCTATCATCCCTGTTTTTAGATGATAATAAAACAAAAACTGTCCAGTATCAAAGACTCATCTCACTGCAGGGTGATAGCATGAAACCCCACCTAGTCACTCAGAAAAAATCAGGACATTCTGATGTAGAGTTTCAAAATAAAATACCTTTGAAATCTCTATTGTATGAGCTATCATCCCTGTTTTTAGATGAGAATAAAACAAAAACTGTCCAGTATCAAAGACACATCTCACTCCAGGGTGATAGTAGGACACCCCACCTAGTCACTCAGGGAGAATCAGGACATTCTGATTTAGAGTTTCAAAATAAAATACCTTTGAAGTCTCATATATGAGCTATCATCCCTGTGTTTAGATGGGAATAAAACAAACACTGTCCAGTATCAAAGACTCATCTAACTCCATGGTGATAGCAGGACACCCCATCTAGTAACTCCGAAAAAATCAGGACATTCTGATGTAGAGTTTCAAAATAAAATACATTTGAAATCTCTATTGTATGAGCTATCATCCCTGTTTTTAGATGATAATAAAACAAACACTGTCCAGTATCAAAGACGCATCTCACTCCAGGGTGATAGCAGGACACCCCACCTAGTCACTCAGGGAGAATCAGGACATTCTGATGTAGAGTTTCAAAATAAAAGACCTTTGAAATCTCATATATGAGCTATCATCCCTCTCTGTTTAGATGAGAATAAAACAAAAACTCTCAAGTATCAAAGACTGATCTAACTCCAGGTTGATAGCAGGACACGCCACATAGTCACTCAGAAAAAATCAGGACATTCTGATGTAGTGTTTCAAAATAAAATACCTTTGAAATCTCTATTGTATGAGCTATAAATCCCTATTTTTAGATGAGAATAAAACAAAGACTGTCCAGTATCAAAGACGCATCTCACTCCAAGGTGATAGCAGGACACCCCACCTAGTCACTCAGAAAAAATCAGGACATTCTGAAATAGAGTTTCAAAAGAAAATACCTTTGAAATCTCATATATGAGCTATCATCCCTTTTTTTAGATGGGAATAAAACAAACACTGTCCAGTATCAAAGACTCATCTAACTCCATGGTGATAGCAGGACACCCCATCAAGTCACTCAGAAAAAATCAGGACATTCTGATGTAGAGTTTCAAAATAAAAGACCTTTGAAATCTCATATATGAGCTATCATCCCTCTCTGTTTAGATGAGAATAAAACAAAATCTCTCCAGTATCAAAGACTCATCTCACTCCAGAGTGATAGCAGGACACCCCATCTAGTCACTGAGAAAAAAATCAGGACATTCTGATGTAGAGTTTCAAAATAAAATATTTTTGAAATCTCTATTGTATTAGCTATCATCCCTGTTTTTAGATGAGAATAAAACAAAAACTGTCCAGTATCAAAGACTCATCTCACTCCAGGGTGATAGCAGGACACCCCATCTAGTCACTGAGAAAAAATCAGGACATTCTGATGTGCAGTTTCAAAATAAAAGACGTTTGAAATCTCATATATGAGCTATCATCCCTCTCTATTTAGATAAGAATAAAACAAAAACTGTCCAGTATCAAATACTCATTTCCCTTCAGGGTTATAACAGGACACCCCACCTAGTCACTCAGGGAGAATCAGGACTTTCTGATGTAGAGTTTCAAAATAAAAGAACTTTGAAATCTCTATTGTATGAGCTATCATCCCTGTTTTTAGATGAGAATAAAACAAAGACTGTCCAGTATCAAAGACTCATCTCACTCCATGGTGATAGCAGGACACCCTTTCTAGTCACTCCGAAAAAATCAGGACATTCTGATGTAGAGTTTCAAAATAAAAGACCTTTGAAATCTCATATATGAGCTATCATCCCTCTCTGTTTAGATGAGAATAAAACAAAAACTCTCAAGTATCAAAGACCGATCTAACTCCATGTTGATAGCAGGACACGCCACATAGTCACTCAGAAAAAATCAGGACATTCTGATGTACAGTTTCAAAATAAAAGACCTTTGAAATCTCATATATGAGCTATCATCCCTCTCTGTTTAGATGAGAATAAAACAAAACTGTCCAGTATCAAAGACTCATCTCACTCCAGGGTGATAGCAGGACACCCCACCTAGTCACTCAGAAAAAATCAGGACATTCTGATCTAGAGTTTCAAAATAAAATACCTTTGACATCTCTATTCTATGAGCTATCATCCCTGTTTTTAGATGAGAATAAAACAAAAACTGTCCAGTATCAAAGACGCATCTCACTCCAGGGTGATAGCAGGACACCCCACCTAGTCACTCAGGGAGAATCAGGACATTCGGATGTAGAATTTCAAAATAAAAGACCTTTGAAATCTCATATATGAGCTATAATCCCTCTCTGTTTAGATGATAATAAAACAAAAACTCTCAAGTATCAAAGACTGATCTAACTCCAGGGTGATAGCAGGACACGCCACATAGTCACTCAGAAAAAATCAGGACATTCTGATGTACAGTTTCAAAATAAAAGACCTTTGAAATCTCTATTGCATGAGCTATCATCCCTCTCTGTTTAGATGAGAATAAAACAAAACTGTCCAGTATCAAATACTCATCTCACTCCAGGATGATAGCAGGACACCCCACCTAGTCAATCAGAAAAAATCAGGACATTCTGATGTAGAGTTTCAAAATAAAATACATTTGAAATCTCTATTGTATGAGCTATCATCCCTATTTTTAGATGATAATAAAACAAAGACTGTCCAGTATCAAAGACGCATCTCACTCCAGGGTGATAGCAGGACACCCCACCTAGTCACTCAGAAAAAATCAGGACATTCTGATGTAGAGTTTCAAAATAAAATACCTTTGAAATCTCTATTGTATGAGCTATCATCCCGATATTTAGATGAGAATAAAACTAAGACTGTCCAGTATCAAAGACGCATCTCACTCCAGGGTGATAGCAGGACACCCCACCTAGTCACTCAGAAAAAATCAGGACATTCTGATTTAGAGTTTCAAAATAAAAGACCTTTGAAATCTCATATATGAGCTATCATCCCTCTCTGTTTAGATGAGAATAAAACAAAATCTCTCCAGTATCAAAGACTCATCTCACTCCAGGGTGATAGCAGGACACCCCATCTAGTCACTGAGAAAAAATCAGGACATTCTGATGTAGAGTTTCAAAATAAAATATTTTTGAAATCTCTATTGTATTAACTATCATCCCTGTTTTTAGATGAGAATAAAACAAAAACTGTCCAGTATCAAAGACTCATCTCACTCCAGGGTGATAGCATGAAACCTCACCTAGTCACTCAGGGAGAATCAGGACATTCTGATGTACAGTTTCAAAATAAAAGACCTTTGAAATTTCATATATGAGCTATCATCCCTCTGTATTTAGATAAGAATAAAACAAAAACTGTCCAGTATCAAATTCTCATTTCCCTTCAGGGTTATAACAGGACACCCCACCTAGTCACTCAGGGAGAATCAGGACTTTCTGATGTAGAGTTTCAAAATAAAATACCTTTGAATTCTCATATATGAGCTATCATCCCTGTTTTTAGATGATAATAAAACAAATACTGTCCAATATCAAAAACTCATCTCACTCCAGGGTGATAGCAGGAAACCCCACCTAGTCACTCAGAAAAAATCAGGACATTCTGATGTACAGTTTCAAAATAAAATACCTTTGAAGTCTCATATATGAGCTATCATCCCTGTTTTTAGATGAGAATAAAACAATAACTGTCCAATATCAAAGACTCATCAAACTCCAGGGTGATAACAGGACACCCCACCTAGTCACTCAGAAAAAATCAGGACATTCTGATGTAGAGTTTCAAAATAAAATACCTTTGAAATCTCTATTGTATGAGCTATCATCCCTGTTTTTAGATGAGAATAAAACAAAAACTGTCCAGTATCAAAGACGCATCTCACTCCAGCGTGATAGCAGGACACCCCACCTAGTCACTCAGGGAGAATCAGGACATTCTGATGTACAGTTTCAAAATAAAAGACCTTTGAAATCTCTATTGCATGAGCTATCATCCCTGTTTTTAGATGAGAATAAAACAAAAACTGTCCAGTATCAAAGACTCATCTCACTCCAGGGTGATAGCAGGACACCCCATCTAGTCACTCAGAAAAAATCAGGACATTCTGATGTAGAGTTTCAAAATAAAATACATTTGAAATCTCTATTGTATGAGCTATCATCCCTGTTTTTAGATGAGAATAAAACAAAAACTGTCCAGTATCAAAGACGCATCTCACTCCAGGGTGATAGCAGGACACCCCACCTAGTCACTCAGGGAGAATCAGGACATTCTGATGTAGAGTTTCAAAATAAAAGACCTTTGAAATCTCATATATGAGCTATAATCCCTCTCTGTTTAGATGAGAATAAAACAAAAACTCTCAAGTATCAAAGACTGATCTAACTCCAGGGTGATAGCAGGACACCCCATCTAGTCACTCAGAAAAAATCAGGACATTCTGATGTAGAGTTTCAAAATAAAATACCTTTGAAATCTCTATTGTATTAGCTATCATCCCTGTTTTTAGATGAGAATAAAACAAAAACTGTCCAGTATCAAAGACTCATCTCACTGCAGGGTGATAGCATGAAACCCCACCTAGTCACTCAGGGAGAATCAGGACATTCTGATGTACAGTTTCAAAATAAAAGACCTTTGAAATCTCATATATGAGCTATCATCCCTCTGTATTTAGATAAGAATAAAACAAAAACTGTCCAGTATCAAATAAAACAAAGACTGTCCCGTATCAAAGACGCATCTCACTCCAGGGTGATAGCAGGACGCCCCATCTAGTCACTCAGGGAGAATCAGGACATTCTGATGTAGAGTCTCAAAATAAAAGACCTTTGAAATCTCATATATGAGCTATAATCCCTCTCTGTTTAGATGAGAATAAAACAAAAACTCTCAAGTATCAAAGACTGATCTGACTCCAGGGTGAGAGCAGGACACCCCATCAAGTCACTCAGAAAAGATCAGGACATTGTGATGTAGAGTTTCAAAATAAAAGACCTTTGAAATCTCATATATGAGCTATCATCCCTCTCTGTTTAGATGAGAATAAAACAAAATCTCTCCAGTATCAAAGACTCATCTCACTCCAGGGTGATAGCAGGACACCCCATCTAGTCACTGAGAAAAATGCAGGACATTCTGATGTAGAGTTTCAAAATAAAATATTTTTGAAATCTCTATTGTATTAGCTATCATCCCTGTTTTTAGATGATAATAAAAGAAAAACTGTCAAGTATCAAAGACTCATCTCACTGCAGGGTGATAGCATGAAACCCCACCTAGTCACTCAGAAAAAATCAGGACATTCTGATGTAGAGTTTCAAAATAAAATACCTTTGAAATCTCTATTGTATGAGCTATCATCCCTGTTTTTAGATGAGAATAAAACAAAAACTGTCCAGTATCAAAGACACATCTCACTCCAGGGTGATAGTAGGACACCCCACCTAGTCACTCAGGGAGAATCAGGACATTCTGATTTAGAGTTTCAAAATAAAATACCTTTGAAGTCTCATATATGAGCTATCATCCCTGTTTTTAGATGGGAATAAAACAAACACTGTCCAGTATCAAAGACTCATCTAACTCCATGGTGATAGCAGGACACCCCATCTAGTAACTCCGAAAAAATCAGGACATTCTGATGTAGAGTTTCAAAATAAAATACATTTGAAATCTCTATTGTATGAGCTATCATCCCTGTTTTTAGATGATAATAAAACAAACACTGTCCAGTATCAAAGACGCATCTCACTCCAGGGTGATAGCAGGACACCCCACCTAGTCACTCAGGGAGAATCAGGACATTCTGATGTAGAGTTTCAAAATAAAAGACCTTTGAAATCTCATATATGAGCTATCATCCCTCTCTGTTTAGATGAGAATAAAACAAAAACTCTCAAGTATCAAAGACTGATCTAACTCCAGGTTGATAGCAGGACACGCCACATAGTCACTCAGAAAAAATCAGGACATTCTGATGTAGTGTTTCAAAATAAAATACCTTTGAAATCTCTATTGTATGAGCTATAAATCCCTATTTTTAGATGAGAATAAAACAAAGACTGTCCAGTATCAAAGACGCATCTCACTCCAAGGTGATAGCAGGACACCCCACCTAGTCACTCAGAAAAAATCAGGACATTCTGATATAGAGTTTCAAAAGAAAATACCTTTGAAATCTCATATATGAGCTATCATCCCTTTTTTTAGATGGGAATAAAACAAACACTGTCCAGTATCAAAGACTCATCTAACTCCATGGTGATAGCAGGACACCCCATCAAGTCACTCAGAAAAAATCAGGACATTCTGATGTAGAGTTTCAAAATAAAAGACCTTTGAAATCTCAGATATGAGCTATCATCCCTCTCTGTTTAGATGAGAATAAAACAAAATCTCTCCAGTATCAAAGACTCATCTCACTCCAGAGTGATAGCAGGACACCCCATCTAGTCACTGAGAAAAAAATCAGGACATTCTGATGTAGAGTTTCAAAATAAAATATTTTTGAAATCTCTATTGTATTAGCTATCATCCCTGTTTTTAGATGAGAATAAAACAAAAACTGTCCAGTATCAAAGACTCATCTCACTCCAGGGTGATAGCAGGACACCCCATCTAGTCACTGAGAAAAAATCAGGACATTCTGATGTGCAGTTTCAATAATAAAAGACGTTTGAAATCTCATATATGAGCTATCATCCCTCTCTATTTAGATAAGAATAAAACAAAAACTGTCCAGTATCAAATACTCATTTCCCTTCAGGGTTATAACAGGACACCCCACCTAGTCACTCAGGGAGAATCAGGACTTTCTGATGTAGAGTTTCAAAATAAAAGAACTTTGAAATCTCTATTGTATGAGCTATAAATCCCTATTTTTAGATGAGAATAAAACAAAGACTGTCCAGTATCAAAGACGCATCTCACTCCAGGGTGATAGCAGGACACCCCACCTAGTCACTCAGAAAAAATCAGGACATTCTGATTTAGAGTTTCAAAAGAAAATACCTTTGAAATCTCATATATGAGCTATCATCCCTTTTTTTAGATGGGAATAAAACAAACACTGTCCAGTATCAAAGACTCATCTAACTCCATGGTGATAGCAGGACACCCCATCAAGTCACTCAGAAAAAATCAGGACATTCTGATGTAGAGTTTCAAAATAAAATACCTTTGAAATCTCTCTTGTATGTGCTATCACCCCTGTTTTTAGATGAGAATAAAACAAAAACTGTCCAGTATCAAAGACTCATCTCACTCCAGGGTGATAGCAGGATACCCCACCTAGTCACTCAGAAAAAATCAGGACATTCTGATGTAGAGTTTCAAAATAAAATACCTTTGAAATCTTTATTGTATGAGCTATCATCACTATTTTTAGATGAGAATAAAACAAAGACTGTCCAGTATCAAAGACGCATCTCACTCCAGGGTGATAGCAGGACACCCCACCTAGTCACTCAGGGAGAATCAGGACAATCTGATGTACAGTTTCAAAATAAAAGACCTTTGAAATCTCTATTGCATGAGCTATCATCCCTGTTTTTAGATGAGAATAAAACAAAGACTGTCCCGTATCAAAGACTCATCTCACTCCAGGGTGATAGCAGGACACCCCATCTAGTCACTCAGAAAAAATCAGGACATTCTGATGTAGAGTTTCAAAATAAAATACCTTTGAAATCTCTATTGTATGAGCTATCATCCCTGTTTTTAGATGAGAATAAAACAAAAACTGTCCAGTATCAAAGACGCATCTCACTCCAGGTTGATAGCAGGACACCCCACCTAGTCACTCAGACAAAATCAGGACATTCTGATGTAGAGTTTCAAAATAAAATACCTTTGAAATCTCTATTGTATGAGCTATCATCCCTGTTTTTAGATGAGAATAAAACAAAAACTGTCCAGTATCAAAGACGCATCTCACTTCAGGGTGATAGCAGGACACCCCACCTAGTCACTCAGGGAGAATCAGGACATTCTGATGTAGAGTTTCAAAATAAAAGACCTTTGAAATTTAATATATGAGCTATCATACCTCTGTATTTAGATAAGAATAAAATAAAAACTGTCCAGTATCAAATACTCATTTTCCTTCAGGGTGATAGCAGGACACCCCACCTAGTCACTCAGGGAGAATCAGGACATTCTAATGTAGAGTTTCAAAATAAAAGACCTTTGAAATCTCATATATGAGCTATTATCTCTGTATTTAGATGAGAATAAAACAAAAACTGTCCAGTATCAAATAAAACAAAGACTGTCCCGTATCAAAGACGCATCTCACTCCAGGGTGATAGCAGGACGCCCCATCTAGTCACTCAGGGAGAATCAGGACATTCTGATGTAGAGTTTCAAAATAAAATACCTTTGAAATCTCTCTTGTATGAGCTATCATCCCTGTTTTTAGATGAGAATAAAACAAAAACTGTCCAGTATCAAAGACTCATCTCACTCCAGGGTGATAGCAGGACACCCCACCTAGTCACTCAGAAAAAATCAGGACATTCTGATGTAGAGTTTCAAATTTAAAATACCTTTGAAATCTCTATTGTATGAGCTATCATCCCTATTTTTAGATGAGAATAAAACAAAGACTGTCCAGTATCAAAGACTCATCTCACTCCAGGGTGATAGCAGGACACCCCACCTAGTCACTCAGGGAGAATCAGGACATTCTGAAGTACAGTTTCAAAATAAAAGACCTTTGAAATCTCTATTGCATGAGCTATCATCCCTGTTTTTAGATGATAATAAAACAAAAACTGTCCTGTATCAAAGACTCATCTCACTCCAGGGTGATAGCAGGACACCCCATCTAGTCACTCAGAAAAAATCAGGACATTCTGGTGTACAGTTTCAAAATAAAATACCTTTGAAGTCTCATATATGAGCTATCATCCCTGTTTTTAGATGAGAATAAAACAATAACTGTCCAATATCAAATACTCATCAAACTCCAGGGTGATAGCAGGACACCCCACCTAGTCACTCAGAAAAAATCAGGACATTCTGATGTACAGTTTCAAAATAAAAGACCTTTGAAATCTCATATATGAGCTATCATCCCTGTTTTTAGATGAGAATAAAACAAAAACTGTCCAGTATCAAAGACTCATCTCACTCCAGGGTGATAGCAGGACACCCCACCTAGTCACTCAGGGAGAATCAGGACATTCTGAAGTACAGTTTCAAAATAAAAGACCTTTGAAATCTCTATTGCATGAGCTATCATCCCTGTTTTTAGATGAGAATAAAACAAAAACTGTCCCGTATCAAAGACTCATCTCACTCCAGGGTGATAGCAGGACACCCCATCTAGTCACTCAGAAAAAATCAGGACATTCTGATGTAGAGTTTCAAAATAAAATACCTTTGAAATCTCTATTGTATGAGCTATCATCCCTATTTTTAGATGAGAATAAAACAAAGACTGTCCAGTATCAAAGACTCATCTCACTCCAGGGTGAAAGCAGGACACCCCATCTAGTCACTCAGAAAAAATCAGGACATTCTGGTGTACAGTTTCAAAATAAAATACCTTTGAAGTCTCATATATGAGCTATCATCCCTGTTTTTAGATGAGAATAAAACAATAACTGTCCAATATCAAAGACTCATCAAACTCCAGGGTGATAGCAGGACACCCGACCTAGTCACTCATAAAAAATCAGGACATTCTGATGTACAGTTTCAAAATAAAAGACCTTTGAAATCTCATATATGAGCTATCATCCCTATTTTTAGATGAGAATAAAACAAAAACTGTCCAGTATCAAAGACTCATCTCACTCCAGGGTGATAGCAGGACACCCCACCTAGTCACTCAGGGAGAATCAGGACATTCTGAAGGACTGTTTCAAAATAAAAGACCTTTGAAATCTCTATTGCATGAGCTATCATCCCTGTTTTTAGATGAGAATAAAACAAAAACTGTCCCGTATCAAAGACTCATCTCACTCCAGGGTGATAGCAGGACACCCCATCTAGTCACTCAGAAAAAATCAGGACATTCTGATGTAGAGTTTCAAAATAAAATACCTTTGAAATCTCTCTTGTATGAGCTATCATCCCTGTTTTTAGATGAGAATAAAACAAATACTGTCCAGTATCAAAGACGCATCTCACTCCAGGGTGATTGCAGGACACCCCATCTAGTCACTCAGAAAAAATCAGGACATTCTGATGTAGAGTTTCAAAATAAAATACCTTTGAAATCTCTCTTGTATGTGCTATCATCCCTGTTTTTAGATGAGAATAAAACAAAAACTGTCCAGTATCAAAGACTCATCTCACTCCAGGGTGATAGCAGGATACCCCACCTAGTCACTCAGAAAAAATCAGGACATTCTGATGTAGAGTTTCAAAATAAAATACCTTTGAAGTCTCATATATGAGCTATCATCCCTGTTTTTAGATGAGAATAAAACAAAAACTGTCCCGTATCAAAGACTCATCTCACTCCAGGGTGATAGCAGGACACCCCATCTAGTCACTCAGAAAAAATCAGGACATTCTGATGTAGAGTTTCAAAATAAAATACCTTTGAAATCTCTATTGTATGAGCTATCATCACTATTTTTAGATGAGAATAAAACAAAGACTGTCCAGTATCAAAGACTCATCTCACTCCAGGGTGAAAGCAGGACACCCCATCTAGTCACTCAGACAAAATCAGGACATTCTGGTGTACAGTTTCAAAATAAAATACCTTTGAAGTCTCATATATGAGCTATCATCCCTGTTTTTAGATGAGAATAAAACAAAAACTGTCCCGTATCAAAGACTCATCTCACTCCAGGGTGATAGCAGGACACCCCATCTAGTCACTCAGAAAAAATCAGGACATTCTGATGTAGAGTTTCAAAATAAAATACCTTTGAAGTCTCATATATGCTATCATCCCTGTTTTTAGATGAGAATAAAACAATAACTGTCCAATATCAAAGACTCATCAAACTCCAGGGTGATAGCAGGACACCCCACCTAGTCACTCAGAAAAAATCAGGACATTCTGATGTACAGTTTCAAAATAAAAGACCTTTGAAATCTCATATATGAGCTATCATCCCTATTTTTAGATGAGAATAAAACAAAAACTGTCCAGTATCAAAGACTCATCTCACTCCAGGGTGATAGCAGGACACCCCACCTAGTCACTCAGGGAGAATCAGGACATTCTGAAGGACAGTTTCAAAATAAAAGACCTTTGAAATCTCTATTGCATGAGCTATCATCCCTGTTTTTAGATGAGAATAAAACAAAAACTGTCCCGTATCAAAGACTCATCTCACTCCAGGGTGATAGCAGGACACCCCATCTAGTCACTCAGTAAAAAATCAGGACATTCTGATGTAGAGTTTCAAAATAAAATACCTTTGAAATCTCTCTTGTATGAGCTATCATCCCTGTTTTTAGATGAGAATAAAACAAATACTGTCCAGTATCAAAGACGCATCTCACTCCAGGGTGATTGCAGGACACCCCATCTAGTCACTCAGAAAAAATCAGGACATTCTGATGTAGAGTTTCAAAATAAAATACCTTTGAAATCTCTCTTGTATGTGCTATCATCCCTGTTTTTAGATGAGAATAAAACAAAAACTGTCCAGTATCAAAGACTCATCTCACTCCAGGGTGATAGCAGGATACCCCACCTAGTCACTCAGAAAAAATCAGGACATTCTGATGTAGAGTTTCAAAATAAAATACCTTTGAAATCTCTATTGTATGAGCTATCATCACTATTTTTAGATGAGAATAAAACAAAGACTGTCCAGTATCAAAGACTCATCTCACTCCAGGGTGAAAGCAGGACACCCCATCTAGTCACTCAGACAAAATCAGGACATTCTGGTGTACAGTTTCAAAATAAAATACCTTTGAAGTCTCATATATGAGCTATCATCCCTGTTTTTAGATGAGAATAAAACAAAAACTGTCCCGTATCAAAGACTCATCTCACTCCAGGGTGATAGCAGGACACCCCATCTAGTCACTCAGAAAAAATCAGGACATTCTGATGTAGAGTTTCAAAATAAAATACCTTTGAAGTCTCATATATGCTATCATCCCTGTTTTTAGATGAGAATAAAACAATAACTGTCCAATATCAAAGACTCATCAAACTCCAGGGTGATAGCAGGACACCCCACCTAGTCACTCAGAAAAAATCAGGACATTCTGATGTACAGTTTCAAAATAAAAGACCTTTGAAATCTCATATATGAGCTATCATCCCTATTTTTAGATGAGAATAAAACAAAAACTGTCCAGTATCAAAGACTCATCTCACTCCAGGGTGATAGCAGGACACCCCACCTAGTCACTCAGGGAGAATCAGGACATTCTGAAGGACAGTTTCAAAATAAAAGACCTTTGAAATCTCTATTGCATGAGCTATCATCCCTGTTTTTAGATGAGAATAAAACAAAAACTGTCCCGTATCAAAGACTCATCTCACTCCAGGGTGATAGCAGGACACCCCATCTAGTCACTCAGAAAAAATCAGGACATTCTGATGTAGAGTTTCAAAATAAAATACCTTTGAAATCTCTATTGTATGAGCTATCATCACTATTTTTAGATGAGAATAAAACAAAGACTGTCCAGAATCAAAGACTCATCTCACTCCAGGGTGAAAGCAGGACACCCCATCTAGTCACTCAGAAAAAATCAGGACATTCTGGTGTACAGTTTCAGAATAAAATACCTTTGAAGTCTCATATATGAGCTATCATCCCTGTTTTTAGATGAGAATAAAACAATAACTGTCCAATATCAAAGACTCATCTCACTCCAGGGTGAAAGCAGGACACCCCATCTAGTCACTCAGACAAAATCAGGACATTCTGGTGTACAGTTTCAAAATAAAATACCTTTGAAGTCTCATATGAGCTATCATCCCTGTTTTTAGATGAGAATAAAACAAAAACTGTCCCGTATCAAAGACTCATCTCACTCCAGGGTGATAGCAGGACACCCCATCTAGTCACTCAGAAAAAATCAGGACATTCTGATGTAGAGTTTCAAAATAAAATACCTTTGAAATCTCTATTGTATGAGCTATCATCCCTGTTTTTAGCTGAGAATAAAACAAAAACTGTCCAGTATCAAAGACGCATCTCACTCCAGGGTGATAGCAGGACACCCCACCTAGTCACTCAGGGAGAATCAGGACAATCTGATGTACAGTTTCAAAATAAAAGACCTTTGAAATCTCTATTGCATGAGCTATCATCCCTGTTTTTAGATGAGAATAAAACAAAGACTGTCCCGTATCAAAGACTCATCTCACTCCAGGGTGATAGCAGGACACCCCATCTAGTCACTCAGAAAAAATCAGGACATTCTGATGTAGAGTTTCAAAATAAAATACCTTTGAAATCTCTATTGTATGAGCTATCATCCCTGTTTTTAGATGAGAATAAAACAAAAACTGTTCAGTATCAAAGACGCATCTCACTCCAGGGTGATAGCAGGACACCCCATCTAGTCACTCAGAAAAAATCAGGACATTCTGATTTAGAGTTTCAAAATAAAATACCTTTGAAATCTCATATATGAGCTATCATCCCTCTGTATTTAGATAAGAATAAAACAAACACTGTCCAGTATCAAATACTCATTTCCCTTCAGGGTGATAACAGGACACCCCACCTAGTCACTCAGGGAGAATCAGGACTTTCTGATGTAGAGTTTCAAAATAAAAGACCTTTGAAATCTCTATTGCATGAGCTATCATCCCTGTTTTTAGATGAGAATAAAACAAATACAGTCCAATATCAAAGACTCATCTCACTCCAGGGTGATAGCAGGACTCCCCACCTAGTCACTCAGGGAGAATCAGGACATTCTGAAGTACAGTTTCAAAATAAAAGACCTTTGAAATCTCTATTGCATGAGCTACCATCCCTGTTTTTAGATGAGAATAAAACAAAAACTGTTCCGTATCAAAGACTCATCTCACTCCAGGGTGATAGCAGGACACCCCATCTAGTAACTCAGAAAAAATCAGGACATTCTGATGTAGAGTTTCAAAATAAAATACCTTTGAAATCTCTATTGTATGAGCTATCATCCCTGTTTTTAGATGAGAATAAAACAAAAACTGTCCAGTATCAAATAAAACAAAGACTGTCCCGTATCAAAGACGCATCTCACTCCAGGGTGATAGCAGGACGCCCCATCTAGTCACTCAGGGAGAATCAGGACATTCTGATGTAGAGTTTCAAAATAAAATACCTTTGAAATCTCTCTTGTATGAGCTATCATCCCTGTTTTTAGATGAGAATAAAACAAAAACTGTCCAGTATCAAAGACTCATCTCACTCCAGGGTGATAGCAGGACACCCCACCTAGTCACTCAGAAAAAATCAGGACATTCTGATGTAGAGTTTCAAATTTAAAATACCTTTGAAATCTCTATTGTATGAGCTATCATCCCTATTTTTAGATGAGAATAAAACAAAGACTGTCCAGTATCAAAGACTCATCTCACTCCAGGGTGATAGCAGGACACCCCACCTAGTCACTCAGGGAGAATCAGGACATTCTGAAGTACAGTTTCAAAATAAAAGACCTTTGAAATCTCTATTGCATGAGCTATCATCCCTGTTTTTAGATGATAATAAAACAAAAACTGTCCTGTATCAAAGACTCATCTCACTCCAGGGTGATAGCAGGACACCCCATCTAGTCACTCAGAAAAAATCAGGACATTCTGATGTAGAGTTTCAAAATAAAATACCTTTGAAATCTCTATTGTATGAGCTATCATCCCTATTTTTAGATGAGAATAAAACAAAGACTGTCCAGTATCAAAGACTCATCTCACTCCAGGGTGAAGGCAGGACACCCCATCTAGTCACTCAGAAAAAATCAGGACATTCTGGTGTACAGTTTCAAAATAAAATACCTTTGAAGTCTCATATATGAGCTATCATCCCTGTTTTTAGATGAGAATAAAACAATAACTGTCCAATATCAAATACTCATCAAACTCCAGGGTGATAGCAGGACACCCCACCTAGTCACTCAGAAAAAATCAGGACATTCTGATGTACAGTTTCAAAATAAAAGACCTTTGAAATCTCATATATGAGCTATCATCCCTATTTTTAGATGAGAATAAAACAAAAACTGTCCAGTATCAAAGACTCATCTCACTCCAGGGTGATAGCAGGACACCCCACCTAGTCACTCAGGGAGAATCAGGACATTCTGAATGACAGTTTCAAAATAAAAGACCTTTGAAATCTCTATTGTATGAGCTATCATCCCTGTTTTTAGATGAGAATAAAACAAAAACTGTCCAGTATCAAAGACTCATCTCACTCCAGGGTGATAGCAGGACACCCCACCTAGTCACTCAGGGAGAATCAGGACATTCTGAAGTACAGTTTCAAAATAAAAGACCTTTGAAATCTCTATTGCATGAGCTATCATCCCTGTTTTTAGATGAGAATAAAACAAAAACTGTCCCGTATCAAAGACTCATCTCACTCCAGGGTGATAGCAGGACACCCCATCTAGTCACTCAGAAAAAATCAGGACATTCTGATGTAGAGTTTCAAAATAAAATACCTTTGAAATCTCTCTTGTATGAGCTATCATCCCTTTTTTTAGATGAGAATAAAACAAAAACTGTCCAGTATCAAAGACTCATCTCACTCCAGGGTGATAGCAGGACACCCCATCTAGTCACTCAGAAAAAATCAGGACATTCTGGTGTACAGTTTCAAAATAAAATACCTTTGAAATCTCTCTTGTATGAGCTATCATCCCTGTTTTTAGATGAGAATAAAACAAAAACTGTCCAGTATCAAAGACTCATCTCACTCCAGGGTGATAGCAGGACACCCCACCTAGTCACTCAGAAAAAATCAGGACATTCTGATTTCGAGTTTCAAAATAAAATACCTTTGAAATCTCTATTGTATGAGCTATCATCCCTATTTTTAGATGAGAATAAAACAAAGACTGTCCAGTATCAAAGACTCATCTCACTCCAGGGTGAAAGCAGGACACCCCATCTAGTCACTCAGAAAAAATCAGGACATTCTGGTGTACAGTTTCAAAATAAAATACCTTTGAAGTCTCATATATGAGCTATCATCCCTGTTTTTAGATGAGATCAAAACAATAACTGTCCAATATCAAAGACTCATCAAACTCCAGGGTGATAGCAGGACACCCCACCTAGTCACCCAGACAAAATCAGGACATTCTGATGTACAGTTTCAAAATAAAAGACCTTTGAAATCTCATATATGAGCTATCATCCCTATTTTTAGATGAGAATAAAACAAAAACTGTCCAGTATCAAAGACTCATCTCACTCCAGGGTGATAGCAGGACACCCCACCTAGTCACTCAGGGAGAATCAGGACATTCTGAAGGACAGTTTCAAAATAAAAGACCTTTGAAATCTCTATTGCATGAGCTATCATCCCTGTTTTTAGATGAGAATAAAACAAAAACTGTCCCGTATCAAAGACTCATCTCACTCCAGGGTGATAGCAGGACACCCCATCTAGTCACTCAGTAAAAAATCAGGACATTCTGATGTAGAGTTTCAAAATAAAATACCTTTGAAATCTCTCTTGTATGAGCTATCATCCCTGTTTCTAGATGAGAATAAAACAAATACTGTCCAGTATCAAAGACGCATCTCACTCCAGGGTGATTGCAGGACACCCCATCTAGTCACTCAGAAAAAATCAGGACATTCTGATGTAGAGTTTCAAAATAAAATACCTTTGAAATCTCTCTTGTATGTGCTATCATCCCTGTTTTTAGATGAGAATAAAACAAAAACTGTCCAGTATCAAAGACTCATCTCACTCCAGGGTGATAGCAGGATACCCCATCTTGTCACTCAGAAAAAATCAGGACATTCTGATGTAGAGTTTCAAAATAAAATACCTTTGAAATCTCTATTGTATGAGCTATCATCACTATTTTTAGATGAGAATAAAACAAAGACTGTCCAGTATCAAAGACTCATCTCACTCCAGGGTGAAAGCAGGACACCCCATCTAGTCACTCAGAAAAAATCAGGACATTCTGGTGTACAGTTTCAGAATAAAATACCTTTGAAGTCTCATATATGAGCTATCATCCCTGTTTTTAGATGAGAATAAAACAATAACTGTCCAATATCAAAGACTCATCTCACTCCAGGGTGAAAGCAGGACACCCCATCTAGTCACTCAGACAAAATCAGGACATTCTGGTGTACAGTTTCAAAATAAAATACCTTTGAAGTCTCATATATGAGCTATCATCCCTGTTTTTAGATGAGAATAAAACAAAAACTGTCCAGTATCAAAGACGCATCTCACTCCAGGGTGATAGCAGGACACCCCACCTAGTCACTCAGGGAGAATCAGGACATTCTGATGTACAGTTTCAAAATAAAAGACCTTTGAAATCTCTATTGCATGAGCTATCATCCCTGTTTTTAGATGAGAATAAAACAAAGACTGTCCCGTATCAAAGACTCATCTCACTCCAGGGTGATAGCAGGACACCCCATCTAGTCACTCAGAAAAAATCAGGACATTCTGATGTAGAGTTTCAAAATAAAATACCTTTGAAATCTCTATTGTATGAGCTATCATCCCTGTTTTTAGATGAGAATAAAACAAAAACTGTCCAGTATCAAAGACGCATCTCACTCCAGGGTGATAGCAGGACACCCCATCTAGTCACTCAGAAAAAATCAGGACATTCTGATTTAGAGTTTCAAAATAAAATACCTTTGAAATCTCATATATGAGCTATCATCCCTCTGTATTTAGATAAGAATAAAACAAACACTGTCCAGTATCAAATACTCATTTCCCTTCAGGGTGATAACAGGACACCCCACCTAGTCACTCAGGGAGAATCAGGACATTCTGAAGTACAGTTTCAAAATAAAAGACCTTTGAAATCTCTATTGCATGAGCTACCATCCCTGTTTTTAGATGAGAATAAAACAAAAACTGTTCCGTATCAAAGACTCATCTCACTCCAGGGTGATAGCAGGACACCCCATCTAGTCACTCAGAAAAAATCAGGACATTCTGATGTAGAGTTTCAAAATAAAATACCTTTGAAATCTCTATTGTATGAGCTATCATCCCTGTTTTTAGATGAGAATAAAACAAAAACTGTCCAGTATCAAAGACGCATCTCACTCCAGGGTGATAGCAGGACACCCCACCTAGTCACTCAGAAAAAATCAGGACATTCTGATGTAGAGTTTCAAAATAAAATACCTTTGAAATCTCTATTGTATGAGCTATCATCCCTATTTTTAGATGAGAATAAAACAAAGACTGTCCAGTATCAAATACGCATCTCACTCCAGGGTGATAGCAGGACACCCCACCTAGTCATTCAGGGAGAATCAGGACATTCTGATTTAGATTTTCAAAATAAAATACCTTTGAAGTCTCATATATGAGCTATCATCCCTGTTTTTAGATGGGAATAAAACAAACACTGTCCAGTATCAAAGACTCATCTAACGCCATGGTGATAGCAGGACACCCCATCAAGTCACTCAGAAAAAATCAGGACATTCTGATGTAGAGTTTCAAAATAAAATACCTTTGAAATCTCTATTGTATGAGCTATCATCCCTGTTTTTAGATGAGAATAAAACAAAAACTGTCCAGTATCAAAGACTCATCTCACTCCAGGGTGATAGCAGGACACCCCACCTAGTCACTCAGGGAGAATCAGGACATTCTGAAGTACAGTTTCAAAATAAAAGACCTTTGAAATCTCTATTGCATGAGCTATCATCCCTATTTTTAGATGAGAATAAAACAAAAACTGTCCAGTATAAAAGACTCATCTCACTCCAGGGTGATAGCAGGACACCCCACCTAGTCACTCAGGGAGAATCAGGACATTCTGAAGTACAGTTTCAAAATAAAAGACCTTTGAAATCTCTATTGTATGAGCTATCATCCCTGTTTTTAGATGAGAATAAAACAAAAACTGTCCCGTATCAAAGACTCATCTCACTCCAGGGTGATAGCAGGACACCCCACCTAGTCACTCAGTGAGAATCAGGACATTCTGAAGTACAGTTTCAAAATAAAAGACCTTTGAAATCTCTATTGCATGAGCTATCATCCCTGTTTTTAGATGAGAATAAAACAAAAACTGTCCCGTATCAAAGACTCATCTCACTCCAGGGTGATAGCAGGACACCCAACCTAGTCACTCAGAAAAAATCAGGACATTCTGATGAAGAGTTTCAAAATAAAAAACCTTTGAAATCTCTATTGCATGAGCTATCATCCCTGTTTTTAGATGAGAATAAAACAAAAACTGTCCAGTATCAAAGACGCATCTCACTCCAGTGTGATAGCAGGACACCCCATCTAGTCACTCAGAAAAAATCAGGACATTCTGGTGTACAGTTTCAAAATAAAATACCTTTGAAATCTCTATTGTATGAGCTATCATCCCTGTTTTTAGATGAGAATAAAACAAAAACTGTCCAGTATCAAAGACGCATCTCACTCCAGGGTGATAGCAGGACACCCCATCTAGTCACTCAGAAAAAATCAGGACATTCTGGTGTACAGTTTCAAAATAAAATACCTTTGAATTCTCATATATGAGCTATCATCCCTGTTTTTAGATGAGAATAAAACAATAACTGTCCAATATCAAAGACTCATCAAACTCCAGGGTGATAGCAGGACACCCCACCTAGTCACTCAGAAAAAATCAGGACATTCTGATGTACAGTTTCAAAATAAAAGACCTTTGAAATCTCATATATGAGCTATCATCCCTCTCTGTTTAGATGAGAATAAAACAAAAACTGTCCAGTATCAAAGACTCATCTCACTCCAGGGTGATAGCAGGACACCCCAACTAGTCACTCAGGGAGAAACAGGACATTCTGCAGGACAGTTTCAAAATAAAAGACCTTTGAAATCTCTATTGCATGAGCTATCATCCCTGTTTTTAGATGAGAATAAAACAAAAACTGTCCCGTATCAAAGACTCATCTCACTCCAGGGTGATAGCAGGACACCCCATCTAGTCACTCAGAAAGAAACAGGACATTCTGGTGTACAGTTTCAAAATAAAATACCTTTGAAGTCTCATATATGAGCTATCATCCCTGTTTTTAGATGAGAATAAAACAATAACTGTCCAATATCAAAGCCTCATCAAACTCCAGGGTGATAGCAGGACACCCCACCTGCACAACACGCACACGCTACAGTGAATGTTTATGCATATCTTAAGTTCCAGTGTTAATGTTTTGATGCTGCTTTGCGACTGGGATATCTGATATTTAAAAATTGTCATCTGTTTTTAGATGAGAATAAAACAAAAACTGTCCCGTATCAAAGACTCATCTCACTCCAGGGTGATAGCAGGACACCCCATCTAGTCACTCAGAAAAAATCAGGACATTCTGATGTAGAGTTTCAAAATAAAATACCTTTGAAATCTCGATTGTATGAGCTATCATCCCTGTTTTTAGATGAGAATAAAACAAAAACTGTCCAGTATCAAAGACGCATCTCACTCCAGGGTGATAGCAGGACACCCCATGTAGTCACTCAGAAAAAATCAGGACATTCTGATGTAGAGTTTCAAAATAAAATACCTTTGAAATCTCTCCTGTATGAGCTATCATCCCTGTTTTTAGATGAGAATAAAACAAAAACTGTCCAGTATCAAAGACTCATCTCATTCCAGGGTGATAGCAGGACACCCCACCTAGTCACTCAGAAAAAATCAGGACATTCTGATGTAGAGTTTCAAAATAAAATACCTTTGAAATCTCTATTGTATGAGCTATCATCCCTATATTTAGATGAGAATAAAACAAAGACTGTCCAGTATCAAAGACTCATCTCACTCCAGGGTGAAAGCAGCACACCCCATCTAGTCACTCAGAAAAAATCAGGACATTCTGGTGTACAGTTTCAAAATAAAATACCTTTGAAGTCTCATATATGAGCTATCATCCCTGTTTTTAGATGAGAATAAAACAATAACTGTCCAATATCAAAGACTCATCAAACTCCAGGGTGATAGCAGGACACCCCACCTAGTCACTCAGGGAGAATCAGGACATTCTGATGTAGAGTTTCAAAATAAAAGACCTTTGAAATCTCATATATGAGCTATCATCCCTCTGTATTTAGATAAGAATAAAACAAAAACTGTCCAGTATCAAAGACGCATCTCACTCCAGGGTGATAGCAGGACACCCCACCTAGTCACTCAGGGGGAATCAGGACATTCTGATGTAGAGTTTCAAAATAAAAGACCTTTGAAATCTCATATATGAGCTATAATCCCTCTCTGTTTAGATGAGAATAAAACAAAAACTGTCCAGTATCAAATACGCATCTCACTCCAGGGTGATAGCAGGACACCCCACCTAGTCATTCAGGGAGAATCAGGACATTCTGATTTTGAGTTTCAAAATAAAATACCTTTGAAATCTCTATTGTATGAGCTATCATCCCTGTTTTTAGATGAGAATAAAACAAAAACGGTCCAGTATCAAAGACGCATCTCACTCCAGGGTGATAGCAGGACACCCCACCTAGTCACTCAGGGAGAATCAGGACATTCTGATGTAGAGTTTCAAAATAAAAGACCTTTGAAATCTCATATATGAGCTATCATCCCTCTCTGTTTAGATGAGAATAAAACAAAAACTGTCCAGTATCAAAGACTCATCTCACTCCAGGGTGATAGCAGGACACCCCACCTAGACACTCAGAAAAAATCAGGACATTCTGATGTAGAGTTTCAAAATAAAATACCTTTGAAATCTCTATTGTATGAGCTATCATCCCTATATTTAGATGAGTATAAAACAAAGACTGTCCAGTATCAAAGACGCATCTCACTCCAGGGTGATAGCAGGACACCCCACCTAGTCACTCAGAAAAAATCAGGACATTCTGATTTAGAGTTTCAAAATAAAATACCTTTGAAATCTCATATATGAGCTATCATCCCTGTTTTTAGATGAGAATAAAACAATAACTGTCCAGTATCAAAAACTCATCTCACTCCAGGGTGATAGCATGACACCCCACCTAGTCACTCAGGGAGAATCAGGACATTCTGATGTAGAGTTTCAAAATAAAAGACCTTTGAAATCTCATATATGAGCTATCATCCCACTGTATTTAGATAAGAATAAAACAAACACTGTCCAGTATCAAATACTCATTTCCCTTCAGGGTGATAACAGGACACCCCACCTAGTCACTCAGGGAGAATCAGGACTTTCTGAAGTACAGTTTCAAAATAAAAGACCTTTGAAATCTCTATTGCATGAGCTATCATCCCTGTTTTTAGATGAGAATAAAACAAATACAGTCCAATATCAAAGACTCATCTCACTCCAGGGTGATAGCAGGACTCCCCACCTAGTCACTCAGGGAGAATCAGGACATTCTGAAGTACAGTTTCAAAATAAAAGACCTTTGAAATCTCTATTGCATGAGCTATCATCCCTGTTTTTAGATGAGAATAAAACAAAAACTGTCCCGTATCAAAGACTCATCTAACTCCAGGGTGATAGCAGGACACCCCATCTAGTCACTCAGAAAAAATCTGGACATTCTGATGTAGAGTTTCAAAATAAAATACCTTTGAAATCTCTATTGTATGAGCTATCATCCCTGTTTTTAGATGAGAATAAAACAAAAACTGTCCAGTATCAAAGACGCATCTCACTCCAGGGTGATAGCAGGACACCCCATCTAGTCACTCAGAATAAATCAGGACATTCTGATGTAGAGTTTCAAAATAAAATACCTTTGAAATCTCTATTGTATGAGCTATGATCCCTGTTTTTAGATGAGAATAAAACAAACACTGTCCAGTATCAAAGACGCATCTCACTCCAGGGTGATAGCAGGACACCCCACCTAGTCACTCAGGGGGAATCAGGACATTCTGATGTAGAGTTTCAAAATAAAAGACCTTTGAAATCTCATATATGAGCTATAATCCCTCTCTGTTTAGATGAGAATAAAACAAAAACTGTCCAGTATCAAATACGCATCTCACTCCAGGGTGATAGCAGGACACCCCACCTAGTCATTCAGGGAGAATCAGGACATTCTGATTTTGAGTTTCAAAATAAAATACCTTTGAAGTCTCATATATGAGCTATCATCCCTGTTTTTAGATGGGAATAAACACTGTCCAGTATCAAAGACTCATCTCACTCCAGGGTGATAGCAGGACACCCCATCTAGTCACTCAGAAAAAATCAGGACATTCTGATGTAGAGTTTCAAAATAAAATACCTTTGAAATATCTATTGTATGAGCTATCATCCCTGTTTTTAGATGAGAATAAAACAAAAAATGTCCAGTATCAAAGACTCATCTCACTCCAGGGTGATAGCAGGACACCCCACCTAGTCACTCAGAAAAAATCAGGACATTCTGGTTTACAGTTTCAAAATAAAATACCTTTGAAGTCTCATATATGAGCTATCATCCCTGTTTTTAGATGAGAATAAAACAATAACTGTCGAATATCAAAGACTCATCAAACTCCAGGTGATAGCGGGACACCCCACCTAGTCACTCAGAAAAAATCAGGACATTCTGATGTACAGTTTCAAAATAAAAGACCTTTGAAATCTCATATATGAGCTATCATCCCTCTCTGTTTAGATGAGAATAAAACAAAAACTGTCCAGTATCAAAGACTCATCTCACTCCAGGGTGATAGCAGGACACCCCACCTAGTCACTCAGGGAGAATCAGGACATTCTGAAGGACAGTTTCAAAATAAAAGACCTTTGAAATCTCTATTGTATGAGCTATCATCCCTGTTTTTAGATGAGAATAAAACAAAAACTGTCCAGTATCAAAGACGCATCTCACTCCAGGGTGATAGCAGGACACCCCACCTAGTCACTCAGGGAGAATCAGGACTTTCTGATGTAGAGTTTCAAAATAAAAGACCTTTGAAATTTCTATTGCATGAGCTATCATCCCTGTTTTTAGATGAGAATAAAACAAATACTGTCCAATATCAAAGACTCATCTCACTCCAAGGTGATAGCAGGACTCCCCACCTAGTCACTCAGGGAGAATCAGGACATTCTGAAGTACAGTTTCAAAATAAAAGACCTTTGAAATCTCTATTGCATGAGCTATCATCCCTGTTTTTAGATGAGAATAAAACAAAAACTGTCCAGTATCAAAGACGCATCTCACTCCAGGGTGATAGCAGGACACCCCACCTAGTCACTCAGGGAGAATCAGGACATTCTGATGTAGAGTTTCAAAATAAAAGACCTTTGAAATCTCATATATGAGCTATAATCCCTCTCTGTTTAGATGAGAATAAAACAAAAACTCTCAAGTATCAAAGACTGATCTCACTCCAGGGTGATAGCAGGACACGCCACCTAGTCACTCAGAAAAAATCAGGACATTCTGATGTACAGTTTCAAAATAAAAGACCTTTGAAATCTCATATATGAGCTATCATCCCTCTCTGTTTAGATGAGAATAAAACAAAAACTGTCCAGTATCAAAGACTCATCTCAATCCAGGGTGATAGCAGGACACCCCACCTAGTCACTCAGAAAAAATCAGGACATTCTGATTTAGAGTTTCAAAATAAAATACCTTTGAAATCTCATATATGAGCTATCATCCCTGTTTTTAGATGAGAATAAAACAATAACTGTCCAGTATCAAAAACTCATCTCACTCCAGGGTGATAGCATGACACCCCACCTAGTCACTCAGGGAGAATCAGGACATTCTGATGTAGAGTTTCAAAATAAAAGACCTTTGAAATCTCATATATGAGCTATCATCCCACTGTATTTAGATAAGAATAAAACAAACACTGTCCAGTATCAAATACTCATTTCCCTTCAGGGTGATAACAGGACACCCCACCTAGTCACTCAGGGAGAATCAGGACTTTCTGAAGTACAGTTTCAAAATAAAAGACCTTTGAAATCTCTATTGCATGAGCTATCATCCCTGTTTTTAGATGAGAATAAAACAAAAACTGTCCAGTATCAAAGACGCATCTCACTCCAGGGTGATAGCAGGACACCCCACCTAGTCACTCAGGGAGAATCAGGATATTCTGATGTAGAGTTTCAAAATAAAAGACCTTTGAAATCTCATATATGAGCTATAATCCCTCTCTGTTTAGATGAGAATAAAACAAAAACTCTCAAGTATCAAAGACTGATCTCACTCCAGGGTGATAGCAGGACACGCCACCTAGTCACTCAGAAAAAATCAGGACATTCTGATGTACAGTTTCAAAATAAAAGACCTTTGAAATCTCATATATGAGCTATCATCCCTCTCTGTTTAGATGAGAATAAAACAAAAACTGTCCAGTATCAAAGACTCATCTCACTCCAGGGTGATAGCAGGACTCCCCACCTAGTCACTCAGGGAGAATCAGGACATTCTGATGTAGAGTTTCAAAATAAAAGACCTTTGAAATCTCATATATGAGCTATAATCCCTCTCTGTTTAGATGAGAATAAAACAAAAACTCTCAAGTATCAAAGACTGATCTCACGCCAGGGTGATAGCAGGACACGCCACCTAGTCACTCAGAAAAAATCAGGACATTCTGATGTACAGTTTCAAAATAAAAGACCTTTGAAATCTCATATATGAGCTATCATCCCTCTCTGTTTAGATGAGAATAAAACAAAAACTGTCCAGTATCAAAGACTCATCTAACTCCAGGGTGATAGCAGGACACCCCACCTAGACACTCAGAAAAAATCAGGACATTCTGATGTAGAGTTTCAAAATAAAATACCTTTGAAATCTCTATTGTATGAGCTATGATCCCTGTTTTTAGATGAGAATAAAACAAACACTGTCCAGTATCAAAGACGCATCTCACTCCAGGGTGATAGCAGGACACCCCACCTAGTCACTCAGGGGGAATCAGGACATTCTGATGTAGAGTTTCAAAATAAAAGACCTTTGAAATCTCATATATGAGCTATAATCCCTCTCTGTTTAGATGAGAATAAAACAAAAACTGTCCAGTATCAAATACGCATCTCACTCCAGGGTGATAGCAGGACACCCCACCTAGTCATTCAGGGAGAATCAGGACATTCTGATTTTGAGTTTCAAAATAAAATACCTTTGAAGTCTCATATATGAGCTATCATCCCTGTTTTTAGATGGGAATAAACACTGTCCAGTATCAAAGACTCATCTCACTCCAGGGTGATAGCAGGACACCCCATCTAGTCACTCAGAAAAAATCAGGACATTCTGATGTAGAGTTTCAAAATAAAATACCTTTGAAATATCTATTGTATGAGCTATCATCCCTGTTTTTAGATGAGAATAAAACAAAAAATGTCCAGTATCAAAGACTCATCTCACTCCAGGGTGATAGCAGGACACCCCACCTAGTCACTCAGAAAAAATCAGGACATTCTGGTTTACAGTTTCAAAATAAAATACCTTTGAAGTCTCATATATGAGCTATCATCCCTGTTTTTAGATGAGAATAAAACAATAACTGTCGAATATCAAAGACTCATCAAACTCCAGGTGATAGCGGGACACCCCACCTAGTCACTCAGAAAAAATCAGGACATTCTGATTTACAGTTTCAAAATAAAAGACCTTTGAAATCTCATATATGAGCTATCATCCCTCTCTGTTTAGATGAGAATAAAACAAAAACTGTCCAGTATCAAAGACTCATCTCACTCCAGGGTGATAGCAGGACACCCCACCTAGTCACTCAGGGAGAATCAGGACATTCTGAAGGACAGTTTCAAAATAAAAGACCTTTGAAATCTCTATTGTATGAGCTATCATCCCTGTTTTTAGATGAGAATAAAACAAAAACTGTCCAGTATCAAAGACGCATCTCACTCCAGGGTGATAGCAGGACACCCCACCTAGTCACTCAGGGAGAATCAGGACTTTCTGATGTAGAGTTTCAAAATAAAAGACCTTTGAAATTTCTATTGCATGAGCTATCATCCCTGTTTTTAGATGAGAATAAAACAAATACTGTCCAATATCAAAGACTCATCTCACTCCAAGGTGATAGCAGGACTCCCCACCTAGTCACTCAGGGAGAATCAGGACATTCTGAAGTACAGTTTCAAAATAAAAGACCTTTGAAATCTCTATTGCATGAGCTATCATCCCTGTTTTTAGATGAGAATAAAACAAAAACTGTCCAGTATCAAAGACGCATCTCACTCCAGGGTGATAGCAGGACACCCCACCTAGTCACTCAGGGAGAATCAGGACATTCTGATGTAGAGTTTCAAAATAAAAGACCTTTGAAATCTCATATATGAGCTATAATCCCTCTCTGTTTAGATGAGAATAAAACAAAAACTCTCAAGTATCAAAGACTGATCTCACTCCAGGGTGATAGCAGGACACGCCACCTAGTCACTCAGAAAAAATCAGGACATTCTGATGTACAGTTTCAAAATAAAAGACCTTTGAAATCTCATATATGAGCTATCATCCCTCTCTGTTTAGATGAGAATAAAACAAAAACTGTCCAGTATCAAAGACTCATCTCAATCCAGGGTGATAGCAGGACACCCCACCTAGTCACTCAGAAAAAATCAGGACATTCTGATTTAGAGTTTCAAAATAAAATACCTTTGAAATCTCATATATGAGCTATCATCCCTGTTTTTAGATGAGAATAAAACAATAACTGTCCAGTATCAAAAACTCATCTCACTCCAGGGTGATAGCATGACACCCCACCTAGTCACTCAGGGAGAATCAGGACATTCTGATGTAGAGTTTCAAAATAAAAGACCTTTGAAATCTCATATATGAGCTATCATCCCACTGTATTTAGATAAGAATAAAACAAACACTGTCCAGTATCAAATACTCATTTCCCTTCAGGGTGATAACAGGACACCCCACCTAGTCACTCAGGGAGAATCAGGACTTTCTGAAGTACAGTTTCAAAATAAAAGACCTTTGAAATCTCTATTGCATGAGCTATCATCCCTGTTTTTAGATGAGAATAAAACAAAAACTGTCCAGTATCAAAGACGCATCTCACTCCAGGGTGATAGCAGGACACCCCACCTAGTCACTCAGGGAGAATCAGGATATTCTGATGTAGAGTTTCAAAATAAAAGACCTTTGAAATCTCATATATGAGCTATAATCCCTCTCTGTTTAGATGAGAATAAAACAAAAACTCTCAAGTATCAAAGACTGATCTCACTCCAGGGTGATAGCAGGACACGCCACCTAGTCACTCAGAAAAAATCAGGACATTCTGATGTACAGTTTCAAAATAAAAGACCTTTGAAATCTCATATATGAGCTATCATCCCTCTCTGTTTAGATGAGAATAAAACAAAAACTGTCCAGTATCAAAGACTCATCTCACTCCAGGGTGATAGCAGGACTCCCCACCTAGTCACTCAGGGAGAATCAGGACATTCTGATGTAGAGTTTCAAAATAAAAGACCTTTGAAATCTCATATATGAGCTATAATCCCTCTCTGTTTAGATGAGAATAAAACAAAAACTCTCAAGTATCAAAGACTGATCTCACGCCAGGGTGATAGCAGGACACCCCATCTAGTCACTCAGAAAAAATCTGGACATTCTGATGTAGAGTTTCAAAATAAAATACCTTTGAAATCTCTATTGTATGAGCTATCATCCCTGTTTTTAGATGAGAATAAAACAAAAACTGTCCAGTATCAAAGACGCATCTCACTCCAGGGTGATAGCAGGACACCCCATCTAGTCACTCAGAATAAATCAGGACATTCTGATGTAGAGTTTCAAAATAAAATACCTTTGAAATCTCTATTGTATGAGCTATGATCCCTGTTTTTAGATGAGAATAAAACAAAAACTGTCCAGTATCAAAGACGCATCTCACTCCAGGGTGATAGCAGGACACCCCACCTAGTCACTCAGGGGGAATCAGGACATTCTGATGTAGAGTTTCAAAATAAAAGACCTTTGAAATCTCATATATGAGCTATAATCCCTCTCTGTTTAGATGAGAATAAAACAAAAACTGTCCAGTATCAAATACGCATCTCACTCCAGGGTGATAGCAGGACACCCCACCTAGTCATTCAGGGAGAATCAGGACATTCTGATTTTGAGTTTCAAAATAAAATACCTTTGAAGTATCATATATGAGCTATCATCCCTGTTTTTAGATGGGAATAAAACAAACACTGTCCAGTATCAAAGACTCATCTCACTCCAGGGTGATAGCAGGACACCCCATCTAGTCACTCAGAAAAAATCAGGACATTCTGATGTAGAGTTTCAAAATAAAATACCTTTGAAATATCTATTGTATGAGCTATCATCCCTGTTTTTAGATGAGAATAAAACAAAAAATGTCCAGTATCAAAGACTCATCTCACTCCAGGGTGATAGCAGGACACCCCACCTAGTCACTCAGAAAAAATCAGGACATTCTGATGTAGAGTTTCAAAATAAAATACCTTTGAAATCTCTATTGTATGAGCTATCATCCCTATATTTAGATGAGAATAAAACAAAGACTGTCCAGTATCACAGAATCATCTGACTCCAGGGTGATAGCAGGACACCCCATCTAGTCACTCAGAAAAAATCAGGATATTCTGGTTTACAGTTTCAAAATAAAATACCTTTGAAGTCTCATATATGAGCTATCATCCCTGTTTTTAGATGAGAATAAAACAATAACTGTCGAATATCAAAGACTCATCAAACTCCAGGTGATAGCAGGACACCCCACCTAGTCACTCAGGGAGAATCAGGACATTCTGAAGGACAGTTTCAAAATAAAAGACCTTTGAAATCTCTATTGTATGAGCTATCATCCCTGTTTTTAGATGAGAATAAAACAAAAACTGTCCAGTATCAAAGACGCATCTCACTCCAGGGTGATAGCATGACACCCCACCTAGTCACTCAAGGAGAATCAGGACTTTCTGATGTAGAGTTTCAAAATAAAAGACCTTTGAAATTTATATTGCATAAGCTATCATCCCTGTTTTTAGATGAGAATAAAACAAATACTGTCCAATATCAAAGACTCATCTCACTCCAGGGTGATAGCATGACACCCCACCTAGTCACTCAAGGAGAATCAGGACTTTCTGATGTAGAGTTTCAAAATAAAAGACCTTTGAAGTCTCATATATGAGCTATCATCCCTGTTTTTAGATGGGAATAAAACAAACACTGTCCAGTATCAAAGACTCATCTAACTCCATGGTGATAGCAGGACACCCCACCTAGTCACTCAGAAAAAGTTAGGACATTCTGATGTAGAGTTTCAAAATAAAATACCTTTGAAATCTCTATTGTATGAGCTATCATCCCTGTTTTTAGATGAGAATAAAACAAAAACTGTCCAGTATCAAAGACTCATCTTACTCCAGGGTGATAGCAGGACACCCCATCTAGTCACCCAGAAAAAATCAGGACATTCTGATTTAGAGTTTCAAAATAAAATACCTTTGAAATCTCTATTGTATGAGCTATCATCCCTGTATTTAGATGAGAATAAAACAAAAACTGTCCAGTATCAAAGACTCATCTCACTCCAGGGTGATAGCAGGACACCCCACCTAGTCACTCAGAAAAAATCAGGACATTCTGATGTAGAGTTTCAAAATAAAATACCTTTGAAATCTCTATTGTATGAGCTATCATCCCTATATTTAGATGAGAATAAAACAAAGACTGTCCAGTATCAAAGAATCATCTCACTCCAGGGTGATAGCAGGACACCCCATCTAGTCACTCAGAAAAAATCAGGACATTCTGGTTTACAGTTTCAAAATAAAATACCTTTGAAGTCTCATATATGAGCTATCATCCCTGTTTTTAGATGAGAATAAAACAATAACTGTCGAATATCAAAGACTCATCAAACTCCAGGTGATAGCAGGACACCTCACCTAGTCACTCAGAAAAAATCAGGACATTCTGATGTACAGTTTCAAAATAAAAGACCTTTGAAATCTCATATATGAGCTATCATCCCTCTCTGTTTAGATGAGAATAAAACAAAAACTGTCCAGTATCAAAGACTCATCTCACTCCAGGGTGATAGCAGGACACCCCACATAGTCACTCAGGGAGAATCAGGACATTCTGAAGGACAGTTTCAAAATAAAAGACCTTTGAAATCTCTATTGTATGAGCTATCATCCCTGTTTTTAGATGAGAATAAAACAAAAACTGTCCAGTATCAAAGACGCATCTCACTCCAGGGTGATAGCAGGACACCCCATCTAGTCACTCCGAAAAAATCAGGACATTCTGATGTAGAGTTTCAAAATAAAATACCTTTGAAATCTCTATTGTATGAGCTATCATCCCTGTTTTTAGATGAGAATAAAACAAAAACTGTCCAGTATCAAAGACGCATCTCACTCCAGGGTGATAGCAGGACACCCCACCTAGTCACTCAGGGAGAATCAGGACATTCTGATGTAGAGTTTCAAAATAAAAGACCTTTGAAATCACATATATGAGCTATCATCCCTCTCTGTTTAGATGAGAATAAAACAAAAACTGTCCAGTATCAAAGACTCATCTCAATCCAGGGTGATAGCAGGACACCCCACCTTGTCACTCAGAAAAAATCAGGACATTCTGATGTAGAGTTTCAAAATAAAATACCTTTGAAATCTCTATTGTATGAGCTATCATCCCTATTTTTAGATGAGAATAAAACAAAGACTGTCCAGTATCAAAGACGCATCTCACTCCAGGGTGATAGCAGGACACCCCACCTAGTCACTCAGAAAAAATCAGGACATTCTGATTTAGAGTTTCAAAATAAAAGACCTTTGAAATCTCTATTGTATGAGCTATCATCCCTGTTTTTAGATGAGAATAAAACAAAAACTGTCCAGTATCAAAGATGCATCTTACTCCAGGGTGATAGCATGACACCCCACCTAGTCACTCAGGGAGAATCAGGACTTTCTGATGTAGAGTTTCAAAATAAAAGACCTTTGAAATCTCTATTGCATGAGCTATCATCCCTGTTTTTAGATGAGAATAAAACAAAAACTGTCCAGTATCAAAGACGCATCTCACTCCAGGGTGATAGCAGGACACCCCACCTAGTCACTCAGGGAGAATCAGGACATTCTGATGTAGAGTTTCAAAATAAAAGACCTTTGAAATCTCATATATGAGCTATCATCCCTCTCTGTTTAGATGAGAATAAAACAAACACTGTCCAGTATCAAAGACTCATCTCACTCCAGGGTGATAGCAGGACACCCCACCTAGTCACTCAGAAAAAATCAGGACATTCTGATGTAGAGTTTCAAAATAAAATACCTTTGACATCTCTATTGTATGAGCTATCATCCCTATTTTTAGATGAGAATAAAACAAAGACTGTCCAGTATCAAAAACTCATCTCACTCCAGGGTGATAGCAGGACTCCCCACCTAGTCACTCAGGGAGAATCAGGACATTCTGAAGTACAGTTTCAAAATAAAAGACCTTTGAAATCTCTATTGCATGAGCTATAATCCCTGTTTTTAGATGAGAATAAAACAAAAACTGTCCCGTATCAAAGACTCATCTCACTCCAGGGTGATAGCAGGACACCCCATCTAGTCACTCAGAATAAATCAGGACATTCTGATGTAGAGTTTCAAAATAAAATACCTTTGAAATCTCTATTGTATGAGCTATGATCCCTGTTTTTAGATGAGAATAAAACAAAAACTGTCCAGTATCAAAGACGCATCTCACTCCAGGGTGATAGCAGGACACCCCACCTAGTCACTCAGGGAGAATCAGGACATTCTGATGTAGAGTTTCAAAATAAAAGACCTTTGAAATCTCATATATGAGCTATCATCCCTCTCTGTTTAGATGAGAATAAAACAAACACTGTCCAGTATCAAAGACTCATCTCACTCCAGGGTGATAGCAGGACACCCCACCTAGTCACTCAGAAAAAATCAGGACATTCTGATGTAGAGTTTCAAAATAAAATACCTTTGAAATCTCTATTGTATGAGCTATCATCCCTATTTTTAGATGAGAATAAAACAAAGACTGTCCAGTATCAAAGACTCATCTCACTCCAGGGTGAAAGCAGGACACCCCATCTAGTCACTCAGAAAAAATCAGGACATTCTGGTTTACAGTTTCAAAATAAAATACCTTTGAAGTCTCATATATGAGCTATCATCCCTGTTTTTAGATGAGAATAAAACAATAACTGTCCAATATCAAAGACTCATCAAACTCCAGGGTGATAGCAGGACACCCCACCTAGTCACTCAGAAAAAATCAGGACATTCTGATGTACAGTTTCAAAATAAAAGACCTTTGAAGTCTCATATATGAGCTATCATCCCTGTTTTTAGATGAGAATAAAACAATAACTGTCCAATATCAAAGACTCATCAAACTCCAGGGTGATAGCAGGACACCCCACCTAGTCACTCAGAAAAAATCAGGACATTCTGATGTAGAGTTTCAAAATAAAATACCTTTGAAATCTCATATATGAGCTATCATCCCTGTTTTTAGATGAGAATAAAACAAATACAGTCCAATATCAAAGACTCATCTCACTCCAGGGTGATAGCAGGACTCCCCACCTAGTCACTCAGGGAGAATCAGGACATTCTGAAGTACAGTTTCAAAATAAAAGACCTTTGAAATCTCTATTGCATGAGCTATCATCCCTGTTTTTAGATGAGAATAAAACAAAAACTGTCCCGTATCAAAGACTCATCTCACTCCAGAGTGATAGCAGGACACCCCATCTAGTCACTCAGAAAAAATCAGGACATTCTGATGTAGAGTTTCAAAATAAAATACCTTTGAAATCTCTATTGTATGAGCTATCATCCCTGTTTTTAGATGAGAATAAAACAAAAACTGTCCAGTATCAAAGACGCATCTCACTCCAGGGTGATAGCAGGACACCCCATCTAGTCACTCAGAAAAAATCAGGACATTCTGATGTAGAGTTTCAAAATAAAATATTGTTGAAGTCTCATATATGAGCTATCATCCCTCTCTGTTTAGATGAGAATAAAACAAAAACTGTCCAGTATCAAAGACTCATCTCACTCCAGGGTGATAGCAGGACACCCCATCTAGTCACTCAGAAAAAATCAGGACATTCTGATGTAGAGTTTCAAAATAAAATATTGTTGAAGTCTCCATTGTATTAGCTATCATCCCTGTTTTTAGATGAGAATAAAACAAAAACTGTCCAGTATCAAAGACTCATCTCACTCCAGGGTGATAGCAGGACACCCCATCTAGTCACTCTGGGAGAATCAGGACATTCTGATGTAGAGTTTCAAAATAAAAGACCTTTGAAGTCTCATATATGAGCTATCATCCCTGTTTTAGATGAGAATAAAACAATAACTGTCCAATATCAAAGACTCATCAAACTCCAGGATGATAGCAGGACACCCCACCTAGTCACTCAGAAAAAATCAGGACATTCTGATGTAGAGTTTCAAAATAAAATACCTTTGAAATCTCTATTGTATGAGCTATCATCCCTGTTTTTAGATGAGAATAAAACAAAAACTGTCCAGTATCAAAGACTCATCTCACTCCAGGGTGATAGCAGGACACCCCACCTAGTCACTCAGGGAGAATCAGGACATTCTGAAGTACAGTTTCAAAATAAAATACCTTTGAAATCTCTATTGCATGAGCTATCATCCCTGTTTTTAGATGAGAATAAAACAAAGACTGTCCCGTATCAAAGACTCATCTCACTCCAGGGTGATAGCAGGACACCCCATCTAGTCACTCAGAAAAAATCAGGACATTCTGGTGTACAGTTTCAAAATAAAATACCTTTGAAGTCTCATATATGAGCTATCATCCCTGTTTTTAGATGAGAATAAAACAATAACTGTCCAATATCAAAGACTCATCAAACTCCAGGGTGATAGCAGGACACCCCACCTAGTCACTCAGAAAAAATCAGGACATTCTGATGTACAGTTTCAAAATAAAAGACCTTTGAAATCTCATATATGAGCTATCATCCCTATTTTTAGATGAGAATAAAACAAAAACTGTCCAGTATCAAAGACTCATCTCACTCCAGGGTGATAGCAGGACACCCCACCTAGTCACTCAGGGAGAATCAGGACATTCTGAAGGACAGTTTCAAAATAAAAGACCTTTGAAATCTCTATTGCATGAGCTATCATCCCTGTTTTTAGATGAGAATAAAACAAAAACTGTCCCGTATCAAAGACTCATCTCACTCCAGGGTGATAGCAGGACACCCCATCTAGTCACTCAGAATAAATCAGGACATTCTGATGTACAGTTTCAAAATAAAAGACCTTTGAAATCTCATATATGAGCTATCATCCCTCTCTGTTTAGATGAGAATAAAACAAAAACTGTCCAGTATCAAAGACTCATCTCACTCCAGGGTGATAGCAGGACACCCCATCTAGTCACTCAGAAAAAATCAGGACATTCTGATGTAGAGTTTCAAAATAAAATATTTTTGAAGTCTCCATTGTATTAGCTATCATCCCTGTTTTTAGATGAGAATAAAACAAAAACTGTCCAGTATCAAAGACTCATCTCACTCCAGGGTGATAGCAGGACACCCCATCTAGTCACTCTGGGAGAATCAGGACATTCTGATGTAGAGTTTCAAAATAAAAGACCTTTGAAGTCTCATATATGAGCTATCATCCCTGTTTTTAGATGAGAATAAAACAAAAACTGTCCAGTATCAAAGACTCATCTCACTCCAGGGTGATAGCAGGACACCCCACCTAGTCACTCAGGGAGAATCAGGACATTCTGAAGTACAGTTTCAAAATAAAATACCTTTGAAATCTCTATTGCATGAGCTATCATCCCTGTTTTTAGATGAGAATAAAACAAAAACTGTCCCGTATCAAAGACTCATCTCACTCCAGGGTGATAGCAGGACACCCCATCTAGTCACTCAGAAAAAATCAGGACATTCTGATGTAGAGTTTCAAAATAAAATACCTTTGAAATCTCTATTGTATGAGCTATCATCCCTGTTTTTAGATGAGAATAAAACAAAAACTGTCCAGTATCAAAGACGCATCTCACTCCAGGGTGAAAGCAGGACACCCCATCTAGTCACTCAGAAAAAATCAGGACATTCTGGTGTACAGTTTCAAAATAAAAGACCTTTGAAATCTCATATATGAGCTATCATCCCTCTCTGTTTAGATGAGAATAAAACAAAAACTGTCCAGTATCAAAGACTCATCTCACTCCAGGGTGATAGCAGGACACCCCATCTAGTCACTCAGAAAAAATCAGGACATTCTGATGTAGAGTTTCAAAATAAAATATTTTTGAAGTCTCCATTGTATTAGCTATCATCCCTGTTTTTAGATGAGAATAAAACAAAAACTGTCCAGTATCAAAGACTCATCTCACTCCAGGGTGATAGCAGGACACCCCATCTAGTCACTCTGGGAGAATCAGGACATTTTGATGTAGAGTTTCAAAATAAAAGACCTTTGAAGTCTCATATATGAGCTATCATCCCTGTTTTTAGATGAGAATAAAACAAAAACTGTCCAGTATCAAAGACTCATCTCACTCCAGGGTGATAGCAGGACACCCCACCTAGTCACTCAGGGAGAATCAGGACATTCTGAAGTACAGTTTCAAAATAAAAGACCTTTGAAATCTCTATTGCATGAGCTATCATCCCTGTTTTTAGATGAGAATAAAACAAAAACTGTCCAGTATCAAAGACGCATATCACTCCAGGGTGATAGCAGGACACCCCATCTAGTCACTCAGAAAAAATCAGGACATTCTGATGTAGAGTTTCAAAATAAAATACCTTTGAAATCTCTCTTGTATGAGCTATCATCCCTGTTTTTAGATGAGAATAAAACAAAAACTGTCCAGTATCAAAGACTCCTCTCACTCCAGGGTGATAGCAGGACACCCCACCTAGTCACTCAGAAAAAATCAGGACATTCTGATGTAGAGTTTCAAAATAAAAGACCTTTGAAATCTCATATATGAGCTATAATCCCTCTCTGTTTAGATGAGAATAAAACAAAAACTCTCAAGTATCAAAGACTGATCTCACTCCAGGGTGATAGCAGGACACGCCACCTAGTCACTCAGAAAAAATCAGGACATTCTGATGTAGAGTTTCAAAATAAAATACCTTTGAAATCTCTATTGTATGAGCTATCATCCCTATTTTTAGATGAGCATAAAACAAAGACTGTCCAGTATCAAAGACGCATCTCACTCCAGGGTGATAGCAGGACACCCCACCTAGTCACTCAGAAAAAATCAGGACATTCTGATTTAGAGTTTCAAAATAAAAGACCTTTGAAATCTCTATTGTATGAGCTATCATCCCTGTTTTTAGATGAGAATAAAACAAAAACTGTCCAGTATCAAAGACGCATCTTACTCCAGGGTGATAGCATGACACCCCACCTAGTCACTCAGGGAGAATCAGGACTTTCTGATGTAGAGTTTCAAAATAAAAGACCTTTGAAATCTCTATTGCATGAGCTATCATCCCTGTTTTTAGATGAGAATAAAACAAATACTGTCCAATATCAAAGACTCATCTCACTCCAGGGTGATAGCAGGACTCCCCACCTAGTCACTCAGGGAGAATCAGGACATTCTGAAGTACAGTTTCAAAATAAAAGACCTTTGAAATCTCTATTGCATGAGCTATCATCCCTGTTTTTAGATGAGAATAAAACAAAATCTGTCCCGTATCAAAGACTCATCTCACTCCAGGGTGATAGCAGGACACCCCATCTAGTCACTCAGAAAAAATCAAGACATTCTGATGTAGAGTTTCAAAATAAAATACCTTTGAAATCTCTATTGTATGAGCTATCATCCCTGTTTTTAGATGAGAATAAAACAATAACTGTCCAATATCAAAGACTCATCAAACTCCAGGGTGATGGCAGGACACCCCACCTAGTCACTCAGAAAACATCAGGACATTCTGATGTACAATTTCAAAATAAAAGACCTTTGAAATCTCATATATGAGCTATCATCCCTCTCTGTTTAGATGAGAATAAAACAAAAACTGTCCAGTATCAAAGACTCATCTCACTCCAGGGTGATAGCAGGACACCCCACCTAGTCACTCAGAAAAAATCAGGAAATTCTGATGTAGAGTTTCAAAATAAAATACCTTTGAAATCTCTATTGTATGAGCTATCATCCCTATTTTTAGATGAGAATAAAACAAAGACTGTCCAGTATCAAAAACTCATCTCACTCCAGGGTGATAGCATGACACCCCACCTAGTCACTCAGGGAGAATCAGGACATTCTGATGTAGAGTTTAAAAATAAAAGACCTTTGAAATCTCATATATGAGCTATCATCCCTCTGTATTTAGATAAGAATAAAACAAACACTGTCCAGTATCAAATACTCATTTCCCTTCAGGGCGATAACAGGACACCCCACCTAGTCAATCAGGGAGAATCAGGACTTTCTGAAGTACAGTTTCAAAATAAAAGACCTTTGAAATCTCTATTGCATGAGCTATCATCCCTGTTTTTAGATGAGAATAAAACAAATACAGTCCAATATCAAAGACTCATCTCACTCCAGGGTGATAGCAGGACTCCCCACCTAGTCACTCAGGGAGAATCAGGACATTCTGAAGTACAGTTTCAAAATAAAAGACCTTTGAAATCTCTATTGCATGAGCTATCATCCCTGTTTTTAGATGAGAATAAAACAAAAACTGTCCCGTATCAAAGACTCATCTCACTCCAGGGTGATAGCAGGACACCCCATCTAGTCACTCAGAATAAATCAGGACATTCTGATGTAGAGTTTCAAAATAAAATACCTTTGAAATCTCTATTGTATGAGCTATGATCCCTGTTTTTAGATGAGAATAAAACAAAAACTGTCCAGTATCAAAGACGCATCTCACTCCAGGGTGATAGCAGGACACCCCACCTAGTCACTCAGGGAGAATCAGGACATTCTGATGTAGAGTTTCAAAATAAAAGACCTTTGAAATCTCATATATGAGCTATCATCCCTCTCTGTTTAGATGAGAATAAAACAAAAACTGTCCAGTATCAAAGACTCATCTCACTCCAGGGTGATAGCAGGACACCCCACCTAGTCACTCAGAAAAAATCAGGACATTCTGATGTAGAGTTTCAAAATAAAATACCTTTGAAATCTCTATTGTATGAGCTATCATCCCTATTTTTAGATGAGAATAAAACAAAGACTGTCCAGTATCAAAGACTCATCTCACTCCAGGGTGAAAGCAGGACACCCCATCTAGTCACTCAAAAAAATCAGGACATTCTGGTTTACAGTTTCAAAATAAAATACCTTTGAAGTCTCATATATGAGCTATCATCCCTGTTTTTAGATGAGAATAAAACAATAACTGTCCAATATCAAAGACTCATCAAACTCCAGGGTGATAGCAGGACACCCCACCTAGTCACTCAGAAAAAATCAGGACATTCTGATGTACAGTTTCAAAATAAAAGACCTTTGAAGTCTCATATATGAGCTATCATCCCTGTTTTTAGATGAGAATAAAACAATAACTGTCCAATATCAAAGACTCATCAAACTCCAGGGTGATAGCAGGACACCCCACCTAGTCACTCAGAAAAAATCAGGACATTCTGATGTAGAGTTTCAAAATAAAATACCTTTGAAATCTCATATATGAGCTATCATCCCTGTTTTTAGATGAGAATAAAACAAATACAGTCCAATATCAAAGACTCATCTCACTCCAGGGTGATAGCAGGACTCCCCACCTAGTCACTCAGGGAGAATCAGGACATTCTGAAGTACAGTTTCAAAATAAAAGACCTTTGAAATCTCTATTGCATGAGCTATCATCCCTGTTTTTAGATGAGAATAAAACAAAAACTGTCCCGTATCAAAGACTCATCTCACTCCAGGGTGATAGCAGGACACCCCATCTAGTCACTCAGAAAAAATCAGGACATTCTGATGTAGAGTTTCAAAATAAAATACCTTTGAAATCTCTATTGTATGAGCTATCATCCCTGTTTTTAGATGAGAATAAAACAAAAACTGTCCAGTATCAAAGACGCATCTCACTCCAGGGTGATAGCAGGACACCCCATCTAGTCACTCAGAAAAAATCAGGACATTCTGATGTAGAGTTTCAAAATAAAATATTGTTGAAGTCTCATATATGAGCTATCATCCCTCTCTGTTTAGATGAGAATAAAACAAAAACTGTCCAGTATCAAAGACTCATCTCACTCCAGGGTGATAGCAGGACACCCCATCTAGTCACTCAGAAAAAATCAGGACATTCTGATGTAGAGTTTCAAAATAAAATATTGTTGAAGTCTCCATTGTATTAGCTATCATCCCTGTTTTTAGATGAGAATAAAACAAAAACTGTCCAGTATCAAAGACTCATCTCACTCCAGGGTGATAGCAGGACACCCCATCTAGTCACTCTGGGAGAATCAGGACATTCTGATGTAGAGTTTCAAAATAAAAGACCTTTGAAGTCTCATATATGAGCTATCATCCCTGTTTTTAGATGAGAATAAAACAATAACTGTCCAATATCAAAGACTCATCAAACTCCAGGGTGATAGCAGGACACCCCACCTAGTCACTCAGAAAAAATCAGGACATTCTGATGTACAGTTTCAAAATAAAAGACCTTTGAAATCTCATATATGAGCTATCATCCCTATTTTTAGATGAGAATAAAACAAAAACTGTCCAGTATCAAAGACTCATCTCACTCCAGGGTGATAGCAGGACACCCCACCTAGTCACTCAGGGAGAATCAGGACATTCTGAAGGACAGTTTCAAAATAAAAGACCTTTGAAATCTCTATTGCATGAGCTATCATCCCTGTTTTTAGATGAGAATAAAACAAAAACTGTCCCGTATCAAAGACTCATCTCACTCCAGGGTGATAGCAGGACACCCCATCTAGTCACTCAGAATAAATCAGGACATTCTGATGTACAGTTTCAAAATAAAAGACCTTTGAAATCTCATATATGAGCTATCATCCCTCTCTGTTTAGATGAGAATAAAACAAAAACTGTCCAGTATCAAAGACTCATCTCACTCCAGGGTGATAGCAGGACACCCCATCTAGTCACTCAGAAAAAATCAGGACATTCTGATGTAGAGTTTCAAAATAAAATATTTTTGAAGTCTCCATTGTATTAGCTATCATCCCTGTTTTTAGATGAGAATAAAACAAAAACTGTCCAGTATCAAAGACTCATCTCACTCCAGGGTGATAGCAGGACACCCCATCTAGTCACTCTGGGAGAATCAGGACATTCTGATGTAGAGTTTCAAAATAAAAGACCTTTGAAGTCTCATATATGAGCTATCATCCCTGTTTTTAGATGAGAATAAAACAAAAACTGTCCAGTATCAAAGACTCATCTCACTCCAGGGTGATAGCAGGACACCCCACCTAGTCACTCAGGGAGAATCAGGACATTCTGAAGTACAGTTTCAAAATAAAATACCTTTGAAATCTCTATTGCATGAGCTATCATCCCTGTTTTTAGATGAGAATAAAACAAAAACTGTCCTGTATCAAAGACTCATCTCACTCCAGGGTGATAGCAGGACACCCCATCTAGTCACTCAGAAAAAATCAGGACATTCTGATGTAGAGTTTCAAAATAAAATACCTTTGAAATCTCTATTGTATGAGCTATCATCCCTGTTTTTAGATGAGAATAAAACAAAAACTGTCCAGTATCAAAGACGCATCTCACTCCAGGGTGAAAGCAGGACACCCCATCTAGTCACTCAGAAAAAATCAGGACATTCTGGTGTACAGTTTCAAAATAAAAGACCTTTGAAATCTCATATATGAGCTATCATCCCTCTCTGTTTAGATGAGAATAAAACAAAAACTGTCCAGTATCAAAGACTCATCTCACTCCAGGGTGATAGCAGGACACCCCATCTAGTCACTCAGAAAAAATCAGGACATTCTGATGTAGAGTTTCAAAATAAAATATTTTTGAAGTCTCCATTGTATTAGCTATCATCCCTGTTTTTAGATGAGAATAAAACAAAAACTGTCCAGTATCAAAGACTCATCTCACTCCAGGGTGATAGCAGGACACCCCATCTAGTCACTCAGAAAAAATCAGGACATTCTGATATAGAGTTTCAAAATAAAAGACCTTTGAAATCTCTATTGCATGAGCTATCATCCCTGTTTTTAGATGAGAATAAAACAAAAACTGTCCAGTATCAAAGACGCATATCACTCCAGGGTGATAGCAGGACACCCCATCTAGTCACTCAGAAAAAATCAGGACATTCTGATGTAGAGTTTCAAAATAAAATACCTTTGAAATCTCTCTTGTATGAGCTATCATCCCTGTTTTTAGATGAGAATAAAACAAAAACTGTCCAGTATCAAAGACTCCTCTCACTCCAGGGTGATAGCAGGACACCTCACCTAGTCACTCAGAAAAAATCAGGACATTCTGATGTAGAGTTTCAAAATAAAAGACCTTTGAAATCTCATATATGAGCTATAATCCCTCTCTGTTTAGATGAGAATAAAACAAAAACTCTCAAGTATCAAAGACTGATCTCACTCCAGGGTGATAGCAGGACACGCCACCTAGTCACTCAGAAAAAATCAGGACATTCTGATGTACAGTTTCAAAATAAAAGACCTTTGAAATCTCATATATGAGCTATCATCCCTCTCTGTTTAGATGAGAATAAAACAAAAACTGTCCAGTATCAAAGACTCATCTCACTCCAGGGTGATAGCAGGACACCCCATCTAGTCACTCAGAAAAAATCAGGACATTCTGATGTAGAGTTTCAAAATAAAATATTTTTGAAGTCTCCATTGTATTAGCTATCATCCCTGTTTTTAGATGAGAATAAAACAAAAACTGTCCAGTATCAAAGACTCATCTCACTCCAGGGTGATAGCAGGACACCCCATCTAGTCACTCTGGGAGAATCAGGACATTCTGATGTAGAGTTTCAAAATAAAAGACCTTTGAAGTCTCATATATGAGCTATCATCCCTGTTTTTAGATGAGAATAAAACAATAACTGTCCAATATCAAAGACTCATCAAACTCCAGGGTGATAGCAGGACACCCCACCTAGTCACTCAGAAAAAATCAGGACATTCTGATGTACAGTTTCAAAATAAAAGACCTTTGAAATCTCTATTGCATGAGCTATCATCCCTGTTTTTAGATGAGAATAAAACAAAAACTGTCCAGTATCAAAGACTCATCTCACTCCAGGGTGATAGCAGGACACCCCACCTAGTCACTCAGGGAGAATCAGGACATTCTGAAGGACAGTTTCAAAATAAAAGACCTTTGAAATCTCTATTGCATGAGCTATCATCCCTGTTTTTAGATGAGAATAAAACAAAAACTGTCCCGTATCAAAGACTCATCTCACTCCAGGGTGATAGCAGGACACTCCATCTAGTCACTCAGAAAAAATCAGGACATTCTGATGTAGAGTTTCAAAATAAAATACCTTTGAAATCTCTATTGTATGAGCTATCATCCCTGTTTTTAGATGAGAATAAAACAAACACTGTTCAGTATCAAAGACTCATCTCACTCCAGGGTGATAGCAGGACACCCCATCTATTCACTCAGAAAAAATCAGGACATTCTGGTGTACAGTTTCAAAATAAAATACCTTTGAAGTCTCATATATGAGCTATCATCCCTGTTTTTAGATGAGAATAAAACAATAACTGTCCAATATCAAAGACTCAACAAACTCCAGGGTGATAGCAGGACACCCCACCTAGTCACTCAGAAAAAATCAGGACATTCTGATGTACAGTTTCAAAATAAAAGACCTTTGAAATCTCATATATGAGCTAACTGTCCAGTATCAAAGACTCATCTCACTCCAGGGTGATAGCAGGACACCCCACCTAGTCACTCAGTGAGAATCAGGACTTTCTGATGTAGAGTTTCAAAATAAAAGACCTTTGAAATCTCTATTGCATGAGCTATCATCCCTGTTTTTAGATGAGAATAAAACAAATACTGTCCAATATCAAAGACTCATCTCACTCCAGGGTGATAGCAGGACTCCCCACCTAGTCACTCAGGGAGAATCAGGACATTCTGAAGTACAGTTTCAAAATAAAAGACCTTTGAAATCTCATATATGAGCTATCATCCCTCTCTGTTTAGATGAGAATAAAACAAAATATCTCCAGTATCAAAGACTCATCTCACTCCAGGGTGATAGCAGGACACCCCATCTAGTCACTCAGAAAAAATCAGGACATTCTGCTTTAGAGTTTCAAAATAAAATACCTTTGAAGTCTCATATATGAGCTATCATCCCTGTTTTTAGATGGGAATAACACAAACACTGTCCAGTATCAAAGACAGATCTCAATCCAGGGTGATAGCAGGACACCCCACCTAGTCACTCAGGGAGAATCAGAACATTCTGATCTAGAGTTTCAAAATAAAAGACCTTTGTAATCTCTATTGTATGAGCTATCATCCCTGTATTTAGATGAAAATAAAACAAAAACTGTTCAGTATCAAAGATTAATCTCAATCCAGGGTGATAGCAGGACACCCCACCTAGTCACTCAGGGAGAATCAGGACATTCTGATTTAGAGTTTCAAAATAAAATACCTTTGAAGTCTCATATATGAGCTATCATCCCTGTTTTTAGATGGGAATAAAACACACACTGTCCAGTATCAAAGACTCATCTCACTCCATGGTGACAGCAGGACACCCCATCTAGTCACTCAGAAAAAATCAGGACATTGTGATCTAGAGTTTGAAAATAAAAAACCTTTGAAATCTCATGTATGAGCTATCATCCCTCTCTGTTTAGATGAGAATAAAACAAAGATTCTCCAGTATCAAAGACACATCTCACTCCAGGGTGATAGCATGACACCCCACTTAGTCACTCAGGGAGAATCAGGAGATTCTGATGTAGAGTTTCAAAATAAAAGACCTTTTAAATATATATTGTATGAGCTATCATCCCTGTTTTTAGATGAGAATAAAACAAACACTGTCCAGTATCAAAGACCTATCTCACTCCAGGGTGATAGCAGGACACCCCATCTAGTCACTCCGAAGAAAAATCAGGACATTCTGATGTAGAGTTTCAAAATAAAAGACCTTTGAAATTTCATATATGAGCTATCATCCCTCTCTGTTTAGATGAGAATAAAACAAAAACTCTCCAGTATCAAAGACTCATCTCACTCCAGGGTGATAGCAGGAAACCCCAACTAATCACTCAGGGACAATCAGGACATTCTGCTTTAGAGTTTCAAAATAAAATACCTTTGAAGTCTCATATATGAGCTATAATCCCTGTTTTTAGATGGGAATAAAACAAACACTGTCCAGTATCAAAGACTCATCTAACTCCATGGTGATAGCAGTACACCCCATCTAGTCACTCAGGGACAATCAGGACATTCTGGTGTACAGTTTCAAAATAAAATACCTTTGAAGTCTCATATATGAGCTATCATCCCTGTTTTTAGATGAGAATAAAACAATAACTGTCCAATATCAAAGACTCATCAAACTCCAGGGTGATAGCAGGACACCCCACCTAGTCACTCAGGGAGAATCAGGACATTCTGAAGGACAGTTTCAAAATAAAAGACCTTTGAAATCTCTATTGTATGAGCTATCATCCCTATTTTTAGATGAGAATAAAACAAAGACTGTCCAGTATCAAAGACTCATCTCACTCCAGGGTGAAAGCAGGACACCCCACCTAGTCACTCAGGGAGAATCAGGACATTCTGATTTAGAGTTTCAAAATAAAATACCTTTGAAGTCTCATATATGAGCTATCATCCCTGTTTTTAGATGGGAATAAAACACACACTGTCCAGTATCAAAGACTCATCTCACTCCATGGTGACAGCAGGACACCCCATCTAGTCACTCAGAAAAAATCAGGACATTCTGATCTAGAGTTTCAAAATAAAAGACCTTTGAAATCTCATGTATGAGCTATCATCCCTCTCTGTTTAGATGAGAATAAAACAAAGATTCTCCAGTATCAAAGACACATCTCACTCCAGGGTGATAGCATGACACCCCACTTAGTCACTCAGGGAGAAACAGGAGATTCTGATGTAGAGTTTCAAAATAAAAGACCTTTTAAATATCTATTGTATGAGCTATCATCCCTGTTTTTAGATGATAATAAAACAAACACTGTCCAGTATCAAAGACCTATCTCACTCCAGGGTGATAGCAGGACACCCCATCTAGTCACTCAGAAAAAATCAGGACATTCTGATGTACAGTTTCAAAATAAAATACCTTTGAATTCTCATATTTGAGCTATCATCCCATTTTTTAGATGAGAATAAAACAATAACTGTCCATTATCAAAGACTCATCTAACTCCATGGTGATAGCAGGACACCCCATCTAGTCACTCAGAAAAATTCAGGACATTCTGATGTAGAGTTTCAAAATAAAAGACCTTTGAAATCTCATATATGAGCTATCATCCCATTTTTTAGATGAGAATAAAACAATAACTGTCCAGTATCAAAAACTCATCTCACTCCAGGGTGATAGCATGACACCCCACATAGTCACTCAGGGAGAATCAGGACATTCTGATGTAGAGTTTCAAAATAAAAGACCTTTGAAATCTCATATATGAGCTATCATCCCTCTGTATTTAGATAAGAATAAAACAAACACTGTCCAGTATCAAATACTCATTTCCCTTCAGGGTGATAACAGGACACCCCACCTAGTCACTCAGGGAGGATCAGGACTTTCTGATGTACAATTTCAAAATAAAATACCTTTGAAATCTCTATTGTATGAGCTATCATCCCTGTTTTTAGATGAGAATAAAACAACAACTGTCCAGTATCAAAGACGCATCTCACTCCAGGGTGATAGCAGGACACCCCACCTAGTCACTCAGGGAGAATCAGGACATTCTGATTTAGAGTTTCAAAATAAAATACCTTTGAAATCTCATATATGAGCTATCATCCCTGTTTTTAGATGAGAATAAAACAATAACTGTCCAGTATCAAAGACTCAACTAACGCCATGGTGATAGCACGACACCCCATCTAGTCACTCAGAAAAAATCAGGACATTCTGATGTAGAGTTTCAAAATAAAAGACCTTTGAAATCTCATATATGAGCTATCATCCCTCTCTGTTTAGATGAGAATAAAACAAAATTTCTCCAGTATCAAAGACTCATCTCACTCCAGGGTGATAGCAGGACACCCCATCTAGTCACTCAGAAAAAATCAGGACATTCTGCTTTAGAGTTTCAAAATAAAATACCTTTGAAGTCTCATATATGAGCTATCATCCCTGTTTTTAGATGGGAATAACACAAACACTGTCCAGTATCAAAGACAGATCTCAATCCAGGGTGATAGCAGGACACCCCACCTAGTCACTCAGGGAGAATCAGAACATTCTGATCTAGAGTTTCAAAATAAAAGACCTTTGTAATCTCTATTGTATGAGCTATCATCCCTGTATTTAGATGAAAATAAAACAAAAACTGTCCAGTATCAAAGATTAATCTCAATCCAGGGTGATAGCAGGACACCCCACCTAGTCACTCAGGGAGAATCAGGACATTCTGATTTAGAGTTTCAAAATAAAATACCTTTGAAGTCTCATATATGAGCTATCATCCCTGTTTTTAGATGGGAATAAAACACACACTGTCCAGTATCAAAGACTCATCTCACTCCATGGTGACAGCAGGACACCCCATCTAGTCACTCAGAAAAAATCAGGACATTGTGATCTAGAGTTTCAAAATAAAAAACCTTTGAAATCTCATGTATGAGCTATCATCCCTCTCTGTTTAGATGAGAATAAAACAAAGATTCTCCAGTATCAAAGACACATCTCACTCCAGGGTGATAGCATGACACCCCACTTAGTCACTCAGGGAGAATCAGGAGATTCTGATGTAGAGTTTCAAAATAAAAGACCTTTTAAATATCTATTGTATGAGCTATCATCCCTGTTTTTAGATGAGAATAAAACAAACACTGTCCAGTATCAAAGACCTATCTCACTCCAGGGTGATAGCAGGACACCCCATCTAGTCACTCAGAAAAAATCAGGACATTCTGATGTAGAGTTTCAAAATAAAAGACCTTTGAATTCTCATATATGAGCTATCATCCCATTTTTTAGATGAGAATAAAACAATAACTGTCCAGTATCAAAAACTCATCTCACTCCAGGGTGATAGCATGACACCCCACCTAGTCACTCAGGGAGAATCAGGACATTCTGATTTAGAGTTTCAAAATAAAAGACCTTTGAAATCTCATATATGAGCTATCATCCCTCTGTATTTAGATAAGAATAAAACAAACAATGTCCAGTATCAAATACTCATTTCCCTTCAGGGTGATAACAGGACACCTAGTCACTCAGGGAGAATCAGGACTTTCTGATGTAGAGTTTCAAAATAAAAGACCTTTGAAATCTCTATTGCATGAGCTATCATCCCTGATTTTAGATGAGAATAAAACAAATACTGACCAATATCAAAGACTCATCTCACTCCAGGGTGATTGCAGGACTCCCCACCTAGTCATTCAGGGAGAATCAGGACATTCTAATCTACAGTTTCAAAATAAAAGACCTTTGAAATCTCTATTGCATGAGCTATCATCCCTGTTTTTAGATGAGAATAAAACAATAACTGTCCAATATCAAAGACTCATCAAACTCCAGGGTGATAGCAGGACACCCCACCTAGTCTCTCAGAAAAAATCAGGACATTCTGATGTACAGTTTCAAAATAAAAGACCTTTGAAATCTCATATATGAGCTATCATCCCTATTTTTAGATGAGAATAAAACAAAAACTGTCCAGTATCAAAGACTCATCTCACTCCAGGGTGATAGCAGGACACCCCACCTAGTCACTCAGGGAGAATCAGGACATTCTGAAGGACAGTTTCAAAATAAAATACCTTTGAAATCTCTATTGTATGAGCTATCATCCCTATTTTTAGATGAGAATAAAACAAAGACTGTCCAGTATCAAAGATTAATCTCAATCCAGGGTGATAGCAGGACACCCCACCTAGTCACTCAGGGAGAATCAGGACATTCTGATTTGAGCTATCATCCCTGTTTTTAGATGGGAATAAAACACACACTGTCCAGTATCAAAGACTAATCTCACTCAATGGTGACAGCAGGACACCCCATCTAGTCACTCAGAAAAAATCAGGACATTCTGATCTAGAGTTTCAAAATAAAAGACCTTTGAAATCTCAAATATGAGCTATCATCCCTCTCTGTTTAGATGAGAATAAAACAAAAACTGTCCAATATCAAAGACTCATCTCACTCCAGGGTGATAGCAGGAAACCCCAACTAGTCACTCAGGGACAATCAGGACATTCTGCTTTAGAGTTTCAAAATAAAATACCTTTGAAGTCTCATATATGAGCTATAATCCCTGTTTTTTGATGGGAATAAAACAAACACTGTCCAGTATCAAAGACTCATCTAACTCCATGGTGATAGCAGTACACCCCATCTAGTCACTCAGGGACAATCAGGACATTCTGGTGTACAGTTTCAAAATAAAATACCTTTGAAGTCTCATATATGAGCTATCATCCCTGTTTTTAGATGAGAATAAAACAAAAACTGTCCCGTATCAAAGACTCATCTCACTCCAGGGTGATAGCAGGACACCCCATCTAGTCACTCAGAAAAAATCAGGACATTCTGATGTAGAGTTTCAAAATAAAATACCTTTGAAATCTCTATTGTATGAGCTATCATCCCTGTTTTTAGATGAGAATAAAACAAAAACTGTCCAGTATCAAAGACGCATCTCACTCCAGGGTGATAGCAGGACACCCCACCTAGTCACTCAGGGAGAATCAGGACATTCTGATGTAGAGTTTCAAAATAAAATACATTTGAAGTCTCATATATGAGCTATCATCCCTGTTTTTAGATGGGAATAAAACAAACACTGTCCAGTATCAAAGACTCATCTAACTCCATGGTGATAGCAGGACACCCCCATCTAGTCACTCAGAAAATATCAGGACATTCTGATGTAGAGTTTTAAAATAAAAGACCTTTGAAATCTCATATATGAGCTATCATCCCTCTCTGTTTAGATGAGAATAAAACAAAAACTGTCCAGTATCAAATACTCATTTCCCTTCAGGGTGATAACAGGACACCCCACCTAGTCACTCAGGGAGAATCAGGACTTTCTGATGTACAGTTTCAAAATAAAATACCTTTGACATCTCTATTGTATGAGCTATCATCCCTGTTTTTAAATGAGAATAAAACAACAACTGTCCAGTATCAAAGACGCATCTCACTCCAGGGTGATAGCAGGACACCCCACCTAGTCACTCAGGGAGAATCAGGACATTCTGATTTACAGTTTCAAAATAAAATACCTTTGAAATCTCATATATGAGCTATCATCCCATTTTTTAGATGAGAATAAAACAATAACTGTCCAGTATCAAAAACTCATCTCACTCAAGGGTGATAGCATGACACCCCACCTAGTCAGTCAGGGAGAATCAGGACATTCTGATGTAGAGTTTCAAAATAAAAGACCTTTGAAATCTCATATATGAGCTATCATCCCTCTGTATTTAGATAAGAATAAAACAAACACTGTCGAGTATCAAATACTCATTTCCCTTCAGGGTGATAACAGGACACCCCACCTAGTCACTCAGGGAGAATCAGGACTTTCTGATGTACAGTTTCAAAATAAAAGACCTTTGAAATCTCTATTGTATGAGCTATCATCCCTGTTTTTAGATGAGAATAAAACAATAACTGTCCAGTATCAAAGACTCAACTAACGCCATGGTGATAGCAGGACACCCCATCTAGTCACTCAGAAAAAATCAGGACATTCTGATGTAGAGTTTCAAAATAAAAGACCTTTGAAAGATCATATATGAGCTATCATCCCTCTCTGTTTAGATGAGAATAAAACAAAATCTCTCCAGTATCAAAGACTCATCTCACTCCAGGGTGATAGCAGGACACCCCATCTAGTCACTCAGAAAAAATCAGGACATTCTGCTTTAGAGTTTCAAAATAAAATACCTTTGAAGTCTCATATATGAGCTATCATCCCTGTTTTTAGATGGGAATAAAACACACACTGTCCAGTATCAAAGACTCATCTCACTCCATGGTGACAGCAGGACACCCCATCTAGTCACTCAGAAAAAATCAGGACATTGTGATCTAGAGTTTCAAAATAAAAAACCTTTGAAATCTCATGTATGAGCTATCATCCCTCTCTGTTTAGATGAGAATAAAACAAAGATTCTCCAGTATCAAAGACACATCTCACTCCAGGGTGATAGCATGACACCCCACTTAGTCACTCAGGGAGAATCAGGAGATTCTGATGTAGAGTTTCAAAATAAAAGACCTTTTAAATATCTATTGTATGAGCTATCATCCCTGTTTTTAGATAAGAATAAAACAAACACTGTCCATTATCAAAGACCTATCTCACTCCAGGGTGACATCAGGACACCCCATCTAGTCACTCCGAAGAAAAATAAGGACATTCTGATGTAGAGTTTCAAAATAAAAGACCTTTGAAATCTCATATATGAGCTATCATCCCTCTCTGTTTAGATGAGAATAAAACAAAAACTCTCCAGTATCAAAGACTCATCTCACTCCAGGGTGATAGCAGGAAACCCCAACTAGTCACTCAGGGACAATCAGGACATTCTGCTTTAGAGTTTCAAAATAAAATACCTTTGAAGTCTCATATATGAGCTATAATCCCTGTTTTTAGATGGGAATAAAACAAACACTGTCCAGTATCAAAGACTCATCTAACTCCATGGTGATAGCAGTACACCCCATCTAGTCCCTCAGAAAAAATCAGGACATTCTAATGTAGAGTTTCAAAATAAAATACCTTTGAATTCTCATATATGAGCTATCATCCCATTTTTTAGATGAGAATAAAACAATAACTGTCCAGTATCAAAAACTCATCTCACTCCAGGGTGATAGCATGACACCCCACCTAGTCACTCAGGGAGAGTCAGGACATTCTGATTTAGAGTTTCAAAATAAAAGACCTTTGAAATCTCATATATGAGCTATCATCCCTCTGTATTTAGATAAGAATAAAACAAACAATGTCCAGTATCAAATACTCATTTCCCTTCAGGGTGATAACAGGACACCCCACCTAGTCACTCAGGGAGAATCAGGACTTTCTGATGTAGAGTTTCAAAATAAAAGACCTTTGAAATCTCTATTGCATGAGCTATCATCCCTGATTTTAGATGAGAATAAAACAAATACTGACCAATATCAAAGACTCATCTCACTCCAGGGTGATTGCAGGACTCCCCACCTAGTCATTCAGGGAGAATCAGGACATTCTAATCTACAGTTTCAAAATAAAAGACCTTTGAAATCTCTATTGCATGAGCTATCATCCCTGTTTTTAGATGAGAATAAAACAAAAACTGTCCCGTATCAAAGACTCATCTCACTCCAGGGTGATAGCAGGACACCCCATCTAGTCACTCAGAAAAAATCAGGACATTCTGATGTAGAGTTTCAAAATAAAATATCTTTGAAATCTCTATTGTATGAGCTATCATCCCTGTTTTTAGATAAGAATAAAACAAAAACTGTCAAGTATCAAAGACGCATCTCACTCCAGGGTGATAGCAGGACACCTCACCTAGTCACTCAGAAACAATCAGGACATTCTGATGTAGAGTTTCAAAATAAAATACCTTTGAAATCTCTATTGTATGAGCTATCATCCCTATTTTTAGATGATAATAAAACAAAGACTGTCCAGTATCAAAGACTTATCTCACTCCAGGGTGATAGCAGGACACCCCATCTAGTCACTCAGAAAAAATCAGGACATTCTGGTGTACAGTTTCAAAATAAAATACCTTTGAAGTCTCATATATGAGCTATCCTCCCTCTCTGTTTAGATGAGAATAAAACAAAAACTGTCCAGTATCAAAGACTCATCTCACTCCAGGGTGATAGCAGGACACCCCATCTAGTCACTCAGAAAAAATCAGGACATTCTGATGTAGAGTTTCAAAATAAAATACCTTTGAAATCTCTATTGTATGAGCTATCATCCCTATTTTTAGATGAGAATAAAACAAAGACTGTCCAGTATCAAAGACGCATCTCACTCCAGGGTGATAGCAGGACACCCCATCTAGTCACTCAGAAAAAAACAGGACATTCTGGTGTACAGTTTCAAAATAAAATACCTTTGAAGTCTCATATATGAGCTATCATCCCTGTTTTTAGATGAGAATAAAACAATAACTGTCCAATATTAAAGACTCATCAAACTCAAGGGTGATAGCAGGACACCCCACCTAGTCACTCATAAAAAATCAGGACATTCTGATGTAGAGTTTCAAAATAAAAGACCTTTGAAATCTCATATATGAGCTATAATCCCTCTCTGTTTAGATGAGAATAAAACAAAAACTCTCAAGTATCAAAGACTGATCTCACTCCAGGGTGATAGCAGGACACCCCACCTAGTCACTCAGGGAGAATCAGGACTTTCTGATGTAGAGTTTCAAAATAAAAGACCTTTGAAATCTCTATTGCATGAGCTATCATCCCTGTTTTTAGATGAGAATAAAACAAATACTGTCCAATATCAAAGACTCATCTCACTCCAGGGTGATAGCAGGACTCCCCACCTAGTCACTCAGGGAGAATCAGGACATTCTGAATTACAGTTTCAAAATAAAAGACCTTTGAAATCTCTATTGCATGAGCTATCATCCCTGTTTTTAGATGAGAATAAAACAAAACTGTCCAGTATCAAAGACTCATCTCACTCCAGGGTGATAGCAGGACACCCCATCTAGTCACTCAGAAAAAATCAGGACATTCTGGTGTACAGTTTCAAAATAAAATACCTTTGAAATCTCTATTGCATGAGCTATCATCCCTGTTTTTAGATGAGAATAAAACAAAAACTGTCCCGTATCAAAGACTCATCTCACTCCAGGGTGATAGCAGGACACCCCATCTAGTCACTCAGAAAAAATCAGGACATTCTGATGTAGAGTTTCAAAATAAAATACCTTTGAAATCTCTATTGTATGAGCTATCATCCCTGTTTTTAGATGAGAATGAAACAAAAACTGTCCAGTATCAAAGACGCATCTCACTCCAGGGTGATAGCAGGACACCCCACCTAGTCACTCAGGGAGAATCAGGACATTCTGATGTAGAGTTTCAAAATAAAAGACCTTTGAAATCTCATATATGAGCTATAATCCCTCTCTGTTTAGATGAGAATAAAACAAAAACTCTCAAGTATCAAAGACTGATCTCACTCCAGGGTGATAGCAGGACACGCCACCTAGTCACTCAGAAAAAATCAGGACATTCTGTTGTACAGTTTCAAAATAAAAGACCTTTGAAATCTCATATATGAGCTATCATCCCTCTCTGTTAAGATGAGAATAAAACAAAAACTGTCCAGTATCAAAGACTCATCTAACTCCAGGGTGATAGCAGGACACCCCACCTAGTCACTCAGGGAGAATCAGGACATTCTGAAGGACAGTTTCAAAATAAAAGACCTTTGAAATCTCTATTGCATGAGCTATCATCCCTGTTTTTAGATGAGAATAAAACAAAAACTGTCCCGTATCAAAGACTCATCTCACTCCAGGGTGATAGCAGGACACCCCACCTAGTCACTCAAAAAATAACAGGACATTCTGATGTAGAGTTTCAAAATAAAATACCTTTGAAATCTCTATTGTATGAGCTATCATCCCTATTTTTAGATGAGAATAAAACAAATACTGTCCAGTATCAAAGACTCATCTCACTCCAGGGTGATAGCAGGACACCCCATCTAGTCACTCAGAAAAAATCAGGACATTCTGGTGTACAGTTTCAAAATAAAATACCTTTGAAGTCTCATATATGAGCTATCATCCCTGTATTTAGATGAGAATAAAACAATAACTGTCCAATATCAAAGACTCAACAAACTCCAGGGTGATAGCAGGACACCCCACCTAGTCAATCAGAAACAATCAGGACATTCTGAATTAGAGTTTCAAAATAAAAGACCTTTGAAATCTCATATATGAGCTATCATCCCTCTCTGTTTAGATGAGAATAAAACAAAAACTGTCCAGTATCAAAGACTCATCTCACTCCAGGGTGATAGCAGGACACCCCACCTAGTCACTCAGGGAGAATCAGGACTTTCTGATGTAGAGTTTCAAAATAAAAGACCTTTGAAATCTCTATTGCATGAGCTATCATCCCTGTTTTTAGATGAGAATAAAACAAATACTGTCCAATATCAAAGACTCATCTCACTCCAGGGTGATAGCAGGACTCCCCACCTAGTCACTCAGGGAGAATCAGGACATTCTGAATTACAGTTTCAAAATAAAAGACCTTTGAAATCTCTATTGCATGAGCTATCATCCCTGTTTTTAGATGAGAATAAAACAAAAATTGTCCCGTATCAAAGACTCATCTCACTCCAGGGTGATAGCAGAACACCCCACCTAGACACTCAGGGAGAATCAGGACATTCTGAGGTACAGTTTCAAAATAAAAGACCTTTGAAATCTCTATTGCATGAGCTATCATCCCTGTTTTTAGATGAGAATAAAACAAAACTGTCCAGTATCAAAGACTCATCTCACTCCAGGGTGATAGCAGGACACCCCACCTAGTCACTCAGAAAAAATCAGGACATTCTGATTTAGAGTTTCAAAATAAAATACCTTTGAAATCTCTATTGTATGAGCTATCATCCCTATTTTTAGATGATAATAAAACAAAGACTGTCCAGTATCAAAGACTCATCTCACTCTAGGGTGATAGCAGGACACCCCATCTAGTCACTCAGAAAAAATCAGGACATTCTGCTGTACAGTTTCAAAATAAAATACCTTTGAAGCTGAGCTATATATGAGCTATCATCCCTGTTTTTAGATGAGAATAAAACAATAACTGTCCAATATCAAAGACTCATCAAACTCCAGGGTGATAGCAGGACACCCCACCTAGTCACTCAGAAAAAATCAGGACATTCTGAATTAGAGTTTCAAAATAAAAGACCTTTGAAATCTCATATATGAGCTATCATCCCTCTCTGTTTAGATGAGAATAAAACAAAAACTGTCCAGTATCAAAGACTCATCTCACTCCAGGGTGATAGCAGGACACCCCATCTAGTCACTCAGAAAAAATCAGGACATTCTGATGTAGAGTTTCAAAATAAAATACCTTTGAAATCTCTATTGTATGAGCTATCATCCCTGTTTTTAGATGAGAATAAAACAAAAACTATCCAGTATCAAAGACGCATCTCACTCCAGGGTGATAGCAGGACACCCCACCTAGTCACTCAGGGAGAATCAGGACATTCTGATGTAGAGTTTCAAAATAAAAGACCTTTGAAATCTGATATATGAGCTATAATCCCTCTCTGTTTAGATGAGAATAAAACAAAAACTCTCAAGTTTCAAAGACTGATCTCACTCCAGGGTGATAGCAGGACACGCCACCTAGTCACTCAGAAAAAATCAGGACATTCTGATGTACAGTTTCAAAATAAAAGACCTTTGAAATCTCATATATGAGCTATCATCCCTCTCTGTTTAGATGAGAATAAAACAAAAACTGTCCAGTATCAAAGACTCATCTCACTGCAGGGTGATAGCAGGACACCCCATCTAGTCACTCAGGGAGAATTAGGACATTCTGATGTACAGTTTCAAAATAAAAGACCTTTGAAATCTCTATTCTATGAGCTATCATCCCTATTTTTAGATGAGAATAAAACAAAGACTGTCCAGTATCAAAGACGCATCTCACTCCAGGGTGATAGCAGGACACCCCACCTAGTCACTCAGAAAAAATCAGGACATTCTGATGTAGAGTTTCAAAATAAAAGACCTTTGAAATCTCTATTGCATGAGCTATCATCCCTGTTTTTAGATGAGAATAAAACAAACACTGTCCAGTATCAAAGTCTCATCTCACTCCAGGGTGATAGCAGGACACCCCATCTAGTCACTCAGAAAAGATCAGGACATTCTGGTGTACAGTTTCAAAATAAAATACCTTTGAAGTCTCATATATGAGCTATCATCCCTGTTTTTAGATGAGAATAAAACAAATACAGTCCAATATCAAAGACTCATCTCACTCCAGGGTGATAGCAGGACTCCCCACCTAGTCATTCAGGGAGAATCAGGACATTCTGAAGTACAGTTTCAAAATAAAAGACCTTTGAAATCTCATATATGAGCTATCATCCCTCTCTGTTTAGATGAGAATAAAACAAAAACTGTCCAGTATCAAAGACGCATCTCACTCCAGGGTGATAGCAGGACACCCCACCTAGACACTCAGAAAAAATCAGGACATTCTGATTTAGAGTTTCAAAATAAAATACCTTTGAAATCTCATATATGAGCTATCATCCCTGTTTTTAGATGAGAATAAAACAATAACTGTCCAGTATCAAAAACTCATCTCACTCCAGGGTGATAGCATGACACCCCACCTAGTCACTCAGGGAGAATCAGGACATTCTGATGTAGAGTTTCAAAATAAAAGACCTTTGAAATCTCATATATGAGCTATCATCCCTCTGTATTTAGATAAGAATAAAACAAACACTGTCCAGTATCAAATACTCATTTCCCTTCAGGGTGATAACAGGACACCCCACCTAATCACTCAGGGAGAATCAGGACTTTCTGATGTAGAGTTTCAAAATAAAAGACCTTTGAAATATCTATTGCATGAGCTATCATCCCTGTTTTTAGATGAGAATAAAACAAATACAGTCCAATATCAAAGACTCATCTCACTCCAGGGTGATAGCAGGACACCCCACCTAGTCACTCAGGGAGAATCAGGACATTCTGATGTAGAGTTTAAAAATAAAAGACCTTTGAAATCTGATATATGAGCTATAATCCCTCTCTGTTTAGATGAGAATAAAACAAAAACTCTCAAGTTTCAAAGACTGATCTCACTCCAGGGTGATAGCAGGACACGCCACCTAGTCACTCAGAAAAAATCAGGACATTCTGATGTACAGTTTCAAAATAAAAGACCTTTGAAATCTCATATATGAGCTATCATCCCTCTCTGTTTAGATGAGAATAAAACAAAAACTGTCCAGTATCAAAGACTCATCTCACTGCAGGGTGATAGCAGGACACCCCAGCTAGTCACTCAGAAAAAATCAGGACATTCTGATTTAGAGTTTCAAAATAAAATACCTTTGAAATCTCTATTGCATGAGCTATCATCCCTATTTTTAGATGAGAATAAAACAAAGACTGTCCAGTATCAAAGACGCATCTCACTCCAGGGTGATAGCAGGACACCCCAGCTAGTCACTCAGAAAAAATCAGGACATTCTGATTTAGAGTTTCAAAATAAAATACCTTTGAAATCTCATATATGAGCTATCATCCCTGTTTTTAGATGAGAATAAAACAATAACTGTCCAGTATCAAAAACTCATCTCACTCCAGGGTGATAGCATGACACCCCACCTAGTCACTCAGGGAGAATCAGGACATTCTGATGTAGAGTTTCAAAATAAAAGACCTTTGAAATCTCATATATGAGCTATCATCCCTCTGTATTTAGATAAGAATAAAACAAACACTGTCCAGTATCAAATACTCATTTCTCTTCAGGGTGATAACAGGACACCCCACCTAGTCACTCATGGAGAATCAGGACTTTCTGATGTAGGGTTTCAAAATAAAAGACCTTTGAAATCTCTATTGCATGAGCTATCATCCCTGTATTTAGATGAGAATAAAACAAATACAGTCCAATATCAAAGACTCATCTCACTTCAGGGTGATAGCAGGACTCCCCACCTAGTCACTCAGGGAGAATCAGGACATTCTGATGTACAGTTTCAAAATAAAAGACCTTTGAAATCTCTATTGCATGAGCTATCATCCCTGTATTTAGATGAGAATAAAACAAATACAGTCCAATATCAAAGACTCATCTCACTCCAGGGTGATAGCAGGACTCCCCACCTAGTCACTCAGGGAGAATCAGGACATTCTGATGTACAGTTTCAAAATAAAAGACCTTTGAAATCTCTATTGCATGAGCTATCATCCCTGTATTTAGATGAGAATAAAACAAAAACTGTCCCGTATCAAAGACTCATCTCACTCCAGGGTGATAGCAGGACACCCCACCTAGTCACTCAGGGAGAATCAGGACATTCTGATGTAGAGTTTCAAAATAAAAGACCTTTGAAATCTCATATATGAGCTATAATCCCTCTCTGTTTAGATGAGAATAAAACAAAAACTCTCAAGTATCAAAGACTGATCTCACTCCAGGTTGATAGCAGGACACGCCACCTAGTCACTCAGAAAAAATCAGGACATTCTGATGTAGAGTTTCAAAATAAAAGACCTTTGAAATCTCTTTTGCATGAGCTATCATCCCTGTTTTTAGATGAGAATAAAACAAACACTGTCCAGTATCAAAGACTCATCTCACTCCAGGGTGATAGCAGGACACCCCGTCTAATCACTCAGAAAAAAATCAGGACATTCTGGTGTACAGTTTCAAAATAAAATACCTTTGAAGTCTCATATATGAGCTATCATCCCTGTTTTTAGATGAGAATAAAACAATAACTGTCCAATATCAAAGACTCATCAAACTCCAGGGAGATAGCAGGACACCCCACCTAGTCACTCAGAAAAAATCAGGACATTCTGATGTAGAGTTTCAAAATAAAATACCTTTGAAATCTCTATTGTATGAGCTATCATCCCTGTTTTTAGATGAGAATAAAACAAAAACTGTCCAGTATCAAATACGCATCTCACTCCAGGGTGATAGCAGGACACCCCACCTAGTCACTCAGGGAGAATCAGGACATTCTGATTTAGAGTTTCAAAATAAAATACCTTTGAAGTCTCATATATGAGCTATCATCCCTGTATTTAGATGGGAATAAAACAAACACTGTCCAGTATCAAAGACTCATCTAACTCCATGGTGATAGCAGGACACCCCATCTAGTCACTCAGAAAAAATCAGGACATTCTGATGTAGAATTTCAAAATAAAATACCTTTGAAATCTCTATTGTATGAGCTATCATCCCTGTTTTTAGATGAGAATAAAACAAAAACTGTCCAGTATCAAAGACGCATCTCACTCCAGGGTGATAGCAGGACACCCCATCTAGTCACTCAGAAAAAATCAGGACATTCTGATATAGAGTTTCAAAATAAAATACCTTTGAAATCTCTATTGTATGAGCTATCATCCCTGTTTTTAGATGATAATAAAACAAAAACTGTCCAGTATCAAAGACGCATCTCACTTCAGGGTCATAGCAGGACACCCCACCTAGTCACTCAGGGAGAATCAGGACATTCTGATGTAGAGTTTCAAAATAAAAGACCTTTGAAATCTCATATATGAGCTATAATCCCTCTCTGTTTAGATGAGAATAAAAAAAAACTCTCAAGTATCAAAGACTGTTCTCACTCCAGGGTGATAGCAGGACACGCCACCTAGTCACTCAGAAAAAATCAGGACATTCTGATGTACAGTTTCAAAATAAAAGACCTTTGAAATCTCATATATGAGCTATCATCCCTCTCTGTTTAGATGAGAATAAAACAAAAACTGTCCAGTATCAAAGACTCATCTCACTCCAGGGTGATAGCAGGACACCCCACCTAGTCACTCAGAAAAAATCAGGACATTCTGATTTAGAGTTTCAAAATAAAATACCTTTGAAGTCTCATATATGAGCTATCATCCCTGTTTTTAGATGAGAATAAAACAATAACTGTCCAATATCAAAGACTCATCAAACTCCAGGGTGATAGCAGGACACCCCACCTAGTCACTCAGAAAAAATCAGGACATTCTGATGTAGAGTTTCAAAATAAAATACCTTTGAAATCTCTATTGTATGAGCTATCATCCCTATTTTTAGATGAGAATAAAACAAAGACTGTCAAGTATCAAAGACGCATCTCACTCCAGGGTGATAGCAGGACACCCCACCTAGTCACTCAGGGAGAATCAGGACATTCTGATGTAGAGTTTCAAAATAAAAGACCTTTGAAATCTCTATTGCATGAGCTATCATCCCTGTTTTTAGATGAGAATAAAACAAATACAGTCCAATATCAAAGACTCATCTCACTCCAGGGTGATAGCAGGACTCCCCACCTAGTCACTGAGGGAGAATCAGGACATTCTGAAGTACAGTTTCAAAATAAAAGACTTTTGAAATCTCTATTGCATGAGCTATCATCCCTGTTTTTAGATGAGAATAAAACTAAAACTGTCCCGTATCAAAGACTCATCTCACTCCAGGGTGATAGCAGGACACCCCATCTAGTCACTCAGAAAAAATCAAGACATTCTGATGTAGAGTTTCAAAATAAAATACCTTTGAAATCTCTATTGTATGAGCTAGCATCCCTGTTTTTAGATGAGAATAAAACAAAAACTGTCCAGTATCAAAGACGCATCTCACTCCAGGGTGATAGCAGGACACCCCACCTAGTCACTCAGGGAGAATCAGGACATTCTGATGTAGAGTTTCAAAATAAAAGACCTTTGAAATCTCATATATGAGCTATAATCCCTCTCTGTTTAGATGAGAATAAAACAAAAACTCTCAAGTATCAAAGACTGATCTCACTCCAGGGTGATAGCAGGACACCCCACCTAGTCACTCAGGGAGAATCAGGACATTCTGATGTAGATTTTCAAAATAAAAGACATTTGAAATCTCATATATGAGCTATCATCCCTGTTTTTAGATGAGAATAAAACAAAAACTGTCCAGTATCAAAGACTTATCTCACTACAGGGTGATGGCAGGACACCCCACCTAGTCACTCAGGGAGAATCAGGACATTCTGATGTAGAGTTTCAAAATAAAAGACCTTTGAAATCTCATATATGAGCTATCATCCCTCTCTGTTTAGATGAGAATAAAACAAAACTGTCCAGTATCAAAGACTCATCTCACTCCAGGGTGATAGCAGGTAACCCCACCTAGTTACTCAGAAAAAATTAGGACATTCTGATTTAGAGTTTCAAAATAAAATACCTTTGAAATCTCATATATGAGCTATCATCCCTCTCTGTTTAGATGAGAATAAAAAAAAACTGTCCAGTATCAAATACTCATTTCCCTTCAGGGTTATAACAGGACACCCCACCTAGTCACTCAGGGAGAATCAGGACTTTATGATGTAGAGTTTCAAAATAAAAGACCTTTGAAATCTCTATTGTATGAGCTATCATCCCTGTTTTTAGATGAGAATAAAACAAAGACTGTCCAGTATCAAAGACTCATCTCACTCCATGGTGATAGCAGGACACCCTTTCTAGTCACTCCGAAAAAATCAGGACATTCTGATGTAGAGTTTCAAAATAAAATACCTTTGAAGTCTCATATATAAGCTATCATCCCTGTTTTTAGATGAGAATAAAACAAATACTGTCCAATATCAAAAACTCATCAAACTCCAGGGTGATAGCAGGACACCCCATCTAGTCACTCAGAAAAAATCAGGACATTCTGACGTAGAGTTTCAAAATAAAATACCTTTGAAATCTCTATTGTATGAGCTATCATCCCTGTTTTTAGATGAGAATAAAACAAAAACTGTCCAGTATCAAAGACGCATCTCACTCCAGGGTGATAGCAGGACACCCCACCTAGTCACTCAGGGAGAATCAGGACATTCTGATATAGAGTTTCAAAATAAAAGACCTTTGAAATCTCATATATGAGCTATAATCCCTCTCTGTTTAGATGAGAATAAAACAAAAACTCTCAAGTATCAAAGACTGATCTCACTCCAGGGTGATAGCAGGACACGCCACCTAGTCACTCAGAAAAAATCAGGACATTCTGATGTACAGTTTCAAAATAAAAGACCTTTGAAATCTCATATATGAGCTATCATCCCTCTCTGTTTAGATGAGAATAAAACAAAAACTGTCCAGTATCAAAGACTCATCTCACTCCAGGGTGATAGCAGGACACCCCACCTAGTCACTCAGACAAAATCAGGACATTCTGATGTAGAGTTTCAAAATAAAATACCTTTGAAATCTCTATTGTATGAGCTATCATCCCTATTTTTAGATGAGAATAAAACAAAGACTGTCTAGTATCAAAGACGCATCTCACTCCAGGGTGATAGCAGGACACCCCATCTAGTCACTCAGAAAAAATCAGGACATTCTGATTTAGAGTTTCAAAATAAAATACCTTTGAAATCTCATATATGAGCTATCATCCCTGTTTTTAGATGAGAATAAAACAATAACTGTCCAGTATCAAAAACTCATCTCACTCCAGGGTGATAGCATGACACCCCACCTAGTCACTCAGGGAGAATCAGGACATTCTGATGTAGAGTTTCAAAATAAAATACCTTTGAAATCTCATATATGAGCTATCATCCCTCTGTATTTAGATAAGAATAAAACAAACACTGTCCAGTATCAAATACTCATTTCCCTTCAGGGTGATAACAGGACACCCCACCTAGTCACTCAGGGAGAATCAGGACTTTCTGATGTAGAGTTTCAAAATAAAAGACCTTTGAAATCTCTATTGCATGAGCTATCATCCCTGTTTTTAGATGAGAATACAACAAATACTGTCCAATATCAAAGACTCATCTCACTCCAGGGTGATAGCAGGACTCCCCACCTAGTCACTCAGGGAGAATCAGGACATTCTGAAGTACAGTTTCAAAATAAAAGACCTTTGAAATCTCTATTGCATGAGCTATCATCCCTGTTTTTAGATGAGAATAAAACAAAAACTGTCCAGTATCAAAGACGCATCTCAATCCAGGGTGATAGCAGGACATCCCACCTAGTCACTCAGGGAGAATCAGGACATTCTGATGTAGAGTTTCAAAATAAAAGACCTTTGAAATCTCATATATGAGCTATAATCCCTCTCTGTTTAGATGAGAATAAAACAAAAACTCTCAAGTATCAAAGACTGATCTCACTCCAGGTTGATAGCAGGACACCCCACCTAGTCACTCAGAAAAAATCAGGACATTCTGATTTAGAGTTTCAAAATAAAATACCTTTGAAATCTCATATATGAGCTATCATCCCTGTTTTTAGATGGGAATAAAACAAACAATGTCCAGTATCAAAGACTCATCTAACTCCATGGTGATAGCAGGACACCCCATCTAGTCACTCAGAAAAAATCAGGACATTCTGATGTAGAGTTTCAAAATAAAATATTTTTGAAGTCTCTATTGTATTAGCTATCATCCCTGTTTTTAGATGAGAATAAAACAAAAAATGTCCAGTATCAAAGACTCATCTCACTCCAGAGTGATAGCAGGACACCCCATCTAGTCACTCAGGGAGAATCAGGACATTCTGATGTACAGTTTCAAAATAAAAGACCTTTGAAATCTCTATTGCATGAGCTATCATCCCTGTTTTTAGATGACAATAAAACAAACACTGTCAAGTAACAAAGACGCATCTCACTCCAGGGTGATAGCAGGACACCCCACCTAGTCACTCAGGGAGAATCAGGACATTCTGATTTAGAGTTTCAAAATAAAATATCTTTGAAGTCTCAAATATGAGCTATCATCCCTGTTTTTAGATGGGAATAAAACAAACACTGTCCAGTATCAAAGACTCATCTAACTCCATGGTGATAGCAGGACCCCCCATCTAGTCACTCAGAAAAAATCAGGACATTCTGATGTAGAGTTTCAAAATAAAAGACCTTTGAAATCTCATATATGAGCTATCATCCCATTTTTTAGATGAGAATAAAACAATAACTGTCCAATTTCAAAGACTCATCAAACTCCAGGGTGATAGCAGGACACCCCACCTAGTCACTCAGAAAAAATCAGGACATTCTGAGGTAGAGTTTCAAAATAAAATACCTTTGACATCTCTATTGTATGAGCTATCATCCCTGTTTTTAGATGAGAATAAAACAAAAACTGTCCAGTATCAAAGACTCATCTAATTACATGGTGATAGCAGGACACCCCATCTAGTCACTCAGAAAAAATCAGGACATTCTGATGTACAGTTTCAAAATAAAATACCTTTGAAATCTCATATATGAGCTATCATCCCTCTCTGTTTAGATGAGAATAAAACAAAATCTCTCCAGTATCAAAGACTCATCTCAATCCAGGGTGATAGCAGGACACCCCATCTAGTCACTCAGAAAAAATCAGGACATTCTGATGTACAGTTTCAAAATAAAATATCTTTGAAGTCTCAAATATGAGCTATCATCCCTGTTTTTAGATGGGAATAAAACAAACACTGTCCAGTATCAAAGACTCATCTAACTCCATGGTGATAGCAGGACCCCCCATCTAGTCACTCAGAAAAAATCAGGACATTCTGATGTAGAGTTTCAAAATAAAAGACCTTTGAAATCTCATATATGAGCTATCATCCCATTTTTTAGATGAGAATAAAACAATAACTGTCCAATTTCAAAGACTCATCAAACTCCAGGGTGATAGCAGGACACCCCACCTAGTCACTCAGAAAAAATCAGGACATTCTGAGGTAGAGTTTCAAAATAAAATACCTTTGACATCTCTATTGTATGAGCTATCATCCCTGTTTTTAGATGAGAATAAAACAAAAACTGTCCAGTATCAAAGACTCATCTAATTACATGGTGATAGCAGGACACCCCATCTAGTCACTCAGAAAAAATCAGGACATTCTGATGTACAGTTTCAAAATAAAATACCTTTGAAATCTCATATATGAGCTATCATCCCTCTCTGTTTAGATGAGAATAAAACAAAATCTCTCCAGTATCAAAGACTCATCTCAATCCAGGGTGATAGCAGGACACCCCATCTAGTCACTCAGAAAAAATCAGGACATTCTGATGTACAGTTTCAAAATAAAATACCTTTGAAATCTCTATTGTATGAGCTATCATCCCTATATTTAGATGAGAATAAAACAAAGACTGTCCAGTATCAAAGACGCATCTCACTCCAGGGTGATAGCAGGACACCCCACCTAGTCACTCAGAAAAAATCAGGACATTCTGATTTAGAGTTTCAAAATAAAATACCTTTGAAATCTCATATATGAGCTATCATCCCTCTCTGTTTAGATGAGAATAAAACAAAACTGTCCAGTATCAAATACTCATTTCCCTTCAGGGTTATAACAGGACACCCCACCTAGTCACTCAGGGAGAATCAGGACTTTCTGATGTAGAGTTTCAAAATAAAAGACCTTTGAAATCTCTATTGTATTAGCTATCATCCCTATTTTTAGATGAGAATAAAACAAAGACTGTCCAGTATCAAAGACGCATCTCACTCCAGGGTGATAGCAGGACACCCCACCTAGTCACTCAGAAAAAATCAGGACATTCTGATTTAGAGTTTCAAAATAAAATACCTTTGAAATCTCATATATGAGCTATCATCCCTGTTTTTAGATGGGAATAAAACAAACACTGTCCAGTATCAAAGACTCATCTAACTCCATGGTGATAGCAGGACACCCCATCAAGTCACTCAGGGAGAATCAGGACATTCTGATGTAGAGTTTCAAAATAAAAGACCTTTGAAATCTCATATATGAGCTATCATCCCTCTCTGTTTAGATGAGAATAAAACAAAACTGTCCAGTATCAAATACTCATTTCCCTTCAGTGTTATAACAGGACACCCCACTTAGTCACTCAGGGAGAATCAGGACTTTCTGATGTAGAGTTTCAAAATAAAAGACCTTTGAAATCTCTATTGTATGAGCTATCATCCCTGTTTTTAGATGAGAATAAAACAAAAACTGTCCAGTATCAAAGACTCATCTCACTCCAGGGTGATAGCAGGACACCCCACCTAGTCACTCAGGGAGAATCAGGACATTCTGATGTAGAGTTTCAAAATAAAAGACCTTTGAAATCTCTATTGTATGAGCTATCATCCGTGTTTTTAGATGAGAATAAAACAAAAACTGTCCAGTATCAAAGACTCATCTCACTCCAGGGTGATAGCAGGACACCCCACCTAGTCACTCAGGGAGAATCAGGACATTCTGATGTAGAGTTTCAAAATAAAAGACCTTTGAAATCTCTATTGCATGAGCTATCATCCCTGTTTTTAGATGAGAATAAAACAAAAACTGTCCAGTATCAAAGATTCATCTCACTCCAGGGTGATAGCAGGACACCCCACTTAGTCACTCAGGGAGAATCAGGACTTTCTGATGTAGAGTTTCAAAATAAAAGACCTTTGAAATCTCTATTGTATTAGCTATCATCCCTATTTTTAGATGAGAATAAAACAAAGACTGTCCAGTATCAAAGACGCATCTCACTCCAGGGTGATAGCAGGACACCCCACCTAGTCACTCAGAAAAAATCAGGACATTCTGATTTAGAGTTTCAAAATAAAATACCTTTGAAATCTCATATATGAGCTATCATCCCTGTTTTTAGATGGGAATAAAACAAACACTGTCCAGTATCAAAGACTCATCTAACTCCATGGTGATAGCAGGACACCCCATCAAGTCACTCAGGGAGAATCAGGACATTCTGATGTAGAGTTTCAAAATAAAAGACCTTTGAAATCTCATATATGAGCTATCATCCCTCTCTGTTTAGATGAGAATAAAACAAAACTGTCCAGTATCAAATACTCATTTCCCTTCAGTGTTATAACAGGACACCCCACTTAGTCACTCAGGGAGAATCAGGACTTTCTGATGTAGAGTTTCAAAATAAAAGACCTTTGAAATCTCTATTGTATGAGCTATCATCCCTGTTTTTAGATGAGAATAAAACAAAAACTGTCCAGTATCAAAGACTCATCTCACTCCAGGGTGATAGCAGGACACCCCACCTAGTCACTCAGGGAGAATCAGGACATTCTGATGTAGAGTTTCAAAATAAAAGACCTTTGAAATCTCTATTGTATGAGCTATCATCCGTGTTTTTAGATGAGAATAAAACAAAAACTGTCCAGTATCAAAGACTCATCTCACTCCAGGGTGATAGCAGGACACCCCACCTAGTCACTCAGGGAGAATCAGGACATTCTGATGTAGAGTTTCAAAATAAAAGACCTTTGAAATCTCTATTGCATGAGCTATCATCCCTGTTTTTAGATGAGAATAAAACAAAAACTGTCCAGTATCAAAGATTCATCTCACTCCAGGGTGATAGCAGGACACCCCACTTAGTCACTCAGGGAGAATCAGGACTTTCTGATGTAGAGTTTCAAAATAAAAGACCTTTGAAATCTCTATTGTATGAGCTATCATCCCTGTTTTTAGATGAGAATAAAACAAAGACTGTCCATTATCAAAGACTCATCTCACTCCATGGTGATAGCAGGACACCCTTTCTAGTCACTCCGAAAAAATCAGGACATTCTGATGTAGAGTTTCAAAATAAAATACCTTTGAAGTCTCATATATGAGCTATCATCCCTGTTTTTAGATGAGAATAAAACAAATACTGTCCAATATCAAAAACTCATCTCACTCCAGGGTGATAGCAGGAAACCCCATCTAGTCACTCAGAAAAAATCAGGACATTCTGATGTACATTTTCAAAATAAAATACCTTTGAAGTCTCATATATGAGCTATCATCCCTGTTTTTAGATGAGAATAAAACAATAACTGTCCAATATCAAAGACTCATCAAACTCCAGGGTGATAACAGGACACCCCACCTAGTCACTCAGAAAAAATCAGGACATTCTGATGTAGAGTTTCAAAATAAAAGACCTTTGAAATCTCTATTGTATGAGCTATCATCGCTGTTTTTAGATGAGAATAAAACAAAAACTGTCCAGTATCAAAGACTCATCTCACTCCAGGGTGATAGCAGGACACCCCACCTAGTCACTCAGGGAGAATCAGGACATTCTGATGTAGAGTTTCAAAATAAAAGACCTTTGAAATCTCTATTGCATGAGCTATCATCCCTGTTTTTAGATGAGAATAAAACAAAAACTGTCCAGTATCAAAGATTCATCTCACTCCAGGGTGATAGCAGCACACCCCATCTAGTCACTCAGAAAAAATCCGGACATTCTGATTTAGAGTTTCAAAATAAAATACCTTTGAAATCTCTATTGCATGAGCTATCATCCCTGTTTTTAGATGAGAATAAAACAAAAACTGTCCAGTATCAAAGATTCATCTCACTCCAGGGTGATAGCAGCACACCCCATCTAGTCACTCAGAAAAAATTAGGACATTCTGATTTAGAGTTTCAAAATAAAAGACCTTTGAAATCTCATATATGAGCTATCATCCCTCTCTGTTTAGATGAGAATAAAACAAAACTGTCCAGTATCAAATACTCATTTCCCTTCAGTGTTATTACAGGACACCCCACTTAGTCACTCAGGGAGAATCAGGACTTTCTGATGTAGAGTTTCAAAATAAAAGACCTTTGAAATCTCTATTGTATGAGCTATCATCCCTGTTTTTAGATGATAATAAAACAAAGAATGTCCATTATCAAAGACTCATCTCACTCCATGGTGATAGCAGGACACCCTTTCTAGTCACTCAGAAAAAATCAGGACATTCTGATGTAGAGTTTCAAAATAAAATACCTTTGAAGTCTCATATATGAGCTATCATCCCTGTTTTTAGATGAGAATAAAACAAATACTGTCCAATATCAAAAACTCATCTCACTCCAGGGTGATAGCAGGAAACCCCATCTAGTCACTCAGAAAAAATCAGGACATTCTGATGTACATTTTCAAAATAAAATACCTTTGAAGTCTCATATATGAGCTATCATCCCTGTTTTTAGATGAGAATAAAACAATAACTGTCCAATATCAAAGACTCATCAAACTCCAGGGTGATAACAGGACACCCCACCTAGTCACTCAGAAAAAATCAGGACATTCTGATGTAGAGTTTCAAAATAAAAGACCTTTGAAATCTCTATTGTATGAGCTATCATCGCTGTTTTTAGATGAGAATAAAACAAAAACTGTCCAGTATCAAAGACTCATCTCACTCCAGGGTGATAGCAGGACACCCCACCTAGTCACTCAAGGAGAATCAGGACATTCTGATGTAGAGTTTCAAAATAAAAGACCTTTGAAATCTCTATTGCATGAGCTATCATCCCTGTTTTTAGATGAGAATAAAACAAAAACTGTCCAGTATCAAAGATTCATCTCACTCCAGGGTGATAGCAGCACACCCCATCTAGTCACTCAGAAAAAATCAGGACATTCTGATTTAGAGTTTCAAAATAAAATACCTTTGAAATCTCATATATGAGCTATCATCCCTCTCTGTTTAGATGAGAATAAAACAAAACTGTCCAGTATCAAATACTCATTTCCCTTCAGTGTTATAACAGGACACCCCACTTAGTCACTCAGGGAGAATCAGGACTTTCTGATGTAGAGTTTCAAAATAAAAGACCTTTGAAATCTCTATTGTATGAGCTATCATCCCTGTTTTTAGATGAGAATAAAACAAAGACTGTCCAGTATCAAAGACTCATCTCACTCCATGGTGATAGCAGGACACCCTTTCTAGTCACTCCGAAAAAATCAGGACATTCTGATGTAGAGTTTCAAAATAAAATACCTTTGAAGTCTCATATATGAGCTATCATCCCTGTTTTTAGATGAGAATAAAACAAATACTGTCCAATATCAAAAACTCATCTCACTCCAGGGTGATAGCAGGAAACCCCATCTAGTCACTCAGAAAAAATCAGGACATTCTGATGTACATTTTCAAAATAAAATACCTTTGAAGTCTCATATATGAGCTATCATCCCTGTTTTTAGATGAGAATAAAACAATAACTGTCCAATATAAAAGACTCATCAAACTCCAGGGTGATAACAGGACACCCCACCTAGTCACTCAGAAAAAATCAGGACATTCTGATGTAGAGTTTCAAAATAAAAGACCTTTGAAATCTCTATTGTATGAGCTATCATCCCTGTTTTTAGATGAGAATAAAACAAAAAATGTCCAGTAACAAATACTCATCTCACTCCAGGGTGATAGCAGGACACCCCACCTAGTCACTCAGGGAGAATCAGGACATTCTGATGTAGAGTTTCAAAATAAAAGACCTTTGAAATCTCTATTGCATGAGCTATCATCCCTGTTTTTAGATGAGAATAAAACAAAAACTGTCCAGTATCAAAGATTCATCTCACTCCAGGGTGATAGCAGCACACCCCATCTAGTCACTCAGAAAAAATCAGGACATTCTGATTTAGAGTTTCAAAATAAAATACCTTTGAAATCTCTATTGTATGAGCTATCATCCTTGTTTTTAGATGAGAATAAAACAAAAACTGTCCAGTATCAAAGACGCATCTCACTCCAGGGTTATAGCAGGACACGCCACATAGTCACTCAGAAAAAATCAGGACATTCTGATGTACAGTTTCAAAATAAAAGACCTTTGAAATCTCATATATGAGCTATCATCCCTCTCTGTTTAGATGAGAATAAAACAAAACTGTCCGGTATCAAAGACTCATCTCACTCCAGGGTGATAGCAGGTAACCCCACCTAGTTACTCAGAAAAAATTAGGACATTCTGATTTAGAGTTTCAAAATAAAATACCTTTGAAATCTCATATATGAGCTATCATCCCTGTTTTTAGATGGGAATAAAACAAACACTGTCCAGTATCAAAGACTCATCTAACTCCATGGTGATAGCAGGACACCCCATCAAGTCACTCAGAAAAAATCAGGACATTGTGATGTAGGGTTTCAAAATAAAAGACCTTTGAAATCTCATATATGAGCTATCATCCCTGTTTTTAGATGAGAATAAAACAATAACTGTCCAGTATCAAAAACTCATCTCACTCCAGGGTGATAGCATGACACCCCACCTAGTCACTCAGGGAGAATCAGGACATTCTGATGTAGAGTTTCAAAATAAAAGACCTTTCAAATCTCATATATGAGCTATCATCCCTCTGTATTTAAATTAGAATAAAACAAACACTGTCCAGTATCAAATACTCATTTCCCTTCAGGGTGATAACAGGACACCCCACCTAGTCACTCAGGGAGAATCAGGACATTCTGATGTAGAGTTTCAAAATAAAAGACCTTTGAAATCTCTATTGCATGAGCTATCATCCCTGTTTTTAGATGAGAATAAAACAAATACTGTCCAATGTCAAAGACTCATCTCACTCCAGGGTGATAGCAGGACTCCCCACCTAGTCACTCAGGGAGAATCAGGACATTCTGAAGTACAGTTTCAAAATAAAAGACCTTTGAAATCTCTATTGCATGAGCTATCATCCCTGTTTTTAGATGATAATAAAACAAAAACTGTCCCGTATCAAAGACTGATCTCACTCCAGGGTGATAGCAGGACACGCCACCTAGTCACTCAGAAAAAATCAGGACATTCTGATGTACAGTTTCAAAATAAAAGACCTTTGAAATCTTATATATGAGCTATCATCCCTCTCTGTTTAGATGAGAATAAAACAAAAACTGTCCAGTATCAAAGACTCATCTCACTCCAGGGTGATAGCAGGACACCCCACCTAGTCACTCAGAAAAAATCAGGACATTCTGATGTAGAGTTTCAAAATAAAATACCTTTGAAATCTCTATTGTATGAGCTATCATCCCTGTATTTAGATGAGAATAAAACAAAAACTGTCCAGTATCAAAGACGCATCTCACTCCAGGGTGATAGCAGGACACCCCACCTAGTCACTCAGGGAGAATCAGGACATTCTGATTTAGAGTTTCAAAATAAAATACCTTTGAAGTCTCATATATGAGCTATCATCCCTGTTTTTAGATGGGAATAAAACAAACACTGTCCAGTATCAAAGACTCATCTAACTCCATGGTGATAGCAGGACACCCCATCTAGTCACTCAGAAAAAATCAGGACATTCTGATGTAGAGTTTCAAAATAAAAGACCTTTGAAATCTCATATATGAGCTATCATCCCTCTGTATTTAGATAAGAATAAAACAAACACTGTCCAGTATCAAATACTCATTTCCCTTCAGGGTGATAACAGGACACCCCACCTAGTCACTCAGGGAGAATCAGGACTTTCTGATGTACAGTTTCAAAATAAAAGACCTTTGAAATCTCTATTGCATGAGCTATCATCCCTGTTTTTAGATGAGAATAAAACAAAAACTGTCCAGTATCAAAGACTCATCTCACTCCAGGGTGATAGCAGCACACCCCATCTAGTCACACAGAAAAAAATCAGGACATTCTGATGTAGAGTTTCAAAAATAAAATACCTTTGAAATCTCTATTGTATGAGCTATCATCCCTGTTTTTAGATGAGAATAAAACAAAAACTGTCCAGTATCAAAGACGCATCTCACTCCAGGGTGATAGCAGGTAACCCCACCTAGTTACTCAGAAAAAATTAGGACATTCTGATTTAGAGTTTCAAAATAAAATACCTTTGAAATCTCATATATGAGCTATCATCCCTGTTTTTAGATGGGAATAAAACAAACACTGTCAAGTATCAAAGACTCATTTAACTCCATGGTGATAGCAGGACACCCCATCAAGTCACTCAGGGAGAATCAGGACATTCTGATTTACAGTTTCAAAATAAAAGACCTTTGAAATCTCTATTGCATGAGCTATCATCTCTGTTTTTAGATGAGAATAAAACAAACACTGTCCAGTATCAAAGACTCATCTCACTCCAGGGTGATAGCAGGACACCCCACCTAGTCACTCAGAAAAAATCAGGACATTCGGATGTACAGTTTCAAAATAAAATACCTTTGAAGTCTCATATATGAGCTATCATCCCTATTTTTAGATGAGAATAAAACAATAACTGTCCAATATCAAAGACTCATCAAACTCCAGGGTGATAGCAGGACACCCCACCTAGTCACTCAGAAAAAATCAGGACATTCTGATGTACAGTTTCAAAATAAAAGACCTTTGAAATCTCATATATGAGCTATCATCCCTCTCTGTTTAGATGAGAATAAAACAAAAACTGTCCAGTATCAAAGACTCATCTCACTCCAGGGTAATAGCAGGACACCCCACCTAGTCAATCAGAAAAAATCAGGACATTCTGATTTAGAGTTTCAAAATAAAAGACCTTTGAAATCTCATATATGAGCTATCATCCCTGTTTTTAGATGAGAATAAAACAATAACTGTCCAGTATCAAAAACTCATCTCACTCCAGGGTGATAGCATGACACCCCACCTTGTCACTCTGGGAGAATCAGGACATTGTGATGTAGAGTTTCAAAATAAAAGACCTTTGAAATCTCATATATGAGCTATCATCCCTCTGTATTTAGATAAGAATAAAACAAACACTGTCCAGTATCAAATACTCATTTCCCTTCAGGGTGATAACAGGACACCCCACCTAGTCACTCAGGGAGAATCAGGACTTTCTGATGTACAGTTTCAAAATAAAAGACCTTTGAAATCTCTATTGTATGAGCTATCATCCCTGTTTTTAGATGAGAATAAAACAAAAACTGTCCCGTATCAAAGACTCATCTCACTCCAGGGTGATAGCAGGACACCCCATCTAGTCACTCAGAAAAAATCAGGACATTCTGATGTACAGTTTCAAAATAAAATACCTTTGAAGTCTCATATATGAGCTATCATCCCTGTTTTTAGATGAGAATAAAACAATAACTGTCCAATTTCAAAGACTCATCAAACTCCAGGGTGATAGCAGGACACCCCACCTAGTCACTCAGAAAAAATCAGGACATTCTGATTTAGAGTTTCAAAATAAAATACCTTTGAAATCTCATATATGAGCTATCATCCCTGTTTTTAGATGGGAATAAAACAAACACTGTCCAGTATCAAAGACTCATCTAACTCCATGGTGATAGCAGGACACCCCATCAAGTCACTCAGGGAGAGTCAGGACATTCTGATGTACAGTTTCAAAATAAAAGACCTTTGAAATCTCATATATGAGCTATCATCCCTCTCTGTTTAGATGAGAATAAAACAAAACTGTCCAGTATCAAATACTCATTTCCCTTCAGGGTTATAACAGGACACCCTTTCTAGTCACTCCGAAAAAATCAGGACATTCTGATGTAGAGTTTCAAAATAAAATACCTTTGAAATCTCTATTGTATGAGCTATCATCCCTGTTTTTAGATGAGAATAAAACAAAGACTGTCCAGTATCAAAGACTCATCTCACTCCATGGTGATAGCAGGACACCCTTTCTAGTCACTCCGAAAAAATCAGGACATTCTGATGTAGAGTTTCAAAATAAAATACCTTTGAAATCTCATATATGAGCTATCATCCCTGTTTTTAGATGAGAATAAAACAAATACTGTCCAATATCAAAAACTCATCTCACTCCAGGGTGATAGCAGGAAACCCCACCTAGTCACTCAGGGAGAATCAGGACATTCTGATGTACAGTTTCAAAATAAAAGACCTTTGAAATCTCTATTGCATGAGCTATCATCCCTGTTTTTAGATGAGAATAAAAGAAAAACTGTCCAGTATCAAAGACTCATCTCACTCCAGGGTGATAGCAGGAAACCCCATCTAGTCACTCAGAAAAAATCAGGACATTCTGATGTACAGTTTCAAAATAAAATACCTTTGAAGTCTCATATATGAGCTATCATCCCTGTTTTTAGATGAGAATAAAACAATAACTGTACAATATCAAAGACTCATCTAGCTCCAGGGTGATAACAGGACACCCCACCTAGTCACTCAGAAAAAATCAGGACATTCTGATGTAGAGTTTCAAAATAAAAGACCTTTGAAATCTCTATTGTATGAGCTATCATCCCTGTTTTTAGATGAGAATAAAACAAAAACTGTCCAGTATCAAAGACTCATCTCACTCAAGGGTGATAGCAGGACACCCCACCTAGTCACTCAGGGAGAATCAGGACATTCTGATGTACAGTTTCAAAATAAAAGACCTTTGAAATCTCTATTGCATGAGCTATCATCCCTGTTTTTAGATGAGAATAAAACAAAAACTGTCCAGTATCAAAGACTCATCTCACTCCAGGGTGATAGCAGGACACCCCACCTAGTCACTCAGAAAAAATTAGGACATTCTGATTTAGAGTTTCAAAATAAAATACCTTTGAAATCTCACATATGAGCTATCATCCCTGTTTTTAGATGGGAATAAAACAAACACTGTCAAGTATCAAAGACTCATTTAACTCCATGGTGATAGCAGAACAACCCCATCAAGTCACTCAGAAAAAATCAGGACATTCTGAAGTAGAGTTTCAAAATAAAATACCTTTGAAATCTCTATTGTATGAGCTATCATCCCTATTTTTAGATGAGAATAAAACAAAGACTGTCCAGTATCAAAGACGCATCTCACTCCAGGGTGATTGCAGGACACCCCACCTAGTCACTCAGAAAAAATCAGGACATTCTGATTTAGAGTTTCAAAATAAAATACCTTTGAAATCTCATATATGAGCTATCATCCCTGTTTTTAGATGAGAATAACACAATAACTGTCAAGTATCAAAAACTCATCTCACTCCAGGGTGATAGCATGACACCCCACCTAGTCACTCAGGGAGAATCAGGACATTCTGATGTAGAGTTTCAAAATAAAAGACCTTTGAAATCTCATATATGAGCTATCATCCCTCTGTATTTAGATAAGAATAAAACAAACACTGTCCAGTATCAAATACTCATTTCCCTTCAGGGTGATAACAGGACACCCCACCTAGTCACTCAGGGAGAATCAGGACATTCTGAAGTACAGTTTCAAAATAAAAGACCTTTGAAATCTATATTGCATGAGCTATCATCCCTGTTTTTAGATGAGAATAAAACAAAAACTGTCCCGTATCAAAGACTCATATCACCCCAGGGTGATAGCAGGACACCCCATCTAGTCACTCAGAAAAAATCAGGACATTCTGATGTAGAGTTTCAATATAAAATACCTTTGAAATCTCTATTGTATGAGCTATCATCCCTGTTTTTAGATGAGAATAAAACAAAAACTGTCCAGTATCAAAGATGCATCTCACTCCAGGGTGATAGCAGGACACCCCACCTAGTCACTCAGGGAGAATCAGGACATTCTGATGTAGAGTTTCAAAATAAAATACCTTTGAAATCTCATATATGAGCTATAATCCCTCTCTGTTTAGATGAGAATAAAACAAAAACTCTCAAGTATCAAAGACTGATCTCACTCCAGGTTGATAGCAGGACACGCCACCTAGTCACTCAGAAAAAATCAGGACATTCTGATGTACAGTTTCAAAATAAAAGACCTTTGAAATCTCATATATGAGCTATCATCCCTCTCTGTTTAGATGAGAATAAAACAAAAACTGTCCAGTATCAAAGACTCATCTCACTCCAGGGTGACAGCAGGACACCCCACCTAGTCACTCAGAAAAAATCAGGACATTCTGATGTAGAGTTTCAAAATAAAATATTTTTGAAGTCTCTATTGTATTAGCTATCATCCCTGTTTTTAGATGAGAATAAAACAAAAACTGTCCAGTATCAAAGACTCATCTCACTCCAGGGTGATAGCAGGACACCCCATCTAGTCACTCAGGGAGAATCAGGACATTCTGATGTACAGTTTCAAAATAAAAGACCTTTGAAATCTCTATTGCATGAGCTATCATCCCTGTTTTTAGATGACAATAAAACAAACACTGTCCAGTATCAAAGACGCATCTCACTTCAGGGTGATAGCAGGACACCCCACCTAGTCACTCAGGGAGAATCAGGACATTCTGATTTAGAGTTTCAAAATAAAATACCTTTGAAGTCTCATATATGAGCTATCATCCCTGTTTTTAGATGGGAATAAAACAAACACTGTCCAGTATCAAAAACTAATCTCACTCCAGGGTGATAGCATGACACCCCACCTAGTCACTCAGGGAGAATCAGGACATTCTGATGTAGAGTTTCAAAATAAAAGACCTTTGAAATCTCATATATGAGCTATCATCCCTCTGTATTTAGATAAGAATAAAACAAACACTGTCCAGTATCAAATACTCATTTCCCTTCAGGGTGATAACAGGACACCCCACCTAGTCACTCAGGGAGAATCAGGACTTTCTGATGTACAGTTTCAAAATAAAAGACCTTTGAAATCTCTATTGCATGAGCTATCATCCCTGTTTTTAGATGAGAATAAAACAAAAACTGTCCAGTATCAAAGACTCATCTAATTCCATGGTGATAGCAGGACACCCCATCTAGTCACTCAGAAAAAATCAGGACATTCTGATGTACAGTTTCAAAATAAAAGACCTTTGAAATCTCTATTGCATGAGCTATCATCCCTGTTTTTAGATGAGAATAAAACAAAAACTGTCCAGTATCAAAGACTCATCTCACACCAGGGTGATAGCAGCACACCCCATCTAGTCACTCAGAAAAAATCAGGACATTCTGATTTACAGTTTCAAAATAAAAGACCTTTGAAATCTCATATATGAGCTATCATCCCTCTCTGTTTAGATGAGAATAAAACAAAACTGTCCAGTATCAAAGACTCATCTCACTCCAGGGTGATAGCAGGACACCCCACCTAGTCACTCAGAAAAAATCAGGACATTCTGATGTAGAGTTTCAAAATAAAATACCTTTGAAATCTCTATTGTATGAGCTATCATCCCTATTTTTAGATGAGAATAAAACAAAGACTGTCCAGTATCAAAGACTCATCTAACTCCATGGTGATAGCAGGAAACCCCATCAAGTCACTCAGAAAAAATCAGGACATTGTGATGTAGAGTTTCAAAATAAAAGACCTTTGAAATCTCATATATGAGCTATCATCCCTCTCTGTTTAGATGAGAATAAAACAAAATTTCTCCAGTATCAAAGACTCATCTCACTCCAGGGTGATAGCAGGACACCCCATCTAGTCACTGAGAAAAAATCAGGACATTCTGATGTAGAGTTTCAAAATAAAATATTTTTGAAATCTCTATTGTATTAGCTATCATCCCTGTATTTAGATGAGAATAAAACAAAAACTGTCCAGATCAAAGACTCATCTCACTCCAGGGTGATAGCAGGACAACCCATCTAGTCACTGAGAAAAAATCAGGACATTCTGATGTAGAGTTTCAAAATAAAATATTTTTGAAATCTCTATTGTATTAGCTATCATCCCTGTTTTTAGATGAGAATAAAACAAAAATTGTCCAGTATCAAAGACTCATCTCACTGCAGGGTGATAGCATGAAACCCCACCTAGTCACTCAGGGAGAATCAGGACATTCTGATGTACAGTTTCAAAATAAAAGACCTTTGAAATCTCATATATGAGCTATCATCCCTCTCTGTTTAGATGAGAATAAAAAAAAACTCTCAAGTATCAAAGACTGTTCTCACTCCAGGGTGATAGCAGGACACCCCACCTAGTCACTCAGAAAAAATCAGGACATTCTGATGTAGAGTTTCAAAATAAAATACCTTTGAAATCTCTATTGTATGAGCTATCATCCCTATTTTTAGATGAGAATAAAACAAAGACTGTCCAGTATCAAAGACGCATCTCACTCCAGGGTGATAGCAGGACACCCCACCTAGTCGCTCAGAAAAAATCAGGACATTCTGATTTAGATTTTCAAAATAAAATACCTTTGAAATCTCATATATGAGCTATCCTCCCTGTTTTTAGATGAGAATAAAACAATAACTGTCCAGTATCAAAAACTCATCTCACTCCAGGGTGATAGCATGACACCCCACCTAGTCACTCAGGGAGAACCAGGACATTCTGATGTAGAGTTTCAAAATAAAAGACCTTTGAAATCTCATATATGAGCTATCATCCCTCTGTATTTAGATAAGAATAAAACAAACACTGTCCAGTATCAAATACTCATTTCCCTTCAGGGTGATAACAGGACACCCCACCTAGTCACTCAGGGAGAATCAGGACTTTCTGATTTAGAGTTTCAAAATAAAAGACCTTTGAAATCTTTATTGCATGAGCTATCATCCCTGTTTTTAGATGAGAATAAAACAAATACTGTCCAATATCAAAGACTCATCTCACTCCAGGGTGATAGCAGGACTCCCCACCTAGTCACTCAGGGAGAATCAGGACATTCTGAAGTACAGTTTCAAAATAAAAGACCTTTGAAATATCTATTGCATGAGCTATCATCCCTGTTTTTAGATGAGAATAAAACAAAGACTGGATAGTATCAAAGACTCATCTCACTCCAGGGTGATAGCAGGACACCCCATCTAGTCACTCAGAAAAAATCAGGACATTCTGATGTAGAGTTTCAAAATAAAATACCTTTGAAATCTCTATTGTATGCGCTATCATCCCTGTTTTTAGATGAGAATAAAACAAAAACTGTCCAGTATCAAAGACGCATCTCACTCCAGGGTGATAGCAGGACACCCCACCTAGTCACTCAGGGAGAATCAGGACATTCTGATGTAGAGTTTCAAAATAAAAGACCTTTGAAATCTCATATATGAGCTATAATCCCTCTCTGTTTAGATGAGAATAAAACAAAAAGGGTCCAGTATCAAAGACTCATCTCACTCCAGGGTGATAGCAGGACACGCCACATAGTCACTCAGAAAAAATCAGGACATTCTGATGTACAGTTTCAAAATAAAAGACCTTTGAAATCTCATATTTGAGCTATCATCCCTCTCTGTTTAGATGAGAATAAAACAAAAACTGTCCAGTATCAAAGACTCATCTCACTCCAGGGTGATAGCAGGACACCCCACCTAGTCACTCAGGGAGAATCAGGACATTCTGATGTAGAGTTTCAAAATAAAAGACCTTTGAAATCTCATATATGAGCTATCATCCCATTTTTTAGATGAGAATAAAACAATAAATGTCCAGTATCAAAAACTCATCTCACTCCAGGGTGATAGCATGACACCCCACCTAGTCACTCAGGGACAATCAGGACATTCTGATGTAGAGTTTCAAAATAAAAGACCTTTGAAATCTCATATATGAGCTATCATCCCTCTGTATTTAGATAAGAATAAAACAAACACTGTCCAGTATCAAATACTCATTTCCCTTCAGGGTGATAGCAGGAAACCCCACCTAGTCACTCAGGGAGAATCAGGACATTCTGATGTACAGTTTCAAAATAAAAGACCTTTGAAATCTCTATTGCATGAGCTATCATCCCTGTTTTTAGATGAGAATAAAACAAAAAGTCTCCAGTATCAAAGACTCATCTCACTCCAGGGTGATAGCAGGACACCCCATCTAGTCACTCAGAAAAAATCAGGACATTCTGATGTACAGTTTCAAAATAAAATACCTTTGAAGTCTCATATATGAGCTATCATCCCTGTTTTTAGATGAGAATAAAACAATAACTGTCCAATTTCAAAGACTCATCAAACTCCAGGGTGATAGCAGGACACCCCACCAAGTCACTCAGAAAAAATCAGGACATTCTGATGTAGAGTTTCAAAATAAAATACCTTTGAAATCTCTATTGTATCATCCCTGTTTTTAGATGATAATAAAACAAAAACTGTCCAGTATCAAAGACTCATCTAATTCCATGGTGATAGCAGGACACCCCATCTAGTCACTCAGAAAAAATCAGGACATTCTGATGTAGAGTTTCAAAATAAAATACCTTTGAAATCTCATATATGAGCTATCATCCCTCTCTGTTTAGATGAGAATAAAACAAAATCTCTCCAGTATCAAAGACTCATCTCACTCCAGGGTGATAGCAGGACACCCCACCTAGTCACTCAGAAAAAATCAGGACATTCTGATGTAGAGTTTCAAAATAAAATACCTTTGAAATCTCTATTGTATGAGCTATCATCCCTATTTTTAGATGAGAATAAAACAAAGACTGTCCAGTATCAAAGACTCATCTAACTCCATGGTGATAGCAGGAAACCCCATCAAGTCACTCAGAAAAAATCAGGACATTGTGATGTAGAGTTTCAAAATAAAAGACCTTTGAAATCTCATATATGAGCTATCATCCCTCTCTGTTTAGATGAGAATAAAACAAAATTTCTCCAGTATCAAAGACTCATCTCACTCCAGGGTGATAGCAGGACACCCCATCTAGTCACTGAGAAAAAATCAGGACATTCTGATGTAGAGTTTCAAAATAAAATATTTTTGAAATCTCTATTGTATTAGCTATCATCCCTGTATTTAGATGAGAATAAAACAAAAACTGTCCAGATCAAAGACTCATCTCACTCCAGGGTGATAGCAGGACAACCCATCTAGTCACTGAGAAAAAATCAGGACATTCTGATGTAGAGTTTCAAAATAAAATATTTTTGAAATCTCTATTGTATTAGCTATCATCCCTGTTTTTAGATGAGAATAAAACAAAAATTGTCCAGTATCAAAGACTCATCTCACTGCAGGGTGATAGCATGAAACCCCACCTAGTCACTCAGGGAGAATCAGGACATTCTGATGTACAGTTTCAAAATAAAAGACCTTTGAAATCTCATATATGAGCTATCATCCCTCTCTGTTTAGATGAGAATAAAAATAAAACTGTCCAGTATCAAAGACTCATCTCACTCCAGGGTGATAGCAGGACACCCCACCTAGTCACTCAGAAAAAATCAGGACATTCTGATGTAGAGTTTCAAAATAAAATACCTTTGAAATCTCTATTGTATGAGCTATCATCCCTATTTTTAGATGAGAATAAAACAAAGACTGTCCAGTATCAAAGACGCATCTCACTCCAGGGTGATAGCAGGACACCCCACCTAGTCGCTCAGAAAAAATCAGGACATTCTGATGTAGAGTTTCAAAATAAAAGACCTTTGAAATCTCATATATGAGCTATCATCCCTCTGTATTTAGATAAGAATAAAACAAACACTGTCCAGTATCAAATACTCATTTCCCTTCAGGGTGATAACAGGACACCCCACCTAGTCACTCAGGGAGAATCAGGACTTTCTGATTTAGAGTTTCAAAATAAAAGACCTTTGAAATCTTTATTGCATGAGCTATCATCCCTGTTTTTAGATGAGAATAAAACAAATACTGTCCAATATCAAAGACTCATCTCACTCCAGGGTGATAGCAGGACTCCCCACCTAGTCACTCAGGGAGAATCAGGACATTCTGAAGTACAGTTTCAAAATAAAAGACCTTTGAAATATCTATTGCATGAGCTATCATCCCTGTTTTTAGATGAGAATAAAACAAAAACTGGATAGTATCAAAGACTCATCTCACTCCAGGGTGATAGCAGGACACCCCATCTAGTCACTCAGAAAAAATCAGGACATTCTGATGTAGAGTTTCAAAATAAAATACCTTTGAAATCTCTATTGTATGCGCTATCATCCCTGTTTTTAGATGAGAATAAAACAAAAACTGTCCAGTATCAAAGACGCATCTCACTCCAGGGTGATAGCAGGACACGCCACCTAGTCACTCAGAAAAAATCAGGACATTCTGATGTACAGTTTCAAAATAAAAGACCTTTGAAATCTCATATATGAGCTATCATCCCTCTCTGTTTAGATGAGAATAAAACAAAAACTGTCCAGTATCAAAGACTCATCTCACTCCAGGGTGATAGCAGGACACCCCACCTAGTCACTCAGGGAGAATCAGGACATTCTGATGTACAGTTTCAAAATAAAAGACCTTTGAAATCTCTATTGCATGAGCTATCATCCCTGTTTTTAGATGACAATAAAACAAACACTGTCCAGTATAAAAGACGCATCTCACTCCAGGGTGATAGCAGGACACCCCACCTAGTCACTCAGGGAGAATCAGGACATTCTGATTTAGAGTTTCAAAATAAAATACCTTTGAAGTCTCATATATGAGCTATCATCCCTGTTTTTAGATGGGAATAAAACAAACACTGTCCAGTATCAAAGACTCATCTAACTCCATGGTGATTGCAGGACACCCCATCTAGTCACTCAGAAAAAATCAGGACATTCTGATGTAGAGTTTCAAAATAAAAGACCTTTGAAATCTCATATATGAGCTATCATCCCATTTTTTAGATGAGAATAAAACAATAAATGTCCAGTATCAAAAACTCATCTCACTCCAGGGTGATAGCATGACACCCCACCTAGTCACTCAGGGAGAATCAGGACATTCTGATGTACAGTTTCAAAATAAAAGACCTTTGAAATCTCTATTGCATGAGCTATCATCCCTGTTTTTAGATGAGAATAAAACAAAAAGTCTCCAGTATCAAAGACTCATCTCACTCCAGGGTGATAGCAGGACACCCCATCTAGTCACTCAGAAAAAATCAGGACATTCTGATGTACAGTTTCAAAATAAAATACCTTTGAAGTCTCATATATGAGCTATCATCCCTGTTTTTAGATGAGAATAAAACAATAACTGTCCAATTTCAAAGACTCATCAAACTCCAGGGTGATAGCAGGACACCCCACCAAGTCACTCAGAAAAAATCAGGACATTCTGATGTAGAGTTTCAAAATAAAATACCTTTGAAATCTCTATTGTATCATCCCTGTTTTTAGATGAGAATAAAACAAAAACTGTCCAGTATCAAAGACTCATCTAATTCCATGGTGATAGCAGGACACCCCATCTAGTCACTCAGAAAAAATCAGGACATTCTGATGTACAGTTTCAAAATAAAATACCTTTGAAATCTCATATATGAGCTATCATCCCTCTCTGTTTAGATGAGAATAAAACAAAATCTCTCCAGTATCAAAGACTCATCTCACTCCAGGGTGATAGCAGGACACCCCATCTAGTCACTCAGAAAAAATCAGGACATTCTGATTTAGAGTTTCAAAATAAAATACCTTTGAAATCTCTATTGCATGAGCTATCATCCCTGTTTTTAGATGAGAATAAAACAAAAACTGTCCATTATCAAAGACTCATCTCACTCCAGGGTGATAGCAGGACACCCATCTAGTCACTCAGAAAAAATCAGGACATTCTGATGTAGAGTTTCAAAATAAAATACCTTTGAAATCTCTATTGTATGAGCTATCATCCCTGTTTTTAGATGAGAATAAAACAAAAACTGTCCAGTATCAAAGACGTATCTCACTCCAGGGTGATAACAGGACACCCCACCTAGTCACTCAGGGAGAATCAGGACATTCTGATGTAGAGTTTCAAAATAAAAGACCTTTGAAATCTCATATATGAGCTATAATCCCTCTCTGTTTAGATGAGAATAAAACAAAAACTCTCAAGTATCAAGGACTGATCTAACTCCAGGGTGATAGCAGGACACGCCACATAGTCACTCAGAAAAAATCAGGACATTCTGATGTACTGTTTCAAAATAAAAGACCTTTGAAATCTCATATATGAGCTATCATCCCTCTCTGTTTAGATGAGAATAAAACAAAACTGTCAAGTATCAAAGACTCATCTCACTCCAGGGTGATAGCAGGTAACCCCACCTAGTCACTCAGGGAGAATCAGGACATTCTGATGTACAGTTTCAAAATAAAAGACCTTTGACATCTCTATTGCATGAGCTATCATCCCTGTTTTTAGATGAGAATAAAACAAAAACTGTCCAGTATCAAAGACTCATCTCAATCCAGGGTGATAGCAGCACACCCCATCTAGTCACTCAGAAAAAATCAGGACATTGTGATGTAGAGTTTCAAAATAAAAGACCTTTGAAATCTCATATATGAGCTATCATCCCTCTCTGTTTAGATGAGAATAAAACAAAATCTCTCCAGTATCAAAGACTCATCTCACTCCAGGGTGATAGCAGGACACCCCATCTAGTCACTGAGAAAAAATCAGGACATTCTGATGTAGAGTTTCAAAATAAAATATTTTTGAAATCTCTATTGTATTAGCTATCATCCCTGTATTTAGATGAGAATAAAACAAAAACTGTCCAGTATCAAAGACTCATCTCACTCCAGGGTGATAGCAGGACAACCCATCTAGTCACTGAGAAAAAAATCAGGACATTCTGATGTAGAGTTTCAAAATAAAATATTTTTGAAATCTCTATTGTATTAGCTATCATCCCTGTTTTTAGATGAGAATAAAACAAAAATTGTCCAGTATCAAAGACTCATCTCACTGCAGGGTGATAGCATGACACCCCACCTAGTCACTCAGGGAGAATCAGGATATTCTGATGTAGAGTTTCAAAAATAAAAGACCTTTGAAATCTCATATATGAGCTATCATCCCTCTGTATTTAGATAAGAATAAAACAAACACTGTCCAGTATCAAATACTCATTTCCCTTCAGGGTGATAACAGGACTCCCCACCTAGTCACTCAGGGAGAATCAGGACTTTCTGATGTAGAGTCTCAAAATAAAAGACCTTTGAAATCTCTATTGCATGAGCTATCATCCCTGTTTTTAGATGAGAATAAAACAAAAACTGTCCAGTATCAAAGACGCATCTCACTCCAGGGTGATAGCAGGACACCCCATCTAGTCACTCAGAAAAAATCAGGACATTCTGATGTAGAGTTTCAAAATAAAATACCTTTGAAATCTCTATTGTATGAGCTATCATCCCTGTTTTTAGATGAGAATAAAACAAAAACTGTCCAGTATCAAAGACGCATCTCACTCCAGGGTGATAGCAGGACACCCCACCTAGTCACTCAGAAAAAATCAGGACATTCTGATTTAGAGATTCAAAATAAAATACCTTTGAAATCTCATATATGAGCTATCATCCCTGTATTTAGATAAGAATAAAACAAACACTGTCCAGTATCAAATACTCATTTCCCTTCAGGGTGATAACAGGACTCCCCACCTAGTCACTCAGGGAGAATCAGGACTTTCTGATGTAGAGTTTCAGAATAAAAGACCTTTGAAATCTCTATTGCATGAGCTATCATCCCTGTTTTTAGATGAGAATAAAACAAATACTGTCCAATATCAAAGACTCATCTCACTCCAGGGTGATAGCAGGACTCCCCACCTAGTCACTCAGGGAGAATCAGGACATTCTGAAGTACAGTTTCAAAATAAAAGACCTTTGAAATCTCTATTGCATGAGCTATCATCCCTGTTTTTAGATGAGAATAAAACAAAAACTGTCCAGTATCAAAGACGCATCTCAATCCAGGGTGATAGCAGGACACCCCATCTAGTCACTCAGAAAAAATCAGGACATTCTGATGTAGAGTTTCAAAATAAAAGACCTTTGAAATCTCATATATGAGCTATAATCCCTCTCTGTTTAGATGAGAATAAAACAAAGACTGTCCAGTATCAAAGACGCATCTCACTCCAGGGTGATAGCAGGACACCCCACCTAGTCACTCAGAAAAAATCAGGACATTCTGATTTAGAGATTCAAAATAAAATACCTTTGAAATCTCATATATGAGCTATCATCCCTGTATTTAGATGGGAATAAAACAAACACTGTCCAGTATCAAAGACTCATCTAACTCCATGGTGATAGCAGGACACCCCATCTAGTCACTCAGAAAAAATCAGGACATTCTGATGTAGAGTTTCAAAATAAAATATTTTTGAGGTCTCTATTGTATTAGCTATCATCCCTGTTTTTAGATGAGAATAAAACAAAAACTGTCCAGTATCAAAGACTCATCTCACGCCAGGGTGATAGCAGGACACCCCATCTAGTCACTTTGGGAGAATCAGGACATTCTGATGTACAGTTTCAAAATAAAAGACCTTTGAAATCTCTATTGCATGAGCTATCATCCCTGTTTTTAGATGAGAATAAAACAAACACTGTCCAGTATCAAAGACTCATCTCACTCCAGGGTGATAGCAGGACACCCCATCTAGTCACTCAGGTAGAATCAGGACATTCTGATGTAGAGTTTCAAAATAAAAGACCTTTGAAATCTCATATATGAGCTATCATCCCTCTGTATTTAGATAAGAATAAAACAAACACTGTCCAATATCAAAGACTCATCTCACTCCAGGGTGATAGCAGGACACCCCATCTAGTCACTCAGAAAAAATCAGGACATTCTGGTGTACAGTTTCAAAATAAAATACCTTTGAAGTCTCATATATGAGCTATCATCCCTGTTTTTAGATGAGAATAAAACAATAACTGTCCAATATCAAAGACTCATCAAACTCCAGGGTGATAGCAGGACACCCCACCTAGTCACTCAGAAAAATCAGGACATTCTGATGTAGAGTTTCAAAATAAAATACCTTTGAAATCTCTATTGTATCATCCCTGTTTTTAGATGAGAATAAAACAAAAACTGTCCAGTATCAAAGACTCATCTAATTCCATGGTGATAGCAGGACACCCCATCTAGTCACTCAGAAAAAATCAGGACATTCTGATGTACAGTTTCAAAATAAAATACCTTTGAAATCTCATATATGAGCTATCATCCCTCTCTGTTTAGATGAGAATAAAACAAAATCTCTCCAGTATCAAAGACTCATCTCACTCCAGGGTGATAGCAGGACACCCCATCTAGTCACTCAGAAAAAATCAGGACATTCTGATTTAGAGTTTCAAAATAAAATACCTTTGAAATCTCTATTGTATGAGCTATCATCCCTGTTTTTAGATGAGAATAAAACAAAAACTGTCCAGTATCAAAGACGTATCTCACTCCAGGGTGATAACATGACACCCCACCTAGTCACTCAGGGAGAATCAGGACATTCTGATGTAGAGTTTCAAAATAAAAGACCTTTGAAATCTCATATATGAGCTATAATCCCTCTCTGTTTAGATGAGAATAAAACAAAAACTCTCAAGTATCAAAGACTGATCTCACTCCAGGGTGATAGCAGGACACGCCACCTAGTCACTCAGAAAAAATCAGGACATTCTGATGTACAGTTTCAAAATAAAAGACCTTTGAAATCTCATATATGAGCTATCATCCCTCTCTGTTTAGATGAGAATAAAACAAAAAGGGTCCAGTATCAAAGACTCATCTCACTCCAGGGTGATAGCAGGACACCCCACCTAGTCACTCAGAAAAAATCAGGACATTCTGAAGTAGAGTTTCAAAATAAAATACCTTTGAAATCTCTATTGTATGAGCTATCATCCCTGTTTTTAGATGAGAATAACACAATAACTGTCCAGTATCAAAAACTCATCTCACTCCAGGGTGATAGCATGACACCCCACCTAGTCACTCAGGGAGAATCAGGACATTCTGATGTAGAGTTTCAAAATAAAAGACCTTTGAAATCTCATATATGAGCTATCATCCCTCTGTATTTAGATAAGAATAAAACAAACACTGTCCAGTATCAAATACTCATTTCCCTTCAGGGTGATAACAGGACACCCCACCTAGTCACTCAGGGAGAATCAGGACATTCTGAAGTACAGTTTCAAAATAAAAGACCTTTGAAATCTATATTGCATGAGCTATCATCCCTGTTTTTAGATGAGAATAAAACAAAAACTGTCCCGTATCAAAGACTCATATCACCCCAGGGTGATAGCAGGACACCCCATCTAGTCACTCAGAAAAAATCAGGACATTCTGATGTAGAGTTTCAAAATAAAATACCTTTGAAATCTCTATTGTATGAGCTATCATCCCTGTTTTTAGATGAGAATAAAAATAAAACTGTCCAGTATCAAAGACGCATCTCACTCCAGGGTGATAGCAGGACACCCCACCTAGTCACTCAGGGAGAATCAGGACATTCTGATGTAGAGTTTCAAAATAAAATACCTTTGAAATCTCATATATGAGCTATAATCCCTCTCTGTTTAGATGAGAATAAAACAAAAACTCTCAAGTATCAAAGACTGATCTCACTCCAGGTTGATAGCAGGACACGCCACCTAGTCACTCAGAAAAAATCAGGACATTCTGATGTACAGTTTCAAAATAAAAGACCTTTGAAATCTCATATATGAGCTATCATCCCTCTCTGTTTAGATGAGAATAAAACAAAAACTGTCCAGTATCAAAGACTCATCTCACTCCAGGGTGACAGCAGGACACCCCACCTAGTCACTCAGAAAAAATCAGGACATTCTGATGTAGAGTTTCAAAATAAAATATTTTTGAAGTCTCTATTGTATTAGCTATCATCCCTGTTTTTAGATGAGAATAAAACAAAAACTGTCCAGTATCAAAGACTCATCTCACTCCAGGGTGATAGCAGGACACCCCATCTAGTCACTCAGGGAGAATCAGGACATTCTGATGTACAGTTTCAAAATAAAAGACCTTTGAAATCTCTATTGCATGAGCTATCATCCCTGTTTTTAGATGACAATAAAACAAACACTGTCCAGTATCAAAGACGCATCTCACTCCAGGGTGATAGCAGGACACCCCACCTAGTCACTCAGGGAAAATCAGGACATTCTGATTTAGAGTTTCAAAATAAAATACCTTTGAAGTCTCATATATGAGCTATCATCCCTGTTTTTAGATGGGAATAAAACAAACACTGTCCAGTATCAAAGACTCATCTAACTCCATGGTGATAGCAGGACACCCCATCTAGTCACTCAGAAAAAATCAGGACATTCTGATGTAGAGTTTCAAAATAAAAGACCTTTGAAATCTCATATATGAGCTATCATCCCATTTTTTAGATGAGAATAAAACAGTAACTGTCCAGTATCAAAAACTAATCTCACTCCAGGGTGATAGCATGACACCCCACCTAGTCACTCAGGGAGAATCAGGACATTCTGATGTAGAGTTTCAAAATAAAAGACCTTTGAAATCTCATATATGAGCTATCATCCCTCTGTATTTAGATAAGAATAAAACAAACACTGTCCAGTATCAAATACTCATTTCCCTTCAGGGTGATAACAGGACACCCCACCTAGTCACTCAGGGAGAATCAGGACTTTCTGATGTACAGTTTCAAAATAAAAGACCTTTGAAATCTCTATTGTATGAGCTATCATCCCTGTTTTTAGATGAGAATAAAACAATAACTGTCCAGTATCAAAAACTCATCTCACTCCAGGGTGATAGCAGGACACCCCATCTAGTCACTCAGAAAAAATCAGGACATTCTGATGTAGAGTTTCAAAATAAAATACCTTTGAAATCTCTATTGTATCATCCCTGTTTTTAGATGAGAATAAAACAAAAACTGTCCAGTATCAAAGACTCATCTAATTCCATGGTGATAGCAGGACACCCCATCTAGTCACTCAGAAAAAATCAGGACATTCTGATGTACAGTTTCAAAATAAAAGACCTTTGAAATCTCTATTGCATGAGCTATCATCCCTGTTTTTAGATGAGAATAAAACAAAAACTGTCCAGTATCAAAGACTCATCTCACACCAGGGTGATAGCAGCACACCCCATCTAGTCACTCAGAAAAAATCAGGACATTCTGATTTACAGTTTCAAAATAAAAGACCTTTGAAATCTCATATATGAGCTATCATCCCTCTCTGTTTAGATGAGAATAAAACAAAACTGTCCAGTATCAAAGACTCATCTCACTCCAGGGTGATAGCAGGACACCCCACCTAGTCACTCAGAAAAAATCAGGACATTCTGATGTAGAGTTTCAAAATAAAATACCTTTGAAATCTCTATTGTATGAGCTATCATCCCTATTTTTAGATGAGAATAAAACAAAGACTGTCCAGTATCAAAGACTCATCTAACTCCATGGTGATAGCAGGAAACCCCATCAAGTCACTCAGAAAAAATCAGGACATTGTGATGTAGAGTTTCAAAATAAAAGACCTTTGAAATCTCATATATGAGCTATCATCCCTCTCTGTTTAGATGAGAATAAAACAAAATTTCTCCTGTATCAAAGACTCATCTCACTCCAGGGTGATAGCAGGACACCCCATCTAGTCACTGAGAAAAAATCAGGACATTCTGATGTAGAGTTTCAAAATAAAATATTTTTGAAATCTCTATTGTATTAGCTATCATCCCTGTATTTAGATGAGAATAAAACAAAAACTGTCCAGATCAAAGACTCATCTCACTCCAGGGTGATAGCAGGACAACCCATCTAGTCACTCAGAAAAAATCAGGACATTCTGATGTACAGTTTCAAAATAAAAGACCTTTGAAATCTCATATATGAGCTATCATCCCTCTCTGTTTAGATGAGAATAAAACAAAAACTGTCCAGTATCAAAGACTCATCTCACTCCAGGGTGATAGCAGGACACCCCACCTAGTCACTCAGGGAGAATCAGGACATTCTGATGTACAGTTTCAAAATAAAAGACCTTTGAAATCTCTATTGCATGAGCTATCATCCCTGTTTTTAGATGACAATAAAACAAACACTGTCCAGTATAAAAGACGCATCTCACTCCAGGGTGATAGCAGGACACCCCACCTAGTCACTCAGGGAGAATCAGGACATTCTGATTTAGAGTTTCAAAATAAAATACCTTTGAAGTCTCATATATGAGCTATCATCCCTGTTTTTAGATGGGAATAAAACAAACACTGTCCAGTATCAAAGACTCATCTAACTCCATGGTGATTGCAGGACACCCCATCTAGTCACTCAGAAAAAATCAGGACATTCTGATGTAGAGTTTCAAAATAAAAGACCTTTGAAATCTCATATATGAGCTATCATCCCATTTTTTAGATGAGAATAAAACAATAAATGTCCAGTATCAAAAACTCATCTCACTCCAGGGTGATAGCATGACACCCCACCTAGTCACTCAGGGAGAATCAGGACATTCTGATGTAGAGTTTCAAAATAAAAGACCTTTGAAATCTCATATATGAGCTATCATCCCTCTGTATTTAGATAAGAATAAAACAAACACTGTCCAGTATCAAATACTCATTTCCCTTCAGGGTGATAGCAGGAAACCCCACCTAGTCACTCAGGGAGAATCAGGACATTCTGATGTACAGTTTCAAAATAAAAGACCTTTGAAATCTCTATTGCATGAGCTATCATCCCTGTTTTTAGATGAGAATAAAACAAAAAGTCTCCAGTATCAAAGACTCATCTCACTCCAGGGTGATAGCAGGACACCCCATCTAGTCACTCAGAAAAAATCAGGACATTCTGATGTACAGTTTCAAAATAAAATACCTTTGAAGTCTCATATATGAGCTATCATCCCTGTTTTTAGATGAGAATAAAACAATAACTGTCCAATTTCAAAGACTCATCAAACTCCAGGGTGATAGCAGGACACCCCACCAAGTCACTCAGAAAAAATCAGGACATTCTGATGTAGAGTTTCAAAATAAAATACCTTTGAAATCTCTATTGTATCATCCCTGTTTTTAGATGAGAATAAAACAAAAACTGTCCAGTATCAAAGACTCATCTAATTCCATGGTGATAGCAGGACACCCCATCTAGTCACTCAGAAAAAATCAGGACATTCTGATGTACAGTTTCAAAATAAAATACCTTTGAAATCTCATATATGAGCTATCATCCCTCTCTGTTTAGATGAGAATAAAACAAAATCTCTCCAGTATCAAAGACGCATCTCACTCCAGGGTGATAGCAGGACACCCCACCTAGTCACTCAGAAAAAATCAGGACATTCTGATGTAGAGTTTCAAAATAAAATACCTTTGAAATCTCTATTGCATGAGCTATCATCCCTGTTTTTAGATGAGAATAAAACAAAAACTGTCCATTATCAAAGACTCATCTCACTCCAGGGTGATAGCAGGACACCCATCTAGTCACTCAGAAAAAATCAGGACATTCTGATGTAGAGTTTCAAAATAAAATACCTTTGAAATCTCTATTGTATGAGCTATCATCCCTGTTTTTAGATGAGAATAAAACAAAAACTGTCCAGTATCAAAGACTCATCTCACTCCAGGGTGATAGCAGGACAACCCATCTAGTCACTGAGAAAAAAATCAGGACATTCTGATGTAGAGTTTCAAAATAAAATATTTTTGAAATCTCTATTGTATTAGCTATCATCCCTGTTTTTAGATGAGAATAAAACAAAAATTGTCCAGTATCAAAGACTCATCTCACTGCAGGGTGATAGCATGACACCCCACCTAGTCACTCAGGGAGAATCAGGACATTCTGATGTAGAGTTTCAAAAATAAAAGACCTTTGAAATCTCATATATGAGCTATCATCCCTCTGTATTTAGATAAGAATAAAACAAACACTGTCCAGTATCAAATACTCATTTCCCTTCAGGGTGATAACAGGACTCCCCACCTAGTCACTCAGGGAGAATCAGGACTTTCTGATGTACAGTTTCAAAATAAAAGACCTTTGAAATCTCTATTGCATGAGCCACATCCCTGTTTTTAGATGAGAATAAAACAAAAACTGTCCAGTATCAAAGACGCATCTCACTCCAGGGTGATAGCAGGACACCCCATCTAGTCACTCAGAAAAAATCAGGACATTCTGATGTAGAGTTTCAAAATAAAATACCTTTGAAATCTCTATTGTATGAGCTATCATCCCTGTTTTTAGATGAGAATAAAACAAAAACTGTCCAGTATCAAAGACGCATCTCACTCCAGGGTGATAGCAGGACACCCCACCTAGTCACTCAGAAAAAATCAGGACATTCTGATTTAGAGATTCAAAATAAAATACCTTTGAAATCTCATATATGAGCTATCATCCCTGTATTTAGATAAGAATAAAACAAACACTGTCCAGTATCAAATACTCATTTCCCTTCAGGGTGATAACAGGACTCCCCACCTAGTCACTCAGGGAGAATCAGGACTTTCTGATGTAGAGTTTCAGAATAAAAGACCTTTGAAATCTCTATTGCATGAGCTATCATCCCTGTTTTTAGATGAGAATAAAACAAATACTGTCCAATATCAAAGACTCATCTCACTCCAGGGTGATAGCAGGACTCCCCACCTAGTCACTCAGGGAGAATCAGGACATTCTGAAGTACAGTTTCAAAATAAAAGACCTTTGAAATCTCTATTGCATGAGCTATCATCCCTGTTTTTAGATGAGAATAAAACAAAAACTGTCCAGTATCAAAGACGCATCTCAATCCAGGGTGATAGCAGGACACCCCATCTAGTCACTCAGAAAAAATCAGGACATTCTGATGTAGAGTTTCAAAATAAAAGACCTTTGAAATCTCATATATGAGCTATAATCCCTCTCTGTTTAGATGAGAATAAAACAAAGACTGTCCAGTATCAAAGACTCATCTCACGCCAGGGTGATAGCAGGACACCCCATCTAGTCACTTTGGGAGAATCAGGACATTCTGATGTACAGTTTCAAAATAAAAGACCTTTGAAATCTCTATTGCATGAGCTATCATCCCTGTTTTTAGATGAGAATAAAACAAACACTGTCCAGTATCAAAGACTCATCTCACTCCAGGGTGATAGCAGGACACCCCATCTAGTCACTCAGGTAGAATCAGGACATTCTGATGTAGAGTTTCAAAATAAAAGACCTTTGAAATCTCATATATGAGCTATCATCCCTCTGTATTTAGATAAGAATAAAACAAACACTGTCCAATATCAAAGACTCATCTCACTCCAGGGTGATAGCAGGACACCCCATCTAGTCACTCAGAAAAAATCAGGACATTCTGGTGTACAGTTTCAAAATAAAATACCTTTGAAGTCTCATATATGAGCTATCATCCCTGTTTTTAGATGAGAATAAAACAAAAACTGTCCAGTATCAAAGACGCATCTCACTCCAGGGTGATAACAGGACACCCCACCTAGTCACTCAGGGAGAATCAGGACATTCTGATGTAGAGTTTCAAAATAAAATACCTTTGAAATCTCATATATGAGCTATAATCCCTCTCTGTTTAGATGAGAATAAAACAAAAACTTTCAAGTATCAAAGACTGATCTTACTCCAGGGTGATAGCAGGACACGCCACATAGTCACTCAGAAAAAATCTGGACATTCTGATGTACAGTTTCAAAATAAAAGACCTTTGAAATCTCATATATGAGCTATCATCCCTCTCTGTTTAGATGAGAATAAAACAAAACTGTCCAGTATCAAAGACTCATCTCACTCCAGGGTGATAGCAGGACACCCCACCTAGTCACTCAGAAAAAATCAGGACATTCTGATGTAGAGTTTCAAAATAAAATACCTTTGAAATCTCTATTGTATGAGCTATCATCCCTATTTTTAGATGAGAATAAAACAAAGACTGTCCAGTATCAAAGACGCATCTCACTCCAGGGTGATAGCAGGACACCCCACCTAGTCACTCAGAAAAAATCAGGACATTCTGATCTAGAGTTTCAAAATAAAATACCTTTGAAATCTCATATATGAGCTATCATCCCTGTTTTTAGATGGGAATAAAACAAACACTTTCCAGTGTCAAAGACTCATTTAACTCCATGGTGATAGCACGACACCCCATCAAGTCACTCAGGGAGAATCAAGACATTCTGATGTACAGTTTCAAAATAAAAGACCTTTGAAATCTCTATTGCATGAGCTATCATCCCTGTTTTTAGATGAGAATAAAACAAACACTGTCCAGTATCAAAGACTCATCTCACTCCAGGGTGATAGCAGGACACCCCATCTAGTCACTCAGGTAGAATCAGGACATTCTGATGTACAGTTTCAAAATAAAAGACCTTTGAAATCTCTATTGCATGAGCTATCATCCCTGTTTTTAGATGAGAATAAAACAAACACTGTCCAGTATCAAAGACTCATCTCACTCCAGGGTGATAGCAGGACACCCCATCTAGTCACTCAGGTAGAATCAGGACATTCTGATGTAGAGTTTCAAAATAAAAGACCTTTGAAATCTCATATATGAGCTATCATCCCTCTGTATTTAGATAAGAATAAAACAAACACTGTCCAGTATCAAATACTCATTTCCCTTCAGGGTGATAACAGGACACCCCACCTAGTCACTCAGGGAGAATCAGGACTTTCTGATCTAGAGTTTCAAAATAAAAGACCTTTGAAATCTCTATTGCATGAGCTATCATCCCTGTTTTTAGATGAGAATAAAACAAATACTGTCCAATATCAAAGACTCATCTCACTCCAGGGTCATAGCAGGACTCCCAACCTAGTCACTCAGGGAGAATCAGGACATTCTGATGTAGAGTTTCAAAATAAAAGACCTTTGAAATCTCATATATGAGCTATCATCCCTCTGTATTTAGATAAGAATAAAACAAACACTGTCCAGTATCAAATACTAATTTCCCTTCAGGGTGATAACAGGACTCCCCACCTAGTCACTCAGGGAGAATCAGGACTTTCTGATGTAGAGTTTCAAAATAAAAGACCTTTGAAATCTCTATTGCATGAGCTATCATCCCTGTTTTTAGATGAGAATAAAACAAATACTGTCCAATATCAAAGACTCATCTCACTCCAGGGTGATAGCAGGACTCCCCACCTAGTCACTCAGGGAGAATCAGGACATTCTGAAGTACAGTTTCAAAATAAAAGACCTTTGAAATATCTATTGCATGAGCTATCATCCCTGTTTTTAGATGAGAATAAAACAAAAACTGGACAGTATCAAAGACTCATCTCACTCCAGGGTGATAGCAGGACACCCCATCTAGTCACTCAGAAAAAATCAGGACATTCTGATGTAGAGTTTCAAAATAAAATACCTTTGAAATCTCTATTGTATGAGCTATCATCCCTGTTTTTAGATGAGAATAAAACAAAAACTGTCCAGTATCAAAGACGCATATCACTCCAGGGTGATAGCAGGACACCCCATCTAGTCACTCAGAAAAAATCAGGAAATTCTGATGTAGAGTTTCAAAATAAAATACCTTTGAAATCTCTATTGTATGAGCTATCATCCCTGTTTTTAGATGAGAATTAAACAAAAACTGTCCAGTTTCAAAGACGCATCTCACTCCAGGGTGATAGCAGGACACCCCACCTAGTCACTCAGGGAGAATCAGGACATTCTGATGTACAGTTTCAAAATAAAAGACCTTTGAAATCTCATATATGAGCTATAATCCCTCTCTGTTTAGATGAGAATAAAAACAAAAATTCTCAAGTATCAAAGACTGATCTCACTCCAGGGTGATAGCAGGACACGCCACCTAGTCACTCAGAAAAAATCAGGACATTCTGATGTACAGTTTCAAAATAAAAGACCTTTGAAATCTCATATATGAGCTATCATCCCTCTCTGTTTAGATGAGAATAAAACAAAAACTGTCCAGTATCAAAGACTCATCTCACTCCAGGGTGATAGCAGGACACCCCATCTAGTCACTCCGAAGAAAAATCAGGACATTCTGATGTAGAGTTTCAAAATAAAAGACCTTTGAAATCTCATATATGAGCTATCATCCCTGTCTGTTTAGATGAGAATAAAACAAAAACTCTCCAGTATCAAAGACTCATCTCACTCCAGGGTGATAGCATGACACCCCACCTAGTCACTCAGGGAGAATCAGGAGATTCTGATGTAGAGTTTCAAAATAAAATACCTTTTAAATCTCTATTGTATGAGCTATCATCCCTGTTTTTAGATGAGAATAAAACAAACACTGTCCAGTATCAAAGACCTATCTTACTCCAGGGTGATAGCAGAACACCCCATCTAGTCACTCCGAAGAAAAATCAGGACATTCTGATGTAGAGTTTCAAAATAAAAGACCTTTGAAATATCATATATGAGCTATCATCCCTCTCTGTTTAGATGAGAATAAAACAAAAACTCTCCAGTATCAAAGACTCATCTCACTCCAGGGTGATAGCAGGAAACCCCACCTAGTCACTCAGGGACAATCAGGACATTCTGCTTTAGACTTTCAAAATAAAATACCTTTGAAGTCTCATATATGAGCTATCATCCCTGTTTTTAGATGGGAATAAAACAAACACTGTCCAGTATCAAAGACAGATCTCAATCCAGGGTGATAGCAGGACACCCCACCTAGTCACTCAGGGAGAATCAGAACATTCTGATGTAGAGTTTCAAAATAAAAGACCTTTGTAATCTCTATTGTATGAGCTATCATCCCTGTATTTAGATGAAAATAAAACAAAAACTGTCCAGTATCAAAGACTCATCTCAATCCAGGGTGATAGCAGGACACCCCACCTAGTCACTCAGGGAGAATCAGGACATTCTGATTTATAGTTTCAAAATAAAATACCTTTGAAGTCTCATATATGAGTTATCATCCCTGTTTTTAGATGGGAATAAAACACACACTGTCCAGTATCAAAGACTCATCTAACTACATGGTGACAGCAGGACATCCCATCTAGTCACTCAGAAAAAATCAGGACATTCTGATCAAGAGTTTCAAAATAAAAGACCTTTGAAATCTCATGTATGAGCTATCATCCCTCTCTGTTTAGATGAGAATAAAACAAAGACTCTCCAGTATCAAAGACACATCTCACTCCAGGGTGATAGCATGACACCCCACCTAGTCACTCAGGGAGAATCAGGAGATTCTGATGTAGAGTTTCAAAATAAAAGACCTTTTAAATCTCTATTGTATGAGCTATCATCCCTGTTTTTAGATGAAAATAAAACAAAAACTGTCCAGTATCAAAGACTCATCTCAATCCAGGGTGATAGCAGGACACCCCACCTAGTCACTCAGGGAGAATCAGGACATTCTGATTTATAGTTTCAAAATAAAATACCTTTGAAGTCTCATATATGAGTTATCATCCCTGTTTTTAGATGGGAATAAAACACACACTGTCCAGTATCAAAGACTCATCTAACTCCATGGTGACAGCAGGACATCCCATCTAGTCACTCATAACAAATCAGGACATTCTGATCTAGAGTTTCAAAATAAAAGACCTTTGAAATCTCATGTATGAGCTATCATCCCTCTCTGTTTAGATGAGAATAAAACAAAGACTCTCCAGTATCAAAGACACATCTCACTCCAGGGTGATAGCATGACACCCCACCTAGTCACTCAGGGAGAATCAGGAGATTCTGATGTAGAGTTTCAAAATAAAAGACCTTTTAAATCTCTATTGTATGAGCTATCATCCCTGTTTTTAGATGAGAATAAAACAAACACTGTCCAGTATCAAAGACCTATCTTACTCCAGGGTGATAGCAGGACACCCCATCTAGTCACTCCGAAGAAAAATCAGGACATTCTGATGTAGAGTTTCAAAATAAAAGACCTTTGAAATCTCATGTATGAGCTATCATCCCTCTCTGTTTAGATGAGAATAAAACAAAGATTCTCCAGTATCAAAGACACATCTCACTCCAGGGTGATAGCAGGAAACCCCACCTAGTCACTCAGGGACAATCAGGACATTCTGCTTTAGAGTTTCAAAATAAAATACCTTTGAAGTCTCATATATGAGCTATCATCCCTGTTTTTAGATGAGAATAAAACAAAAACTCTCCAGTATCAAAGACTCATCTCACTCCAGGGTGATAGCATGACACCCCACCTAGTCACTCAGGGAGAATCAGGAGATTCTGATGTAGAGTTTCAAAATAAAATACCTTTTAAATCTCTATTGTATGAGCTATCATCCCTGTTTTTAGATGAGAATAAAACAAACACTGTCCAGAATCAAAGACCTATCTTACTCCAGGGTGATAGCAGGACACCCCATCTAGTCACTCCGAAGAAAAATCAGGACATTCTGATGTAGAGTTTCAAAATAAAAGACCTTTGAAATTTCATATATGAGCTATCATCCCTCTCTGTTTAGATGAGAATAAAACAAAAACTCTCCAGTATCAAAGACTCATCTCACTCCAGGGTGATAGCAGGAAACCCCACCTAGTCACTCAGGGACAATCAGGACATTCTGCTTTAGAGTTTCAAAATAAAATACCTTTGAAGTCTCATATATGAGCTATCATCCCTGTTTTTAGATGGGAATAAAACAAACACTGTCCAGTATCAAAGACTCATCTAAGTCCATGGTGATAGCAGGACACCCCATCTAGTCCCTCAGAAAAAAACAGGACATTCTGATGTAGAGTTTCAAAATAAAAGACCTTTGAAATCTCATATATGAGCTATCATCCCTGTTTTTAGATGAGAATAAAACAAACACTGTCCAGTATCAAAGACCCATCTCACTCCAGGGTGATAGCATGACACCCCACCTAGTCACTCAGGGAGAATCAGGAGATTCTGATGTACAGTTTCAAAATAAAAGACCTTTGAAATCTCATATATGAGCTATCATCCCTCTGTATTTAGATACGAATAAAACAAACACTGTCAAGTATCAAATACTCATTTCCCTTCAGGGTGATAACAGGACACCCCACCTAGTCACTCAGGGAGAATCAGGACTTTCTGATGTAGAGTTTCAAAATAAAAGACCTTTGAAATCTCTATTGTATGAGCTATCATCCCTCTCTGTTTAGATGAGAATAAAACCAAAACACTCCAGTATTAAAGACTCATCTCACTCCAGGGTGATAGCAGGACACCCCACCGAGAGAACCCAGAAAAGATCAGGACATTCTGATGTACAGTTTCAAAATAAAAGACATTTGAAATCTCTATTGCATGAGCTAGCATCCCTGTTTTTAGATGAGAATAAAACAAAAACTCTCCAGTATCAAAGACGCATCTCACTCCAGGGTGATAGCAGGACACCCCACCTAGAGAACTGAGAAAACATCAGGACATTCTGATGTAGTGTTTCAAAATAAAAGACCTTTGACATCTCTATTGTATGAGCTATCATCCCTGTTTTTAGATGAAAATAAAACAAAAACTGTCCAGTATCAAAGACGCATCTCACTCCAGGGTGATAGCAGGACACCCCACCTAGTCACTCAGGGAGAATCAGGACATTCTGATTTAGAGTTTCAAAATAAAAGACCTTTGAAATCTCTATTGTATGAGCTATCATCCCTGTTTCTAGATGAGAATAAAACAAAGACTGTCCAGTATCAAAGACTCATCTCACTCCAGGGTGATAGCAGGACACCCCTTCTAGTCACTCCGAAAAAATCAGGACATTCTGATGTAGAGTTTCAAAATAAAAGACCTTTGAAATCTCATGTATGAGCTATCATCCCTCTCTGTTTAGATGATAATAAAACAAAGACTCTCCAGTATCAAAGACACATCTCACTCCAGGGTGATAGCATGACACCCCACCTAGTCACTCAGGGAGAATCAGGACATTCTGATGTAAAGTTTCAAAATAAAAGACCTTTTAAATCTCTATTTTATGAGCTATCATCCCTGTATTTAGATGAAAATAAAACAAAAACTGTCCAGTATCAAAGATTAGTCTCAATCCAGGGTGATAGCAGGACACCCCACCTAGTCACTCAGGGAGAATCAGGACATTCTGATTTAGAGTTTCAAAATAAAATACCTTTGAAGTCTCATATATGAGCTATCATCCCTGTTTTTAGATGGGAATAAAACACACACTGTCCAGTATCAAATACTCATTTCCTCCAGGGTGATAACAGGACACCCCACCTAGTCACTCAGGGAGAATCAGGACTTTCTGATTTAGCGTTTCAAAATAAAAGACCTTTGAAATCTCTATTGCATGAGCTATCATCCCTGTTTTTAGATGAGAATAAAACAAAAATTGTCCAGTATCAAAGACGCATCTCACTCCAGGGTGATAGCAGGACACCCCACCTAGTCACTCAGGGAGAATCAGGACATTCTGATTTAGAGTTTCAAAATAAAATACCTTTGAAGTCTCATATATGAGCTATCATCCCTGTTTTTAGATTGGAATAAAACAAACACTGTCCAGTATCAAAGACTCATCTAACTCCATGGTGATAGCAGGACACCCCTTCTAGTCACTCAGAAAAAATCAGGACATTCTGATGTAGAGTTTCAAAATAAAAGACCTTTGAAATCTCATATATGAGCTATCATCCCTCTGCATTTAGATAAGAATAAAACAAACACTGTCCAGTATCAAATACTCATTTCCCTTCAGGGTGATAACAGGACACCCCACCTAGTCACTCAGGGAGAATCAGGACTTTCTGATGTAGAGTTTCAAAATAAAAGACCTTTGAAGTCTCATATATGAGCTATCATCCCTATTTTTAGATGAGAATAAAACAAAAACAGTCCAGTATCAAAGACTCATCTAACTCCAGGGTGTAGCAGGACACCCCACCTAGTCACTCAGGGAGAATCAGGACATTCTGATGTAGACATTCAAAATAAAAGACCTTTGAAATCTCTATTGTATGAGCTATCATCCCTGTTTTTAGATGAGAATAAAACAAACACTGTCCAGTATCAAAGACCCATCTCACTCCAGGGTGATAGCAGGAAACCCAACCTAGTCACTCAGGGATAATCAGGACATTCTGCTTTAGAGTTTCAAAATAAAATACCTTTGAAGTCTCATATATGAGCTATCATCCCTGTTTTTAGATGGGAATAAAACAAACACTGTCCAGTATCAAAGACAGATCTCAATCCAGGGTGATAGCAGGACACCCCACCTAGTCACTCAGGGAGAATCAGAACATTCTGATGTAGAGTTTCAAAATAAAATACCTTTGTAATTTCTATTGTATGAGCTATCATCCCTGTATTTAGATGAAAATAAAACAAAAACTGTCCAGTATCAAAGACTCATATCAATCCAGGGTGATAGCAGGAAAACCCACCTAGTCACTCAGGGATAATCAGGACATTCTGCTTTAGAGTTTCAAAATAAAATACCTTTGAAGTCTCATATATGAGCTATCATCCCTGTTTTTAGATGGGAATACAACAAACACTGTCCAGTATCAAAGACAGATCTCAATCCAGGGTGATAGCAGGACACCCCACCTAGTCACTCAGGGAGAATCAGAACATTCTGATGTAGAGTTTCAAAATAAAATACCTTTGTAATTTCTATTGTATGAGCTATCATCCCTGTATTTAGATGAAAATAAAACAAAAACTGTCCAGTATCAAAGACTCATCTCAATCCAGGGTGATAGCAGGACACCCCACCTAGTCACTCAGGGAGAATCAGGACATTCTGCTTTAGAGTTTCAAAATAAAATACCTTTGAAGTCTCATATATGAGCTATCATCCCTGTTTTTAGATGGGAATAAAACACACACTGTCCAGTATCAAAGAATCATCTAACTCCATGATGACAGCAGGACACCCCATCTAGTCACTCAGAAAAAATCAGGACATTCTGATCTAGAGTTTCAAAATAAAAGACCTTTGAAATCTCATGTATGAGCAATCATCCCTCTCTGTTTAGATGAGAATAAAACAAAGACTCTCCAGTATCAAAGACACATCTCACTCCAGGGTGATAGCATGACACCCCACCTAGTCACTCAGGGAGAATCAGGAGATTCTGATGTAGAGTTTCAAAATAAAAGACCTTTTAAATCTCTATTGTATGATCTATCATCCCTGTTTTTAGATGAGAATAAAACAAACACTGTCCAGTATCAAAGACCTATCTTACTCCAGGGTGATAGCAGGACACCCCATCTAGTCACTACAAAGAAAAATCAGGACATTCTGATGTAGAGTTTCAAAATAAAAGACCTTTGAAATCTCATATATGAGCTATCATCCCTCTCTGTTTAGATGAGAATAAAACAAAAACTCTCGAGTATCAAAGACTCATCTCACTCCAGGGTGATAGCAGGAAACCCCACCTAGTCACTCAGGGACAATCAGGACATTCTGTTTTAGAGTTTCAAAATAAAATACCTATGAAGTCTCATATATGAGCTATCATCCCTGTTTTTAGATGGGAATAACACAAACACTGTCCAGTATCAAAGACAGATCTCAATACAGGGTGATAGCAGGACACCCCACCTAGTCACTCAGGGAGAATCATAACATTCTGATTGATAGTTTCAAAATAAAAGACCTTTGAAATCTCATGTATGAGCTATCATCCCTCTCTGTTTAGATGAGAATAAAACAAAGACTCTCCAGTATCAAAGACACATCTCACTCCAGGGTGATAGAATGACACCCCACCTAGTCACTCAGGGAGAATCAGGAGATTCTGATGTAGAGTTTCAAAATAAAAGACCTTTTAAATCTCTATTGTATGAGCTATCATCCCTGTTTTTAGATGAGAATAAAACAAACACTGTCCAGTATCAAAGACCTATCTTACTCCAGGGTGATAGCAGGACACCCCATCTAGTCACTCCGAAGAAAAATCAGGACATTCTGATGTAGAGTTTCAAAATAAAAGACCTTTGAAATCTCATATATGAGCTATCATCCCTCTCTGTTTAGATGAGAATAAAACAAAAACTCTCCAGTATCAAAGACTCATCTCACTCCAGGGTGATATCAGGAAACCCCACCTAGTCACTCAGGGACAATCAGGACATTCTGCTTTAGAGTTTCAAAATAAAATACCTTTGAAGTCTCATATATGAGCTATCATCCCTGTTTTTAGATGGGAATAAAACAAACACTGTCCAGTATCAAAGACAGATTTCAATCCAGGGTGATAGCAGGACACCCCACCTAGTCACTCAGGGAGAATCAGAACATTCTGATGTAGAGTTTCAAAATAAAAGACCTTTGTAATCTCTATTGTATGAGCTATCATCCCTGTATTTAGATGAAAATAAAACAAAAACTGTCGAGTATCAAATACTCATCTCAATCCAGGGTGATAGCAGGACACCCCACCTAGTCACTCAGGGAGAATCAGGACATTCTGATTTAGAGTTTCAAAATAAAATACCTTTGAAATCTCATATATGAGCTATCATCCCTGTTTTTAGATGGGAATAAAACAAACACTGTCCAGTATCAAAGACTCATCTAACTCCATGGTGATAGCAGGACACCCCATCTAGTCCCTCAGAAAAAAACAGGACATTCTGATGTAGAGTTTCAAAATAAAAGACCTTTGAAATCTCATATATGAGCTATCATCCCTCTGTATTTAGATAAGAATAAAACAAACACTGTCCAGTATCAAATACTAATTTCCCTTCAGGGTGATAACAGGACAACCCACCTAGTCACTCAGGGAGAATCAGGACCTTCTGATGTAGAGTTTCAAAATAAAAGACCTTTGAAATCTCTATTGTATGAGCTATCATCCCTTTTTTTAGATGAGAATAAAACAAAAACTGTCCAGTATCAAAGACGCATCTCAGTCCAGGGTGAAAGCAGGACACCGCACCTAGTCACTCAGGGACAATCAGGACATTCTGCTTTAGAGTTTCAAAATAAAATACCTTTGAAGTCTCATATATGAGCTATCATCCCTGTTTTTAGATGGGAATAAAACAAACACTGTCCAGTATCAAAGACTCATCTAACTCCATGGTGATAGCAGGACACCCCATCTAGTCCCTCAGAAAAAAACAGGACATTCTGATGTAGAGTTTCAAAATAAAAGACCTTTGAAATCTCATATATGAGCTATCATCCCTCTGTATTTAGATAAGAATAAAACAAACACTGTCCAGTATCAAATACTCATTTCCCTTCAGGGTGATAACAGGACACCCCACCTAGTCACTCAGGGAGAATCAGGACTTTCTGATGTAGAGTTTCAAAATAAAAGACCTTTGAAGTCTCATATATGAGCTATCATCCCTGTTTTTAGATGAGAATAAAACAAAAACAGTCCAGTATCAAAGACTCATCTAACTCCAGGGTGTAGCAGGACACCACACCTAGTCACTCAGGGAGAATCAGGACATTCTGATGTAGACATTCAAAATAAAAGACCTTTGAAATCTCTATTGTATGAGCTATCATCCCTGTTTTTAGATGAGAATAAAACAAACACTGTCCAGTATCAAAGACAGATTTCAATCCAGGGTGATAGCAGGACACCCCACCTAGTCACTCAGGGAGAATCAGAACATTATGATGTAGAGTTTCAAAATAAAAGGCCTTTGTAATCTCTATTGTATGAGCTATCATCCCTGTATTTAGATGAAAATAAAACAAAAACTGTCCAGTATCAAATACTCATCTCCATCCAGGGTGATAGCAGGACACCCAACCTAGTCACTCAGGGAGAATCAGGACATTCTGATTTAGAGTTTCAAAATAAAATACCTTTGAAATCTCATATATGAGCTATCATCCCTGTTTTTAGATGGGAATAAAACACACACTGTCCAGTATCAAAGACTCATCTAACTCCATGGTGACAGCAGGACACCCCATCTAGTCACTCAGAAAAAATCAGGACATTCTGATCTAGAGTTTCAAAATAAAAGACCTTTGAAATCTCATATATGAGCTATCATCCCTCTCTGTTTAGATGAGAATAAAACAAAGATTCTCCAGTATCAAAGACACATCTCACTCCAGGGTGATAGCATGACACCCCACTTAGTCACTCAGGGAGAATCAGGAGATTCTGATGTAGAATTTCAAAATAAAAGACCTTTTAAATCTCTATTGTATGAGCTATCATCCCTGTTTTTAGATGAGAATAAAACAAACACTGTCCAGTATCAAAGACCTATCTCACTCCAGGGTGATAGCAGGATACCCAATCTAGTCACTCCGAAGAAAAATCAGGACATTCTGATGTAGAGTTTCAAAATAAAATACCTTTGAAGTCTCTATTGTATGAGCTATCATCCCTTTTTTTAGATGAGAATAAAACAAAAACTGTCCAGTATCAAAGACACATCTCAGTCCAGGGTGATAGCAGGACACCGCACCTAGTCACTCAGGGACAATCAGGACATTCTGCTTTAGAGTTTCAAAATAAAATACCTTTGAAGTCTCATATATAATCCCTCAGTATCCGTCTGCATTGTCGGTTTTCCTCCCGTTTCTCCAGCATGTTCCGCTGCATTCAGCTCGGCTTCTTCCGCTTTCTTCGCCGCCCCCCGCATTCCAGACATTCCAGACATTCCAGGATTCACGTCCTTATTCTCCGTTCTTTTCTCCATTTTCTCCACAACGCACCTTCAATGTTTGTCCCCCCAGACAGCTGAGCTGTTTGGGGGGGGTTTTGCCGGAAAAGATCGCGATTAAAACGCTTGTTTTAATCACTTTGTCCCGTTTCCTCAGCAAACAATTGACCTGCTTCCTCCAGCACTCTCGCTGCGTTCGCGCTGTTGCTCCTCGTATTTTCTCCTCTGATGTTCACAAAACACGGTTTGAAAGTATCCCCCCCGACAGCAGAGCTGTTTGGGGGGCTGTTTGTCTAAAAATAAAGTGCAAAACCCGTCTTATTTGCTCCACTTTGTCCAAATTCGTCCCAAACTTTTGCGTCCACACATACACTGCACGTTAACGCAGTGAGCCACTGGACCTGAGTACTCAAACATGCCTACTTTTGCATCTTAGAAACTCTGAATTCACTAAAGGTACAACTTTTTCTCCATCAAAATGAACAAATGAGACATTAAATAACATCTACAGATCAAGACGAAGCGAATGGAAGCGGTCCCAGCCTCGTAGCTGTGAACAGCTGTGATCGCAGGAAAATGCTGTTACAAAGATTTCTCAGTATATCTCCGGGACATTTATCTGGCTTTCCCACCGTCACAATGGACAAACGAGACATGAAATAACATCAACAGATCAAGACGAAGCGAATGGAGGTACCCCCGGAGTCATAGCATGTGTAAATCGAGACGAAACATCTCTCTCTCCCCCGCCTGCTTGCGAGGGGGAGGGGCAGTTTACACACACACGCAGCTGCTGCATGCAGCAACACACACACAGGCAGGAGATGGCAGAGAGAACGCACTCCCCTGAAAACTCCCCTTGAATTCCTCCAGACTCAGAAAATGTAAAAGTTCACTTTTTGGAGGTCCATAGAAAAAGGGTGAAAATGGAAAAAAGTATTCGAAAATAGTGCCTCATAAGGCGGGTAGAGTCCCTTGAAAACTCCCCTTGAATTCCTCCAGACTCAGAAAAAGTCAAAGTTGACTTTTTGGAGATCCATAGAAAAAGGGTGAAAATTAAAAAAAGTATACCACAGCATGGATTCGAACACGCGACCAACGGCATCCAGGGGCGAGCATTAACGCAGTGAGCCACTGGACCTGAGTACTCAAACATGCCTACTTTTGCATCTTAGAAACTCTGAATTCACTAAATGTACAACTTTTTCTCCATCAAAATGAACAAATTAGACATTAAATAACATCTACAGATCAAGACGAAGCGAATGGAAGCGGTCCCAGCCTCGTAGCTGTGAACAGCTGTGATCGCAGGAAAATGCTGTTACAAAGATTTCTCAGTATATCTCCGGGACATTTCCCTGTTTTTCCCACCGTCACAATGGACAAACGAGACATGAAATAACATCAACAGATCAAGACGAAGCGAATGGAGGTACCCCCGGAGTCATAGCATGTGTAAATCGAGACGAAACATCTCTCTATCCCCCGCCTGCTTGCGAAGGGGAGGGGCAGTTTACACACACACACGCAGCTGCTGCATGCTGCAACGCACACACAGGGAGGAGATGGCAGAGAGAATGCACTCCCCTGAAAACTCCCCTTGAATTCCTCCAGACTCAGAAAAAGTCAAAGTTGACTTTTTGGAGATCCATAGAAAAAGGGTGAAAATGAAAAAAAGAATGCCACAGCATGGATTCGAACACGCGACCAACGGCATCCAGGGGCGAGCGTTTTTTTTTTCTTTTTATTATTTATTATCAAAATGTTTTCACACAGATTAAACAAACACTCACATTGCATAACCAATCCCCCAAAAAGAAGAGGACCCCAATGCATTTAATACAAAGTATACATCACAGTCCTATCTTGTCTTTCACTTCCCCGACATCCCTAATCCACCATTCTTTTACATTTATTCCCCTTTCACAGGTCATCATTCCTTCTTTTTCAAAATTATACTTAAGCTTTCCATCATTCACTTCTATCAGTGTACAACCATCAACATGTTCTTTCATGAACATCTCATTATCTTTGTACACATATAACATTCCAACAACCCTCATTATATTCCTCTTCATAATTCCCCACACTCCATCAACTCTCCCCTCATAGTGTGCTACATTCCTTCTTATTTTCACCGCATATCTTGCCTGGCTTAAACACAGATTTAACATATCAACATTGCACCCATCCCTTCTCCCACTCAACCCAAACAACCACAATTCTTTCCACTCTAGACATTTTAACACCCCTTCATCCCAGCACCTGCATATCAATTCTTTTATTTTCCCAAAGAACCCCCTTAATTCCCCACACTCAAAAAACTCATGCATACAATTCTCCACTCCCACCTTACACACATCACATTCTCTCTTAACCTCTTTGTCAAACATACTTATTATTAAATTGTTGAACACCCTGTTGTGCCTTAAACAGAAATCAAAGTGCTCACCCTTCACACTATTCCCTTTCACTCTCAGATTCACCCACATCTTTTTCACATCCATTCCCCCCATCACCTTTTCCCATACCTTTTCTGATGCTGGTCTCCTTGCATCCCCCTTCCCAAGGGTTTTGTATATCCATTTCGCTCTTTGATGCTCTCCATCATGCCTTCCGCTGTCCTTCCCCCCATTAACAGATGCTTTTCCCTTGTCCCATCAACAATAACTTGAGCCCTCATGAACCCCGGAACATACTCATAGACTAAGTCTCTTATTACCCTAAATCCAGCCCTCCACATTGGTAAATTAAATAATACTTCCCCCTCTTTCATTATCCTATAGTTTTGGAATATGGGTTGTTTCCATACCTGCTGCGCATTCTCACATTCATACTTCACATTCCCCAAGAACTCTCCCCACGCATTCATCACCTCCCTTTGAAAATCATTCATTCCATTCATCCACCCTTTCTTAAAGCGCATAAATATCCCACTGTCCCCACACCCCCCTCCTTTATTTATACTGTCTCTCAAAAATTATTTCCACACATGCTTATTTCCCTTATTTAGATATTTTATCATCGTTTTAACCCTCATTGCTTTCATCTTCCTTTCCACATTTATTAGTTTTAGCCCCCCATCTTTATAGTCATTCTCTAGAACCTCCCTAGCTATCCTCACTCCCTTCCCCTCCCACATGAACTCACTCACTATTTTATTTACCTCTTTTATTACTCTGTCTGGCACCTCCATTACACTCATTACATAAACTAGCTTGCTCATGATGAGACCATTTACTACTATAACTTTCCCCCTCAGTTTTAATCTCCTCAGTTTCCAGAAGCTTAGGGTCTTTTTTAAACTACCCACCACTCCCTCATATTGCACATCCCTCCCCTCTCTGTCCTTCAAACCCACATTAATACCCAGTACCCTAATATATTCCTTATTCTCTTTTAAACCTAACTCCTCTCTCCCTACATCACCCTTTCCCAGCACCATGTACTCTGACTTTTCCATATTAATTTTAGCCCCTGAAGCTCTTCCATATATCTCCACACTCTCTAAGACCCCTCTTACACTTTCCATGTCTCTTACGGTGATTGTAGTATCATCCGCATATTGGAATACTACACTTATCCCTCCCCCCGGCACCATCACCCCCTTTACCCTCTCATTCTGTTGTAGCAAAGCCGCAAGGGGCTCCGCTGATAATGCATAGAGCATCGCCGATAGAGGGCATCCCTGCCGGACGGATCTCCCTAACTTAAATACATTTGTGATGATCCCATTAACCTTAACGCAACTCATGGCTTTCCTATATATTCTCCTTATCCACCCAACAAACCCCCTCCCAAACCCTGCTTTTACCAAAACCCTGAATAAATAAACGTGATTAACCCTATTGAACGCCTTGTTCAGATCTAAGCTTACCAACACCCCTCCTTCTCCACCCTTCATATGATTTACCGTGTCCCTAATACTACAAACTGTGTCACATATATCCCTTCCAGGAATACTATATGCCTGGGTGCTCCCCACCACCGCACCAATAACCCTCTTCATTCTATTGGATAACACCCGTGCTATAATCTTATAATCCCCATTCAACATACTTAACGGCCTATAGTTCCCTAATTTATCCCTACTACCCTTTTTGTACAATATGCTAATCACCCCTGTTGATAATCCGTCCGGCAGTTCATCCTTCTCTTCGAAGCTCTTAAACAACTCCTTCAACATTGGGACTAGCACAGCCTTAAATTCCATGTAGAACTCTGCAGTTAGGCCATCTAGTCCCGGGCTTCTATTTTTGCTCATGCCATCTATTGCTGCCTCTATTTCCTCTTTTCCCATCTCCCCTTCGCACAACTCTCTTCCTTCTTCTGTCAACACCGCCCTCATGCTCCCCAGAGTCTTTTCCAGGCTCTCTTTTTCATTAACTTCCTCCTGGAAGAGCTCTCTATAAAACTCTTCCACCCTCTTAACTATCCCTACTAAGTCTGTAATAATCTCACCCCCCTTACCCTCTATCTGCCTAATCTGATTGTTCCCCTGCTTCCTATTCTCCATCCCTAAGAAAAAACCTGTACATTTTTCCCCTTCAACTAAATATCTTGCCCTACTCCTGACTATTGCCCCCATACACCTCTCTCTTTCCACTATCCCTAACTCATCCCTAAGACTATTGTAGACCCCTAAATCTCTCCCTACCTCTCCCTCTATCTTCTCTGCTTCTTTATTTAGTTCCTCTTTTAACCTCTCCTCCCTCTCTCTCCCTCTTTTATTTCTTCCACAACTGAACTTTATGCTCATTTTTTTTATTTCTCTTTTTAGGCCCTCCCACCATTCTACTTCATCCTCACCATCCATTTTCTCTTGCTTCCTTAACCATTCATTCATCATTTTTTTGTATTTCTCATCCTTAAGCAGAGCAGCGTTTAGGCACCACACCCCTCCCCCTCTTCCCTGACATCCATCATCCAGCTTAAAGCCAAGGATAACATGATCACTCAAGCTAGTCGTTGTATGTTTAAAAGTCCCCACCTTCCCACCTATCCTTCCCTTGCACAGCACCAAGTCTATCCTACTCTGCTTCAACACACCCCCCACCACCTGTTTTCTAGTATATACCCTCTCATCCAAATTCCTTTCTCTCCACACATCTCTTAAGCCATTCTCCCTCATCAGTTTCTCCAATGCACCTCGTGAGGAGTCATTTCTATAACTCATCCCACCCGCCACATCAATCCTTCCACACCTCACATTGAAATCACCCACCACCACACAATTTCCCCCACACTTCCCATCCAGACCCTCAAAAAAACTCTTTCTTTCTTTCTCCTCATTAGGCGCATGAATATTCATCAGTCTATACATTTCCCCCATATAACCAAACTCTGCAATAATCATCCTTCCTTTTCCATCATCCTCCACCTTTTTCACACTTTCCACTTTTCCCATTCTAAACAATATTGCCACCCCTCTTGCATTCAAACCACCATTATTGAAAAATACCCTCCCCATCCATCCCATTATCACATCACCCACACTTTCATTGTCCCAGTGTGTCTCCTGTAGGCATATGACATCAGCTGTACATAGCAGTAAAGCCCTGTCCCTTCTGTCCTTTGTTTTTAGCCCCCGGCCATTAAATGTACATATCGTCACCATTGCATGTAAAGTTTGAAAAAAAATGTCTGTTCCCACTTGTCCTTCTTTTCCAGGCCACAGCCGTTGAAAGAAACAATCTTCACCATTGTTATTTAAAGGGGATTAGCGTTGGAGTATTCCAAAAGTTCTCCTTCAGCTCACCTTTCGCTGTCCAGTTCATCTCCACCGACTCCTTTCACATTCTTCTCCACTTGTGAACGTGTTTTCACTTTCCCTCTCACGGGTATTCCTGATGGTTTTGAGTCACCTCCTCCGACCCTCGATCCCTCTCTCCCAGGCGTCATCGGACTCCTACTCCGTCCCCTGGTCCTCGGAACCTCGACCCGCTCCTCGATCTCCTGCTCTCCCACCGTCACCTCTATGATTTCGTCATCATCCTTCAGGAGCAACGTAATCTCATCTTCCACTCTCTGCTCCCCCACCTTCTCCGCTTCTTCTCTCTCCTCCACCACCATCACCGCTTCTCCTCTCTCCTCCACCGCCGTCACCCCCTCCTTCTCCACACCTTCGCCGTTCAGACTTTTCTTTCTCTCCGTCTTTGTTTTCTTCTTTTTCCCCTTCCCTTTCCCCACTGTCTGTGTCCCCTCATTTCCCTCCTCCGCTACCCCCTCATGTTGTCTTTTCTTCCCTCCTTCCTTCTGTTCCCCCCCTATTTCTTTCTGCCCCACCGCCACCACCACTACCTTCTCTCCCTCTATCACCTCCTCAGCCCCCTCATCCTCCCCCCCCCCTCTTCTTTATCCACCTCTTCCACCTCCTGCTCCGCTCCCTCCTCCACATCGTACCTCTCCCCCTCCTTTTCAGGCCTGGCCTGTTCTCTCCTTCCCACCCTCTCTTCCCCAGCACAATCCCTCGCAAAATGCCCAACACCCCCACACCTGTAACATTTTATCTCCGGACACTCCCTAAAAATGTGCCCCGCCCTTAGACAGTTTCTGCACACCGCCACCTGTCTGTCATGTATGACCCTTACGTATTCTGCCCCCCCCTCCACTCTAAATTGTGTCGAGTACGGCAGCGATGTTACCTTCTCATTAAGAGAAACTTTGAGGAAGCGTGTCCCGTCCGCTATCCTCATCCCCTCCCTGGTGTTCTTTACATATCGTCTTTTGATGGGCGAAACCGCCTTAACCCCCCACTCAAACAGCCTCCTCAGGATCTGGTCATCCTCGATATATATCGGCATGTACATAAAGGACACCATCACCTCCATCGCTGTTAACTCCTCTGCCTTTATAACCACCCCCTTCACCCTCAGCCCCTCCAGCAATCTCTTCTTTCCCTCCACATATATCATTGTCACCTCATACCTTTCCCCCTTCAGCCTGCATCCCAGCACTTCCCCACACTCATCCTGTATTTCACACAGCATGTCCAACATTGTAATCTTTCCCAAGCCCCCCTCCACCGTCACCGCCAGTGTCAGATCCGCCCGGTAACTAATGTCCTCATTCCCTTCTCCCACCCTTCCCCCCCTCTCTTTTACTTGGCTACTGCCCTGTTTCAAACTGTTTATCTCTTTTTCTCCATCCGTTTTCTTTCTTTGTCCAGGCCCCTCCTCTTTCCTTCCGTCGTCTCCATTCACAAACTTTTGTCCTTCTCCCGTGTTCTCCCGGCTTTCCTCCTCTTCTGTTCTTCTCTGCGCACTCTCCTGTGCATTTTCTGACGCTCCGCTTGTCTTTAGAGCCTCGCCGCTCTTCCCTGCGCGTTCCTTAAGACCTCCGCTGCTATTCCTCGCGCCCTCTTCCGGGTTCTGTTCCGCTCCACAATGTCCTCCTCCCAGTCTCTCTGAAGCCGTTGTTGTGCTTGTTCCGGATTGAGACGCACCCATCTCCTCTTCTCTCTCCATAATTCCCTTCTTTCCAGCCTTTCCTTTCATTAGTCCGGCTTTTTCCGCCTCTCTTTCCTCCCGGCTCCTCTCATCCAGCTTCCTCTCCAGCAGCAGCTTCGCTTTCTCCTCTTCATTCCTTATATTTCCCATCATGCAGGCCGCCTCTCTTACATCCTTTCCTTGTGTAGAGCCCTCAGTATCCGTCTGCATTGTCGGTTTTCCTCCCGTTTCTCCAGCATGTTCCACTGCATTCAGCTCGGCTTCTTCCGCTTTCTTCGCCGCCCCCCGCATTCCAGACATTCCAGACATTCCAGGATTCACGTCCTTATTCTCCGTTCTTTTCTCCATTTTCTCCACAACGCACCTTCAATGTTTGTCCCCCCAGACAGCTGAGCTGTTTGGGGGGGGGTTTTTCCGGAAAAGATCGCGATTAAAACGCTTGTTTTAATCACTTTGTCCCGTTTCCTCAGCAAACAATTGACCTGCTTCCTCCAGCACTCTCGCTGCGTTCGCGCTGTTGCTCCTCGTATTTTCTCCTCTGATGTTCACAAAACACGGTTTGAAAGTATCCCCCCCGACAGCAGAGCTGTTTGGGGGGCTGTTTGTCCAAAAATAAAGTGCAAAAACCGTCTTATTTGCTCCACTTTGTCCAAATTCGTCCCAAACTTTTGCGTCCACACATACACTGCACGTTAACACAGTGAGCCACTGGACTTGAGTACTCAAACATGCCTACTTGTGCATCTTAGAAACTCTGAATTCACTAAATGTACAACTTTTTCTCCATCAAAATGAACAAATGAGACATTAAATAACATCTACAGATCAAGACGAAGCGAATGGAAGTGGTCCCAGCCTCGTAGCTGTGAACAGCTGTGATCGCAGGCAAATGCTGTTACAAAGATTTCTCAGTATATCTCCAGGACATTTCTCTGGCTTTCCCGCCGTCACAATGGACAAACGAGACATTAAATAACATCAACAGATCAAGACGAAGCGAATGGAATTACCCCCGGAGTCATAGCATGTGTAAATCGAGACGAAACATCTTTCTCTCCCCCGCGTGCTTGCGAAGGGGAGGGGCAGTTTACACACACACGCAGCTGCTGGATGCAGCAACGCACACACAGGGAGGAGATGGCAGAGAGAACGCACTCCCCTGAAAACTCCCCTTGAATTCCTCCAGACTCAGAAAATGTAAAAGTTCACTTTTTGGAGATCCATAGAAAAAGGGTGAAAATGAAAAAAAATATTCAAAAATAGTGCCTCATAAGGCGGGTAGAGTCCCTTGAAAACTCCCCTTGAATTCCTCCAGACTCAGAAAAAGTCAAAGTTAACTTTTTGGAGATCCATAGAAAAAGGGTGAAAATGAAAAAAAGTATGCCACAGCATGGATTCGAACACGCGACCAACCGCATCCAGGGGCGAGCATTAACGCAGTGAGCCACTGGACCTGAGTACTCAAACATGGCTACTTGTGCATCTTAGACACTCTGAATTCACTAACATCAACAGATCAAGACGAAGCGAATGGAATTACCCCCGGAGTCATAGCATGTGTAAATCGAGACGAAACATCTTTCTCTCCCCCACCTGCTTGCGAAGGGGAGGGGCAGTTTACACACACACGCAGCTGCTGCATGCAGCAACGCACACACAGGGAGGAGATGGCAGAGAGAACGCACTCCCCTGAAAACTCCCCTTGAATTCCTCCAGACTCAGAAAATGTAAAATATCACTTTTTGGAGATCCATAGAAAAAGGGTGAAAATGAAAAAAGGAATGCCACAGCATGGATTCGAACACGCGACCAACCGCATCCAGGGGCGACCATTAACACAGTGAGCCACTGGACCTGAGTACTCAAACATGCCTACTTTTGCATCTTAGAAACTCTGAATTCACTAAATGTACAACTTGTTCTCCATCAAAATGAACAACTGAGACATTAAATAACATCTACAGATCAAGACGAAGCGAATGGAAGCGGTCCCAGCCTCGTAGCTGTGAACAGCTGTGATCGCAGGAAAATACTGTTTCAAAGATTTCTCAGTATATCTCCGGGACATTTCCCTGGCTTTCCCACTATCACAATGGACAAACGAGACATTAAATAACATCAACAGATCAAGACGAAGCGAATGGAGGTACCCCCGGAGTCATAGCATGTGTAAATCGAGACGAAACATCTCTCTCTCCCCCGCCTGCTTGCGAGGGGGAGGGGCAGTTTACACACACACACGCAGCTGCTGCATGCAGCAACACACACACAGGGAGGAGATGGCAGAGAGAACGCACTCCCCTGAAAACTCCCCTTGAATACCTCCAGACTCAGAAAAAGTCAAAGTTGACTTTTTGGAGATCCATAGAAAAAGGGTGAAAATGAAAAAAAGAATGCCACAGCATGGATTCGAACAGGCGACCAACCGCATCCAGGGGCGACCATTAACACAGTGAGCCACTGGACCTGAGTACTCAAACATGCCTACTTTTGCATCTTAGAAACTCTGAATTCACTAAATGTACAACTTTTTCTCCATCAAAATGAACAACTGAGACATTAAATAACATCTACAGATCAAGACGAAGCGAATGGAAGCGGTCCCAGCCTCGTAGCTGTGAACAGCTGTGATCGCAGGAAAATGCTGTTACAAAGATTTCTCAGTATATCTCCGTGACATTTCCCTGGCTTTCCCACCGTCACAATGGACAAACGAGAAATGAAATAACATCAACAGATCAAGACGAAGCGAATGGAGGTACCCCCGGAGTCATAGCATGTGTAAATCGAGACAAAACATCTCTCTCTCCCCCGCCTGCTTGCGAAGGGGAGGGGCAGTTTACACACACACACGCAGCTGCTGCATGCAGCAACGCACACACAGGGAGGAGATGGCAGAGAGAACGCACTCCCCTGAAAACTCCCCTTGAATTCCTCCAGACTCAGAAAATGTAAAAGTTCACTTTTTGGAGGTCCATAGAAAAAGGGTGAAAATGGAAAAATGTATTCGAAAATAGTGCCTCATAAGGCGGGTAGGTTCCCTTTGAAAACTCCCCTTGAATTCCTCCAGACTCAGAAAAAGTCAAAGTTGACTTTTTGGAGATCCATAGAAAAAGGGTGAAAATGAAAAAAAGCATACCACAGCATGGATTCGAACACGCGACCAACCACATCCAGGGGCGAGCATTAACGCAGTGAGCCACTGGGCCTGAGTACTCAAACATGCCTACTTTTGCATCTTAGAAACTCTGAATTCACTAAATGTACAACTTTTTCTCCAAATCGAGACGAAACATCTCTCTCTCCCCCGCCTGCTTGCGAGGGGGAGGGGCAGTTTACACACACACGCAGCTGCTGCATGCAGCATCACACACACAGGGAGGAGATGGCAGAGAGAACGCACTCCCCTGAAAACTCCCCTTGAATTCCTCCAGACTCAGAAAAAGTCAAAGTTGACTTGTTGGAGATCCATAGAAAAAGGGTGAAAATGAAAAAAAGTATGCCACAGCATGGATTCGAACACGCGACCAACCGCATCCAGGGGCGAGCATTAACGCAGTGAGCCACTGGACCTGAGTACTCAAACATGGCTACTTGTGCATCTTAGACACTCTGAATTCACTAACATCAACAGATCAAGACGAAGCGAATGGAATTACCCCCGGAGTCATAGCATGTGTAAATCGAGACGAAACATCTTTCTCTCCCCCACCTGCTTGCGAAGGGGAGGGGCAGTTTACACACACACGCAGCTGCTGCATGCAGCAACGCACACACAGGGAGGAGATGGCAGAGAGAACGCACTCCCCTGAAAACTCCCCTTGAATTCCTCCAGACTCAGAAAATGTAAAATATCACTTTTTGGAGATCAATAGAAAAAGGGTGAAAATGAAAAAAGGAATGCCACAGCATGGATTCGAACACGCGACCAACCGCATCCAGGGGCGACCATTAACACAGTGAGCCACTGGACCTGAGTACTCAAACATGCCTACTTTTGCATCTTAGAAACTCTGAATTCACTAAATGTACAACTTTTTCTCCATCAAAATGAACAACTGAGACATTAAATAACATCTACAGATCAAGACGAAGCGAATGGAAGCGGTCCCAGCCTCGTAGCTGTGAACAGCTGTGATCGCAGGAAAATACTGTTACAAAGATTTCTCAGTATATCTCCGGGACATTTCCCTGGCTTTCCCACTATCACAATGGACAAACGAGACATTAAATAACATCAACAGATCAAGACGAAGCGAATGGAGGTACCCCCGGAGTCATAGCATGTGTAAATCGAGACGAAACATCTCTCTCTCCCCCGCCTGCTTGCGAAGGGGAGGGGCAGTTTACACACACACACGCAGCTGCTGCATGCTGCAACGCACACACAGGGAGGAGATGGCAGAGAGAACGCAATCCCCTGAAAACTCCCCTTGAATTCCTCCAGACTCAGAAAATGTAAAAGTTCACTTTTTGAAGGTCCATAGAAAAAGGGTGAAAATGGAAAAAAGTATTCGAAAATAGTGCCTCATAAGGCGGGTAGAGTCCCTTGAAAACTCCCCTTGAATTCCTCCAGACTCAGAAAAAGTCAAAGTTGACTTTTTGGAGATCCATAGAAAAAGGGTGAAAATGAAAAAAAGTATACCACAGCATGGATTCGAACACGCGACCAACCACATCCAGGGGCGAGCATTAACGCAGTGAGCCACTGGGCCTGAGTACTCAAACATGCCTACTTTTGCATCTTAGAAACTCTGAATTCACTAAATGTACAACTTTTTCTCCAAATCGAGACGAAACATCTCTCTCTCCCCCGCCTGCTTGCGAGGGGGAGGGGCAGTTTACACACACACGCAGCTGCTGCATGCAGCAACACACACACAGGGAGGAGATGGCAGAGAGAACGCACTCCCCTGAAAACTCCCCTTGAATTCCTCCAGACTCAGAAAAAGTCAAAGTTGACTTTTTGGAGATCCATAGAAAAAGGGTGAAAATGAAAAAAAGAATGCCACAGCATGGATTCGAACACGCGACCAACCGCATCCAGGGGCGAGCATTAACACAGTGAGCCACTGGACCTGAGTACTCAAACATGCCTACTTTTGCATCTTAGAAACTCTGAATTCACTAAATGTACAACTTTTTCTCCATCAAAATGAACAACTGAGACATTAAATAACATCTACAGATCAAGACGAAGCGAATGGAGGCGGTCCCAGCCTCGTAGCTGTGAACAGCTGTGATCGCAGGAAAATGCTGTTACAAAGATTTCTCAGTATATCTCCGGGACATTTCCCTGGCTTTCCCACCGTCACAATGGACAAACGAGACATGAAATAACATCAACAGATCAAGACGAAGCGAATGTAGGTACCCCCGGAGTCATAGCATGTGTAAATCGAGACGAAACATCTCTCTCTCCCCCGCCTGCTTGCGAGGGGGAGAGGCAGTTTACACACACACGCAGCTGCTGCATGCAGCAACACACACACAGGGAGGAGATGGCAGAGAGAACGCACTCCCCTGAAAACTCCCCTTGAATTCCTCCAGACTCAGAAAATGTAAAAGTTCACTTTTTGGAGATCCATAGAAAAAGGGTGAAAATGAAAAAAAATATTCGAAAATAGTGCCTCATAAGGCGGGTAGAGTCCCTTGAAAACTCCCCTTGAATTCCTCCAGACTCAGAAAATGTAAAAGATCACTTTTTGGAGATCCATAGAAAAAGGGTGAAAATGAAAAAAAGAATGCCACAGCATGGATTCGAACACGCGACCAACCGCATCCAGGGGCGAGCATTAACGCAGTGAGCCACTGGACCTGAGTACTCAAACATGCCTACTTTTGCATCTTAGAAACTCTGAATTCACTAAATGTACAACTTTTTCTCCATCAAAATGAACAACTGAGACATTAAATAACATCTACAGATCAAGACAAAGCGAATGGAAGCGGTCCCAGCCTCGTAGCTGCGAACAGCTGTGATCGCAGGAAAATGCTGTTACAAAGATTTCTCAGTATATCTCCGGGACATTTCCCTGGCTTTCCCACCGTCACAATGGACAAACGAGACATGAAATAACATCAACAGATCAAGACGACGCGAATGGAATTACCCCCGGATTCATAGCATGTGTAAATCGAGACGAAACATCTCTCTCCCGACCGCCTGCTTGCGAGGGGGAGGGGCAGTTTACACACACACACAGCTGCTGCATGCAGCAACGCACACACAGGGAGGAGATGGCAGAGATAACGCACTCCCTTGAAAACTCCCCTTGAATTCCTCCAGACTCAGAAAATGTAAAAGTTCACTTTTTGGAGATCCATAGAAGAAGGGTGAACATGGAAAAATGATTTTTTTCTCTGTTTAGATGAGAATAAAACAAAAACTCTCCAGTATCAAAGACACATCTCACTCCAGGGTGATAGCAGGAAACCCCACCTAGTCACTCAGGGACAATCAGGACATTCTGCTTTAGAGTTTCAAAATAAAATACCTTTGAAGTCTCATATATGAGCTATAATCCCTGTTTTTAGATGGGAATAAAACAAATACTGTCCAGTATCAAAGACTCATCTAACTCCATGGTGATAGCAGTACACCCCATCTAGTCCCTCAGAAAAAAACAGGACATTCTGATGTAGAGTTTCAAAATAAAAGACCTTTGAAATCTCATATATGAGCTATCATCCCTCTGTATTTAGATAAGAATAAAACAAACACTGTCCCGTATCAAAGACTCATCTCACTCCAGGGTGATAGCACGACACCCCATCTAGTCACTCAGAAAAAATCAGGACATTCTAATGTAGAGTTTCAAAATAAAATACCTTTGAATTCTCATATATGAGCTATCATCCCATTTTTTAGATGAGAATAAAACAATAACTGTCCAGTATCAAAAACTCGTCTCACTCCAGGGTGATAGCATGACACCCCACCTAGTCACTCAGGGAGAATCAGGACATTCTGATGTAAAGTTTCAAAATAAAAGACCTTTGAAATCTCATATATGAGCTATCATCCCTCTGTATTTAGATAAGAATAAAACAAACAATGTCCAGTATCAAATACTCATTTCCCTTCAGGGTGATAACAGGACACCCCACCTAGTCACTCAGGGAGAATCAGGACTTTCTGATGTAGAGTTTCAAAATAAAAGACCTTTGAAATCTCTATTGCATGAGCTATCATCCCTGTTTTTAGATGAGAATAAAACAAATACTGTCCAATATCAAAGACTCATCTCACTCCAGGGTGATTGCAGGACTCCCCACCTAGTCACTCAGGGAGAATCAGGACATTCTGATGTACAGTTTCAAAATAAAAGACCTTTGAAATCTCTATTGCATGAGCTATCATCCCTGTATTTAGATGAGAATAAAACAAAAACTGTCCCGTGTCAAAGACTTATCTCACTCCAGGGTGATAGCAGGACACCCCATCTAGTCACTCAGAAAAAATCAGGACATTCTGATGTAGAGTTTCAAAATAAAATACCTTTGAAATCTCTATTGTATGAGCTATCATCCCTGTTTTTAGATGAGAATAAAACCAAAACTGTCCAGTATCAAAGACGCATCTCACTCCAGGGTGATAGCAGGATACCCCATCTAGTCACTCAGAAAAAATCAGGACATTCTGATGTAGAGTTTCAAAATAAAATACCTTTGAAGTCTCATATATGAGCTATCATCCCTGTTTTTAGATGGGAATAAAACAAACACTGTCCAGTATCAAAGACTCATCTAACTCCATGGTGATAGCAGGACACCCCCATCTAGTCACTCAGGGAGAATCAGGACATTCTGATGTAGAGTTTAAAAATAAAATACCTTTGAAGTCTCATATATGAGCTATCATCCCTGTTTTTAGATGAGAATAAAACAAAAACTGTCCAGTATCAAAGACGCATCTCACTCCAGGGTGATAGCAGGACACCCCACCTAGTCACTCAGGGAGAATCAGGACATTCTGATTTAGAGTTTCAAAATAAAAGACCTTTGAAATCTCATATATGAGCTATCATCCCATTTTTTAGATGAGAATAAAACAATAACTGTCCAGTATCAAAAACTCATCTCACTCCAGGGTGATAGCATGACACCCCACCTAGTCACTCAGGGAGAATCAGGACATTCTGATGTAGAGTTTCAAAATAAAAGACCTTTGAAATCTCATATATGAGCTATCATCCCTCTGTATTTAGATAAGAATAAAACAAACACTGTCAAGTATCAACTACTCATTTCCCTTCAGGGTGATAACAGGACACCACCCCTAGTCACTCAGGGAGAATCAGGACTTTCTGATGTACAGTTTCAAAATAAAAGACCTTTGAAATCTCTATTGTATGAGCTATCATCCCTGTTTTTAGATGAGAATAAAACAATAATTGTCCAGTATCAAATACTCATCTAACGCCATGGTGATAGCAGGACATAACCACCTAGTCACTCAGAAAAAATCAGGACATTCTGATCTAGAGTTTCAAAATAAAAGACCTTTGAAATCTCATATATGAGCTATCATCCCTCTCTGTTTAGATGAGAATAAAACAAAATCTCTCCAGTATCAAAGACTCATCTCACTCCAGGGTGATAGCAGGACACCCCATCTAGTCACTGAGAAAAAATCAGGACCTTCTGATTTAGAGTTTCAAAATAAAATATTTTTGAAATCTCTATTGTATTAGCTATCATCCCTGTTTTTAGATGAGAATAAAACAAAAACTGTCCAGTATCAAAGACTCATCTCACTCCAGGGTGATAGCATGAAACCCCACCTAGTCACTCAGGGAGAATCAGGACTTTCTGATGTAGAGTTTCAAAATAAAAGACCTTTGAAATATCTATTGTATGAGCTATCATCCCTGTTTTTAGATGAGAATAAAACAAAGACTGTCCAGTATCAAAGACTCATCTCACTCCATGGTGATAGCAGGACACCCTTTCTAGTCACTCCGAAAAAATCAGGACATTCTGATGTAGAGTTTCAAAATAAAATACCTTTGAAGTCTCATATATGAGCTATCATCCCTGTTTTTAGATGAGAATAAAACAAATACTGTCCAATATCAAAAACTCATCTCACTCCAGGGTGATAGCAGGAAACCCCACCTAGTCACTCAGGGAGAATCAGGACATTCTGATGTACAGTTTCAAAATAAAAGACCTTTGAAATCTCTATTGCATGAGCTATCATCCCTGTTTTTAGATGAGAATAAAACAAAAACTGTCCAGTATCAAAGACTCATCTCACTCCAGGGTGATAGCAGGACACCACATCTAGTCACTCAAAAAAAATCAGGACATTCTGATTTACAGTTTCAAAATAAAATACCTTTGAAGTCTCATATATGAGCTATCATCCCTGTTTTTAGATGAGAATAAAACAAATACTGTCCAATATCAAAAACTCATCTCACTCCAGGGTGATAGCAAGAAACCCCACCTAGTCACTCAGGGAGAATCAGGACATTCTGATGTACAGTTTCAAAATAAAATACCTTTGAAATCTCTATTGCATGAGCTATCATCCCTGTTTTTAGATGAGAATAAAACAAAAACTGTCCAGTATCAAAGACTCATCTCACTCCAGGGTAATAGCAGGACACCCCATATAGTCACTCAGAAAAAATCAGGACATTCTGATCTACAGTTTCAAAATAAAATACCTTTGAAATCTCATATATGAGCTATCATCCCTGTATTTAGATGAGAATAAAACAATAACTGTCCAATATCAAAGACTCATCTAACGCCATGGTGATAGCAGGACATCCCATCTGGTCACTCAGAGAGAATCAGGACATTCTGATGTAGAATTTCAAAATAAAAGACCTTTGAAATCTCATATATGAGCTATCATCCCTCTGATTTTAGATAAGAATAAAACAAACACTGTTGAGTATCAAATACTCATTTCCCTTCAGGGTGATAACAGGACACCCCACCTAGTCACTCAGGGAGAATCAGGACTTTCTGATGTACAGTTTCAAAATAAAAGACCTTTGAAATCTCTATTGTATGAGCTATCATCCCTGTTTTTAGATGAGAATAAAACAATAACTGTCCAATATCAAAGACTCATCTAACGCCATGGTGATAGCAGGACATCCCATCTGGTCACTCAGAAAAAATCAGGACATTCTGATGTAGAGTTTCAAAATAAAAGACCTTTGAAATCTCATATATGAGCTATCATCCCTCTCTGTTTAGATGAGAATAAAACAAAATCTCTCCATTATCAAAGACTCATCTTACTCCAGGGTGATAGCAGGACACCCCATCTAGTCACTGAGAAAAAATCAGGACATTCTGATGTAGAGTTTCAAAATAAAATATTTTTGAAATCTCTATTGTATTAGCTATCATCCCTGTTTTTAGATGAGAATAAAACAATCACTGTCCAGTATCAAAGACCTATCTCACTCCAGGGTGATAGCAGGACACCCCATCTAGTCACTCCGAAGAAAAATCAGGACATTCTTAGGTAGAGTTTTAAAATAAAAGACCTTTGAAATCTAATATATGAGCTATCATCCATAAACAAATACTGTCCAATATCAAAAAACTCATCTCACTCCAGGGTGATAGCAGGAAACCCCACCTAGTCACTCAGGGAGAATCAGGACATTCTGATGTACAGTTTCAAAATAAAAGACCTTTGAAATCTCTATTGCATGAGCTATCATCCCTGTTTTTAGATGAGAATAAAACAAATACTGTCCAGTATCAAAGACTCATCTCACTCCAGGGTGATAGCAGGACACCCCATCTAGTCACTCAGAAAAAATCAGGACATTCTGATGTACAGTTTCAAAATAAAATACCTTTGAAGTCTCATATATGAGCTATCATCCCTGTTTTTAGATGAGAATAAAACAATAACTGTCCAATATCAAAGACTCATCAAACTCCATGGTGATAACAGGACACCCCACCTAGTCACTCAGGGAGAATCAGGACATTCTGATGTACAGTTTCAAAATAAAAGACCTTTGAAATCTCTATTGCATGAGCTATCATCCCTGTTTTTAGATGAGAATAAAACAAAAACTGTCCAGTATCAAAGACTCATCTCACTCCAGGGTGATAGCATGACACCCCTTCTAGTCACTCCGAAAAAATCAGGACATTCTGATCTAGAGTTTCAAAATAAAAGACCTTTGAAATCTCATGTATGAGCTATCATCCCTCTCTGTTTAGATGATAATAAAACAAAGACTCTCCAGTATCAAAGACACATCTCACTCCAGGGTGATACCATGACACCCCACCTAGTCACTCAGGGAGAATCAGGATATTCTGATGTAGAGTTTCAAAATAAAAGACCTTTTAAATCTCTATTGTATGAGCTATCATCCCTGTTTTTAGATGAGAATAAAACAAACACTGTCCAGTATCAAAGACCTATCTTACTCCAGGGTGATTGCAGGACACCCCATCTAGTCACTCCGAAGAAAAATCAGGACATCCTGATGTAGAGTTTCAAAATAAAAGACCTTTGAAATCTCATATATGAGCTATCATCCCTCTCTGTTTAGATGAGAATAAAACAAAAACTCTCCAGTATCAAAGACTCATCTCACTCCAGGGTGATAGCAGGAAACCCCACCTAGTCACTCAGGGACAATCAGGACATTCTGCTTTAGAGTTTCAAAATAAAATACCTTTGAAGTCTCATATATGAGCTATCATCCCTGTTTTTAGATGGGAATAACACAAACACTGTCCAGTATCAAAGACAGATCTCAATACAGGGTGATAGCAGGACACCCCACCTATTCACTCAGGGAGAATCAGAAAATTCTGATCTAGAGTTTCAAAATAAAAGACCTTTGTAATCTCTATTGTATGAGCTATCATCCCTGTATTTAGATGAAAATAAAACAAAAACTGTCCAGTATCAAAGATTCATCTCAATCCAGGGTGATAGCAGGACACCCCACCTAGTCACTCAGGGAGAATCAGGACATTCTGATTTAGAGTTTCAAAATAAAAGACCTTTGAAATCTCATATATGAGCTATCATCCCTCTCTGTTTAGATGAGAATAAAACAAAAACTCAACAGTATCAAAGACTCATCTCACTCCAGGGTGATAGCAGGACAACCTTTCTAGTCACTCAGAAAAAATCAGGACATTCTGATGTAGAGTTTCAAAATAAAATACCTTTGAATTCTCATATATGAGCTATCATCCCTCTGTATTTAGATAAGAATAAAACAAACACTGTCCAGTATCAAATACTCATTTCCCTTCAGGGTGACAACAGGACACCCCACCTAGTCCCTCAGGGAGAATCAGGACTTTCTGATGTAGAGTTTCAAAATAAAATACCTTTGAAATCTCTATTGCATGAGCTATCATCCCTGTTTTTAGATGAGAATAATAAAAATACTGTCCAATATCAAAGACTCATCTCACTCCAGGGTGATAGCAGGACTCCCCACCTAGTCACTCAGGGAGAATCAGGACATTCTGATGTACAGTTTCAAAATAAAAGACCTTTGAAATCTCATATATGAGCTATAATCCCTCTCTGTTTAGATGAGAATAAAACCAAAACTCTCAAGTATCAAAGACTGATCTCACTCCAGGGTGATAGCAGGACACGCCACATAGTCACTCAGAAAAAATCAGGACATTCTGATGTACAGTTTCAAAATAAAATACCTTTGAAATCTCTATTGTATGAGCTATCATCCCTATTTTTAGATGAGAATAAAACAAAGACTGTCCAGTATCAAAGACGCTTCTCACTCCAGGGTGATAGCAGGACACCCCACCTAGTCACTCAGAAAAAATCAGGACATTCTGATTTAGAGTTTCAAAATAAAATACCTTTGAAATCTCATATATGAGCTATCATCCCTGTTTTTAGATGGGAATAAAACAAACACTGTCCAGTATCAAAGACTCATCTAACTCCATGGTGATAGCAGGACACCCCATCTAGTCACTCAGAAAAAATCAGGACATTCTGATGTAGAGTTTCAAAATAAAAGACCTTCGAAATCTCATATATGAGCTATCATCCCTCTGTATTTAGATAAGAATAAAACAAAAACTGTCCAGTATCAAATACTCATTTCCCTTCAGGGTTATAACAGGACACCCCACCTAGTCACTCAGGGAGAATCAGGACTTTCTGATGTAGAGTTTCAAAATAAAATACCTTTGAAATCTCTATTGTATGAGCTATCATCCCTGTTTTTAGATGAGAATAAAACAAAGACTGTCCAGTATCAAAGACTCATCTCACTCCATGGTGATAGCAGGACACCCTTTCTAGTCACTCCAAAAAATCAGGACATTCTGATGTAGAGTTTCAAAATAAAATACCTTTGAAGTCTCATATATGAGCTATCATCCCTGTTTTTAGATGAGAATAAAACAAATACTGTCCAATATCAAAAACTCATCTCACTCCAGGGTGATAGCAAGAAACCCCACCTAGTCACTCAGGGAGAATCAGGACATTCTGATGTACAGTTTCAAAATAAAAGACCTTTGAAATCTCTATTGCATGAGCTATCATCCCTGTTTTTAGATGAGAATAAAACAAAAACTGTCCAGTATCAAAGACTCATCTCACTCCAGGGTGATAGCAGGACACCCCATCTAGTCACTCAGAAAAAATCAGGACATTCTGATGTACAGTTTCAAAATAAAATACCTTTGAATTCTCATATATGAGCTATCATCCCTGTTTTTAGATGAGAATAAAACAATAACTGTCCAATATCAAAGACTCATCAAACTCCAGGGTGATAACAGGACACCCCACCTAGTCACTCAGGGAGAATCAGGACATTCTGATGTACAGTTTCAAAATAAAAGACCTTTGAAATCTCTATTGCATGAGCTATCATCCCTGTTTTTAGATGAGAATAAAACAAAAACTGTCCAGTATCAAAGACTCATCTCACTCCAGGGTGATAGCATGACACCCCTTCTAGTCACTCCGAAAAAATCAGGACATTCTGATCTAGAGTTTCAAAATAAAAGACCTTTGAAATCTCATGTATGAGCTATCATCCCTCTCTGTTTAGATGATAATAAAACAAAGACTCTCCAGTATCAAAGACACATCTCACTCCAGGGTGATAGCATGACACCCCACCTAGTCACTCAGGGAGAATCAGGAGATTCTGATATAGAGTTTCAAAATAAAAGACCTTTTAAATCTCTATTGTATGAGCTATCATCCCTGTTTTTAGATGAGAATAAAACAAACACTGTCCAATATCAAAGACCTATCTTACTCCAGGGTGATAGCAGGACACCCCATCTAGTCACTCCGAAGAAAAATCAGGACATTCTGATGTAGAGTTTCAAAATAAAAGACCTTTGAAATCTCATATATGAGCTATCATCCCTCTCTGTTTAGATGAGAATAAAACAAAAACTCTCCAGTATCAAAGACTCATCTCACTCCAGGGTGATAGCAGGAAACCCCACCTAGTCACTCAGGGACAATCAGGACATTCTGCTTTAGAGTTTCAAAATAAAATACCTTTGAAGTCTCATATATGAGCTATCATCCCTGTTTTTAGATGGGAATAACACAAACACTGTCCAGTATCAAAGACAGATCTCAATCCAGGGTGATAGCAGGACACCCCACCTAGTCACTCAGGGAGAATCAGAACATTCTGATCTAGAGTTTCAAAATAAAAGACCTTTGTAATCTCTATTGTATGAGCTATCATCCCTGTATTTAGATGAAAATAAAACAAAAACTGTCCAGTATCAAAGATTCATCTCAATCCAGGGTGATAGCAGGACACCCCACCTAGTCACTCAGGGAGAATCAGGACATTCTGATTTAGAGTTTCAAAATAAAATACCTTTGATATGAGCTATCATCCCTGTTTTTAGATGGGAATAAAACACACACTGTCCAGTATCAAAGACTCATCTCACTCCATGGTGACAGCAGGACACCCCATCTAGTCACTCAGGGACAATCAGGACATTCTGCTTTAGAGTTTCAAAATAAAATACCTTTGAAGTCTCATATATGAGCTATCATCCCTGTTTTTAGATGGGAATAACACAAACACTGTCCAGTATCAAAGACAGATCTCAATCCAGGGTGATAGCAGGACACCCCACCTAGTCACTCAGGGAGAATCAGAACATTCTGATCTAGAGTTTCAAAATAAAAGACCTTTGTAATCTCTATTGCATGAGCTATCATCCCTGTTTTTAGATTAGAATAAAACAAAAACTGTCCCGTATCAAAGACTCATCTCACTCCAGGGTGATAGGAGGACACTCCATCTAGTCACTCAGAAAAAATCAGGACATTCTGATGTAGAGTTTCAAAATAAAATACCTTTGAAATCTCATATATGAGCTATAATCCCTCTCAGTTTAGATGAGAATAAAACAAAGACTCTCAAGTATCAAAGACTGATCTCACTCCAGGGTGATAGCAGGACACCCCACCTAGTCACTCAGGGAGAATCAGGACTTTCTGATGTAGAGTTTCAAAATAAAAGACCTTTGAAATCTCTATTGTATGAGCTATCATCTCTGTTTTTAGATGAGAATAAAACAAAGACTGTCCAGTATCAAAGACCCATCTCACTCCATGGTGATAGCAGGACACCCTTTCTAGTCACTCCGAAAAAATCAGGACATTCTGATGTAGAGTTTCAAAATAAAATACCTTTGAAGTCTCATATATGAGCTATCATCCCTGTTTTTAGATGAGAATAAAACAAATACTGTCCAATATCAAAAACTCATCTCACTCCAGGGTGATAGCAGGAAACCCCACCTAGTCACTCAGGGAGAATCAGGACATTCTGATACAAGTTTCAAAATAAAATACCTTTGAAGTCTCATATATGAGCTATCATCCCTGTTTTTAGATGAGAATAAAACAATAACTGTCCAATATCAAAGACTCATCAAACTCCAGGGTGATAACAGGACACCCCACCTAGTCACTCAGGGAGAATCAGGACATTCTGATGTACAGTTTCAAAATAAAAGACCTTTGAAATCTCTATTGCATGAGCTATCATCCCTGTTTTTAGATGGGAATAAAACACACACTGTCCAGTATCAAAGACTCATCTCACTCCATGGTGACAGCAGGACACCCCATCTAGTCACTCAGAAAAAATCAGGACATTCTGATCCAGAGTTTCAAAATAAAAGACCTTTGAAATCTCATGTATGAGCTATCATCCCTCTCTGTTTAGATGAGAATAAAACAAACACTGTCCAGTATCAAAGACCTATCTCACTCCAGGGTGATAGCAGGACACCCCATCTAGTCACTTCGAAGAAAAATCAGGAAATTCTGATGTAGAGTTTCAAAATAAAAGACCTTTGAAATCTCATATATGAGCTATCATCCCTCTCTGTTTAGATGAGAATAAAACAAAAACTCTCCAGTATCAAAGACTCATCTCACTCCAGGGTGATAGCAGGAAACCCCAACTAGTCACTCAGGGACAATCAGGACATTCTGCTTTAGAGTTTCAAAATAAAATACCTTTGAATTCTCATATATGAGCTATAATCCCTGTTTTTAGATGGGAATAAAACAAACACTGTCCAGTATCAAAGACTCATCTAACTCCATGGTGATAGCAGAACACCCCCATCTAGTCACTCAGAAAAAATCAGGACATTCTGATGTAGAGTTTCAAAATAAAAGACCTTTGAAATCTCATATATGAGCTATCATCCCTCTCTGTTTAGATGAGAATAAAACAAAAACTCTCCAGTATCAAAGACTCATCTCACTCCAGGGTGATAGCATGACACCCTTTTTAGGCACTCAGAAAAAATCAGGACATTCTGATGTAGAGTTTCAAAATAAAAGACCTTTGAAATCTCATGTATGAGCTATCATCCCTCTCTGTTTAGATGAGAATAAAACAAAGATTCTCCAGTATCAAAGACACATCTCACTCCAGGGTGATAGCATGACACCCCACTTAGTCACTCAGGGAGAATCAGGAGATTCTGATGTAGAGTTTCAAAATAAAATACCTTTTAAATCTCTATTGTATGAGCTATCATCCCTGTTTTTAGATGAGAATAAAACAAACACTGTCCAGTATCAAAGACCTATCTCACTCCAGGGTGATAGCAGGACACCCCATCTAGTCACTTCGAAGAAAAATCAGGACATTCTGATGTAGAGTTTCAAAATAAAAGACCTTTGAAATCTCATATATGAGCTATCATCCCTCTCTGTTTAGATGAGAATAAATCAAAAACTCTCCAGTATCAAAGACTCATCTCACTCCAGGGTGATAGCAGGACACCCTTTCTAGTCACTCCGAAAAAATCAGGACATTCTGATGTAGAGTTTCAAAATAAAATACCTTTGAAGTCTCATATATGAGCTATCATCCCTGTTTTTAAATGAGAATAAAACAATAACTGTCCAATATCAAAGACTCATCAAACTCCAGGGTGATAGCAGGACACGCCACATAGTCACTCAGAAAAAATCAGGACATTCTGATGTAGAGTTTCAAAATAAAAGACCTTTGAAATCTCATATATGAGCTATCATCCCTCTGTATTTAGATACGAATAAAACAAACACTGTCCAGTATCAAATACTAATTTCCCTTCAGGGTGATAGCAGGACACCCTTTCTAGTCACTCCGAAAAAATCAGGACATTCTGATGTAGAGTTTCAAAATAAAATACCTTTGAAGTCTCATATATGAGCTATCATCCCTGTTTTTAAATGAGAATAAAACAATAACTGTCCAATATCAAAGACTCATCAAACTCCAGGGTGATAGCAGGACACGCCACATAGTCACTCAGAAAAAATCAGGACATTCTGATGTACAGTTTCAAAATAAAATACCTTTGAAATCTCTATTGTATGAGCTATCATCCCTATTTTTAGATGAGAATAAAACAAAGACTGTCCAGTATCAAAGACGCTTCTCACTCCAGGGTGATAGCAGGACACCCCACCTAGTCACTCAGAAAAAATCAGGACATTCTGATTTAGAGTTTCAAAATAAAATACCTTTGAAATCTCATATATGAGCTATCATCCCTGTTTTTAGATGGGAATAAAACAAACACTGTCCAGTATCAAAGACTCATCTAATTCCATGGTGATAGCAGGACACCCCATCTAGTCACTCAGAAAAAATCAGGACATTCTGATGTAGAGTTTCAAAATAAAAGACCTTTGAAATCTCATATATGAGCTATCATCCCTCTGTATTTAGATAAGAATAAAACAAAAACTGTCCAGTATCAAATACTCATTTCCCTTCAGGTTTATAACAGGACACCCCACCTAGTCACTCAGGGAGAATCAGGACTTTCTGATGTAGAGTTTCAAAATAAAATACCTTTGAAGTCTCATATATGAGCTATCATCCCTGTTTTTAGATGAGAATAAAACAAATACTGTCCAATATCAAAAACTCATCTCACTCCAGGGTGATAACAGGACACCCCACCTAGTCACTCAGGGAGAATCAGGACATTCTGATGTACAGTTTCAAAATAAAAGACCTTTGAAATCTCTATTGCATGAGCTATCATCCCTGTGTTTAGATGAGAATAAAACAAAAACTGTCCAGTATCAAAGACTCATCTCACTCCAGGGTGATAGCATGACACCCCTTCTAGTCACTCCGAAAAAATCAGGACATTCTGATCTAGAGTTTCAAAATAAAAGACCTTTGAAATCTCATGTATGAGCTATCATCCCTCTCTGTTTAGATGAGAATAAAACAAAAACTCTCCAGTATCAAAGACTCATCTCACTCCAGGGTGATAGCAGGAAACCCCACCTAGTCACTCAGGGACAATCAGGACATTCTGCTTTAGAGTTTCAAAATAAAATACCTTTGAAGTCTCATATATGAGCTATCATCCCTGTTTTTAGATGGGAATAACACAAACACTGTCCAGTATCAAAGACAGATCTCAATCCAGGGTGATAGCAGGACACCCCACCTAGTCACTCAGGGAGAATCAGAACATTCTGATCTAGAGTTTCAAAATAAAAGACCTTTGTAATCTCTATTGTATGAGCTATCATCCCTGTATTTAGATGAAAATAAAACAAAAACTGTCCAGTATCAAAGATTAATCTCAATCCAGGGTGATAGCAGGACACCCCACCTAGTCACTCAGGGAGAATCAGGACATTCTGATTTAGAGTTTCAAAATAAAATACCTTTGAAGTCTCATATATGAGCTATCATCCCTGTTTTTAGATGGGAATAAAACACACACTGTCCAGTATCAAAGACTCATCTCACTCCATGGTGACAGCAGGACACCCCATCTAGTCACTCAGGGAGAATCAGGACATTCTGATGTAGAGTTTCAAAATAAAAGACCTTTGAAATCTCATATATGAGCTATCATCCCTCTGTATTTAGATACGAATAAAACAAACACTGTCCAGTATCAAATACTAATTTCCCTTCAGGGTGATAACAGGACACCCCACCTAGTCACTCAGGGAGAATCAGGACTTTCTGATGTAGAGTTTCAAAATAAAAGACCTTTGAAATCTCTATTGTATGAGCTATCATCCCTGTTTTTAGATGAGAATAAAACAAAGACTGTCCAGTATCAAAGACTCATCTCACTCCATGGTGATAGCAGGACACCCTTTCTAGTCACTCCGAAAAAATCAGGACATTCTGATGTAGAGTTTCAAAATAAAATACCTTTGAAGTCTCATATATGAGCTATCATCCCTGTTTTTAGATGAGAATAAAACAAATACTGTCCAATATCAAAAACTCATCTCACTCCAGGGTGATAGCAGGAAACCCCACCTAGTCACTCAGGGAGAATCAGGACATTCTGATGCAAGTTTCAAAATAAAATACCTTTGAAGTCTCATATATGAGCTATCATCCCTGTTTTTAAATGAGAATAAAACAATAACTGTCCAATATCAAAGACTCATCAAACTCCAGGGTGATAACAGGACACCCCACCTAGTCACTCAGGGAGAATCAGGACATTCTGATGTACAGTTTCAAAATAAAAGACCTTTGAAATCTCTATTGCATGAGCTATCATCCCTGTTTTTAGATGGGAATAAAACACACACTGTCCAGTATCAAAGACTCATCTTACTCCATGGTGACAGCAGGACACCCCATCTAGTCACTCAGAAAAAATCAGGACATTCTGATCTAGAGTTTCAAAATAAAAGACCTTTGAAATCTCTATTGCATGAGCTATCATCCCTGTATTTAGATGAAAATAAAACAAAAACTGTCCAGTATCAAAGATTAATCTCAATCCAGGGTGATAGCAGGACACCCCACCTAGTCACTCAGGGAGAATCAGGACATTCTGATTTAGAGTTTCAAAATAAAATACCTTTGAAGTCTCATATATGAGCTATCATCCCTGTTTTTAGATGGGAATAAAACACACACTGTCCAGTATCAAAGACTCATCTCACTCCATGGTGACAGCAGGACACCCCATCTAGTCACTCAGGGAGAATCAGGACATTCTGATGTAGAGTTTCAAAATAAAAGACCTTTGAAATCTCATATATGAGCTATCATCCCTCACTGTTTAGATGAGAATAAAACAAAAACTCTCCAGTATCAAAGACTCATCTCACTCCAGGGTGATAGCAGGAAACCCCAACTAGTCACTCAGGGACAATCAGGACATTCTGCTTTAGAGTTTCAAAATAAAATACCTTTGAATTCTCATGTATGAGCTATCATCCCTCTCTGTTTAGATGAGAATAAAACAAAGATTCTCCAGTATCAAAGACACATCTCACTCCAGGGTGATAGCATGACACCCCACTTAGTCACTCAGGGAGAATCAGGAGATTCTGATGTAGAGTTTCAAAATAAAATACCTTTTAAATCTCTATTGTATGAGCTATCATCCCTGTTTTTAGATGAGAATAAAACAAACACTGTCCAGTATCAAAGACCTATCTCACTCCAGGGTGATAGCAGGACACCCCATCTGGTCACTTCGAAGAAAAATCAGGACATTATGATGTAGAGTTTCAAAATAAAAGACCTTTGAAATCTCATATATGAGCTATCATCCCTCTCTGTTTAGATGAGAATAAAACAAAAACTCTCCAGTATCAAAGACTCATCTCACTCCAGGGTGACAGCAGGAAACCCCAACTAGTCACTCAGGGACAATCAGGACATTCTGCTTTAGAGTTTCAAAATAAAATACCTTTGAATTCTCATATATGAGATATAATCCCTGTTTTTAGATGGGAATAAAACAAACACTGTCCAGTATCAAAGACTCATCTAACTCCATGGTGATAGCAGAACACCCCCATCTAGTCACTCCGAACAAATCAGGACATTCTGATGTAGAGTTTCAAAATAAAATACATTTGAATTCTCATATATGAGCTATCATCCCTGTTTTTAGATGGGAATAACACAAACACTGTCCAGTATCAAAGACAGATCTCAATCCAGGGTGATAGCAGGACACCCCACCTAGTCACTCAGGGAGAATCAGGACATTCTGATTTAGAGTTTCAAAATAAAATACCTTTGAAGTCTCATATATGAGCTATCATCCCTGTTTTTAGATGGGAATAAAACACACACTGTCCAGTATCAAAGACTCATCTCACTCCATGGTGACAGCAGGACACCCCATCTAGTCACTCAGGGAGAATCAGGACATTCTGATGTAGAGTTTCAAAATAAAAGACCTTTGAAATCTCATATATGAGCTATCATCCCTCTCTGTTTAGATGAGAATAAAACAAAAACTCTCCAGTATCAAAGACTCATCTCACTCCAGGGTGATAGCAGGAAACCCCAACTAGTCACTCAGGGACAATCAGGACATTCTGCTTTAGAGTTTCAAAATAAAATACCTTTGAATTCTCATGTATGAGCTATCATCCCTCTCTGTTTAGATGAGAATAAAACAAAGATTCTCCAGTATCAAAGACACATCTCACTCCAGGGTGATAGCATGACACCCCACTTAGTCACTCAGGGAGAATCAGGAGATTCTGATGTAGAGTTTCAAAATAAAATACCTTTTAAATCTCTATTGTATGAGCTATCATCCCTGTTTTTAGATGAGAATAAAACAAACACTGTCCAGTATCAAAGACCTATCTCACTCCAGGGTGATAGCAGGACACCCCATCTAGTCACTTCGAAGAAAAATCAGGACATTATGATGTAGAGTTTCAAAATAAAAGACCTTTGAAATCTCATATATGAGCTATCATCCCTCTCTGTTTAGATGAGAATAAAACAAAAACTCTCCAGTATCAAAGACTCATCTCACTCCAGGGTGACAGCAGGAAACCCCAACTAGTCACTCAGGGACAATCAGGACATTCTGCTTTAGAGTTTCAAAATAAAATACCTTTGAATTCTCATATATGAGCTATAATCCCTGTTTTTAGATGGGAATAAAACAAACACTGTCCAGTATCAAAGACTCATCTAACTCCATGGTGATAGCAGAACACCCCCATCTAGTCACTCAGAAAAAATCAGGACATTCTGATGTAGAGTTTCAAAATAAAAGACCTTTGAAATCTCATATATGAGCTATCATCCCTCTGTATTTAGATAAGAATAAAACAAACACTGTCCAGTATCAAATACTAATTTCCCTTCAGGGTGATAACAGGACACCCCACCTAGTCACTCAGGGAGAATCAGGACTTTCTGATGTAGAGTTTCAAAATAAAAGACCTTTGAAATCTCTATTGTATGATCTATCATCCCTGTTTTTAGATGAGAATAAAACAAAGACTGTCCAGTATCAAAGACTCATCTCACTCCATGGTGATAGCAGGACACCCTTTCTAGTCACTCCGAAAAAATCAGGACATTCTGATGTAGAGTTTCAAAATAAAATACCTTTGAAGTCTCATATATGAGCTATCATCCCTGTTTTTAGATGATAATAAAACAAATACTGTCCAATATCAAAAACTCATCTCACTCCAGGGTGATAGCAGGAAACCCCACCTAGTCACTCAGGGAGAATCAGGACATTCTGATGCAAGTTTCAAAATAAAATACCTTTGAAGTCTCATATATGAGCTATCATCCCTGTTTTTAGATGAGAATAAAACAATAACTGTCCAATATCAAAGACTCATCAAACTCCAGGGTGATAACAGGACACCCCACCTAGTCACTCAGGGAGAATCAGGACATTCTGATGTATAGTTTCAAAATAAAAGACCTTTGAAATCTCTATTGCATGAGCTATCATCCCTGTTTTTAGATGGGAATAAAACACACACTGTCCAGTATCAAAGACTCATCTCACTCCATGGTGACAGCAGGACACCCCATCTAGTCACTCAGAAAAAATCAGGACATTCTGATCTAGAGTTTCAAAATAAAAGACCTTTGAAATCTCATGTATGAGCTATCATCCCTCTATGTTTAGATGAGAATAAAACAAACACTGTCCAGTATCAAAGACCTATCTCACTCCAGGGTGATAGCAGGACACCCCATCTAGTCACTTCGAAGAAAAATCAGGACATTCTGATGTAGAGTTTCAAAATAAAAGACCTTTGAAATCTCATATATGAGCTATCATCCCTCTCTGTTTAGATGAGAATAAAACAAAAACTCTCCAGTATCAAAGACTCATCTCACTCCAGGGTGATAGCAGGACACCCTTTTTAGTCACTCAGAAAAAATCAGGACATTCTGATGTAGAGTTTCAAAATAAAAGACCTTTGAAATCTCATGTATGAGCTATCATCCCTCTCTGTTTAGATGATAATAAAACAAAGATTCTCCAGTATCAAAGACACATATCACTCCAGGGTGATAGCATGACACCCCACTTAGTCACTCAGGGAGAATCAGGAGATTCTGATGTAGAGTTTCAAAATAAAATACCTTTTAAATCTCTGTTGTATGAGCTATCATCCCTGTTTTTAGATGAGAATAAAACAAACACTGTCCAGTATCAAAGACTCATCTAACTCCATGGTGATAGCAGAACACCCCCATCTAGTCACTCAGAAAAAATCAGGACATTCTGATGTAGAGTTTCAAAATAAAAGACCTTTGAAATCTCATATATGAGCTATCATCCCTCTCTGTTTAGATGAGAATAAAACAAAAACTCTCCAGTATCAAAGACTCATCTCACTCCAGGGTGATAGCAGGACACCCTTTTTAGTCACTCAGAAAAAATCAGGACATTCTGATGTAGAGTTTCAAAATAAAATACCTTTGAATTCTCATATATGAGCTATCATCCCTCTGTATTTAGATAAGAATAAAACAAACACTGCCCAGTATCACATACTCATTTCCCTTCAGGGTGATAACAGGACACCCTACCTAGTCACTCAGGGAGAATCAGGACTTTCTGATGTAGAGTTTCAAAATAAAATACCTTTGAAATCTCTATTGCATGAGCTATCATCCCTGTTTTTAGATGAGAATAAAACAAATACTGTCCAATATCAAAGACTCATCTCACTCCAGGGTGATAGCAGGACTCCCCACCTAGTCACTCAGGGAGAACCAGGACATTCTGATGTACAGTTTCAAAATAAAAGACCTTTGAAATCTCTATTGCATGAGCTATCATCCCTGTTTTTAGATTAGAATAAAACAAAAACTTTCCCGTATCAAAGACTCATCTCACTCCAGGGTGATAGCAGGACACTCCATCTAGTCACTCAGAAAAAATCAGGACATTCTGATGTAGAGTTTCAAAATAAAATACCTTTGAAATCTCATATATGAGCTATAATCCCTCTCTGTTTAGATGAGAATAAAACAAAAACTCTCAAGTCTCAAAGACTGATCTCACTCCAGGGTGATAGCAGGACACCCCACCTAGTCACTCAGGGAGAATCAGGACTTTGTGATGTAGAGTTTCAAAATAAAAGACCTTTGAAATCTCTATTGTATGAGCTATCATCCCTGTTTTTAGATGAGAATAAAACAAAGACTGTCCAGTATCAAAGACTCATCTCACTCCATGGTGATAGCAGGACACCCTTTCTAGTCACTCCGAAAAAATCAGGACATTCTGATGTAGAGTTTCAAAATAAAATACCTTTGAAGTCTCATATATGAGCTATCATCCCTGTTTTTAGATGAGAATAAAACAAATACTGTCCAATATCAAAAACTCATCTCACTCCAGGGTGATAGCAGGAAACCCCACCTAGTCACTCAGGGAGAATCAGGACATTCTGATGTACAGTTTCAATATAAAATACCTTTGAAGTCTCATATATGAGCTATCATCCCTGTTTTTAGATGAGAATAAAACAATAACTGTCCAATATCAAAGACTCATCAAACTCCAGGGTGATAACAGGACACCCCACCTAGTCACTCAGGGAGAATCAGGACATTCTGATGTACAGTTTCAAAATAAAATACCTTTGAAATCTCATGTATGAGCTATCATCCCTCTCTGTTTAGATGAGAATAAAACAAAGATTCTCCAGTATCAAAGACACATCTCACTCCAGGGTGATAGCATGACACCCCACTTAGTCACTCAGGGAGAATCAGGAGATTCTGATGTAGAGTTTCAAAATAAAATACCTTTTAAATCTCTATTGTATGAGCTATCATCCCTGTTTTTAGATGAGAATAAAACAAACACTGTCCAGTATCAAAGACCTATCTCACTCCAGGGTGATAGCAGGACACCCCATCTAGTCACTTCGAAGAAAAATCAGGACATTCTGATGTAGAGTTTCAAAATAAAAGACCTTTGAAATCTCATATATGAGCTATCATCCCTCTCTGTTTAGATGAGAATAAAACAAAAACTCTCCAGTATCAAAGACTCATCTCACTCCAGGGTGATAGCAGGAAACCCCAACTAGTCACTCAGGGACAATCAGGACATTCTGCTTTAGAGTTTCAAAATAAAATACCTTTGAATTCTCATATATGAGCTATAATCCCTGTTTTTAGATGGGAATAAAACAAACACTGTCCAGTATCAAAGACTCATCTAACTCCATGGTGATAGCAGAACACCCCCATCTAGTCAATCAGAAAAAATCAGGACATTCTGATGTAGAGTTTCAAAATAAAAGACCTTTGAAATCTCATATATGAGCTATCATCCCTCTCTGTTTAGATGAGAATAAAACAAAGACTGTCCAGTATCAAAGACGCATCTCACTCCAGGGTGATAGCAGGACACCCCACCTAGTCACTCAGAAAAAATCAGGACATTCTGATTTAGAGTTTCAAAATAAAATACCTTTGAAATCTCATATATGAGCTATCATCCCTGTTTTTAGATGGGAATAAAACAAAGACTGTCGGGTATCAAAGACTCATCTCACTCCATGGTGATAGCAGGACACCCTTTCTAGTCACTCCGAAAAAATCAGGACATTCTGATGTAGAGTTTCAAAATAAAATACCTTTGAAATCTCATATATGAGCTATCATCCCTGTTTTTAGATGAGAATAAAACAAATACTGTCCAATATCAACAACTCATCTCACTCCAGGGTGATAGCAGGAAACCCCACCTAGTCACTCAGGGAGAATCAGGACATTCTGATGTACAGTTTCAAAATAAAAGACCTTTGAAATCTCTATTGCATGAGCTATCATCCCTGTTTTTAGATGAGAATAAAACAAAAATGTCCAGTATCAAAGACTCATCTCACTCCAGGGTGATAGCAGGACACCCCATCTAGTCACTCAGAAAAAATCAGGACATTCTGATGTACAGTTTCAAAATAAAATACCTTTGAAGTCTCATATATGAGCTATCATCCCTGTTTTTAGATGAGAATAAAACAATAACTGTCCAATATCAAAGACTCATCAAACTCCAGGGTGATAACAGGACACCCCACCTAGTCACTCAGGGAGAATCAGGACATTCTGATGTACAGTTTCAAAATAAAATACCTTTGAAATCTCTATTGCATGAGCTATCATCCCTGTTTTGAGATGAGAATAAAACAAAAACTGTCCAGTATCAAAGACTCATCTCACTCCAGGGTGATAGCATGACACCCCTTCTAGTCACTCCGACAAAATCAGGACATTCTGATCTAGAGTTTCAAAATAAAAGACCTTTGAAATCTCATGTATGAGCTATCATCCCTCTCTGTTTAGATGATAATAAAACAAAGACTCTCCAGTATCAAAGACACATCTCACTCCAGGGTGATAGCATGACACCCCACCTAGTCACTCAGGGAGAATCAGGAGATTCTGATGTAGAGTTTCAAAATAAAATACCTTTGAAGTCTCATATATGAGCTATCATCCCTGTTTTTAGATGGGAATAACACAAACACTGTCCAGTATCAAAGACAGATCTCAATCCAGGGTGATAGCAGGACACCCCACCTAGTCACTCAGGGAGAATCAGAACATTCTGATCTAGAGTTTCAAAATAAAAGACCTTTGTAATCTCTATTGTATGAGCTATCATCCCTGTATTTAGATGAAAATAAAACAAAAACTGTCCAGTATCAAAGATTCATCTCAATACAGGGTGATAGCAGGACACCCCACCTAGTCACTCAGGGAGAATCAGGACATTCTGATTTAGAGTTTCAAAATAAAATACCTTTGAAGTCTCATATATGAGGTATCATTCCTGTTTTTAGATGGGAATAAAACACACACTGTCCAGTATCAAAGACTCATCTCACTCCATGGTGACAGCAGGACACCCCATCTAGTCACTCAGAAAAAATCAGGACATTCTGATCTAGAGTTTCAAAATAAAAGACCTTTGAAATCTCATGTATGAGCTATCATCCCTCTCTGTTTAGATGAGAATAAAACAAAGATTCTCCAGTATCAAAGACACATCTCACTCCAGGGTGATTGCATGACACCCCACTTAGTCACTCAGGGAGAATCAGGAGATTCTGATGTAGAGTTTCAAAATAAAATACCTTTTAAATCTCTATTGTATGAGCTATCATCCCTGTTTTTAGATGAGAATAAAACAAACACTGTCCAGTATCAAATACCTATCTCACTCCAGGGTGATAGCAGGACACCCCATCTAGTCACTCCGAAGAAAAATCAGGACATTCTGATGTAGAGTTTCAAAATAAAAGACCTTTGAAATCTCATATATGAGCTATCATCCCTCTCTGTTTAGATGAGAATAAAACAAAAACTCTCCAGTATCAAAGACTCATCTCACTCCAGGGTGATAGCAGGAAACCCCAACTAGTCACTCAGGGACAATCAGGACATTCTGCTTTAGAGTTTCAAAATAAAATACCTTTGAATTCTCATATATGAGCTATAATCCCTGTTTTTAGATGGAAATAAAACAAACACTGTCCAGTATCAAAGACTCATCTAACTCCATGGTGATAGCAGTATACCCCATCTAGTCCCTCAGAAAAAAACAGGACATTCTGATTTAGAGTTTCAAAATAAAAGACCTTTGAAATCTCATATATGAGCTATCATCCCTCTGTATTTAGATAAGAATAAAACAAACACTGTCCCGTATCAAAGTCTCATCTCACTCCAGGGTGATAGCAGGACACCCCATCTAGTCACTCAGAAAAAATCAGGACATTCTAATGTAGAGTTTCAAAATAAAATACCTTTGAATTCTCATATATGAGCTATCATCCCATTTTTTAGATGAGAATAAAACAATAACTGTCCAGTATCAAAAACTCATCTCACTCCAGGGTGATAGCATGACACCCCACCTAGTCACTCAGGGAGAATCAGGACATTCTGATATAGAGTTTCAAAATAAAAGACCTTTGAAATCTCATGTATGAGCTATCATCCCTCTCTGTTTAGATGAGAATAAAACAAAGATTCTCCAGTATCAAAGACACATCTCACTCCAGGGTGATAGCATGACACCCCACTTAGTCACTCAGGGAGAATCAGGAGATTCTGATGTAGAGTTTCAAAATAAAAGACCTTTGAAATCTCATATATGAGCTATCATCCCTCTGTATTTAGATAAGAATAAAACAAACACTGTCCAGTATCAAATACTAATTTCCCTTCAGGGTGATAACAGGACACCCCACCTAGTCACTCAGGGAGAATCAGGACTTTCTGATGTAGAGTTTCAAAATAAAAGACCTTTGAAATCTCTATTGTATGAGCTTTCATCCCTGTTTTTAGATGAGAATAAAACAAAGACTGTCCAGTATCAAAGACTCATCTCACTCCATGGTGATAGCAGGACACCCTTTCTAGTCACTCCGAAAAAATCAGGACATTCTGATGTAGAGTTTCAAAATAAAATACCTTTGAAGTCTCATATATGAGCTATCATCCCTGTTTTTAGATGAGAATAAAACAAATACTGTCCAATATCAAAAACTCATCTCACTCCAGGGTGATAGCAGGAAACCCCACCTAGTCACTCAGGGAGAATCAGGACATTCTGATGCAAGTTTCAAAATAAAATACCTTTGAAGTCTCATATATGAGCTATCATCCCTGTTTTTAGATGAGAATAAAACAATAACTGTACAATATCAAAGACTCATCAAAGTCCAGGGTGATAACAGGACACCCCACCTAGTCACTCAGGGAGAATCAGGACATTCTGATGTACAGTTTCAAAATAAAAGACCTTTGAAATCTCTATTGCATGAGCTATCATCCCTGTATTTAGATGGGAATAAAACACACACTGTCCAGTATCAAAGACTCATCTCACTCCATGGTGACAGCAGGACACCCCATCTAGTCACTCAGAAAAAATCAGGACATTCTGATCTAGAGTTTCAAAATAAAAGACCTTTGAAATCTCATGTATGAGCTATCATCCCTCTCTGTTTAGATGAGAATAAAACAAAAACTCTCAAGTATCAAAGACTGATCTCACTCCAGGGTGATAGCAGGACACGCCACATAGTCACTCAGAAAAAATCAGGACATTCTGATGTACAGTTTCAAAATAAAATACCTTTCAAATCTCTATTGTATGAGCTATCATCCCTATATTTAGATGAGAATAAAACAAAGACTGTCCAGTATCAAAGACGCTTCTCACTCCAGGGTGATAGCAGGACACCCCACCTAGTCACTCAGAAAAAATCAGGACATTCTGATTTAGAGTTTCAAAATAAAATACCTTTGAAATCTCATATATGAGCTATCATCCCTGTTTTTAGATGGGAATAAAACAAACACTGTCCAGTATCAAAGACTCATCCAACTCCATGGTGATAGCAGAACACCCCCATCTAGTCACTCAGAAAAAATCAGGACATTCTGATGTAGAGTTTCAAAATAAAAGACCTTTGAAATCTCATATATGAGCTATCATCCCTCTCTGTTTAGATGATAATAAAACAAAAACTCTCCAGTATCAAAGACTCATCTCACTCCAGGGTGATAGCAGGACACCCTTTTTAGTCACTCAGAAAAAATCAGGACATTCTGATATAGAGTTTCAAAATAAAAGACCTTTGAAATCTCATGTATGAGCTATCATCCCTCTCTGTTTAGATGAGAATAAAACAAATATTCTCCAGTATCAAAGACACATCTCACTCCAGGGTGATAGCATGACACCCCACTTAGTCACTCAGGGAGAATCAGGAGATTCTGATGTAGAGTTTCAAAATAAAATACCTTTTAAATCTCTATTGTATGAGCTATCATCCCTGTTTTTAGATGAGAATAAAACAAACACTGTCCAGTATCAAAGACCTATCTCACTCCAGGGTGATAGCAGGACACCCCATCTAGTCACTTCGAAGAAAAATCAGGACATTCTGATGTAGAGTTTCAAAATAAAAGACCTTTGAAATCTCATATATGAGCTATCATCCCTCTCTGTTTAGATGAGAATAAAACAAAAACTCTCCAGTATCAAAGACTCATCTCACTCCAGGGTGATAGCAGGAAACCCCAACTAGTCACTCAGGGACAATCAGGACATTCTGCTTTAGAGTTTCAAAATAAAATACCTTTGAATTCTCATATATGAGCTATCATCCCTGTTTTTAGATGGGAATAAAACAAACACTGTCCAGTATCAAAGACTCATCTAACTCCATGGTGATAGCAGAACACCCCCATCTAGTCACTCAGAAAAAATCAGGACATTCTGATGTAGAGTTTCAAAATAAAAGACCTTTGACATCTCATATATGAGCTATCATCCCTCTGTATTTAGATAAGAATAAAACAAACACTGTCCAGTATCAAATACTCATCTCACTCCATGGTGATAGCAGGACACCCTTTCTAGTCACTCCGAAAAAATCAGGACATTCTGATGTAGAGTTTCAAAATAAAATACCTTTGAAGTCTCATATATGAGCTATCATCCCTGTTTTTAGATGAGAATAAAACAAATACTGTCCAATATCAAAAACTCATCTCACTCCAGGGTGATAGCAGGAAACCCCACCTAGTCACTCAGGGAGAATCAGGACATTCTGATGCAAGTTTCAAAATAAAATACCTTTGAAGTCTCATATATGAGCTATCATCCCTGTTTTTAGATGAGAATAAAACAATAACTGTACAATATCAAAGACTCATCAAACTCCAGGGTGATAACAGGACACCCCACCTAGTCACTCAGGGAGAATCAGGACATTCTGATGTACAGTTTCAAAATAAAAGACCTTTGAAATCTCTATTGCATGAGCTATCATCCCTGTTTTTAGATGGGAATAAAACACACACTGTCCAGTATCAAAGACTCATCTCACTCCATGGTGACAGCAGGACACCCCATCTAGTCACTCAGAAAAAATCAGGACATTCTGATCTAGAGTTTCAAAATAAAAGACCTTTGAAATCTCATGTATGAGCTATCATCCCTCTCTGTTTAGATGAGAATAAAACAAAAACTCTCAAGTATCAAAGACTGATCTCACTCCAGGGTGATAGCAGGACACGCCACATAGTCACTCAGAAAAAATCAGGACATTCTGATGTACAGTTTCAAAATAAAATACCTTTGAAATCTTTATTGTATGAGCTATCATCCCTATATTTAGATGAGAATAAAACAAAGACTGTCCAGTATCAAAGACCTATCTTACTCCAGGGTGATAGCAGGACACCCTTTCTAGTCACTCTGAAAAAATCAGGACATTCTGATGTAGAGTTTCAAAATAAAATACCTTTGAAGTCTCATATATGAGCTATCATCCCTGTTTTTAGATGAGAATAAAACAAATACTGTCCAATATCAAAAACTCATCTCACTCCAGGGTGATAGCAGGAAACCCCACCTAGTCACTCAGGGAGAATCAGGACATTCTGAATCAAGTTTCAAAATAAAATACCTTTGAAGTCTCATATATGAGCTATCATCCCTGTTTTTAGATGAGAATAAAATAATAACTGTCCAATATCAAAGACTCATCAAACTCCAGGGTGATAACAGGACACCCCACCTAGTCACTCAGGGAGAATCAGGACATTCTGATGTACAGTTTCAAAATAAAAGACCTTTGAAATCTCTATTGCATGAGCTATCATCCCTGTTTTTAGATGGGAATAAAACACACACTGTCCAGTATCAAAGACTCATCTCACTCCATGGTGACAGCAGGACACCCCATCTAGTCACTCAGAAAAAATCAGGACATTCTGATCTAGAGTTTCAAAATAAAAGACCTTTGAAATCTCATGTATGAGCTATCATCCCTCTATGTTTAGATGAGAATAAAACAAACACTGTCCAGTATCAAAGACCTATCTCACTCCAGGGTGATAGCAGGACACCCCATCTAGTCACTTCGAAGAAAAATCAGGACATTCTGATGTAGAGTTTCAAAATAAAAGACCTTTGAAATCTCATATATGAGCTATCATCCCTCTCTGTTTAGATGAGAATAAAACAAAAACTCTCCAGTATCAAAGACTCATCTCACTCCAGGGTGATAGCAGGACAACCTTTTTAGTCACTCAGAAAAAATCAGGACATTCTGATGTAGAGTTTCAAAATAAAAGACCTTTGAAATCTCATGTATTAGCTATCATCCCTCTCTGTTTAGATGAGAATAAAACAAAAACTCTCCAGTATCAAAGACTCATCTCACTCCAGGGTGATAGCAGGAAACCCCAACTAGTCACTCAGGGACAATCAGGACATTCTGCTTTAGAGTTTCAAAATAAAATACCTTTGAATTCTCATATATGAGCTATAATCCCTGTTTTTAGATGGGAATAAAACAAACACTGTCCAGTATCAAAGACTCATCTAACTCCATGGTGATAGCAGTACACCCCATCTAGTCCCTCAGAAAAAAACAGGACATTCTGATGTAGAGTTTCAAAATAAAAGACCTTTGAAATCTCATATATGAGCTATCATCCCTCTGTATTTAGATAAGAATAAAACAAACACTGTCCCGTATCAAAGACTCATCTCACTCCAGGGTGATAGCAGGACACCCCATCTAGTCACTCAGAAAAAATCAGGACATTCTAATGTAGAGTTTCAAAATAAAATACCTTTGAATTCTCATATATGAGCTATCATCCCATTTTTTAGATGAGAATAAAACAATAACTGTCCAGTATCAAAGACTCATCTCACTCCAGGGTGATAGCATGACACCCCACCTAGTCACTCAGGGAGAATCAGGACATTCTGATATAGAGTTTCAAAATAAAAGACCTTTGAAATCTCATATATGAGCTATCATCACTCTGTATTCAGATAAGAATAAAACAAACACTGTCCAGTATCAAATACTCATTTCCCTTCAGGGTGATAACAGGACACCCCACCTAGTCACTCAGGGAGAATCAGGACTTTCTGATGTAGAGTTTCAAAATAAAAGACCTTTGAAATCTCTATTGCATGAGCTATCATCCCTGTTTTTAGATGAGAATAAAACAAATACTGTCCAATATCAAAGACTCATCTCACTCCAGGGTGATTGCAGGAATCCCCACCTAGTCATTCAGGGAGAATCAGGACATTCTGATGTAGAGTTTCAAAATAAAAGACCTTTGAAATCTCTATTGCATGAGCTATCATCCCTGTTTTTAGATGAGAATAAAACAAAAACTGTCCCGTATCAAAGACTCATCTCACTCCAGGGTGATAGAAGGATACCCCACCTAGTCACTCAGGGAGAATCAGGACATTCTGATGTACAGTTTCAAAATAAAATACATTTGAAGTCTCATATATGAGGTATCATCCCTGTTTTTAGATGGGAATAAAACAAACACTGTCCAGTATCAAAGACTCATCTAACTCCATGGTGATAGCAGGACACCCCCATCTAGTCACTCAGAAAAAATCAGGACATTCTGATGTAGAGTTTCAAAATAAAAAACCTTTGAAATCTCATATATGAGCTATCATCCCTCTCTGTTTAGATGAGAATAAAACAAAAACTCTCCAGTATCAAAGACTCATCTCACTCCAGGGTGATAGCAGGACACCCCATCTAGTCACTCAGAAAAAATCAGGACATTCTGATGTAGAGTTTCAAAATAAAATACCTTTGAATTCTCATATATGAGCTATCATCCCATTTTTTAGATGAGAATAAAACAATAACTGTGAAGTATCAAAAACTCATCTCACTCCAGGGTGATAGCATGACACCCCACCTAGTCACTCAGGGAGAATCAGGACATTCTGATGTAGAGTTTCAAAATAAAAGACCTTTGAAATCTCATATATGAGCTATCATCCCTCTGTATTTAGATAAGAATAAAACAAAAACTGTCCAGTATCAAAGACGCATCTCACTCCAGGGTGATAGCAGGACACCCCACCTAGTCACTCAGGGAGAATCAGGACATTCTGATTTAGAGTTTCAAAATAAAATACCTTTGAAGTCTCATATATGAGCTATCATCCCTGTTTTTAGATGGGAATAAAACAAACACTGTCCAGTATCAAAGACTCATCTAACTCCATGGTGATAGCAGGACACCCCATCTAGTCACTCAGAAAAAATCAGGACATTCTAATGTAGAGTTTCAAAATAAAATACCTTTGAATTTTCATATATGAGCTATCATCCCATTTTTTAGATGAGAATAAAACAATAACTGTCCAGTATCAAAAACTCATCTCACTCCAGGGTGATAGCATGACACCCCATCTAGTCACTCAGAAAAAAATAGGACATTCTGATGTAGAGTTTCAAAATAAAAAACCTTTGAAATCTCATATATGAGCTATCATCCCTCTGTATTTAGATAAGAATAAAACAAAAACTGTCCAGTATCAAAGACGCATCTCACTCCATGGTGATAGCAGGACACCCCATCTAGTCACTCAGAAAAAATCAGGACATTCTAATGTAGAGTTTCAAAATAAAAGACCTTTGAAATCTCATATATGAGCTATCATCCCTCTGTATTTAGATAAGAATAAAACAAACACTGTCCAGTATCAAATACTCATTTCCCTTCAGGGTGATAACAGGACACCCCACCTAGTCACTCAGGGAGAATCAGGACTTTCTGATGTACAGTTTCAAAATAAAATACCTTTGAAATCTCATATATGAGCTATCATCCCATTTTTTAGATGAACATAAAACAATAACTGTCCGGTATCAAAGACGCATCTCACTCCAGGGTGATAGCATGACACCCCACCTAGTCACTCAGGGAGAATCAGGACATTCTGATATAGAGTTTCAAAATAAAAGACCTTTGAAATCTCATATATGAGCTATCATCCCTCTCTGTTTAGATGAGAATAAAACAAAATCTCTCCAGTATCAAAGACTCATCTCACTCCAGGGTGATAGCAGGACACCCCATCTAGTCACTGAGAAAAAATCAGGACATTCTGATTTAGAGTTTCAAAATAAAATATTTTTGAAATCTCTATTGTATTAGCTATCATCCCTGTTTTTAGATGAGAATAAAACAATAACTGTCCAGTATCAAAGACTCATCTCACTCCAGGGTGATAGCATGAAACCCCACCTAGTCACTCAGGGAGAATCAGGACTTTCTGATGTAGAGTTTCAAAATAAAAGACCTTTGAAATATCTATTGTATGAGCTATCATCCCTGTTTTTAGATGAGAATAAAACAAAGACTGTCCAGTATCAAAGACTCATCTCACTCCATGGTGATAGCAGGACACCCTTTCTAGTCACTCCGAAAAAATCAGGACATTCTGATATACAGTTTCAAAATAAAATACCTTTGAAGTCTCATATATGAGCTATCATCCCTGTTTTTAGATGAGAATAAAACAAATACTGTCCAATATCAAAAACTCATCTCACTCCAGGGTGATGGCAGGAAACCCCACCTAGTCACTCAGGGAGAATCAGGACATTCAGATGTACAGTTTCAAAATAAAATACCTTTGAAGTCTCATATATGAGCTATCATCCCTGTTTTTAGATGAGAATAAAACAATAACTGTCCAATATCAAAGACTCATCAAACTCCAGGGTGATAACAGGACACCCCACCTAGTCACTCAGGGAGAATCAGGACATTCTGATGTACAGTTTCAAAATAAAATACCTTTGAAATCTCTATTGCATGAGCTATCATCCCTGTTTTTAGATGAGAATAAAACAAAAACTGTCCAGTATCAAAGACTCATCTCACTCCAGGGTGATCGCATGACACCCCTTCTAGTCACTCAGGGAGAATCAGGAGATTCTGATGTAGAGTTTCAAAATAAAATACCTTTGAAGTCTCATATATGAGCTATCATCCCTGTTTTTAGATGGGAATAACACAAACACTGTCCAGTATCAAAGACAGATCTCAATCCAGGGTGATAGCAGGACACCCCACCTAGTCACTCAGGGAGAATCAGAACATTCTGATCTAGAGTTTCAAAATAAAATACCTTTGTAATCTCTATTGTATGAGCTATCATCCCTGTATTTAGATGAAAATAAAACAAAAACTGTCCAGTATCAAAGATTCATCTCAATACAGGGTGATAGCAGGACACCCCATCTAGTCACTCAGGGAGAATCAGGACATTCTGATTTAGAGTTTCAAAATAAAATACCTTTGAAGTCTCATATATGAGCTATCATCCCTGTTTTTAGATGGGAATAAAACACACACTGTCCAGTATCAAAGACTCATCTCACTCCATGGTGACAGCAGGACACCCCATCTAGTCACTCCGAAGAAAAATCAGGACATTCTGATGTAGAGTTTCAAAATAAAAGACCTTTGAAATCTCATATATGAGCTATCATCCCTCTCTGTTTAGATGAGAATAAAACAAAAACTCTCCAGTATCAAAGACTCATCTCACTCCAGGGTGATAGCAGGAAACCCCAACTAGTCACTCAGGGACAATCAGGACATTCTGCTTTAGAGTTTCAAAATAAAATACCTTTGAATTCTCATATATGAGCTATAATCCCTGTTTTTAGATGGGAATAAAACAAACACTGTCCAGTATCAAAGACTCATCTAACTCCATGGTGATAGCAGTACACCCCATCTAGTCCCTCAGAAAAAAACAGGACATTCTGATGTAGAGTTTCAAAATAAAAGACCTTTGAAATCTCATATATGAGCTATCATCCCTCTGTATTTAGATAAGAATAAAACAAACACTGTCCCGTATCAAAGACTCATCTCACTCCAGGGTGATAGCAGGACACCCCATCTAGTCACTCAGAAAAAATCAGGACATTCTAATGTAGAGTTTCAAAATAAAATACCTTTGAATTCTCATATATGAGCTATCATCCCATTTTTTAGATGAGAATAAAACAATAACTGTCCAGTATCAAAAACTCATCTCACTCCAGGGTGATAGCATGACACCCCACCTAGTCACTCAGGGAGAATCAGGACATTCTGATATAGAGTTTCAAAATAAAAGACCTTTGAAATCTCATATATGAGCTATCATCACTCTGTATTCAGATAAGAATAAAACAAACACTGTCCAGTATCAAATACTCATTTCCCTTCAGGGTGATAACAGGACACCCCACCTAGTCACTCAGGGAGAATCAGGACTTTCTGATGTAGAGTTTCAAAATAAAAGACCTTTGAAATCTCTATTGCATGAGCTATCATCCCTGTTTTTAGATGAGAATAAAACAAATACTGTCCAATATCAAAGACTCATCTCACTCCAGGGTGATTGCAGGACTCCCCACCTAGTCATTCAGGGAGAATCAGGACATTCTGATGTAGAGTTTCAAAATAAAAGACCTTTGAAATCTCTATTGCATGAGCTATCATCCCTGTTTTTAGATGAGAATAAAACAAAAACTGTCCCGTATCAAAGACTCATCTCACTCCAGGGTGATAGCAGGACACCCCACCTAGTCACTCAGGGAGAATCAGGACATTCTGATGTATAGTTTCAAAATAAAATACATTTGAAGTCTCATATATGAGGTATCATCCCTGTTTTTAGATGGGAATAAAACAAACACTGTCCAGTATCAAAGACTCATCCAACTTCATGGTGATAGCAGGACACCCCCATCTAGTCACTCAGAAAAAATCAGGACATTCTGATGTAGAGTTTCAAAATAAAATACCTTTGACATCTCATATATGAGCTATCATCCCTCTCTGTTTAGATGAGAATAAAACAAAAACTCTCCAGTATCAAAGACTCATCTCACTCCAGGGTGATAGCAGGACACCCCATCTAGTCACTCAGAAAAAATCAGGACATTCTGATGTAGAGTTTCAAAATAAAATACCTTTGAATTCTCATATATGAGCTATCATCCCATTTTTTAGATGAGAATAAAACAATAACTGTGAAGTATCAAAAACTCATCTCACTCCAGGGTGATAGCATGACACCCCACCTAGTCACTCAGGGAGAATCAGGACATTCTGATGTAGAGTTTCAAAATAAAAGACCTTTGAAATCTCATATATGAGCTGTCATCCCTCTGTATTTAGATAAGAATAAAACAAAAACTGTCCAGTATCAAAGACGCATCTCACTCCAGGGTGATAGCAGGACACCCCACCTAGTCACTCAGGGAGAATCAGGACATTCTGATTTAGAGTTTCAAAATAAAATACCTTTGAAGTCTCATATATGAGCTATCATCCCTGTTTTTAGATGGGAATAAAACAAACACTGTCCAGTATCAAAGACTCATCTAACTCCATGGTGATAGCAGGACACCCCATCTAGTCACTCAGGGAGAATCAGGACATTCTGATGTACAGTTTCAAAATAAAATACCTTTGAAATCTCTATTGCATGAGCTATCATCCCTGTTTTTAGATGATAATAAAACAAAGACTCTCCAGTATCAAAGACACATCTCACTCCAGGATGATAGCATGACACCCCACCTAGTCACTCAGGGAGAATCAGGAGATTCTGATGTAGAGTTTCAAAATAAAATACCTTTGAAGTCTCATATATGAGCTATCATCCCTGTTTTTAGATGGGAATAACACAAACACTGTCCAGTATCAAAGACAGATCTCAATCCAGGGTGATAGCAGGACACCCCACCTAGTCACTCAGGGAGAATCAGAACATTCTGATCTAGAGTTTCAAAATAAAAGACCTTTGTAATCTCTATTGTATGAGCTATCATCCCTGTATTTAGATGAAAATAAAACAAAAACTGTCCAGTATCAAAGATTCATCTCAATACAGGGTGATAGCAGGACACCCCACCTAGTCACTCAGGGAGAATCAGGACATTCTGATTTAGAGTTTCAAAATAAAATACCTTTGAAGTCTCATATATGAGCTATCATCCCTGTTTTTAGATGGGAATAAAACACACACTGTCCAGTATCAAAGACTCATCTCACTCCATGGTGACAGCAGGACACCCCATCTAGTCACTCAGAAAAAATCAGGACATTCTGATCTAGAGTTTCAAAATAAAAGACCTTTGAAATCTCATGTATGAGCTATCATCCCTCTCTGTTTAGATGAGAATAAAACAAAGATTCTCCAGTATCAAAGACACATCTCACTCCAGGGTGATTGCATGACACCCCACTTAGTCACTCAGGGAGAATCAGGAGATTCTGATGTAGAGTTTCAAAATAAAATACCTTTTAAATCTCTATTGTATGAGCTATCATCCCTGTTTTTAGATGAGAATAAAACAAACACTGTCCAGTATCAAAGACCTATCTCACTCCAGGGTGATAGCAGGACACCCCATCTAGTCACTCCGAAGAAAAATCAGGACATTCTGATGTAGAGTTTCAAAATAAAAGACCTTTGAAATCTCATATATGAGCTATCATCCCTCTCTGTTTAGATGAGAATAAAACAAAAACTCTCCAGTATCAAAGACTCATCTTACTCCAGGGTGATAGCAGGAAACCCCAACTAGTCACTCAGGGACAATCAGGACATTCTGCTTTAGAGTTTCAAAATAAAATACCTTTGAATTCTCATATATGAGCTATAATCCCTGTTTTTAGATGGGAATAAAACAAACACTGTCCAGTATCAAAGACTCATCTAACTCCATGGTGATAGCAATACACCCCATCTAGTCCCTCAGAAAAAAACAGGACATTCTGATTTAGAGTTTCAAAATAAAAGACCTTTGAAATCTCATATATGAGCTATCATCCCTCTGTATTTAGAAAAGAATAAAACAAACACTGTCCCGTATCAAAGACTCATCTCACTCCAGGGTGATAGCAGGACACCCCATCTAGTCACTCAGAAAAAATCAGGACATTCTAATGTAGAGTTTCAAAATAAAATACCTTTGAATTATCATATATGAGCTATCATCCCATTTTTTAGATGAGAATAAAACAATAACTGTCCAGTATCAAAAACTCATCTCACTCCAGGGTGATAGCATGACACCCGACCTAGTCACTCAGGGAGAATCAGGACATTCTGATATAGAGTTTCAAAATAAAAGACCTTTGAAATCTCATATATGAGCTATCATCACTCTGTATTCAGATAAGAATAAAACAAACACTGTCCAGTATCAAATACTCATTTCCCTTCAGGGTGATAACAGGACACCCCACCTAGTCACTCAGGGAGAATCAGGACTTTCTGACGTAGAGTTTCAAAATAAAAGACCTTTGAAATCTCTATTGCATGAGCTATCATCCCTGTTTTTAGATGAGAATAAAACAAAAACTGTCCCGTATCAAAGACTCATCTCACTCCAGGGTGATAGCAGGACACCCCACCTAGTCACTCAGGGAGAATCAGGACATTCTGATGTATAGTTTCAAAATAAAATACATTTGAAGTCTCATATATGAGGTATCATCCCTGTTTTTAGATGGGAATAAAACACACACTGTCCAGTATCAAAGACTCATCTCACTCCATGGTGACAGCAGGACACCCCATCTAGTCACTCAGGGAGAATCAGGACATTCTGATGTAGAGTTTCAAAATAAAAGACCTTTGAAATCTCATATATGAGCTATCATCCCTCTCTGTTTAGATGAGAATAAAACAAAAACTCTCCAGTATCAAAGACTCATCTCACTCCAGGGTGATAGCAGGAAACCCCAACTAGTCACTCAGGGACAATCAGGACATTCTGCTTTAGAGTTTCAAAATAAAATACCTTTGAATTCTCATATATGAGCTATAATCCCTGTTTTTAGATGGGAATAAAACAAACACTGTCCAGTATCAAAGACTCATCTAACTCCATGGTGATAGCAGAACACCCCCATCTAGTCACTCAGAAAAAATCAGGACATTCTGATGTAGAGTTTCAAAATAAAAGACCTTTGAAATCTCATATATGAGCTATCATCCCTCTCTGTTTAGATGATAATAAAACAAAAACTCTCCAGTATCAAAGACTCATCTCACTCCAGGGTGATAGCAGGACACCCTTTTTAGTCACTCAGAAAAAATCAGGACATTCTGATGTAGAGTTTCAAAATAAAAGACCTTTGAAATCTCATGTATGAGCTATCATCCCTCTCTGTTTAGATGAGAATAAAACAAAGATTCTCCAGTATCAAAGACACATCTCACTCCAGGGTGATAGCATGACACCCCACTTAGTCACTCAGGGAGAATCAGGAGATTCTGATTTAGAGTTTCAAAATAAAATACCTTTTAAATCTCTATTGTATGAGCTATCATCCCTGTTTTTAGATGAGAATAAAACAAACACTGTCCAGTATCAAAGACCTATCTCACTCCAGGGTGATAGCACGACACCCCATCTAGTCACTTCGAAGAAAAATCAGGACATTCTGATGTAGAGTTTCAAAATAAAAGACCTTTGAAATCTCATATATGAGCTATCATCCCTCTCTGTTTAGATGAGAATAAAACAAAAACTCTCCAGTATCAAAGACTCATCTCACTCCAGGGTGATAGCAGGAAACCCCAACTAGTCACTCAGGGACAATCAGGACATTCTGCTTTAGAGTTTCAAAATAAAATACCTTTGAATTCTCATATATGAGCTATCATCCCTGTTTTTAGATGGGAATAAAACAAACACTGTCCAGTATCAAAGACTCATCTAACTCCATGGTGATAGCAGAACACCCCCATCTAGTCACTCAGAAAAAATCAGGACATTCTGATGTAGAGTTTCAAAATAAAATACCTTTGAAGTCTCATATATGAGCTATCATCCCTGTTTTTAGATGAGAATAAAACAAAGACTGTCCAGTATCAAAGACTCATCTCACTCCATGGTGATAGCAGGACACCCTTTCTAGTCACTCTGAAAAAATCAGGACATTCTGATGTAGAGTTTCAAAATAAAATACCTTTGAAGTCTCATATATGAGCTATCATCCCTGTTTTTAGATGAGAATAAAACAAATACTGTCCAATATCAAAAACTCATCTCACTCCAGGGTGATAGCAGGAAACCCCACCTAGTCACTCAGGGAGAATCAGGACATTCTGATGCAAGTTTCAAAATAAAATACCTTTGAAGTATCATATATGAGCTATCATCCCTGTTTTTAGATGAGAATAAAACAATAACTGTCCAATATCAAAGACTCATCAAACTCCAGGGTGATAACAGGACACCCCACCTAGTCACTCAGGGAGAATCAGGACATTCTGATGTACAGTTTCAAAATAAAAGACCTTTGAAATCTCTATTGCATGAGCTATCATCCCTGTTTTTAGATGGGAATAAAACACACACTGTCCAGTATCAAAGACCTATCTCACTCCAGGGTGATAGCAGGACACCCCATCTAGTCACTTCGAAGAAAAATCAGGACATTCTGATGTAGAGTTTCAAAATAAAAGACCTTTGAAATCTCATATATGAGCTATCATCCCTCTCTGTTTAGATGAGAATAAAACAAAAAATCTCCAGTATCAAAGACTCATCTCACTCCAGGGTGATAGCAGGACACCCTTTTTAGTCACTCAGAAAAAATCAGGACATTCTGATGTAGAGTTTCAAAATAAAAGACCTTTGAAATCTCATGTATGAGCTATCATCCCTCTCTGTTTAGATGAGAATAAAACAAAAACTCTCCAGTATCAAAGACTCATCTCACTCCAGGGTGATAGCAGGAAACCCCAACTAGTCACTCAGGGACAATCAGGACATTCTGCTTTAGAGTTTCAAAATAAAATACCTTTGAATTCTCATATATGAGCTATAATCCCTGTTTTTAGATGGGAATAAAACAAACACTGTCCAGTATCAAAGACTCATCTAACTCCATGGTGATAGCAGTACACCCCATCTAGTCCCTCAGAAAAAAACAGGACATTCTGATGTAGAGTTTCAAAATAAAAGACCTTTGAAATCTCATATATGAGCTATCATCCCTCTGTATTTAGATAAGAATAAAACAAACACTGTCCCGTATCAAAGACTCATCTCACTCCAGGGTGATAGCAGGACACCCCATCTAGTCACTCAGAAAAAATCAGGACATTCTAATGTAGAGTTTCAAAATAAAATACCTTTGAATTCTCATATATGAGCTATCATCCCATTTTTTAGATGAGAATAAAACAATAACTGTCCAGTATCAAAAACTCATCTCACTCCAGGGTGATAGCATGACACCCCACCTAGTCACTCAGGGAGAATCAGGACATTCTGATATAGAGTTTCAAAATAAAAGACCTTTGAAATCTCATATATGAGCTATCATCACTCTGTATTCAGATAAGAATAAAACAAACACTGTCCAGTATCAAATACTCATTTCCCTTCAGGGTGATAACAGGACACCCCACCTAGTCACTCAGGGAGAATCAGGACTTTCTGATGTAGAGTTTCAAAATAAAAGACCTTTGAAATCTCTATTGCATGAGCTATCATCCCTGTTTTTAGATGAGAATAAAACAAAAACTGTCCCGTATCAAAGACTCATCTCACTCCAGGGTGATAGAAGGATACCCCACCTAGTCACTCAGGGAGAATCAGGACATTCTGATGTATAATTTCAAAATAAAATACATTTGAAGTCTCATATATGAGGTATCATCCCTGTTTTTAGATGGGAATAAAACAAACACTGTCCAGTATCAAAGACTCATCTAACTCCATGGTGATAGCAGGACACCCCCATCTAGTCACTCAGAAAAAATCAGGACATTCTGATGTAGAGTTTCAAAATAAAAGACCTTTGAAATCTCATATATGAGCTATCATCCCTCTCTGTTTAGATGAGAATAAAACAAAAACTCTCCAGTATCAAAGACTCATCTCACTCCAGGGTGATAGCAGAACACCCCATCTAGTCACTCAGAAAAAATCAGGACATTCTGATGTAGAGTTTCAAAATAAAATACCTTTGAATTCTCATATATGAGCTATCATCCCATTTTTTAGATGAGAATAAAACAATAACTGTGAAGTATCAAAAACTCATCTCACTCCAGGGTGATAGCATGACACCCCACCTAGTCACTCAGGGAGAATCAGGACATTCTGATGTAGAGTTTCAAAATAAAAGACCTTTGAAATCTCATATATGAGCTATCATCCCTCTGTATTTAGATAAGAATAAAACAAAAACTGTCCAGTATCAAAGACGCGTCTCACTTCAGGGTGATAGCAGGACACCCCACCTAGTCACTCAGGGAGAATCAGGACATTCTGATTTAGAGTTTCAAAATAAAATACCTTTGAAGTCTCATATATGAGCTATCATCCCTGTTTTTAGATGGGAATAAAACAAACACTGTCCAGTATCAAAGACTCATCTAACTCCATGGTGATAGCAGGACACCCCATCTAGTCACTCAGAAAAAATCAGGACATTCTAATGTAGAGTTTCAAAATAAAATACCTTTGAATTTTCATATATGAGCTATCATCCCATTTTTTAGATGAGAATAAAACAATAACTGTCCAGTATCAAAAACTCATCTCACTCCAGGGTGATAGCATGACACCCCATCTAGTCACTCAGAAAAAAATAGGACATTCTGATGTAGAGTTTCAAAATAAAATACCTTTGAAATCTCTATTGTATGAGCTATCATCCCTGTTTTTAGATGAGAATAAAACAAAAACTGTCCAGTATCAAAGACGCATCTCACTCCAGGGTGATAGCAGGACACCCCACCTAGTCACTCAGGGAGAATCAGGACATTCTGATGTAGAGTTTCAAAATAAAATACATTTGAAGTCTCATATATGAGCTATCATCCCTGTTTTTAGATGGGAATAAAACAAACACTGTCCAGTATCAAAGACTCATCTCACTCCATGGTGATTGCAGGACACCCCCATCTAGTCACTCAGAAAAAATCAGGACATTCTGATGTAGAGTTTCAAAATAAAAGACCTTTGAAATCTCATATATGAGCTATCATCCCTCTCTGTTTAGATGAGAATAAAACACAAATTCTCCAGTATCAAAGACTCATCTCACTCCAGGGTGATAGCAGGACACCCCATCTAGTCACTCAGAAAAAATCAGGACATTCTGATGTAGAGTTTCAAAATAAAATACCTTTGAATTCTCATATATGAGCTATCATCCCATTTTTTAGATGAGAATAAAACAATAACTGTGAAGTATCAAAAACTCATCTCACTCCAGGGTGATAGCATGACACCCCACCTAGGCACTCAGGGAGAATCAGGACATTCTGATGTAGAGTTTCAAAATAAAAAACCTTTGAAATCTCATATATGAGCTATCATCCCTCTGTATTTAGATAAGAATAAAACAAAAACTGTCCAGTATCAAAGACGCATCTCACTCCAGGGTGATAGCAGGACACCCCACCTAGTCACTCAGGGAGAATCAGGAAATTCTGATTTAGAGTTTCAAAATAAAATACCTTTGAAGTCTCATATATGAGCTATCATCCCTGTTTTTAGATGAGAATAAAACAACAACTGTCCAGTATCAAAGACGCATCTCACTCCAGGGTGATAGCAGGACACCCCACCTAGTCACTCAGGGAGAATCAGGACATTCTGATTTAGAGTTTCAAAATAAAATAACTTTGAATTCTCCTATATGAGCTATCATCCCTGTTTTTAGATGAGAATAAAACAAATACTGTCCAATATAAAAAACTCATCTCACTCCAGGGTGATTGCAGGACTCCCCACCTAGTCATTCAGGGAGAATCAGGACTTTCTGATGTAGAGTTTCAAAATAAAAGACCTTTGAAATCTCTATTGCATGAGCTATCATCCCTGTTTTTAGATGAGAATAAAACAAATACTGTCCAATATAAAAAACTCATCTCACTCCAGGGTGATTGCAGGACTCCCCACCTAGTCATTCAGGGAGAATCAGGACTTTCTGATGTAGAGTTTCAAAATAAAAGACCTTTGAAATCTCTATTGCATGAGCTATCATCCCTGTTTTTAGATGAGAATAAAACAAAAACTGTCCCGAATCAAAGACTCATCTCACTCCAGGGTGATAGCAGGACACCCCACCTAGTCACTCAGGGACAATCAGGACATTCTGCTTTAGAGTTTCAAAATAAAATACCTTTGAATTCTCATATATGAGCTATAATCCCTGTTTTTAGATGGGAATAAAACAAACACTGTCCAGTATCAAAGACTCATCTAACTCCATGGTGATAGCAGAACACCCCCATCTAGTCACTCAGAAAAAATCAGGACATTCTGATGTAGAGTTTCAAAATAAAAGACCTTTGAAATCTCATATATGAGCTATCATCCCTCTCTGTTTAGGTGAGAATAAAACAAAAACTCTCCAGTATCAAAGACTCATCTCACTCCAGGGTGATAGCATGACACCCTTTTTAGGCACTCAGAAAAAATCAGGACATTCTGATGTAGAGTTTCAAAATAAAAGACCTTTGAAATCTCATGTATGAGCTATCATCCCTCTCTGTTTAGATGAGAATAAAACAAAGATTCTCCAGTATCAAAGACACATCTCACTCCAGGGTGATAGCATGACACCCCACTTAGTCACTCAGGGAGAATCAGGAGATTCTGATGTAGAGTTTCAAAATAAAATACCTTTTAAATCTCTATTGTATGAGCTATCATCCCTGTTTTTAGATGAGAATAAAACAAACACTGTCCAGTATCAAAGACCTATCTCACTCCAGGGTGATAGCAGGACACCCCATCTAGTCACTTCGAAGAAAAATCAGGACATTCTGATGTAGAGTTTCAAAATAAAAGACCTTTGAAATCTCATATATGAGCTATCATCCCTCTCTGTTTAGATGAGAATAAATCAAAAACTCTCCAGTATCAAAGACTCATCTCACTCCAGGGTGATAGCAGGAAACCCCAACTAGTCACTCAGGGACAATCAGGACATTCTGCTTTAGAGTTTCAAAATAAAATACATTTGAATTCTCATATATGAGCTATAATCCCTGTTTTTAGATGGGAATAAAACAAACACTGTCCAGTATCAAAGACTCATCTAACTCCATGGTGATAGCAGAACAACCCCATCTAGTCACTCAGAAAAAATCAGGACATTCTGATGTAGAGTTTCAAAATAAAAGACCTTTGAAATCTCATATATGAGCTATCATCCCTCTGTATTTAGATACGAATAAAACAAACACTGTCCAGTATCAAATACTAATTTCCCTTCAGGGTGATAGCAGGACACCCTTTCTAGTCACTCCGAAAAAATCAGGACATTCTGATGTAGAGTTTCAAAATAAAATACCTTTGAAGTCTCATATATGAGCTATCATCCCTGTTTTTAAATGAGAATAAAACAATAACTGTCCAATATCAAAGACTCATCAAACTCCAGGGTGATAGCAGGACACGCCACATAGTCACTCAGAAAAAATCAGGACATTCTGATGTAGAGTTTCAAAATAAAAGACCTTTGAAATCTCATATATGAGCTATCATCCCTCTGTATTTAGATACGAATAAAACAAACACTGTCCAGTATCAAATACTAATTTCCCTTCAGGGTGATAGCAGGACACCCTTTCTAGTCACTCCGAAAAAATCAGGACATTCTGATGTAGAGTTTCAAAATAAAATACCTTTGAAGTCTCATATATGAGCTATCATCCCTGTTTTTAAATGAGAATAAAACAATAACTGTCCAATATCAAAGACTCATCAAACTCCAGGGTGATAGCAGGACACGCCACATAGTCACTCAGAAAAAATCAGGACATTCTGATGTACAGTTTCAAAATAAAATACCTTTGAAATCTCTATTGTATGAGCTATCATCCCTATTTTTAGATGAGAATAAAACAAAGACTGTCCAGTATCAAAGACGCTTCTCACTCCAGGGTGATAGCAGGACACCCCACCTAGTCACTCAGAAAAAATCAGGACATTCTGATTTAGAGTTTCAAAATAAAATACCTTTGAAATCTCATATATGAGCTATCATCCCTCTGTATTTAGATAAGAATAAAACAAAAACTGTCCAGTATCAAATACTCATTTCCCTTCAGGTTTATAACAGGACACCCCACCTAGTCACTCAGGGAGAATCAGGACTTTCTGATGTAGAGTTTCAAAATAAAATACCTTTGAAGTCTCATATATGAGCTATCATCCCTGTTTTTAGATGAGAATAAAACAAATACTGTCCAATATCAAAAACTCATCTCACTCCAGGGTGATAGCAAGAAACCCCACCTAGTCACTCAGGGAGAATCAGGACATTCTGATGTACAGTTTCAAAATAAAAGACCTTTGAAATCTCATATATGAGCTATCATCCCTGTTTTTAGATGAGAATAAAACAATAACTGTCCAATATCAAAGACTCATCAAACTCCAGGGTGATAACAGGACACCCCACCTAGTCACTCAGGGAGAATCAGGACATTCTGATGTACAGTTTCAAAATAAAAGACCTTTGAAATCTCTATTGCATGAGCTATCATCCCTGTGTTTAGATGAGAATAAAACAAAAACTGTCCAGTATCAAAGACTCATCTCACTCCAGGGTGATAGCATGACACCCCTTCTAGTCACTCCGAAAAAATCAGGACATTCTGATCTAGAGTTTCAAAATAAAAGACCTTTGAAATCTCATGTATGAGCTATCATCCCTCTCTGTTTAGATGAGAATAAAACAAAAACTCTCCAGTATCAAAGACTCATCTCACTCCAGGGTGATAGCAGGAAACCCCACCTAGTCACTCAGGGACAATCAGGACATTCTGCTTTAGAGTTTCAAAATAAAATACCTTTGAAGTCTCATATATGAGCTATCATCCCTGTTTTTAGATGGGAATAACACAAACACTGTCCAGTATCAAAGACAGATCTCAATCCAGGGTGATAGCAGGACACCCCACCTAGTCACTCAGGGAGAATCAGAACATTCTGATCTAGAGTTTCAAAATAAAAGACCTTTGTAATCTCTATTGTATGAGCTATCATCCCTGTATTTAGATGAAAATAAAACAAAAACTGTCCAGTATCAAAGATTAATCTCAATCCAGGGTGATAGCAGGACACCCCACCTAGTCACTCAGGGAGAATCAGGACATTCTGATTTAGAGTTTCAAAATAAAATACCTTTGAAGTCTCATATATGAGCTATCATCCCTGTTTTTAGATGGGAATAAAACACACACTGTCCAGTATCAAAGACTCATCTCACTCCATGGTGACAGCAGGACACCCCATCTAGTCACTCAGGGAGAATCAGGACATTCTGATGTAGAGTTTCAAAATAAAAGACCTTTGAAATCTCATATATGAGCTATCATCCCTCTGTATTTAGATACGAATAAAACAAACACTGTCCAGTATCAAATACTAATTTCCCTTCAGGGTGATAACAGGACACCCCACCTAGTCACTCAGGGAGAATCAGGACTTTCTGATGTAGAGTTTCAAAATAAAAGACCTTTGAAATCTCTATTGTATGAGCTATCATCCCTGTTTTTAGATGAGAATAAAACAAAGACTGTCCAGTATCAAAGACTCATCTCACTCCATGGTGATAGCAGGACACCCTTTCTAGTCACTCCGAAAAAATCAGGACATTCTGATGTAGAGTTTCAAAATAAAATACCTTTGAAGTCTCATATATGAGCTATCATCCCTGTTTTTAGATGAGAATAAAACAAATACTGTCCAATATCAAAAACTCATCTCACTCCAGGGTGATAGCAGGAAACCCCACCTAGTCACTCAGGGAGAATCAGGACATTCTGATGCAAGTTTCAAAATAAAATACCTTTGAAGTCTCATATATGAGCTATCATCCCTGTTTTTAAATGAGAATAAAACAATAACTGTCCAATATCAAAGACTCATCAAACTCCAGGGTGATAACAGGACACCCCACCTAGTCACTCAGGGAGAATCAGGACATTCTGATGTACAGTTTCAAAATAAAAGACCTTTGAAATCTCTATTGCATGAGCTATCATCCCTGTTTTTAGATGGGAATAAAACACACACTGTCCAGTATCAAAGACTCATCTTACTCCATGGTGACAGCAGGACACCCCATCTAGTCACTCAGAAAAAATCAGGACATTCTGATCTAGAGTTTCAAAATAAAAGACCTTTGAAATCTCTATTGCATGAGCTATCATCCCTGTATTTAGATGAAAATAAAACAAAAACTGTCCAGTATCAAAGATTAATCTCAATCCAGGGTGATAGCAGGACACCCCACCTAGTCACTCAGGGAGAATCAGGACATTCTGATTTAGAGTTTCAAAATAAAATACCTTTGAAGTCTCATATATGAGCTATCATCCCTGTTTTTAGATGGGAATAAAACACACACTGTCCAGTATCAAAGACTCATCTCACTCCATGGTGACAGCAGGACACCCCATCTAGTCACTCAGGGAGAATCAGGACATTCTGATGTAGAGTTTCAAAATAAAAGACCTTTGAAATCTCATATATGAGCTATCATCCCTCACTGTTTAGATGAGAATAAAACAAAAACTCTCCAGTATCAAAGACTCATCTCACTCCAGGGTGATAGCAGGAAACCCCAACTAGTCACTCAGGGACAATCAGGACATTCTGCTTTAGAGTTTCAAAATAAAATACCTTTGAATTCTCATGTATGAGCTATCATCCCTCTCTGTTTAGATGAGAATAAAACAAAGATTCTCCAGTATCAAAGACACATCTCACTCCAGGGTGATAGCATGACACCCCACTTAGTCACTCAGGGAGAATCAGGAGATTCTGATGTAGAGTTTCAAAATAAAATACCTTTTAAATCTCTATTGTATGAGCTATCATCCCTGTTTTTAGATGAGAATAAAACAAACACTGTCCAGTATCAAAGACCTATCTCACTCCAGGGTGATAGCAGGACACCCCATCTGGTCACTTCGAAGAAAAATCAGGACATTATGATGTAGAGTTTCAAAATAAAAGACCTTTGAAATCTCATATATGAGCTATCATCCCTCTCTGTTTAGATGAGAATAAAACAAAAACTCTCCAGTATCAAAGACTCATCTCACTCCAGGGTGACAGCAGGAAACCCCAACTAGTCACTCAGGGACAATCAGGACATTCTGCTTTAGAGTTTCAAAATAAAATACCTTTGAATTCTCATATATGAGCTATAATCCCTGTTTTTAGATGGGAATAAAACAAACACTGTCCAGTATCAAAGACTCATCTAACTCCATGGTGATAGCAGAACACCCCCATCTAGTCACTCAGAAAAAATCAGGACATTCTGATGTAGAGTTTCAAAATAAAAGACCTTTGAAATCTCATATATGAGCTATCATCCCTCTGTATTTAGATAAGAATAAAACAAACACTGTCCAGTATCAAATACTAATTTCCCTTCAGGGTGATAACAGGACACCCCACCTAGTCACTCAGGGAGAATCAGGACTTTCTGATGTAGAGTTTCAAAATAAAAGACCTTTGAAATCTCATGTATGAGCTATCATCCCTCTCTGTTTAGATGAGAATAAAACAAAGATTCTCCAGTATCAAAGACACATCTCACTCCAGGGTGAAAGCAGGACACCCCACCTAGTCACTCAGGGAGAATCAGGACTTTCTGATGTAGAGTTTCAAAATAAAAGACCTTTGAAATCTCTATTGTATGATCTATCATCCCTGTTTTTAGATGAGAATAAAACAAAGACTGTCCAGTATCAAAGACTCATCTCACTCCATGGTGATAGCAGGACACCCTTTCTAGTCACTCCGAAAAAATCAGGACATTCTGATGTAGAGTTTCAAAATAAAATACCTTTGAAGTCTCATATATGAGCTATCATCCCTGTTTTTAGATGATAATAAAACAAATACTGTCCAATATCAAAAACTCATCTCACTCCAGGGTGATAGCAAGAAACCCCACCTAGTCACTCAGGGAGAATCAGGACATTCTGATGCAAGTTTCAAAATAAAATACCTTTGAAGTCTCATATATGAGCTATCATCCCTGTTTTTAGATGAGAATAAAACAATAACTGTCCAATATCAAAGACTCATCAAACTCCAGGGTGATAACAGGACACCCCACCTAGTCACTCAGGGAGAATCAGGACATTCTGATGTATAGTTTCAAAATAAAAGACCTTTGAAATCTCTATTGCATGAGCTATCATCCCTGTTTTTAGATGGGAATAAAACACACACTGTCCAGTATCAAAGACTCATCTCACTCCATGGTGACAGCAGGACACCCCATCTAGTCACTCAGAAAAAATCAGGACATTCTGATCTAGAGTTTCAAAATAAAAGACCTTTGAAATCTCATGTATGAGCTATCATCCCTCTATGTTTAGATGAGAATAAAACAAACACTGTCCAGTATCAAAGACCTATCTCACTCCAGGGTGATAGCAGGACACCCCATCTAGTCACTTCGAAGAAAAATCAGGACATTCTGATGTAGAGTTTCAAAATAAAAGACCTTTGAAATCTCATATATGAGCTATCATCCCTCTCTGTTTAGATGAGAATAAAACAAAAACTCTCCAGTATCAAAGACTCATCTCACTCCAGGGTGATAGCAGGACACCCTTTTTAGTCACTCAGAAAAAATCAGGACATTCTGATGTAGAGTTTCAAAATAAAAGACCTTTGAAATCTCATGTATGAGCTATCATCCCTCTCTGTTTAGATGATAATAAAACAAAGATTCTCCAGTATCAAAGACACATATCACTCCAGGGTGATAGCATGACACCCCACTTAGTCACTCAGGGAGAATCAGGAGATTCTGATGTAGAGTTTCAAAATAAAATACCTTTTAAATCTCTGTTGTATGAGCTATCATCCCTGTTTTTAGATGAGAATAAAACAAACACTGTCCAGTATCAAAGACTCATCTAACTCCATGGTGATAGCAGAACACCCCCATCTAGTCACTCAGAAAAAATCAGGACATTCTGATGTAGAGTTTCAAAATAAAAGACCTTTGAAATCTCATATATGAGCTATCATCCCTCTCTGTTTAGATGAGAATAAAACAAAAACTCTCCAGTATCAAAGACTCATCTCACTCCAGGGTGATAGCAGGACACCCTTTTTAGTCACTCAGAAAAAATCAGGACATTCTGATGTAGAGTTTCAAAATAAAATACCTTTGAATTCTCATATATGAGCTATCATCCCTCTGTATTTAGATAAGAATAAAACAAACACTGCCCAGTATCACATACTCATTTCCCTTCAGGGTGATAACAGGACACCCTACCTAGTCACTCAGGGAGAATCAGGACTTTCTGATGTAGAGTTTCAAAATAAAATACCTTTGAAATCTCTATTGCATGAGCTATCATCCCTGTTTTTAGATGAGAATAAAACAAATACTGTCCAATATCAAAGACTCATCTCACTCCAGGGTGATAGCAGGACTCCCCACCTAGTCACTCAGGGAGAATCAGGACATTCTGATGTACAGTTTCAAAATAAAAGACCTTTGAAATCTCTATTGCATGAGCTATCATCCCTGTTTTTAGATTAGAATAAAACAAAAACTTTCCCGTATCAAAGACTCATCTCACTCCAGGGTGATAGCAGGACACTCCATCTAGTCACTCAGAAAAAATCAGGACATTCTGATGTAGAGTTTCAAAATAAAATACCTTTGAAATCTCATATATGAGCTATAATCCCTCTCTGTTTAGATGAGAATAAAACAAAAACTCTCAAGTCTCAAAGACTGATCTCACTCCAGGGTGATAGCAGGACACCCCACCTAGTCACTCAGGGAGAATCAGGACTTTGTGATATAGAGTTTCAAAATAAAAGACCTTTGAAATCTCTATTGTATGAGCTATCATCCCTGTTTTTAGATGAGAATAAAACAAAGACTGTCCAGTATCAAAGACTCATCTCACTCCATGGTGATAGCAGGACACCCTTTCTAGTCACTCCGAAAAAATCAGGACATTCTGATGTAGAGTTTCAAAATAAAATACCTTTGAAGTCTCATATATGAGCTATCATCCCTGTTTTTAGATGAGAATAAAACAAATACTGTCCAATATCAAAAACTCATCTCACTCCAGGGTGATAGCAGGAAACCCCACCTAGTCACTCAGGGAGAATCAGGACATTCTGATGTACAGTTTCAATATAAAATACCTTTGAAGTCTCATATATGAGCTATCATCCCTGTTTTTAGATGAGAATAAAACAATAACTGTCCAATATCAAAGACTCATCAAACTCCAGGGTGATAACAGGACACCCCACCTAGTCACTCAGGGAGAATCAGGACATTCTGATGTACAGTTTCAAAATAAAATACCTTTGAAATCTCATGTATGAGCTATCATCCCTCTCTGTTTAGATGAGAATAAAACAAAGATTCTCCAGTATCAAAGACACATCTCACTCCAGGGTGATAGCATGACACCCCACTTAGTCACTCAGGGAGAATCAGGAGATTCTGATGTAGAGTTTCAAAATAAAATACCTTTTAAATCTCTATTGTATGAGCTATCATCCCTGTTTTTAGATGAGAATAAAACAAACACTGTCCAGTATCAAAGACCTATCTCACTCCAGGGTGATAGCAGGACACCCCATCTAGTCACTTCGAAGAAAAATCAGGACATTCTGATGTAGAGTTTCAAAATAAAAGACCTTTGAAATCTCATATATGAGCTATCATCCCTCTCTGTTTAGATGAGAATAAAACAAAGACTGTCCAGTATCAAAGACGCATCTCACTCCAGGGTGATAGCAGGACACCCCACCTAGTCAATCAGAAAAAATCAGGACATTCTGATGTAGAGTTTCAAAATAAAAGACCTTTGAAATCTCATATATGAGCTATCATCCCTCTCTGTTTAGATGAGAATAAAACAAAGACTGTCCAGTATCAAAGACGCATCTCACTCCAGGGTGATAGCAGGACACCCCACCTAGTCACTCAGAAAAAATCAGGACATTCTGATTTAGAGTTTCAAAATAAAATACCTTTGAAATCTCATATATGAGCTATCATCCCTGTTTTTAGATGGGAATAAAACAAAGACTGTCGGGTATCAAAGACTCATCTCACTCCATGGTGATAGCAGGACACCCTTTCTAGTCACTCCGAAAAAATCAGGACATTCTGATGTAGAGTTTCAAAATAAAATACCTTTGAAATCTCATATATGAGCTATCATCCCTGTTTTTAGATGAGAATAAAACAAATACTGTCCAATATCAACAACTCATCTCACTCCAGGGTGATAGCAGGAAACCCCACCTAGTCACTCAGGGAGAATCAGGACATTCTGATGTACAGTTTCAAAATAAAAGACCTTTGAAATCTCTATTGCATGAGCTATCATCCCTGTTTTTAGATGAGAATAAAACAAAAATGTCCAGTATCAAAGACTCATCTCACTCCAGGGTGATAGCAGGACACCCCATCTAGTCACTCAGAAAAAATCAGGACATTCTGATGTACAGTTTCAAAATAAAATACCTTTGAAGTCTCATATATGAGCTATCATCCCTGTTTTTAGATGAGAATAAAACAATAACTGTCCAATATCAAAGACTCATCAAACTCCAGGGTGATAACAGGACACCCCACCTAGTCACTCAGGGAGAATCAGGACATTCTGATGTACAGTTTCAAAATAAAATACCTTTGAAATCTCTATTGCATGAGCTATCATCCCTGTTTTGAGATGAGAATAAAACAAAAACTGTCCAGTATCAAAGACTCATCTCACTCCAGGGTGATAGCATGACACCCCTTCTAGTCACTCCGACAAAATCAGGACATTCTGATCTAGAGTTTCAAAATAAAAGACCTTTGAAATCTCATGTATGAGCTATCATCCCTCTCTGTTTAGATGATAATAAAACAAAGACTCTCCAGTATCAAAGACACATCTCACTCCAGGGTGATAGCATGACACCCCACCTAGTCACTCAGGGAGAATCAGGAGATTCTGATGTAGAGTTTCAAAATAAAATACCTTTGAAGTCTCATATATGAGCTATCATCCCTGTTTTTAGATGGGAATAACACAAACACTGTCCAGTATCAAAGACAGATCTCAATCCAGGGTGATAGCAGGACACCCCACCTAGTCACTCAGGGAGAATCAGAACATTCTGATCTAGAGTTTCAAAATAAAAGACCTTTGTAATCTCTATTGTATGAGCTATCATCCCTGTATTTAGATGAAAATAAAACAAAAACTGTCCAGTATCAAAGATTCATCTCAATACAGGGTGATAGCAGGACACCCCACCTAGTCACTCAGGGAGAATCAGGACATTCTGATTTAGAGTTTCAAAATAAAATACCTTTGAAGTCTCATATATGAGGTATCATCCCTGTTTTTAGATGGGAATAAAACACACACTGTCCAGTATCAAAGACTCATCTCACTCCATGGTGACAGCAGGACACCCCATCTAGTCACTCAGAAAAAATCAGGACATTCTGATCTAGATTTTCAAAATAAAAGACCTTTGAAATCTCATGTATGAGCTATCATCCCTCTCTGTTTAGATGAGAATAAAACAAAGATTCTCCAGTATCAAAGACACATCTCACTCCAGGGTGATTGCATGACACCCCACTTAGTCACTCAGGGAGAATCAGGAGATTCTGATGTAGAGTTTCAAAATAAAATACCTTTTAAATCTCTATTGTATGAGCTATCATCCCTGTTTTTAGATGAGAATAAAACAAACACTGTCCAGTATCAAATACCTATCTCACTCCAGGGTGATAGCAGGACACCCCATCTAGTCACTCCGAAGAAAAATCAGGACATTCTGATGTAGAGTTTCAAAATAAAAGACCTTTGAAATCTCATATATGAGCTATCATCCCTCTCTGTTTAGATGAGAATAAAACAAAAACTCTCCAGTATCAAAGACTCATCTCACTCCAGGGTGATAGCAGGAAACCCCAACTAGTCACTCAGGGACAATCAGGACATTCTGCTTTAGAGTTTCAAAATAAAATACCTTTGAATTCTCATATATGAGCTATAATCCCTGTTTTTAGATGGAAATAAAACAAACACTGTCCAGTATCAAAGACTCATCTAACTCCATGGTGATAGCAGTATACCCCATCTAGTCCCTCAGAAAAAAACAGGACATTCTGATTTAGAGTTTCAAAATAAAAGACCTTTGAAATCTCATATATGAGCTATCATCCCTCTGTATTTAGATAAGAATAAAACAAACACTGTCCCGTATCAAAGTCTCATCTCACTCCAGGGTGATAGCAGGACACCCCATCTAGTCACTCAGAAAAAATCAGGACATTCTAATGTAGAGTTTCAAAATAAAATACCTTTGAATTCTCATATATGAGCTATCATCCCATTTTTTAGATGAGAATAAAACAATAACTGTCCAGTATCAAAAACTCATCTCACTCCAGGGTGATAGCATGACACCCCACCTAGTCACTCAGGGAGAATCAGGACATTCTGATATAGAGTTTCAAAATAAAAGACCTTTGAAATCTCATGTATGAGCTATCATCCCTCTCTGTTTAGATGAGAATAAAACAAAGATTCTCCAGTATCAAAGACACATCTCACTCCAGGGTGATAGCATGACACCCCACTTAGTCACTCAGGGAGAATCAGGAGATTCTGATGTAGAGTTTCAAAATAAAATACCTTTTAAATCTCTATTGTATGAGCTATCATCCCTGTTTTTAGATGAGAATAAAACAAACACTGTCCAGTATCAAAGACCTATCTCACTCCAGGGTGATAGCAGGACACCCCATCTAGTCACTTCGAAGAAAAATCAGGACATTCTGATGTAGAGTTTCAAAATAAAAGACCTTTGAAATCTCATATATGAGCTATCATCCCTCTCTGTTTAGATGAGAATAAAACAAAAACTCTCCAGTATCAAAGACTCATCTCACTCCAGGGTGATAGCAGGAAACCCCAACTAGTCACTCAGGGACAATCAGGACATTCTGCTTTAGAGTTTCAAAATAAAATACCTTTGAATTCTCATATATGAGCTATCATCCCTGTTTTTAGATGGGAATAAAACAAACACTGTCCAGTATCAAAGACTCATCTAACTCCATGGTGATAGCAGAACACCCCCATCTAGTCACTCAGAAAAAATCAGGACATTCTGATGTAGAGTTTCAAAATAAAAGACCTTTGAAATCTCATATATGAGCTATCATCCCTCTGTATTTAGATAAGAATAAAACAAACACTGTCCAGTATCAAATACTAATTTCCCTTCAGGGTGATAACAGGACACCCCACCTAGTCACTCAGGGAGAATCAGGACTTTCTGATGTAGAGTTTCAAAATAAAAGACCTTTGAAATCTCTATTGTATGAGCTTTCATCCCTGTTTTTAGATGAGAATAAAACAAAGACTGTCCAGTATCAAAGACTCATCTCACTCCATGGTGATAGCAGGACACCCTTTCTAGTCACTCCGAAAAAATCAGGACATTCTGATGTAGAGTTTCAAAATAAAATACCTTTGAAGTCTCATATATGAGCTATCATCCCTGTTTTTAGATGAGAATAAAACAAATACTGTCCAATATCAAAAACTCATCTCACTCCAGGGTGATAGCAGGAAACCCCACCTAGTCACTCAGGGAGAATCAGGACATTCTGATGCAAGTTTCAAAATAAAATACCTTTGAAGTCTCATATATGAGCTATCATCCCTGTTTTTAGATGAGAATAAAACAATAACTGTACAATATCAAAGACTCATCAAACTCCAGGGTGATAACAGGACACCCCACCTAGTCACTCAGGGAGAATCAGGACATTCTGATGTACAGTTTCAAAATAAAAGACCTTTGAAATCTCTATTGCATGAGCTATCATCCCTGTATTTAGATGGGAATAAAACACACACTGTCCAGTATCAAAGACTCATCTCACTCCATGGTGACAGCAGGACACCCCATCTAGTCACTCAGAAAAAATCAGGACATTCTGATCTAGAGTTTCAAAATAAAAGACCTTTGAAATCTCATGTATGAGCTATCATCCCTCTCTGTTTAGATGAGAATAAAACAAAAACTCTCAAGTATCAAAGACTGATCTCACTCCAGGGTGATAGCAGGACACGCCACATAGTCACTCAGAAAAAATCAGGACATTCTGATGTACAGTTTCAAAATAAAATACCTTTCAAATCTCTATTGTATGAGCTATCATCCCTATATTTAGATGAGAATAAAACAAAGACTGTCCAGTATCAAAGACGCTTCTCACTCCAGGGTGATAGCAGGACACCCCACCTAGTCACTCAGAAAAAATCAGGACATTCTGATTTAGAGTTTCAAAATAAAATACCTTTGAAATCTCATATATGAGCTATCATCCCTGTTTTTAGATGGGAATAAAACAAACACTGTCCAGTATCAAAGACTCATCCAACTCCATGGTGATAGCAGAACACCCCCATCTAGTCACTCAGAAAAAATCAGGACATTCTGATGTAGAGTTTCAAAATAAAAGACCTTTGAAATCTCATATATGAGCTATCATCCCTCTCTGTTTAGATGATAATAAAACAAAAACTCTCCAGTATCAAAGACTCATCTCACTCCAGGGTGATAGCAGGACACCCTTTTTAGTCACTCAGAAAAAATCAGGACATTCTGATATAGAGTTTCAAAATAAAAGACCTTTGAAATCTCATGTATGAGCTATCATCCCTCTCTGTTTAGATGAGAATAAAACAAAGATTCTCCAGTATCAAAGACACATCTCACTCCAGGGTGATAGCATGACACCCCACTTAGTCACTCAGGGAGAATCAGGAGATTCTGATGTAGAGTTTCAAAATAAAATACCTTTTAAATCTCTATTGTATGAGCTATCATCCCTGTTTTTAGATGAGAATAAAACAAACACTGTCCAGTATCAAAGACCTATCTCACTCCAGGGTGATAGCAGGACACCCCATCTAGTCACTTCGAAGAAAAATCAGGACATTCTGATGTAGAGTTTCAAAATAAAAGACCTTTGAAATCTCATATATGAGCTATCATCCCTCTCTGTTTAGATGAGAATAAAACAAAAACTCTCCAGTATCAAAGACTCATCTCACTCCAGGGTGATAGCAGGAAACCCCAACTAGTCACTCAGGGACAATCAGGACATTCTGCTTTAGAGTTTCAAAATAAAATACCTTTGAATTCTCATATATGAGCTATCATCCCTGTTTTTAGATGGGAATAAAACAAACACTGTCCAGTATCAAAGACTCATCTAACTCCATGGTGATAGCAGAACACCCCCATCTAGTCACTCAGAAAAAATCAGGACATTCTGATGTAGAGTTTCAAAATAAAAGACCTTTGACATCTCATATATGAGCTATCATCACTCTGTATTTAGATAAGAATAAAACAAACACTGTCCAGTATCAAATACTCATCTCACTCCATGGTGATAGCAGGACACCCTTTCTAGTCACTCCGAAAAAATCAGGACATTCTGATGTAGAGTTTCAAAATAAAATACCTTTGAAGTCTCATATATGAGCTATCATCCCTGTTTTTAGATGAGAATAAAACAAATACTGTCCAGTATCAAAGACTCATCTCACTCCAGGGTGATAGCATGACACCCCTTCTAGTCACTCCGACAAAATCAGGACATTCTGATCTAGAGTTTCAAAATAAAAGACCTTTGAAATCTCATGTATGAGCTATCATCCCTCTCTGTTTAGATGATAATAAAACAAAGACTCTCCAGTATCAAAGACACATCTCACTCCAGGGTGATAGCATGACACCCCACCTAGTCACTCAGGGAGAATCAGGAGATTCTGATGTAGAGTTTCAAAATAAAATACCTTTGAAGTCTCATATATGAGCTATCATCCCTGTTTTTAGATGGGAATAACACAAACACTGTCCAGTATCAAAGACAGATCTCAATCCAGGGTGATAGCAGGACACCCCACCTAGTCACTCAGGGAGAATCAGAACATTCTGATCTAGAGTTTCAAAATAAAAGACCTTTGTAATCTCTATTGTATGAGCTATCATCCCTGTATTTAGATGAAAATAAAACAAAAACTGTCCAGTATCAAAGATTCATCTCAATACAGGGTGATAGCAGGACACCCCACCTAGTCACTCAGGGAGAATCAGGACATTCTGATTTAGAGTTTCAAAATAAAATACCTTTGAAGTCTCATATATGAGGTATCATCCCTGTTTTTAGATGGGAATAAAACACACACTGTCCAGTATCAAAGACTCATCTCACTCCATGGTGACAGCAGGACACCCCATCTAGTCACTCAGAAAAAATCAGGACATTCTGATCTAGAGTTTCAAAATAAAAGACCTTTGAAATCTCATGTATGAGCTATCATCCCTCTCTGTTTAGATGAGAATAAAACAAAGATTCTCCAGTATCAAAGACACATCTCACTCCAGGGTGATTGCATGACACCCCACTTAGTCACTCAGGGAGAATCAGGAGATTCTGATGTAGAGTTTCAAAATAAAATACCTTTTAAATCTCTATTGTATGAGCTATCATCCCTGTTTTTAGATGAGAATAAAACAAACACTGTCCAGTATCAAATACCTATCTCACTCCAGGGTGATAGCAGGACACCCCATCTAGTCACTCCGAAGAAAAATCAGGACATTCTGATGTAGAGTTTCAAAATAAAAGACCTTTGAAATCTCATATATGAGCTATCATCCCTCTCTGTTTAGATGAGAATAAAACAAAAACTCTCCAGTATCAAAGACTCATCTCACTCCAGGGTGATAGCAGGAAACCCCAACTAGTCACTCAGGGACAATCAGGACATTCTGCTTTAGAGTTTCAAAATAAAATACCTTTGAATTCTCATATATGAGCTATAATCCCTGTTTTTAGATGGAAATAAAACAAACACTGTCCAGTATCAAAGACTCATCTAACTCCATGGTGATAGCAGTATACCCCATCTAGTCCCTCAGAAAAAAACAGGACATTCTGATTTAGAGTTTCAAAATAAAAGACCTTTGAAATCTCATATATGAGCTATCATCCCTCTGTATTTAGATAAGAATAAAACAAACACTGTCCCGTATCAAAGTCTCATCTCACTCCAGGGTGATAGCAGGACACCCCATCTAGTCACTCAGAAAAAATCAGGACATTCTAATGTAGAGTTTCAAAATAAAATACCTTTGAATTCTCATATATGAGCTATCATCCCATTTTTTAGATGAGAATAAAACAATAACTGTCCAGTATCAAAAACTCATCTCACTCCAGGGTGATAGCATGACACCCCACCTAGTCACTCAGGGAGAATCAGGACATTCTGATATAGAGTTTCAAAATAAAAGACCTTTGAAATCTCATGTATGAGCTATCATCCCTCTCTGTTTAGATGAGAATAAAACAAAGATTCTCCAGTATCAAAGACACATCTCACTCCAGGGTGATAGCATGACACCCCACTTAGTCACTCAGGGAGAATCAGGAGATTCTGATGTAGAGTTTCAAAATAAAATACCTTTTAAATCTCTATTGTATGAGCTATCATCCCTGTTTTTAGATGAGAATAAAACAAACACTGTCCAGTATCAAAGACCTATCTCACTCCAGGGTGATAGCAGGACACCCCATCTAGTCACTTCGAAGAAAAATCAGGACATTCTGATGTAGAGTTTCAAAATAAAAGACCTTTGAAATCTCATATATGAGCTATCATCCCTCTCTGTTTAGATGAGAATAAAACAAAAACTCTCCAGTATCAAAGACTCATCTCACTCCAGGGTGATAGCAGGAAACCCCAACTAGTCACTCAGGGACAATCAGGACATTCTGCTTTAGAGTTTCAAAATAAAATACCTTTGAATTCTCATATATGAGCTATCATCCCTGTTTTTAGATGGGAATAAAACAAACACTGTCCAGTATCAAAGACTCATCTAACTCCATGGTGATAGCAGAACACCCCCATCTAGTCACTCAGAAAAAATCAGGACATTCTGATGTAGAGTTTCAAAATAAAAGACCTTTGAAATCTCATATATGAGCTATCATCCCTCTGTATTTAGATAAGAATAAAACAAACACTGTCCAGTATCAAATACTAATTTCCCTTCAGGGTGATAACAGGACACCCCACCTAGTCACTCAGGGAGAATCAGGACTTTCTGATGTAGAGTTTCAAAATAAAAGACCTTTGAAATCTCTATTGTATGAGCTTTCATCCCTGTTTTTAGATGAGAATAAAACAAAGACTGTCCAGTATCAAAGACTCATCTCACTCCATGGTGATAGCAGGACACCCTTTCTAGTCACTCCGAAAAAATCAGGACATTCTGATGTAGAGTTTCAAAATAAAATACCTTTGAAGTCTCATATATGAGCTATCATCCCTGTTTTTAGATGAGAATAAAACAAATACTGTCCAATATCAAAAACTCATCTCACTCCAGGGTGATAGCAGGAAACCCCACCTAGTCACTCAGGGAGAATCAGGACATTCTGATGCAAGTTTCAAAATAAAATACCTTTGAAGTCTCATATATGAGCTATCATCCCTGTTTTTAGATGAGAATAAAACAATAACTGTACAATATCAAAGACTCATCAAACTCCAGGGTGATAACAGGACACCCCACCTAGTCACTCAGGGAGAATCAGGACATTCTGATGTACAGTTTCAAAATAAAAGACCTTTGAAATCTCTATTGCATGAGCTATCATCCCTGTATTTAGATGGGAATAAAACACACACTGTCCAGTATCAAAGACTCATCTCACTCCATGGTGACAGCAGGACACCCCATCTAGTCACTCAGAAAAAATCAGGACATTCTGATCTAGAGTTTCAAAATAAAAGACCTTTGAAATCTCATGTATGAGCTATCATCCCTCTCTGTTTAGATGAGAATAAAACAAAAACTCTCAAGTATCAAAGACTGATCTCACTCCAGGGTGATAGCAGGACACGCCACATAGTCACTCAGAAAAAATCAGGACATTCTGATGTACAGTTTCAAAATAAAATACCTTTCAAATCTCTATTGTATGAGCTATCATCCCTATATTTAGATGAGAATAAAACAAAGACTGTCCAGTATCAAAGACGCTTCTCACTCCAGGGTGATAGCAGGACACCCCACCTAGTCACTCAGAAAAAATCAGGACATTCTGATTTAGAGTTTCAAAATAAAATACCTTTGAAATCTCATATATGAGCTATCATCCCTGTTTTTAGATGGGAATAAAACAAACACTGTCCAGTATCAAAGACTCATCCAACTCCATGGTGATAGCAGAACACCCCCATCTAGTCACTCAGAAAAAATCAGGACATTCTGATGTAGAGTTTCAAAATAAAAGACCTTTGAAATCTCATATATGAGCTATCATCCCTCTCTGTTTAGATGATAATAAAACAAAAACTCTCCAGTATCAAAGACTCATCTCACTCCAGGGTGATAGCAGGACACCCTTTTTAGTCACTCAGAAAAAATCAGGACATTCTGATATAGAGTTTCAAAATAAAAGACCTTTGAAATCTCATGTATGAGCTATCATCCCTCTCTGTTTAGATGAGAATAAAACAAAGATTCTCCAGTATCAAAGACACATCTCACTCCAGGGTGATAGCATGACACCCCACTTAGTCACTCAGGGAGAATCAGGAGATTCTGATGTAGAGTTTCAAAATAAAATACCTTTTAAATCTCTATTGTATGAGCTATCATCCCTGTTTTTAGATGAGAATAAAACAAACACTGTCCAGTATCAAAGACCTATCTCACTCCAGGGTGATAGCAGGACACCCCATCTAGTCACTTCGAAGAAAAATCAGGACATTCTGATGTAGAGTTTCAAAATAAAAGACCTTTGAAATCTCATATATGAGCTATCATCCCTCTCTGTTTAGATGAGAATAAAACAAAAACTCTCCAGTATCAAAGACTCATCTCACTCCAGGGTGATAGCAGGAAACCCCAACTAGTCACTCAGGGACAATCAGGACATTCTGCTTTAGAGTTTCAAAATAAAATACCTTTGAATTCTCATATATGAGCTATCATCCCTGTTTTTAGATGGGAATAAAACAAACACTGTCCAGTATCAAAGACTCATCTAACTCCATGGTGATAGCAGAACACCCCCATCTAGTCACTCAGAAAAAATCAGGACATTCTGATGTAGAGTTTCAAAATAAAAGACCTTTGACATCTCATATATGAGCTATCATCACTCTGTATTTAGATAAGAATAAAACAAACACTGTCCAGTATCAAATACTCATCTCACTCCATGGTGATAGCAGGACACCCTTTCTAGTCACTCCGAAAAAATCAGGACATTCTGATGTAGAGTTTCAAAATAAAATACCTTTGAAGTCTCATATATGAGCTATCATCCCTGTTTTTAGATGAGAATAAAACAAATACTGTCCAATATCAAAAACTCATCTCACTCCAGGGTGATAGCAGGAAACCCCACCTAGTCACTCAGGGAGAATCAGGACATTCTGATGCAAGTTTCAAAATAAAATACCTTTGAAGTCTCATATATGAGCTATCATCCCTGTTTTTAGATGAGAATAAAACAATAACTGTACAATATCAAAGACTCATCAAACTCCAGGGTGATAACAGGACACCCCACCTAGTCACTCAGGGAGAATCAGGACATTCTGATGTACAGTTTCAAAATAAAAGACCTTTGAAATCTCTATTGCATGAGCTATCATCCCTGTTTTTAGATGGGAATAAAACACACACTGTCCAGTATCAAAGACTCATCTCACTCCATGGTGACAGCAGGACACCCCATCTAGTCACTCAGAAAAAATCAGGACATTCTGATCTAGAGTTTCAAAATAAAAGACCTTTGAAATCTCATGTATGAGCTATCATCCCTCTCTGTTTAGATGAGAATAAAACAAAAACTCTCAAGTATCAAAGACTGATCTCACTCCAGGGTGATAGCAGGACACGCCACATAGTCACTCAGAAAAAATCAGGACATTCTGATATACAGTTTCAAAATAAAATACCTTTGAAATCTTTATTGTATGAGCTATCATCCCTATATTTAGATGAGAATAAAACAAAGACTGTCCAGTATCAAAGACGCTTCTCACTCCAGGGTGATAGCAGGACACCCCACCTAGTCACTCAGAAAAAATCAGGACATTCTGATTTAGAGTTTCAAAATAAAATACCTTTGAAATCTCATATATGAGCTATCATCCCTGTTTTTAGATGGGAATAAAACAAACACTGTCCAGTATCAAAGACTCATCTAACTCCATGGTGATAGCAGGACACCCCATCTAGTCACTCAGAAAAAATCAGGACATTCTGATGTAGAGTTTCAAAATAAAAGACCTTTGAAATCTCATATATGAGCTATCATCCCTCTGTATTTAGATAAGAATAAAACAAAAACTGTCCAGTATCAAATACTCATTTCCCTTCAGGTTTATAACAGGACACCCCACCTAGTCACTCAGGGAGAATCAGGAGATTCTGATATAGAGTTTCAAAATAAAATACCTTTGAAATCTCTATTGTATGAGCTATCATCCCTGTTTTTAGATGAGAATAAAACAAACACTGTCCAGTATCAAAGACCTATCTTACTCCAGGGTGATAGCAGGACACCCTTTCTAGTCACTCTGAAAAAATCAGGACATTCTGATGTAGAGTTTCAAAATAAAATACCTTTGAAGTCTCATATATGAGCTATCATCCCTGTTTTTAGATGAGAATAAAACAAATACTGTCCAATATCAAAAACTCATCTCACTCCAGGGTGATTGCAGGAAACCCCACCTAGTCACTCAGGGAGAATCAGGACATTCTGATGTACAGTTTCAAAATAAAAGACCTTTGAAATCTCTATTGCATGAGCTATCATCCCTGTTTTTAGATGGGAATAAAACACACACTGTCCAGTATCAAAGACTCATCTCACTCCATGGTGACAGCAGGACACCCCATCTAGTCACTCAGAAAAAATCAGGACATTCTGATCTAGAGTTTCAAAATAAAAGACCTTTGAAATCTCATGTATGAGCTATCATCCCTCTATGTTTAGATGAGAATAAAACAAACACTGTCCAGTATCAAAGACCTATCTCACTCCAGGGTGATAGCAGGACACCCCATCTAGTCACTTCGAAGAAAAATCAGGACATTCTGATGTAGAGTTTCAAAATAAAAGACCTTTGAAATCTCATATATGAGCTATCATCCCTCTCTGTTTAGATGAGAATAAAACAAAAACTCTCCAGTATCAAAGACTGATCTCACTCCAGGGTGATAGCAGGACAACCTTTTTAGTCACTCAGAAAAAATCAGGACATTCTGATGTAGAGTTTCAAAATAAAAGACCTTTGAAATCTCATGTATTAGCTATCATCCCTCTCTGTTTAGATGAGAATAAAACAAAAACTCTCCAGTATCAAAGACTCATCTCACTCCAGGGTGATAGCAGGAAACCCCAACTAGTCACTCAGGGACAATCAGGACATTCTGCTTTAGAGTTTCAAAATAAAATACCTTTGAATTCTCATATATGAGCTATAATCCCTGTTTTTAGATGGGAATAAAACAAACACTGTCCAGTATCAAAGACTCATCTAACTCCATGGTGATAGCAGTACACCCCATCTAGTCCCTCAGAAAAAAACAGGACATTCTGATGTAGAGTTTCAAAATAAAAGACCTTTGAAATCTCATATATGAGCTATCATCCCTCTGTATTTAGATAAGAATAAAACAAACACTGTCCCGTATCAAAGACTCATCTCACTCCAGGGTGATAGCAGGACACCCCATCTAGTCACTCAGAAAAAATCAGGACATTCTAATGTAGAGTTTCAAAATAAAATACCTTTGAATTCTCATATATGAGCTATCATCCCATTTTTTAGATGAGAATAAAACAATAACTGTCCAGTATCAAAGACTCATCTCACTCCAGGGTGATAGCATGACACCCCACCTAGTCACTCAGGGAGAATCAGGACATTCTGATATAGAGTTTCAAAATAAAAGACCTTTGAAATCTCATATATGAGCTATCATCACTCTGTATTCAGATAAGAATAAAACAAACACTGTCCAGTATCAAATACTCATTTCCCTTCAGGGTGATAACAGGACACCCCACCTAGTCACTCAGGGAGAATCAGGACTTTCTGATGTAGAGTTTCAAAATAAAAGACCTTTGAAATCTCTATTGCATGAGCTATCATCCCTGTTTTTAGATGAGAATAAAACAAATACTGTCCAATATCAAAGACTCATCTCACTCCAGGGTGATTGCAGGAATCCCCACCTAGTCATTCAGGGAGAATCAGGACATTCTGATGTAGAGTTTCAAAATAAAAGACCTTTGAAATCTCTATTGCATGAGCTATCATCCCTGTTTTTAGATGAGAATAAAACAAAAACTGTCCCGTATCAAAGACTCATCTCACTCCAGGGTGATAGAAGGATACCCCACCTAGTCACTCAGGGAGAATCAGGACATTCTGATGTACAGTTTCAAAATAAAATACATTTGAAGTCTCATATATGAGGTATCATCCCTGTTTTTAGATGGGAATAAAACAAACACTGTCCAGTATCAAAGACTCATCTAACTCCATGGTGATAGCAGGACACCCCCATCTAGTCACTCAGAAAAAATCAGGACATTCTGATGTAGAGTTTCAAAATAAAAGACCTTTGAAATCTCATATATGAGCTATCATCCCTCTCTGTTTAGATGAGAATAAAACAAAAACTCTCCAGTATCAAAGACTCATCTCACTCCAGGGTGATAGCAGGACACCCCATCTAGTCACTCAGAAAAAATCAGGACATTCTGATGTAGAGTTTCAAAATAAAATACCTTTGAATTCTCATATATGAGCTATCATCCCATTTTTTAGATGAGAATAAAACAATAACTGTGAAGTATCAAAAACTCATCTCACTCCAGGGTGATAGCATGACACCCCACCTAGTCACTCAGGGAGAATCAGGACATTCTGATGTAGAGTTTCAAAATAAAAGACCTTTGAAATCTCATATATGAGCTATCATCCCTCTGTATTTAGATAAGAATAAAACAAAAACTGTCCAGTATCAAAGACGCATCTCACTCCAGGGTGATAGCAGGACACCCCACCTAGTCACTCAGGGAGAATCAGGACATTCTGATTTAGAGTTTCAAAATAAAATACCTTTGAAGTCTCATATATGAGCTATCATCCCTGTTTTTAGATGGGAATAAAACAAACACTGTCCAGTATCAAAGACTCATCTAACTCCATGGTGATAGCAGGACACCCCATCTAGTCACTCAGGGAGAATCAGGACATTCTGATGTACAGTTTCAAAATAAAATACCTTTGAAATCTCTATTGCATGAGCTATCATCCCTGTTTTTAGATGATAATAAAACAAAGACTCTCCAGTATCAAAGACACATCTCACTCCAGGATGATAGCATGACACCCCACCTAGTCACTCAGGGAGAATCAGGAGATTCTGATGTAGAGTTTCAAAATAAAATACCTTTGAAGTCTCATATATGAGCTATCATCCCTGTTTTTAGATGGGAATAACACAAACACTGTCCAGTATCAAAGACAGATCTCAATCCAGGGTGATAGCAGGACACCCCACCTAGTCACTCAGGGAGAATCAGAACATTCTGATCTAGAGTTTCAAAATAAAAGACCTTTGTAATCTCTATTGTATGAGCTATCATCCCTGTATTTAGATGAAAATAAAACAAAAACTGTCCAGTATCAAAGATTCATCTCAATACAGGGTGATAGCAGGACACCCCACCTAGTCACTCAGGGAGAATCAGGACATTCTGATTTAGAGTTTCAAAATAAAATACCTTTGAAGTCTCATATATGAGCTATCATCCCTGTTTTTAGATGGGAATAAAACACACACTGTCCAGTATCAAAGACTCATCTCACTCCATGGTGACAGCAGGACACCCCATCTAGTCACTCAGAAAAAATCAGGACATTCTGATCTAGAGTTTCAAAATAAAAGACCTTTGAAATCTCATGTATGAGCTATCATCCCTCTCTGTTTAGATGAGAATAAAACAAAGATTCTCCAGTATCAAAGACACATCTCACTCCAGGGTGATTGCATGACACCCCACTTAGTCACTCAGGGAGAATCAGGAGATTCTGATGTAGAGTTTCAAAATAAAATACCTTTTAAATCTCTATTGTATGAGCTATCATCCCTGTTTTTAGATGAGAATAAAACAAACACTGTCCAGTATCAAAGACCTATCTCACTCCAGGGTGATAGCAGGACACCCCATCTAGTCACTCCGAAGAAAAATCAGGACATTCTGATGTAGAGTTTCAAAATAAAAGACCTTTGAAATCTCATATATGAGCTATCATCCCATTTTTTAGATGAGAATAAAACAATAACTGTCCAGTATCAAAAACTCATCTCACTCCAGGGTGATAGCATGACACCCCATCTAGTCACTCAGAAAAAAATAGGACATTCTGATGTAGAGTTTCAAAATAAAATACCTTTGAAATCTCTATTGTATGAGCTATCATCCCTGTTTTTAGATGAGAATAAAACAAAAACTGTCCAGTATCAAAGACGCATCTCACTCCAGGGTGATAGCAGGACACCCCACCTAGTCACTCAGGGAGAATCAGGACATTCTGATGTAGAGTTTCAAAATAAAATACATTTGAAGTCTCATATATGAGCTATCATCCCTGTTTTTAGATGGGAATAAAACAAACACTGTCCAGTATCAAAGACTCATCTCACTCCATGGTGATTGCAGGACACCCCCATCTAGTCACTCAGAAAAAATCAGGACATTCTGATGTAGAGTTTCAAAATAAAAGACCTTTGAAATCTCATATATGAGCTATCATCCCTCTCTGTTTAGATGAGAATAAAACACAAATTCTCCAGTATCAAAGACTCATCTCACTCCAGGGTGATAGCAGGACACCCCATCTAGTCACTCAGAAAAAATCAGGACATTCTGATGTAGAGTTTCAAAATAAAATACCTTTGAATTCTCATATATGAGCTATCATCCCATTTTTTAGATGAGAATAAAACAATAACTGTGAAGTATCAAAAACTCATCTCACTCCAGGGTGATAGCATGACACCCCACCTAGGCACTCAGGGAGAATCAGGACATTCTGATGTAGAGTTTCAAAATAAAAAACCTTTGAAATCTCATATATGAGCTATCATCCCTCTGTATTTAGATAAGAATAAAACAAAAACTGTCCAGTATCAAAGACGCATCTCACTCCAGGGTGATAGCAGGACACCCCACCTAGTCACTCAGGGAGAATCAGGAAATTCTGATTTAGAGTTTCAAAATAAAATACCTTTGAAGTCTCATATATGAGCTATCATCCCTGTTTTTAGATGAGAATAAAACAACAACTGTCCAGTATCAAAGACGCATCTCACTCCAGGGTGATAGCAGGACACCCCACCTAGTCACTCAGGGAGAATCAGGACATTCTGATTTAGAGTTTCAAAATAAAATAACTTTGAATTCTCCTATATGAGCTATCATCCCTGTTTTTAGATGAGAATAAAACAAATACTGTCCAATATAAAAAACTCATCTCACTCCAGGGTGATTGCAGGACTCCCCACCTAGTCATTCAGGGAGAATCAGGACTTTCTGATGTAGAGTTTCAAAATAAAAGACCTTTGAAATCTCTATTGCATGAGCTATCATCCCTGTTTTTAGATGAGAATAAAACAAATACTGTCCAATATAAAAAACTCATCTCACTCCAGGGTGATTGCAGGACTCCCCACCTAGTCATTCAGGGAGAATCAGGACTTTCTGATGTAGAGTTTCAAAATAAAAGACCTTTGAAATCTCTATTGCATGAGCTATCATCCCTGTTTTTAGATGAGAATAAAACAAAAACTGTCCCGAATCAAAGACTCATCTCACTCCAGGGTGATAGCAGGACACCCCACCTAGTCACTCAGGGAGAATCAGGACATTCTGATGTATAGTTTCAAAATAAAATACATTTGAAGTCTCATATATGAGGTATCATCCCTGTTTTTAGATGGGAATAAAACAAACACTGTCCAGTATCAAAGACTCATCTAACTCCATGGTGATAGCAGGACACCCCCATCTAGTCACTCAGAAAAAATCAGGACATTCTGATGTAGAGTTTCAAAATAAAATACCTTTGAAATCTCATATATGAGCTATCATCCCTCTCTGTTTAGATGAGAATAAAACAAAAACTCTCCAGTATCAAAGACTCATCTCACTCCAGGGTGATAGCAGGACACCCCATCTAGTCACTCAGAAAAAATCAGGACATTCTGATGTAGAGTTTCAAAATAAAATACCTTTGAATTCTCATATATGAGCTATCATCCCATTTTTTAGATGAGAATAAAACAATAACTGTGAAGTATCAAAAACTCATCTCACTCCAGGTTGATAGCATGACACCCCACCTAGTCACTCAGGGAGAATCAGGACATTCTGATGTAGAGTTTCAAAATAAAAGACCTTTGAAATCTCATATATGAGCTGTCATCCCTCTGTATTTAGATAAGAATAAAACAAAAACTGTCCAGTATCAAAGACGCATCTCACTCCAGGGTGATAGCAGGACACCCCACCTAGTCACTCAGGGAGAATCAGGACATTCTGATTTAGAGTTTCAAAATAAAATACCTTTGAAGTCTCATATATGAGCTATCATCCCTGTTTTTAGATGGGAATAAAACAAACACTGTCCAGTATCAAAGACTCATCTAACTCCATGGTGATAGCAGGACACCCCATCTAGTCACTCAGAAAAAATCAGGACATTCTAATGTAGAGTTTCAAAATAAAAGACCTTTGAAATCTCTATTGCATGAGCTATCATCCCTGTTTTTAGATGAGAATAAAACAAATACTGTCCAATATCAAAGACTCATCTCACTCCAGGGTGATTGCAGGACTCCCCTACTAGTCATTCAGGGAGAATCAGGACATTCTGATCTACAGTTTCAAAATAAAAGACCTTTGAAATCTCTATTGCATGAGCTATCATCCCTGTTTTTAGATGAGAATAAAACAAAAACTGTCCCGTATCAAATACTCATCTCACTCCAGGGTGATAGCAGGACACCCCATCTAGTCACTCAGAAAAAAATAGGACATTCTGATGTAGAGTTTCAAAATAAAATACCTTTGAAATCTCTATTGTATGAGTTATCATCCCTGTTTTTAGATGAGAATAAAACAAAAACTGTCCAGTATCAAAGACGCATCTCACTCCAGGGTGATAGCAGGACACCCCACCTAGTCACTCAGGGAGAATCAGGACATTCTGATGTAGAGTTTCAAAATAAAATACATTTGAAGTCTCATATATGAGCTATCATCCCTGTTTTTAGATGGGAATAAAACAAACACTGTCCAGTATCAAAGACTCATCTCACTCCATGGTGATAGCAGGACACCCCCATCTAGTCACTCAGAAAAAATCAGGACATTCTGATGTAGAGTTTCAAAATAAAAGACCTTTGAAATCTCATATATGAGCTATCATCCCTCTCTGTTTAGATGAGAATAAAACCAAAAATTCTCCAGTATCAAAGACTCATCTCACTCCAGGGTGATAGCAGGACACCCCATCTAGTCACTCAGGGAGAATCAGGACATTCTGATGTAGAGTTTCAAAATAAAAAACCTTTGAAATCTCATATATGAGCTATCATCCCTCTGTATTTAGATAATAATAAAACAAAAACTGTCCAGTATCAAAGACGCATCTCACTCCAGGGTGATAGCAGGACACCCCACCTAGTCACTCAGGGAGAATCAGGACATTCTGATTTAGAGTTTCAAAATAAAATACCTTTGAAGTCTCATATATGAGCTATCATCCCTGTTTTTAGATGAGAATAAAACAACAACTGTCCAGTATCAAAGACTCATCTCACTCCAGGGTGATAGCAGGACATCCCATCTAGTCACTCAGAAAAAATCAGGACATTCTGATGTATAGTTTCAAAATAAAATACCTTTGAAGTCTCATATATGAGCTATCATCCCTGTTTTTAGATGAGAATAAAACAATAACTGTCCAATATCAAAGACTCATCAAACTCCAGGGTGATAACAGGACACCCCACCTAGTCACTCAGAAAAAATCAGGACATTCTGATGTAGAGTTTCAAAATAAAATACCTTTGAAATCTCTATTGTATGAGCTATCATCCCTGTTTTTAGATGAGAATAAAACAAAAACTGTCCAGTATCAAAGACGCATCTCACTCCAGGGTGATAGCAGGACACCCCATCTAGTCACTCAGAAAAAATCAGGACATTCTGATGTAGAGTTTCAAAATAAAATACCTTTGAATTCTCATATATGAGCTATCATCCCTCTGTATTTAGATAAGAATAAAACAAACACTGTCCAGTATCAAATACTCATTCCCCTTCAGGGTGATAACAGGACACCCCACCTAGTCACTCAGGGAGAATCAGGACTTTCTGATGTAGAGTTTCAAAATAAAATACCTTTGAAATCTCTATTGCATGAGCTATCATCCCTGTTTTTAGATGAGAATAAAACAAATACTGTCCAATATCAAAGACTCATCTCACTCCAGGGTGATAGCAGGACTCCCCACCTAGTCACTCAGGGAGAATCAGGACATTCTGATGTACAGTTTCAAAATAAAAGACCTTTGAAATCTCTATTGCATGAGCTATCATCCCTGTATTTAGATGAGAATAAAACAAAAACTGTCCCGTATCAAAGACTCGTCTCACTCCAGGGTGATAGCAGGACACCCCATCTAGTCACTCAGAAAAAATCAGGACATTCTGATGTAGAGTTTCAAAATAAAATACCTTTGAAATCTCATATATGAGCTATAATCCCTCTCTGTTTAGATGAGAATAAAACAAAAACTCTCAAGTATCAAAGACTGATCTCACTCCAGGGTGATAGCAGGACACCCCACCTAGTCACTCAGGGAGAATCAGGACTTTCTGATGTAGAGTTTCAAAATAAAAGACCTTTGAAATCTCTATTGTATGAGCTATCATCCCTGTTTTTAGATGAGAATTAAACAAAGACTGTCCAGTATCAAAGACTCATCTCACTCCATGGTGATACCAGGACACCCTTTCTAGTCACTCCGAAAAACTCAGGACATTCTGATGTAGAGTTTCAAAATAAAATACCTTTGAAGTCTCATATATGAGCTATCATCCATGTTTTTAAATGAGAATAAAACAAATACTGTCCAATATCAAAAACTCATCTCACTCCAGGGTGATAGCAGGAAACCCCACCTAGTCACTCAGGGAGAATCAGGACATTCTGATGTACAGTTTCAAAATAAAAGACCTTTGAAATCTCTATTGCATGAGCTATCATCCCTGTTTTTAGATGAGAATAAAACAAAAACTGTCCAGTATCAAAGACTCATCTCACTCCAGGGTGATAGCAGGACACCCCATCTAGTCACTCAGAAAAAATCAGGACATTCTGATTTACAGTTTCAAAATAAAATACCTTTGAAGTCTCATATATGAGCTATCATCCCTGTTTTTAGATGAGAATAAAACAATAACTGTCCAATATCAAAGACTCATCAAACTCCAGGGTGATAACAGGACACCCCACCTAGTCACTCAGGGAGAATCAGGACATTCTGATGTACAGTTTCAAAATAAAAGACCTTTGAAATCTCTATTGCATGAGCTATCATCCCTGTATTTAGATGAGAATAAAACAAAAACTGTCCAGTATCAAAGACTCATCTCACTCCAGGGTGATAGCATGACACCCCTTCTAGTCACTCCGAAAAAATCAGGACATTCTGATGTACAGTTTCAAAATAAAAGACCTTTGAAATTTCATGTATGAGCTATAATCCCTCTGTTTAGATGATAATAAAATAAAGACTCTCCAGTATCAAAGACACATCTCACTCCAGGGTGATAGCATGACACCCCACCTAGTCACTCAGGGAGAATCAGGAGATTCTGATGTAGAGTTTCAAAATAAAAGACCTTTTAAATATCTATTGTATGAGCTATCATCCCTGTATTTAGATGAAAATAAAACAAAAACTGTCCAGTATCAAAGACTCATCTCAATCCAGGGTGATAGCAGGACACCCCACCTAGTCACTCAGGGAGAATCAGGACATTCTGATTTAGAGTTTCAAAATAAAATACCTTTGAAGTCTCATATATGAGCTATCATCCCTGTTTTTAGATGGGAATAAAACACACACTGTCCAGTATCAAAGAATCATCTAACTCCATGGTGACAGCAGGACACCCCATCTAGTCACTCAGAAAAAATCAGGACATTCTGATCTAGAGTTTCAAAATAAAAGACCTTTGAAATCTCATGTATGAGCTATCATCCCTCTCTGTTTAGATGAGAATAAAACAAAGACTCTCCAGTATCAAAGACACATCTCACTCCAGGGTGATAGCATGACACCCCACCTAGTCACTCAGGGAGAATCAGGAGATTCTGATGTAGAGTTTCAAAATAAAAGACCTTTTAAATCTCTATTGTATGAGCTATCATCCCTGTTTTTAGATGAGAATAAAACAAACACTGTCCAGTATCAAAGACCTATCTTACTCCAGGGTGATAGCAGGACACCCCATCTAGTCACTACAAAGAAAAATCAGGACATTCTGATGTAGAGTTTCAAAATAAAAGACCTTTGAAATCTCATATATGAGCTATCATCCCTCACTGTTTAGATGAGAATAAAACAAAAACTCTCCAGTATCAAAGACTCATCTCACTCCAGGGTGATAGCAGGAAACCCCACCTAGTCACTCAGGGACAATCAGGACATTCTGCTTTAGAGTTTCAAAATAAAATACCTTTGAAGTCTCATATATGAGCTATCATCCCTGTTTTTAGATGGGAATAACACAAACACTGTCCAGTATCAAAGACAGATCTCAATCCAGGGTGATAGCAGGACACCCCACCTAGTCACTCAGGGAGAATCAGAACATTCTGATCTAGAGTTTCAAAATAAAAGACCTTTGAAATCTCATATATGAGCTATCATCCCTCTCTGTTTAGATGAGAATAAAACAAACACTGTCCAGTATCAAAGACTCATCTAACTCCAATGTGATAGCAGGACACCCCCATCTAGTCACTCAGAAAAAATCAGGACATTCTGATGTAGAGTTTCAAAATAAAAGACCTTTGAAGTCTCATATATGAGCTATCATCCCTCTCTGTTTAGATGAGAATAAAACAAAAACTCTCCAGTATCAAAGACTCATCTCACTCCAGAGTGATAGCAGGACACCCCATCTAGTCACTCAGAAAAAATCAGGACATTCTGATGTAGAGTTTCAAAATAAAATACCTTTGAATTCTCATATATGAGCTATCATCCCTCTGTATTTAGATAAGAATAAAACAAACACTGTCCAGTATCAAATACTCATTTCCCTTCAGGGTGATAACAGGACACCCCACCTAGTCACTCAGGGAGAATCAGGACTTTCTGATGTAGAGTTTCAAAATAAAATACCTTTGAAATCTCTATTGCATGAGCTATCATCCCTGTTTTTAGATGAGAATAAAACAAATACTGTCCAATATCAAAGACTCATCTCACTCCAGGGTGATAGCAGGACTCCCCACCTAGTCACTCAGGGAGAATCAGGACATTCTGATGTACAGTTTCAAAATAAAAGACCTTTGAAATCTCTATTGCATGAGCTATCATCCCTGTTTTTAGATTAGAATAAAACAAAAACTGTCCCGTATCAAAGACTCGTCTCACTCCAGGGTGATAGCAGGACACCCCATCTAGTCACTCAGAAAAAATCAGGACATTCTGATGTAGAGTTTCAAAATAAAATACCTTTGAAATCTCATATATGAGCTATAATCCCTCTCTGTTTAGATGAGAATAAAACAAAAACTCTCAAGTATCAAAGACTGATCTCACTCCAGGGTGATAGCAGGACACGCCACATAGTCACTCAGAAAAAATCAGGACATTCTGATGTACAGTTTCAAAATAAAATACCTTTGAAATCTCTATTGTATGAGCTATCATCCCTATTTTTAGATGAGAATAAAACAAACACTGTCCAGTATCAAAGACTCATCTAACTCCATGGTGATAGCAGGACACCCCATCTAGTCACTCAGAAAAAATCAGGACTTTCTGATTTAGAGTTTCAAAATAAAATACCTTTGAAGTCTCATATATGAGCTATCATCGCTGTTTTTAGATGGGAATAAAACAAACACTGTCCAGTATCAAAGACTCATCTAACTCCATGGTGATAGCAGGACACCCCATCTAGTCACTCAGAAAAAATCAGGACATTCTGATGTAGAGTTTCAAAATAAAAGACCTTTGAAATCTCATATATGAGCTATCATCCCTCTGTATTTAGATAAGAATAAAACAAAAACTGTCCAGTATCAAATACTCATTTCCCTTCAGGGTTATAACAGGACACCCCACCTAGTCACTCAGGGAGAATCAGGACTTTCTGATGTAGAGTTTCAAAATAAAAGACCTTTGAAATCTCTATTGTATGAGCTATCATCCCTGTTTTTAGATGAGAATAAAACAAATACTGTCCAATATCAAAGACTCATCTCACTCCAGGGTGATAGCAGGACACCCCATCTAGTCACTCAGAAAAAATCAGGACATTCTGATGTAGAGTTTCAAAATAAAATACCTTTGAAATATCATATATGAGCTATAATCCCTCTCTGTTTAGATGAGAATAAAACAAAAACTCTCAAGTATCAAAGACTGATCTCACTCCAGGGTGATAGCAGGACACGCCACATAGTCACTCAGAAAAAATCAGGACATTCTGATTTAGAGTTTCAAAATAAAATACCTTTGAAATCTCATATATGAGCTATCATCCCTGTTTTTAGATGGGAATAAAACAAACACTGTCCAGTATCAAAGACTCATCTAACTCCATGGTGATAGCAGGACACCCCATCTAGTCACTCAGAAAAAATCAGGACATTCTGATGTAGAGTTTCAAAATAAAAGACCTTTGAAATCTCATATATGAGCTATCATCCCTCTGTATTTAGATAAGAATAAAACAAAAACTGTCCAGTATCAAATACTCATTTCCCTTCAGGGTTATAACAGGACACCCCACCTAGTCACTCAGGGAGAATCAGGACTTTCTGATGTAGAGTTTCAAAATGAAAGACCTTTGAAATCTCTATTGTATGAGCTATCATCCCTGTTTTTAGATGAGAATAAAACAAATACTGTCCAATATCAAAGACTCATCTCACTCCAGGGTGATAGCAGGACTCCCCACCTAGTCACTCAGGGAGAATCAGGACATTCTGATGTACAGTTTCAAAATAAAAGACCTTTGAAATCTCTATTGCATGAGCTATCATCCCTGTTTTTAGATTAGAATAAAACAAAAACTGTCCCGTATCAAAGACTCGTCTCACTCCAGGGTGATAGCAGGACACCCCATCTAGTCACTCAGAAAAAATCAGGACATTCTGATGTAGAGTTTCAAAATAAAATACCTTTGAAATCTCATATATGAGCTATAATCCCTCTCTGTTTAGATGAGAATAAAACAAAAACTCTCAAGTATCAAAGACTGATCTCACTCCAGGGTGATAGCAGGACACGCCACATAGTCACTCAGAAAAAATCAGGACATTCTGATGTACAGTTTCAAAATAAAATACCTTTGAAATCTCTATTGTATGAGCTATCATCCCTATTTTTAGATGAGAATAAAACAAAGACTGTCCAGTATCAAAGACGCATCTCACTCCAGGGTGATAGCAGGACACCCCACCTAGTCACTCAGAAAAAATCAGGACATTCTGATTTAGAGTTTCAAAATAAAATACCTTTGAAATCTCATATATGAGCTATCATCCCTGTTTTTAGATGGGAATAAAACAAAAACTGTCCAGTATCAAAGACTCATCTCAATCCAGGGTGATAGCAGGACACCCCACCTAGTCACTCAGGGAGAATCAGGACATTCTGATTTAGAGTTTCAAAATAAAATACCTTTGAAGTCTCATATATGAGCTATCATCCCTGTTTTTAGATGGGAATAAAACACACACTGTCCAGTATCAAAGAATCATCTAACTCCATGGTGACAGCAGGACACCCCATCTAGTCACTCAGAAAAAATCAGGACATTCTGATCTAGAGTTTCAAAATAAAAGACCTTTGAAATCTCATGTATGAGCTATCATCCCTCTCTGTTTAGATGAGAATAAAACAAAGACTCTCCAGTATCAAAGACACATCTCACTCCAGGGTGATAGCATGACACCCCACCTAGTCACTCAGGGAGAATCAGGAGATTCTGATGTAGAGTTTCAAAATAAAAGACCTTTTAAATCTCTATTGTATGAGCTATCATCCCTGTTTTTAGATGAGAATAAAACAAACACTGTCCAGTATCAAAGACCTATCTTACTCCAGGGTGATAGCAGGACACCCCATCTAGTCACTACAAAGAAAAATCAGGACATTCTGATGTAGAGTTTCAAAATAAAAGACCTTTGAAATCTCATATATGAGCTATCATCCCTCACTGTTTAGATGAGAATAAAACAAAAACTCTCCAGTATCAAAGACTCATCTCACTCCAGGGTGATAGCAGGAAACCCCACCTAGTCACTCAGGGACAATCAGGACATTCTGCTTTAGAGTTTCAAAATAAAATACCTTTGAAGTCTCATATATGAGCTATCATCCCTGTTTTTAGATGGGAATAACACAAACACTGTCCAGTATCAAAGACAGATCTCAATCCAGGGTGATAGCAGGACACCCCACCTAGTCACTCAGGGAGAATCAGAACATTCTGATCTAGAGTTTCAAAATAAAAGACCTTTGAAATCTCATATATGAGCTATCATCCCTCTCTGTTTAGATGAGAATAAAACAAACACTGTCCAGTATCAAAGACTCATCTAACTCCAATGTGATAGCAGGACACCCCCATCTAGTCACTCAGAAAAAATCAGGACATTCTGATGTAGAGTTTCAAAATAAAAGACCTTTGAAGTCTCATATATGAGCTATCATCCCTCTCTGTTTAGATGAGAATAAAACAAAAACTCTCCAGTATCAAAGACTCATCTCACTCCAGGGTGATAGCAGGACACCCCATCTAGTCACTCAGAAAAAATCAGGACATTCTGATGTAGAGTTTCAAAATAAAATACCTTTGAATTCTCATATATGAGCTATCATCCCTCTGTATTTAGATAAGAATAAAACAAACACTGTCCAGTATCAAATACTCATTTCCCTTCAGGGTGATAACAGGACACCCCACCTAGTCACTCAGGGAGAATCAGGACTTTCTGATGTAGAGTTTCAAAATAAAATACCTTTGAAATCTCTATTGCATGAGCTATCATCCCTGTTTTTAGATGAGAATAAAACAAATACTGTCCAATATCAAAGACTCATCTCACTCCAGGGTGATAGCAGGACTCCCCACCTAGTCACTCAGGGAGAATCAGGACATTCTGATGTACAGTTTCAAAATAAAAGACCTTTGAAATCTCTATTGCATGAGCTATCATCCCTGTTTTTAGATTAGAATAAAACAAAAACTGTCCCGTATCAAAGACTCGTCTCACTCCAGGGTGATAGCAGGACACCCCATCTAGTCACTCAGAAAAAATCAGGACATTCTGATGTAGAGTTTCAAAATAAAATACCTTTGAAATCTCATATATGAGCTATAATCCCTCTCTGTTTAGATGAGAATAAAACAAAAACTCTCAAGTATCAAAGACTGATCTCACTCCAGGGTGATAGCAGGACACGCCACATAGTCACTCAGAAAAAATCAGGACATTCTGATGTACAGTTTCAAAATAAAATACCTTTGAAATCTCTATTGTATGAGCTATCATCCCTATTTTTAGATGAGAATAAAACAAACACTGTCCAGTATCAAAGACTCATCTAACTCCATGGTGATAGCAGGACACCCCATCTAGTCACTCAGAAAAAATCAGGACTTTCTGATTTAGAGTTTCAAAATAAAATACCTTTGAAGTCTCATATATGAGCTATCATCGCTGTTTTTAGATGGGAATAAAACAAACACTGTCCAGTATCAAAGACTCATCTAACTCCATGGTGATAGCAGGACACCCCATCTAGTCACTCAGAAAAAATCAGGACATTCTGATGTAGAGTTTCAAAATAAAAGACCTTTGAAATCTCATATATGAGCTATCATCCCTCTGTATTTAGATAAGAATAAAACAAAAACTGTCCAGTATCAAATACTCATTTCCCTTCAGGGTTATAACAGGACACCCCACCTAGTCACTCAGGGAGAATCAGGACTTTCTGATGTAGAGTTTCAAAATAAAAGACCTTTGAAATCTCTATTGTATGAGCTATCATCCCTGTTTTTAGATGAGAATAAAACAAATACTGTCCAATATCAAAGACTCATCTCACTCCAGGGTGATAGCAGGACACCCCATCTAGTCACTCAGAAAAAATCAGGACATTCTGATGTAGAGTTTCAAAATAAAATACCTTTGAAATATCATATATGAGCTATAATCCCTCTCTGTTTAGATGAGAATAAAACAAAAACTCTCAAGTATCAAAGACTGATCTCACTCCAGGGTGATAGCAGGACACGCCACATAGTCACTCAGAAAAAATCAGGACATTCTGATTTAGAGTTTCAAAATAAAATACCTTTGAAATCTCATATATGAGCTATCATCCCTGTTTTTAGATGGGAATAAAACAAACACTGTCCAGTATCAAAGACTCATCTAACTCCATGGTGATAGCAGGACACCCCATCTAGTCACTCAGAAAAAATCAGGACATTCTGATGTAGAGTTTCAAAATAAAAGACCTTTGAAATCTCATATATGAGCTATCATCCCTCTGTATTTAGATAAGAATAAAACAAAAACTGTCCAGTATCAAATACTCATTTCCCTTCAGGGTTATAACAGGACACCCCACCTAGTCACTCAGGGAGAATCAGGACTTTCTGATGTAGAGTTTCAAAATGAAAGACCTTTGAAATCTCTATTGTATGAGCTATCATCCCTGTTTTTAGATGAGAATAAAACAAATACTGTCCAATATCAAAGACTCATCTCACTCCAGGGTGATAGCAGGACTCCCCACCTAGTCACTCAGGGAGAATCAGGACATTCTGATGTACAGTTTCAAAATAAAAGACCTTTGAAATCTCTATTGCATGAGCTATCATCCCTGTTTTTAGATTAGAATAAAACAAAAACTGTCCCGTATCAAAGACTCGTCTCACTCCAGGGTGATAGCAGGACACCCCATCTAGTCACTCAGAAAAAATCAGGACATTCTGATGTAGAGTTTCAAAATAAAATACCTTTGAAATCTCATATATGAGCTATAATCCCTCTCTGTTTAGATGAGAATAAAACAAAAACTCTCAAGTATCAAAGACTGATCTCACTCCAGGGTGATAGCAGGACACGCCACATAGTCACTCAGAAAAAATCAGGACATTCTGATGTACAGTTTCAAAATAAAATACCTTTGAAATCTCTATTGTATGAGCTATCATCCCTATTTTTAGATGAGAATAAAACAAAGACTGTCCAGTATCAAAGACGCATCTCACTCCAGGGTGATAGCAGGACACCCCACCTAGTCACTCAGGGAGAATCAGGACATTCTGATTTAGAGTTTCAAAATAAAATAACTTTGAATTCTCCTATATGAGCTATCATCCCTGTTTTTAGATGAGAATAAAACAAATACTGTCCAATATAAAAAACTCATCTCACTCCAGGGTGATTGCAGGACTCCCCACCTAGTCATTCAGGGAGAATCAGGACTTTCTGATGTAGAGTTTCAAAATAAAAGACCTTTGAAATCTCTATTGCATGAGCTATCATCCCTGTTTTTAGATGAGAATAAAACAAATACTGTCCAATATAAAAAACTCATCTCACTCCAGGGTGATTGCAGGACTCCCCACCTAGTCATTCAGGGAGAATCAGGACTTTCTGATGTAGAGTTTCAAAATAAAAGACCTTTGAAATCTCTATTGCATGAGCTATCATCCCTGTTTTTAGATGAGAATAAAACAAAAACTGTCCCGAATCAAAGACTCATCTCACTCCAGGGTGATAGCAGGACACCCCACCTAGTCACTCAGGGAGAATCAGGACATTCTGATGTATAGTTTCAAAATAAAATACATTTGAAGTCTCATATATGAGGTATCATCCCTGTTTTTAGATGGGAATAAAACAAACACTGTCCAGTATCAAAGACTCATCTAACTCCATGGTGATAGCAGGACACCCCCATCTAGTCACTCAGAAAAAATCAGGACATTCTGATGTAGAGTTTCAAAATAAAATACCTTTGAAATCTCATATATGAGCTATCATCCCTCTCTGTTTAGATGAGAATAAAACAAAAACTCTCCAGTATCAAAGACTCATCTCACTCCAGGGTGATAGCAGGACACCCCATCTAGTCACTCAGAAAAAATCAGGACATTCTGATGTAGAGTTTCAAAATAAAATACCTTTGAATTCTCATATATGAGCTATCATCCCATTTTTTAGATGAGAATAAAACAATAACTGTGAAGTATCAAAAACTCATCTCACTCCAGGTTGATAGCATGACACCCCACCTAGTCACTCAGGGAGAATCAGGACATTCTGATGTAGAGTTTCAAAATAAAAGACCTTTGAAATCTCATATATGAGCTGTCATCCCTCTGTATTTAGATAAGAATAAAACAAAAACTGTCCAGTATCAAAGACGCATCTCACTCCAGGGTGATAGCAGGACACCCCACCTAGTCACTCAGGGAGAATCAGGACATTCTGATTTAGAGTTTCAAAATAAAATACCTTTGAAGTCTCATATATGAGCTATCATCCCTGTTTTTAGATGGGAATAAAACAAACACTGTCCAGTATCAAAGACTCATCTAACTCCATGGTGATAGCAGGACACCCCATCTAGTCACTCAGAAAAAATCAGGACATTCTAATGTAGAGTTTCAAAATAAAAGACCTTTGAAATCTCTATTGCATGAGCTATCATCCCTGTTTTTAGATGAGAATAAAACAAATACTGTCCAATATCAAAGACTCATCTCACTCCAGGGTGATTGCAGGACTCCCCTACTAGTCATTCAGGGAGAATCAGGACATTCTGATCTACAGTTTCAAAATAAAAGACCTTTGAAATCTCTATTGCATGAGCTATCATCCCTGTTTTTAGATGAGAATAAAACAAAAACTGTCCCGTATCAAATACTCATCTCACTCCAGGGTGATAGCAGGACACCCCATCTAGTCACTCAGAAAAAAATAGGACATTCTGATGTAGAGTTTCAAAATAAAATACCTTTGAAATCTCTATTGTATGAGTTATCATCCCTGTTTTTAGATGAGAATAAAACAAAAACTGTCCAGTATCAAAGACGCATCTCACTCCAGGGTGATAGCAGGACACCCCACCTAGTCACTCAGGGAGAATCAGGACATTCTGATGTAGAGTTTCAAAATAAAATACATTTGAAGTCTCATATATGAGCTATCATCCCTGTTTTTAGATGGGAATAAAACAAACACTGTCCAGTATCAAAGACTCATCTCACTCCATGGTGATAGCAGGACACCCCCATCTAGTCACTCAGAAAAAATCAGGACATTCTGATGTAGAGTTTCAAAATAAAAGACCTTTGAAATCTCATATATGAGCTATCATCCCTCTCTGTTTAGATGAGAATAAAACCAAAAATTCTCCAGTATCAAAGACTCATCTCACTCCAGGGTGATAGCAGGACACCCCATCTAGTCACTCAGGGAGAATCAGGACATTCTGATGTAGAGTTTCAAAATAAAAAACCTTTGAAATCTCATATATGAGCTATCATCCCTCTGTATTTAGATAATAATAAAACAAAAACTGTCCAGTATCAAAGACGCATCTCACTCCAGGGTGATAGCAGGACACCCCACCTAGTCACTCAGGGAGAATCAGGACATTCTGATTTAGAGTTTCAAAATAAAATACCTTTGAAGTCTCATATATGAGCTATCATCCCTGTTTTTAGATGAGAATAAAACAACAACTGTCCAGTATCAAAGACTCATCTCACTCCAGGGTGATAGCAGGACATCCCATCTAGTCACTCAGAAAAAATCAGGACATTCTGATGTATAGTTTCAAAATAAAATACCTTTGAAGTCTCATATATGAGCTATCATCCCTGTTTTTAGATGAGAATAAAACAATAACTGTCCAATATCAAAGACTCATCAAACTCCAGGGTGATAACAGGACACCCCACCTAGTCACTCAGAAAAAATCAGGACATTCTGATGTAGAGTTTCAAAATAAAATACCTTTGAAATCTCTATTGTATGAGCTATCATCCCTGTTTTTAGATGAGAATAAAACAAAAACTGTCCAGTATCAAAGACGCATCTCACTCCAGGGTGATAGCAGGACACCCCATCTAGTCACTGAGAAAAAATCAGGACATTCTGATGTAGAGTTTCAAAATAAAATACCTTTGAATTCTCATATATGAGCTATCATCCCTCTGTATTTAGATAAGAATAAAACAAACACTGTCCAGTATCAAATACTCATTCCCCTTCAGGGTGATAACAGGACACCCCACCTAGTCACTCAGGGAGAATCAGGACTTTCTGATGTAGAGTTTCAAAATAAAATACCTTTGAAATCTCTATTGCATGAGCTATCATCCCTGTTTTTAGATGAGAATAAAACAAATACTGTCCAATATCAAAGACTCATCTCACTCCAGGGTGATAGCAGGACTCCCCACCTAGTCACTCAGGGAGAATCAGGACATTCTGATGTACAGTTTCAAAATAAAAGACCTTTGAAATCTCTATTGCATGAGCTATCATCCCTGTATTTAGATGAGAATAAAACAAAAACTGTCCCGTATCAAAGACTCGTCTCACTCCAGGGTGATAGCAGGACACCCCATCTAGTCACTCAGAAAAAATCAGGACATTCTGATGTAGAGTTTCAAAATAAAATACCTTTGAAATCTCATATATGAGCTATAATCCCTCTCTGTTTAGATGAGAATAAAACAAAAACTCTCAAGTATCAAAGACTGATCTCACTCCAGGGTGATAGCAGGACACCCCACCTAGTCACTCAGGGAGAATCAGGACTTTCTGATGTAGAGTTTCAAAATAAAAGACCTTTGAAATCTCTATTGTATGAGCTATCATCCCTGTTTTTAGATGAGAATTAAACAAAGACTGTCCAGTATCAAAGACTCATCTCACTCCATGGTGATACCAGGACACCCTTTCTAGTCACTCCGAAAAAATCAGGACATTCTGATGTAGAGTTTCAAAATAAAATACCTTTGAAGTCTCATATATGAGCTATCATCCATGTTTTTAAATGAGAATAAAACAAATACTGTCCAATATCAAAAACTCATCTCACTCCAGGGTGATAGCAGGAAACCCCACCTAGTCACTCAGGGAGAATCAGGACATTCTGATGTACAGTTTCAAAATAAAAGACCTTTGAAATCTCTATTGCATGAGCTATCATCCCTGTTTTTAGATGAGAATAAAACAAAAACTGTCCAGTATCAAAGACTCATCTCACTCCAGGGTGATAGCAGGACACCCCATCTAGTCACTCAGAAAAAATCAGGACATTCTGATTTACAGTTTCAAAATAAAATACCTTTGAAGTCTCATATATGAGCTATCATCCCTGTTTTTAGATGAGAATAAAACAATAACTGTCCAATATCAAAGACTCATCAAACTCCAGGGTGATAACAGGACACCCCACCTAGTCACTCAGGGAGAATCAGGACATTCTGATGTACAGTTTCAAAATAAAAGACCTTTGAAATCTCTATTGCATGAGCTATCATCCCTGTATTTAGATGAGAATAAAACAAAAACTGTCCAGTATCAAAGACTCATCTCACTCCAGGGTGATAGCATGACACCCCTTCTAGTCACTCCGAAAAAATCAGGACATTCTGATGTACAGTTTCAAAATAAAAGACCTTTGAAATTTCATGTATGAGCTATAATCCCTCTGTTTAGATGATAATAAAATAAAGACTCTCCAGTATCAAAGACACATCTCACTCCAGGGTGATAGCATGACACCCCACCTAGTCACTCAGGGAGAATCAGGAGATTCTGATGTAGAGTTTCAAAATAAAAGACCTTTTAAATATCTATTGTATGAGCTATCATCCCTGTATTTAGATGAAAATAAAACAAAAACTGTCCAGTATCAAAGACTCATCTCAATCCAGGGTGATAGCAGGACACCCCACCTAGTCACTCAGGGAGAATCAGGACATTCTGATTTAGAGTTTCAAAATAAAATACCTTTGAAGTCTCATATATGAGCTATCATCCCTGTTTTTAGATGGGAATAAAACACACACTGTCCAGTATCAAAGAATCATCTAACTCCATGGTGACAGCAGGACACCCCATCTAGTCACTCAGAAAAAATCAGGACATTCTGATCTAGAGTTTCAAAATAAAAGACCTTTGAAATCTCATGTATGAGCTATCATCCCTCTCTGTTTAGATGAGAATAAAACAAAGACTCTCCAGTATCAAAGACACATCTCACTCCAGGGTGATAGCATGACACCCCACCTAGTCACTCAGGGAGAATCAGGAGATTCTGATGTAGAGTTTCAAAATAAAAGACCTTTTAAATCTCTATTGTATGAGCTATCATCCCTGTTTTTAGATGAGAATAAAACAAACACTGTCCAGTATCAAAGACCTATCTTACTCCAGGGTGATAGCAGGACACCCCATCTAGTCACTACAAAGAAAAATCAGGACATTCTGATGTAGAGTTTCAAAATAAAAGACCTTTGAAATCTCATATATGAGCTATCATCCCTCACTGTTTAGATGAGAATAAAACAAAAACTCTCCAGTATCAAAGACTCATCTCACTCCAGGGTGATAGCAGGAAACCCCACCTAGTCACTCAGGGACAATCAGGACATTCTGCTTTAGAGTTTCAAAATAAAATACCTTTGAAGTCTCATATATGAGCTATCATCCCTGTTTTTAGATGGGAATAACACAAACACTGTCCAGTATCAAAGACAGATCTCAATCCAGGGTGATAGCAGGACACCCCACCTAGTCACTCAGGGAGAATCAGAACATTCTGATCTAGAGTTTCAAAATAAAAGACCTTTGAAATCTCATATATGAGCTATCATCCCTCTCTGTTTAGATGAGAATAAAACAAACACTGTCCAGTATCAAAGACTCATCTAACTCCAATGTGATAGCAGGACACCCCCATCTAGTCACTCAGAAAAAATCAGGACATTCTGATGTAGAGTTTCAAAATAAAAGACCTTTGAAGTCTCATATATGAGCTATCATCCCTCTCTGTTTAGATGAGAATAAAACAAAAACTCTCCAGTATCAAAGACTCATCTCACTCCAGAGTGATAGCAGGACACCCCATCTAGTCACTCAGAAAAAATCAGGACATTCTGATGTAGAGTTTCAAAATAAAATACCTTTGAATTCTCATATATGAGCTATCATCCCTCTGTATTTAGATAAGAATAAAACAAACACTGTCCAGTATCAAATACTCATTTCCCTTCAGGGTGATAACAGGACACCCCACCTAGTCACTCAGGGAGAATCAGGACTTTCTGATGTAGAGTTTCAAATTAAAATACCTTTGAAATCTCTATTGCATGAGCTATCATCCCTGTTTTTAGATGAGAATAAAACAAATACTGTCCAATATCAAAGACTCATCTCACTCCAGGGTGATAGCAGGACTCCCCACCTAGTCACTCAGGGAGAATCAGGACATTCTGATGTACAGTTTCAAAATAAAAGACCTTTGAAATCTCTATTGCATGAGCTATCATCCCTGTTTTTAGATTAGAATAAAACAAAAACTGTCCCGTATCAAAGACTCGTCTCACTCCAGGGTGATAGCAGGACACCCCATCTAGTCACTCAGAAAAAATCAGGACATTCTGATGTAGAGTTTCAAAATAAAATACCTTTGAAATCTCATATATGAGCTATAATCCCTCTCTGTTTAGATGAGAATAAAACAAAAACTCTCAAGTATCAAAGACTGATCTCACTCCAGGGTGATAGCAGGACACGCCACATAGTCACTCAGAAAAAATCAGGACATTCTGATGTACAGTTTCAAAATAAAATACCTTTGAAATCTCTATTGTATGAGCTATCATCCCTATTTTTAGATGAGAATAAAACAAACACTGTCCAGTATCAAAGACTCATCTAACTCCATGGTGATAGCAGGACACCCCATCTAGTCACTCAGAAAAAATCAGGACTTTCTGATTTAGAGTTTCAAAATAAAATACCTTTGAAGTCTCATATATGAGCTATCATCGCTGTTTTTAGATGGGAATAAAACAAACACTGTCCAGTATCAAAGACTCATCTAACTCCATGGTGATAGCAGGACACCCCATCTAGTCACTCAGAAAAAATCAGGACATTCTGATGTAGAGTTTCAAAATAAAAGACCTTTGAAATCTCATATATGAGCTATCATCCCTCTGTATTTAGATAAGAATAAAACAAAAACTGTCCAGTATCAAATACTCATTTCCCTTCAGGGTTATAACAGGACACCCCACCTAGTCACTCAGGGAGAATCAGGACTTTCTGATGTAGAGTTTCAAAATAAAAGACCTTTGAAATCTCTATTGTATGAGCTATCATCCCTGTTTTTAGATGAGAATAAAACAAATACTGTCCAATATCAAAGACTCATCTCACTCCAGGGTGATAGCAGGACACCCCATCTAGTCACTCAGAAAAAATCAGGACATTCTGATGTAGAGTTTCAAAATAAAATACCTTTGAAATATCATATATGAGCTATAATCCCTCTCTGTTTAGATGAGAATAAAACAAAAACTCTCAAGTATCAAAGACTGATCTCACTCCAGGGTGATAGCAGGACACGCCACATAGTCACTCAGAAAAAATCAGGACATTCTGATTTAGAGTTTCAAAATAAAATACCTTTGAAATCTCATATATGAGCTATCATCCCTGTTTTTAGATGGGAATAAAACAAACACTGTCCAGTATCAAAGACTCATCTAACTCCATGGTGATAGCAGGACACCCCATCTAGTCACTCAGAAAAAATCAGGACATTCTGATGTAGAGTTTCAAAATAAAAGACCTTTGAAATCTCATATATGAGCTATCATCCCTCTGTATTTAGATAAGAATAAAACAAAAACTGTCCAGTATCAAATACTCATTTCCCTTCAGGGTTATAACAGGACACCCCACCTAGTCACTCAGGGAGAATCAGGACTTTCTGATGTAGAGTTTCAAAATGAAAGACCTTTGAAATCTCTATTGTATGAGCTATCATCCCTGTTTTTAGATGAGAATAAAACAAATACTGTCCAATATCAAAGACTCATCTCACTCCAGGGTGATAGCAGGACTCCCCACCTAGTCACTCAGGGAGAATCAGGACATTCTGATGTACAGTTTCAAAATAAAAGACCTTTGAAATCTCTATTGCATGAGCTATCATCCCTGTTTTTAGATTAGAATAAAACAAAAACTGTCCCGTATCAAAGACTCGTCTCACTCCAGGGTGATAGCAGGACACCCCATCTAGTCACTCAGAAAAAATCAGGACATTCTGATGTAGAGTTTCAAAATAAAATACCTTTGAAATCTCATATATGAGCTATAATCCCTCTCTGTTTAGATGAGAATAAAACAAAAACTCTCAAGTATCAAAGACTGATCTCACTCCAGGGTGATAGCAGGACACGCCACATAGTCACTCAGAAAAAATCAGGACATTCTGATGTACAGTTTCAAAATAAAATACCTTTGAAATCTCTATTGTATGAGCTATCATCCCTATTTTTAGATGAGAATAAAACAAAGACTGTCCAGTATCAAAGACGCATCTCACTCCAGGGTGATAGCAGGACACCCCACCTAGTCACTCAGAAAAAATCAGGACATTCTGATTTAGAGTTTCAAAATAAAATACCTTTGAAATCTCATATATGAGCTATCATCCCTGTTTTTAGATGGGAATAAAACAAAAACTGTCCAGTATCAAAGACTCATCTCAATCCAGGGTGATAGCAGGACACCCCACCTAGTCACTCAGGGAGAATCAGGACATTCTGATTTAGAGTTTCAAAATAAAATACCTTTGAAGTCTCATATATGAGCTATCATCCCTGTTTTTAGATGGGAATAAAACACACACTGTCCAGTATCAAAGAATCATCTAACTCCATGGTGACAGCAGGACACCCCATCTAGTCACTCAGAAAAAATCAGGACATTCTGATCTAGAGTTTCAAAATAAAAGACCTTTGAAATCTCATGTATGAGCTATCATCCCTCTCTGTTTAGATGAGAATAAAACAAAGACTCTCCAGTATCAAAGACACATCTCACTCCAGGGTGATAGCATGACACCCCACCTAGTCACTCAGGGAGAATCAGGAGATTCTGATGTAGAGTTTCAAAATAAAAGACCTTTTAAATCTCTATTGTATGAGCTATCATCCCTGTTTTTAGATGAGAATAAAACAAACACTGTCCAGTATCAAAGACCTATCTTACTCCAGGGTGATAGCAGGACACCCCATCTAGTCACTACAAAGAAAAATCAGGACATTCTGATGTAGAGTTTCAAAATAAAAGACCTTTGAAATCTCATATATGAGCTATCATCCCTCACTGTTTAGATGAGAATAAAACAAAAACTCTCCAGTATCAAAGACTCATCTCACTCCAGGGTGATAGCAGGAAACCCCACCTAGTCACTCAGGGACAATCAGGACATTCTGCTTTAGAGTTTCAAAATAAAATACCTTTGAAGTCTCATATATGAGCTATCATCCCTGTTTTTAGATGGGAATAACACAAACACTGTCCAGTATCAAAGACAGATCTCAATCCAGGGTGATAGCAGGACACCCCACCTAGTCACTCAGGGAGAATCAGAACATTCTGATCTAGAGTTTCAAAATAAAAGACCTTTGAAATCTCATATATGAGCTATCATCCCTCTCTGTTTAGATGAGAATAAAACAAACACTGTCCAGTATCAAAGACTCATCTAACTCCAATGTGATAGCAGGACACCCCCATCTAGTCACTCAGAAAAAATCAGGACATTCTGATGTAGAGTTTCAAAATAAAAGACCTTTGAAGTCTCATATATGAGCTATCATCCCTCTCTGTTTAGATGAGAATAAAACAAAAACTCTCCAGTATCAAAGACTCATCTCACTCCAGGGTGATAGCAGGACACCCCATCTAGTCACTCAGAAAAAATCAGGACATTCTGATGTAGAGTTTCAAAATAAAATACCTTTGAATTCTCATATATGAGCTATCATCCCTCTGTATTTAGATAAGAATAAAACAAACACTGTCCAGTATCAAATACTCATTTCCCTTCAGGGTGATAACAGGACACCCCACCTAGTCACTCAGGGAGAATCAGGACTTTCTGATGTAGAGTTTCAAAATAAAATACCTTTGAAATCTCTATTGCATGAGCTATCATCCCTGTTTTTAGATGAGAATAAAACAAATACTGTCCAATATCAAAGACTCATCTCACTCCAGGGTGATAGCAGGACTCCCCACCTAGTCACTCAGGGAGAATCAGGACATTCTGATGTACAGTTTCAAAATAAAAGACCTTTGAAATCTCTATTGCATGAGCTATCATCCCTGTTTTTAGATTAGAATAAAACAAAAACTGTCCCGTATCAAAGACTCGTCTCACTCCAGGGTGATAGCAGGACACCCCATCTAGTCACTCAGAAAAAATCAGGACATTCTGATGTAGAGTTTCAAAATAAAATACCTTTGAAATCTCATATATGAGCTATAATCCCTCTCTGTTTAGATGAGAATAAAACAAAAACTCTCAAGTATCAAAGACTGATCTCACTCCAGGGTGATAGCAGGACACGCCACATAGTCACTCAGAAAAAATCAGGACATTCTGATGTACAGTTTCAAAATAAAATACCTTTGAAATCTCTATTGTATGAGCTATCATCCCTATTTTTAGATGAGAATAAAACAAACACTGTCCAGTATCAAAGACTCATCTAACTCCATGGTGATAGCAGGACACCCCATCTAGTCACTCAGAAAAAATCAGGACTTTCTGATTTAGAGTTTCAAAATAAAATACCTTTGAAGTCTCATATATGAGCTATCATCGCTGTTTTTAGATGGGAATAAAACAAACACTGTCCAGTATCAAAGACTCATCTAACTCCATGGTGATAGCAGGACACCCCATCTAGTCACTCAGAAAAAATCAGGACATTCTGATGTAGAGTTTCAAAATAAAAGACCTTTGAAATCTCATATATGAGCTATCATCCCTCTGTATTTAGATAAGAATAAAACAAAAACTGTCCAGTATCAAATACTCATTTCCCTTCAGGGTTATAACAGGACACCCCACCTAGTCACTCAGGGAGAATCAGGACTTTCTGATGTAGAGTTTCAAAATAAAAGACCTTTGAAATCTCTATTGTATGAGCTATCATCCCTGTTTTTAGATGAGAATAAAACAAATACTGTCCAATATCAAAGACTCATCTCACTCCAGGGTGATAGCAGGACACCCCATCTAGTCACTCAGAAAAAATCAGGACATTCTGATGTAGAGTTTCAAAATAAAATACCTTTGAAATATCATATATGAGCTATAATCCCTCTCTGTTTAGATGAGAATAAAACAAAAACTCTCAAGTATCAAAGACTGATCTCACTCCAGGGTGATAGCAGGACACGCCACATAGTCACTCAGAAAAAATCAGGACATTCTGATTTAGAGTTTCAAAATAAAATACCTTTGAAATCTCATATATGAGCTATCATCCCTGTTTTTAGATGGGAATAAAACAAACACTGTCCAGTATCAAAGACTCATCTAACTCCATGGTGATAGCAGGACACCCCATCTAGTCACTCAGAAAAAATCAGGACATTCTGATGTAGAGTTTCAAAATAAAAGACCTTTGAAATCTCATATATGAGCTATCATCCCTCTGTATTTAGATAAGAATAAAACAAAAACTGTCCAGTATCAAATACTCATTTCCCTTCAGGGTTATAACAGGACACCCCACCTAGTCACTCAGGGAGAATCAGGACTTTCTGATGTAGAGTTTCAAAATGAAAGACCTTTGAAATCTCTATTGTATGAGCTATCATCCCTGTTTTTAGATGAGAATAAAACAAATACTGTCCAATATCAAAGACTCATCTCACTCCAGGGTGATAGCAGGACTCCCCACCTAGTCACTCAGGGAGAATCAGGACATTCTGATGTACAGTTTCAAAATAAAAGACCTTTGAAATCTCTATTGCATGAGCTATCATCCCTGTTTTTAGATTAGAATAAAACAAAAACTGTCCCGTATCAAAGACTCGTCTCACTCCAGGGTGATAGCAGGACACCCCATCTAGTCACTCAGAAAAAATCAGGACATTCTGATGTAGAGTTTCAAAATAAAATACCTTTGAAATCTCATATATGAGCTATAATCCCTCTCTGTTTAGATGAGAATAAAACAAAAACTCTCAAGTATCAAAGACTGATCTCACTCCAGGGTGATAGCAGGACACGCCACATAGTCACTCAGAAAAAATCAGGACATTCTGATGTACAGTTTCAAAATAAAATACCTTTGAAATCTCTATTGTATGAGCTATCATCCCTATTTTTAGATGAGAATAAAACAAAGACTGTCCAGTATCAAAGACGCATCTCACTCCAGGGTGATAGCAGGACACCCCACCTAGTCACTCAGAAAAAATCAGGACATTCTGATTTAGAGTTTCAAAATAAAATACCTTTGAAATCTCATATATGAGCTATCATCCCTGTTTTTAGATGGGAATAAAACAAAAACTGTCCAGTATCAAAGACTCATCTCAATCCAGGGTGATAGCAGGACACCCCACCTAGTCACTCAGGGAGAATCAGGACATTCTGATTTAGAGTTTCAAAATAAAATACCTTTGAAGTCTCATATATGAGCTATCATCCCTGTTTTTAGATGGGAATAAAACACACACTGTCCAGTATCAAAGAATCATCTAACTCCATGGTGACAGCAGGACACCCCATCTAGTCACTCAGAAAAAATCAGGACATTCTGATCTAGAGTTTCAAAATAAAAGACCTTTGAAATCTCATGTATGAGCTATCATCCCTCTCTGTTTAGATGAGAATAAAACAAAGACTCTCCAGTATCAAAGACACATCTCACTCCAGGGTGATAGCATGACACCCCACCTAGTCACTCAGGGAGAATCAGGAGATTCTGATGTAGAGTTTCAAAATAAAAGACCTTTTAAATCTCTATTGTATGAGCTATCATCCCTGTTTTTAGATGAGAATAAAACAAACACTGTCCAGTATCAAAGACCTATCTTACTCCAGGGTGATAGCAGGACACCCCATCTAGTCACTACAAAGAAAAATCAGGACATTCTGATGTAGAGTTTCAAAATAAAAGACCTTTGAAATCTCATATATGAGCTATCATCCCTCACTGTTTAGATGAGAATAAAACAAAAACTCTCCAGTATCAAAGACTCATCTCACTCCAGGGTGATAGCAGGAAACCCCACCTAGTCACTCAGGGACAATCAGGACATTCTGCTTTAGAGTTTCAAAATAAAATACCTTTGAAGTCTCATATATGAGCTATCATCCCTGTTTTTAGATGGGAATAACACAAACACTGTCCAGTATCAAAGACAGATCTCAATCCAGGGTGATAGCAGGACACCCCACCTAGTCACTCAGGGAGAATCAGAACATTCTGATCTAGAGTTTCAAAATAAAAGACCTTTGAAATCTCATATATGAGCTATCATCCCTCTCTGTTTAGATGAGAATAAAACAAAATCTCTCCAGTATCAAAGACTCATCTCACTCCAGGGTGATAGCAGGACACCCCATCTAGTCACTGAGAAAAAATCAGGACATTCTGATGTAGAGTTTCAAAATAAAATATTTTTGAAATCTCTATTGTATTAGCTATCATCCCTGTTTTTAGATGAGAATAAAACAATAACTGTCCAGTATCAAAGACTCATCTCACTCCAGGGTGATAGCATGAAACCCCACCTAGTCACTCAGGGAGAATCAGGACTTTCTGATGTAGAGTTTCAAAATAAAAGACCTTTGAAATATCTATTGTATGAGCTATCATCCCTGTTTTTAGATGAGAATAAAACAAAAACTGTCCGGTATCAAAGACTCATCTCACTCCAGGGTGATAGCAGGACACCCCATCTAGTCACTCAGAAAAAATCAGGACATTCTGATGTACAGTTTCAAAATAAAATACCTTTGAAGTCTCATATATGAGCTATCATCCCTGTATTTAGATGAGAATAAAACAAATACTGTCCAATATCAAAAACTCATCTCACTCCAGGGTGATAGCAGGAAACCCCACCTAGTCACTCAGGGAGAATCAGGACATTCTGATGTACAGTTTCAAAATAAAATACCTTTGAAGTCTCATATATGAGCTATCATCCCTGTTTTTAGATGAGAATAAAACAAAAACTGTCCAGTATCAAAGACGCATCTCACTCCAGGGTGATAGCAGGACACCCCACCTAGTCACTCAGGGAGAATCAGGACATTCTGATTTAGAGTTTCAAAATAAAATACCTTTGAATTCTCATATATGAGCTATCATCCCTGTTTTTAGATGGGAATAAAACAAACACTGTCCAGTATCAAAGACTCATCTAACTCCAATGTGATAGCAGGACACCCCCATCTAGTCACTCAGAAAAAATCAGGACATTCTGATGTAGAGTTTCAAAATAAAAGACCTTTGAAGTCTCATATATGAGCTATCATCCCTCTCTGTTTAGATGAGAATAAAACAAAAACTCTCCAGTATCAAAGACTCATCTCACTCCAGGGTGATAGCAGGACACCCCATCTAGTCACTCAGAAAAAATCAGGACATTCTGATGTAGAGTTTCAAAATAAAATACCTTTGAATTCTCATATATGAGCTATCATCCCTCTGTATTTAGATAAGAATAAAACAAACACTGTCCAGTATCAAATACTCATTTCCCTTCAGGGTGATAACAGGACACCCCACCTAGTCACCCAGGGAGAATCAGGACTTTCTGATGTACAGTTTCAAAATAAAAGACCTTTGAAATCTCTATTGTATGAGCTATCATCCCTGTTTTTAGATGAGAATAAAACAATAACTCTCGAGTATCAAAGACTCATCTAACGTCATGGTGATAGCAGGACATCCCATCTAGTCACTCAGAAAAAATCAGGACATTCTGATGTAGAGTTTCAAAATAAAAGACCTTTGAAATCTCATATATGAGCTATCATCCCTCTCTGTTTAGATGAGAATAAAACAAAATCTCTCCAGTATCAAAGACTCATCTCACTCCAGGGTGATAGCAGGACACCCCATCTAGTCACTGAGAAAAAAATCAGGACATTCTGATGTAGAGTTTCAAAATAAAATATTTTTGAAATCTCTATTGTATTAGCTATCATCCCTGTTTTTAGATGATAATAAAACAAAAATTGTCCAGTATCAAAGACTCATCTCACTCCAGGGTGATAGCATGAAACCCCACCTAGTCACTCAGGGAGAATCAGGACATTCTGATTTAGAGTTTCAAAATAAAATACCTTTGAAGTCTCATATATGAGCTATCATCCCTGTTTTTAGATGGGAATAAAACACACACTGTCCAGTATCAAAGACTCATCTCACTCCATGGTGACAGCAGGACACCCCATCTAGTCACTCAGAAAAAATCAGGATATTCTGATCTAGAGTTTCAAAAATAAAAGACCTTTTGAAATCTCATTTATGAGCTATCATCCCTCTCTGTTTAGATGAGAATAAAACAAAGATTCTCCAGTATCAAAGACACATCTCACTCCAGGGTGATAGCATGACACCCCACTTAGTCACTCAGGGAGAATCAGGAGATTCTGATGTAGAGTTTCAAAATAAAATACCTTTTAAATCTCTATTGTATGAGCTATCATCCCTGTTTTTAGATGAGAATAAAAAAAACACTGTCCAGTATCAAAGACCTATCTCACTCCAGGGTGATAGCAGGACACCCCATCTAGTCACTCCGAAGAAAAATCAGGACATTCTGATGTAGAGTTTCAAAATAAAAGACCTTTGAAATCTCATATATGAGCTATCATCCCTCTCTGTTTAGATGAGAATAAAACAAAAACTCTCCAGTATCAAAGACTCATCTCACTCCAGGGTGATCGCAGGAAACCCCACCTAGTCACTCAGGGACAATCAGGACATTCTGCTTTAGAGTTTCAAAATAAAATACCTTTGAAATCTCATATATGAGCTATAATCCCTGTTTTTAGATGGGAATAAAACAAATACTGTCCAGTATCAAAGACTCATCTAACTCCATGGTGATAGCAGTACACCCCATCTAGTCCCTCAGAAAAAAACAGGACATTCTGATGTAGAGTTTCAAAATAAAAGACCTTTGAAATCTCATATATGAGCTATCATCCCTCTGTATTTAGATAAGAATAAAACAAAAACTCTCCAGTATCAAAGACGTATCTCACTCCAGGGTGATAGCAGGACACCCCACCTAGTCACTCAGGGAGAATCAGGACATTCTGATTTAGAGTTTCAAAATAAAATACCTTTGAAGTCTCATATATGAGCTATCATCGCTGTTTTTAGATGGGAATAAAACAAACACTGTCCAGTATCAAAGACTCATCTAACTCCATGGTGATAGCAGGACACCCCATCTAGTCACTCAGGGAGAATCAGGACATTCTGATGTAGAGTTTCAAAATAAAAGACCTTTGAAATCTCATATATGAGCTATCATCCCTCTGTATTTAGATAAGAATAAAACAAACACTGTCCAGTATCAAATACTCATTTCCCTTCAGGGTGATAACAGGACACCCCACCTAGTCACTCAGGGAGAATCAGGACTTTCTGATGTACAGTTTCAAAATAAAAGACCTTTGAAATCTCTATTGTATGAGCTATCATCCCTGTTTTTAGATGAGAATAAAACAATAACTCTCGAGTATCAAAGACTCATCTAACGTCATGGTGATAGCAGGACATCCCATCTAGTCACTCAGAAAAAATCAGGACATTCTGATGTAGAGTTTCAAAATAAAAGACCTTTGAAATCTCATATATGAGCTATCATCCCTCTCTGTTTAGATGAGAATAAAACAAAATCTCTCCAGTATCAAAGACTCATCTCACTCCAGGGTGATAGCAGGACACCCCATCTAGTCACTGAGAAAAAAATCAGGACATTCTGATGTAGAGTTTCAAAATAAAATATTTTTGAAATCTCTATTGTATTAGCTATTATCCCTGTTTTTAGATGATAATAAAACAAAAATTGTCCAGTATCAAAGACTCATCTCACTCCAGGGTGATAGCATGAAACCCCACCTAGTCACTCAGGGAGAATCAGGACATTCTGATTTAGAGTTTCAAAATAAAATACCTTTGAAGTCTCATATATGAGCTATCATCCCTGTTTTTAGATGGGAATAAAACACACACTGTCCAGTATCAAAGACTCATCTCACTCCATGGTGACAGCAGGACACCCCATCTAGTCACTCAGAAAAAATCAGGATATTCTGATCTAGAGTTTCAAAAATAAAAGACCTTTGAAATCTCATTTATGAGCTATCATCCCTCTCTGTTTAGATGAGAATAAAACAAAGATTCTCCAGTATCAAAGACACATCTCACTCCAGGGTGATAGCATGACACCCCACTTAGTCACTCAGGGAGAATCAGGAGATTCTGATGTAGAGTTTCAAAATAAAATACCTTTTAAATCTCTATTGTATGAGCTATCATCCCTGTTTTTAGATGAGAATAAAAAAAACACTGTCCAGTATCAAAGACCTATCTCACTCCAGGGTGATAGCAGGACACCCCATCTAGTCACTCCGAAGAAAAATCAGGACATTCTGATGTCGAGTTTCAAAATAAAATACCTTTGAAATCTCATATATGAGCTATCATCCCTCTCTGTTTAGATGAGCATAAAACAAAAACTCTCCAGTATCAAAGACTCATCTCACTCCAGGGTGATAGCAGGAAACCCCACCTAGTCACTCAGGAACAATCAGGACATTCTGCTTTAGAGTTTCAAAATAAAATACCTTTGAAGTCTCATATATGAGCTATAATCCCTGTTTTTAGATGGGAATAAAACAAATACTGTCCAGTATCAAAGACTCATCTAACTCCATGGTAATAGCAGTACACCCCATCTAGTCCCTCAGAAAAAAACAGGACATTCTGATGTAGAGTTTCAAAATAAAAGACCTTTGAAATCTCATATATGAGCTATCATCCCTCTGTATTTAGATAAGAATAAAACAAAAACTGTCCAGTATCAAAGACGCATCTCACTCCAGGGTGATAGCAGGACACCCCACCTAGTCACTCAGGGAGAATCAGGACATTCTGATTTAGAGTTTCAAAATAAAATACCTTTGAAGTCTCATATATGAGCTATCATCCCTGTTTTTAGATGGGAATAAAACAATAACTGTCCAGTATCAAAAACTCATCTCACTCCAGGGTGATAGCATGACACCCCACCTAGTCACTCAGGGAGAATCAGGACATTCTGATGTAGAGTTTCAAAATAAAAGACCTTTGAAATCTCATATATGAGCTATCATCCCTCTGTATTTAGATAAGAATAAAACAAACACTGTCCAGTATCAAATACTCATTTCCCTTCAGGGTGATAACAGGACATCCCACCTAGTCACTCAGGGAGAATCAGGACTTTCTGATGTACAGTTTCAAAATAAAAGACCTTTGAAATCTCTATTGTATGAGCTATCATCCCTGTTTTTAGATGAGAATAAAACAATAACTGTCCAGTATCAAAGACTCATCTAACACCATGGTGATAGCAGGACATCCCATCTAGTCACTGAGAAAAAATCAGGACATTCTGATGTAGAGTTTCAAAATAAAAGACCTTTGAAATCTCATATATGAGCTATCATCCCTCTCTGTTTAGATGAGAATAAAACAAAATCTCTCCAGTATCAAAGACTCATCTCACTCCAAGGTGATAGCAGGACACCCCATCTAGTCACTGAGAAAAAAATCAGGACATTCTGATGTAGAGTTTCAAAATAAAAGACCTTTGAAATCTCATATATGAGCTATCATCCCTCTGTATTTAGATAAGAATAAAACAAAAACTGTCCAGTATCAAAGACGCATCTCACTCCAGGGTGATAGCAGGACACCCCACCTAGTCACTCAGGGAGAATCAGGACATTCTGATTTAGAGTTTCAAAATAAAATACCTTTGAAGTCTCATATATGAGCTATCATCCCTGTTTTTAGATGGGAATAAAACACACACTGTCCAGTATCAAAGACTCATCTCACTCCATGGTGACAGCAGGACACCCCATCTAGTCACTCAGAAAAAATCAGGACATTCTGATCTAGAGTTTCAAAATAAAAGACCTTTGAAATCTCATGTATGAGCTATCATCCCTCTCTGTTTAGATGAGAATTAAACAAAGATTCTCCAGTATCAAAGACACATCTCACTCCAGGGTGATAGCATGACACCCCACTTAGTCACTCAGGGAGAATCAGGAGATTCTGATGTAGAGTTTCAAAATAAAATACCTTTTAAATCTCTATTGTATGAGCTATCATCCCTGTTTTTAGATGAGAATAAAACAAACACTGTCCAGTATCAAAGACCTATCTCACTCCAGGGTGATAGCAAGACACCCCATCTAGTCACTCCAAAGAAAAATCAGGACATTCTGATGTAGAGTTTCAAAATAAAAGACCTTTGAAATCTCATATATGAGCTATCATCCCTCTCTGTTTAGATGAGAATAAAACAAAAACTCTCCAGTATCAAAGACTCATCTCACTCCAGGGTGATAGCAGGAAACCCCACCTAGTCACTCAGGGACAATCAGGACATTCTGCTTTAGAGTTTCAAAATAAAATACCTTTGAATTCTCATATATGAGCTATAATCCCTGTTTTTAGATGGGAATAAAACAAATACTGTCCAGTATCAAAGACTCATCTAACTCCATGGTGATAGCAGTACACCCCATCTAGTCCCTCAGAAAAAAACAGGACATTCTGATGTAGAGTTTCAAAATAAAAGACCTTTGAAATCTCATATATGAGCTATCATCCCTCTGTATTTAGATAAGAATAAAACAAAAACTGTCCAGTATCAAAGACGCATCTCACTCCAGGGTGATAGCAGGCGACCCCACCTAGTCACTCAGGGAGAATCAGGACATTCTGATTTAGAGTTTCAAAATAAAATACCTTTGAAGTCTCATATATGAGCTATCATCCCTGTTTTTAGATGGGAATAAAACAAACACTGTCCAGTATCAAAGACTCATCTAACTCCATGGTGATAGCAGGACACCCCATCTAGTCACTCAGAAAAAATCAGGACATTCTGATGTAGAGTTTCAAAATAAAAGACCTTTGAAATCTCATATATGAGCTATCATCCCATTTTTTAGATGAGAATAAAACAATAACTGTCCAGTATCAAAAACTCATCTCACTCCAGGGTGATAGCATGACACCCCACCTAGTCACTCAGGGAGAATCAGGACATTCTGATGTAGAGTTTCAAAATAAAAGACCTTTGAAATCTCTATTGCATGAGCTATCATCCCTGTTTTTAGATGAGAATAAAACAAATACTGTCCAATATCAAAGACTCATCTCACTCCAGGGTGATTGCAGGACTCCCCACCTAGTCACTCAGGGAGAATCAGGACTTTCTGATGTACAGTTTCAAAATAAAAGACCTTTGAAATCTCTATTGCATGAGCTATCATCCCTGTTTTTAGATGAGAATAAAACAAAGACTGTCCAGTATCAAAGACTCATCTCACTCCATGGTGATAGCAGGACACCCTTTCTAGTCACTCCGAAAAAATCAGGACATTCTGATGTAGAGTTTCAAAATAAAATACCTTTGAAGTCTCATATATGAGCTATCATCCCTGTTTTTAGATGAGAATAAAACAAATACTGTCCAATATCAAAAACTCATCTCACTCCAGGGTGATAGCAGGAAACCCTACCTAGTCACTCAGGGAGAATCAGGACATTCTGATGTACAGTTTCAAAATAAAAGACCTTTGAAATCTCTATTGCATGAGCTATCATCCCTGTTTTTAGATGAGAATAAAACAAAAACTGTCCAGTATCAAAGACTCATCTCACTCCAGGGTGATAGCAGGACACCCCATCTAGTCACTCAGAAAAAATCAGGACATTCTGATGTACAGTTTCAAAATAAAATACCTTTGAAGTCTCATATATGAGCTATCATCCCTGTTTTTAGATGAGAATAAAACAATAACTGTCCAATATCAAAGACTCATCAAACTCCAGGGTGATAACAGGAAACCCCACCTAGTCACTCAGGGAGAATCAGAACATTCTGATGTAGAGTTTCAAAATAAAATAACTTTGTAATCTCTATTGTATGAGCTATCATCCCTGTATTTAGATGAAAATAAAACAAAAACTGTCCAGTATCAAAGACTCATCTCAATCCAGGGTGATAGCAGGACACCCCACCTAGTCACTCAGGGAGAATCAGGACATTCTGATGTACAGTTTCAAAATAAAACACCTTTGAAGTCTCATATATGAGCTATCATCCCTGTTTTTAGATGGGAATAAAACACACACTGTCCAGTATCAAAGAATCATCTAACTCCATGGTGACAGCAGGACACCCCATCTAGTCACTCAGAAAAAATCAGGACATTCTGATCTAGAGTTTCAAAATAAAAGACCTTTGAAATCTCATGTATGAGCTATCATCCCTCTCTGTTTAGATGAGAATAAAACAAAGACTCTCCAGTATCAAAGACACATCTCACTCCAGGGTGATAGCATAACACCCCACCTAGTCACTCAGGGAGAATCAGGAGATTCTGATGTAGAGTTTCAAAATAAAAGACCTTTTAAATCTCTATTGTATGAGCTATCATCCCTGTTTTTAGATGAGAATAAAACAAACACTGTCCAGTATCAAAGATTGATCTCACTCCAGGGTGATAGCAGGAAACCCCACCTAGTCACTCAGGGACAATCAGGACATTCTGCTTTAGAGTTTCAAAATAAAATACCTTTGAAGTCTCATATATGAGCTATCATCCCTGTTTTTAGATGGGAATAACACAAACACTGTCCAGTATCAAAGACAGATCTCAATCCAGGGTGATAGCAGGACACCCCACCTAGTCACTCAGGGAGAATCAGAACATTCTGATGTAGAGTTTCAAAATAAAAGACCTTTGTAATCTCTATTGTATGAGCTATCATCCCTGTATTTAGACAAAAATAAAACAAAAACTGTCCAGTATCAAAGATTCATCTCAATCCAGGGTGATAGCAGGACACCCCACCTAGTCACTCAGGGAGAATCAGGACATTCTGATTTAGAGTTTCAAAATAAAAGACCTTTGAAATCTCATGTATGAGCTATCATCCCTCTCTGTTTAGATGAGAATTAAACAAAGATTCTCCAGTATCAAAGACACATCTCACTCCAGGGTGATAGCATGACACCCCACTTAGTCACTCAGGGAGAATCAGGAGATTCTGATGTAGAGTTTCAAAATAAAATACCTTTTAAATCTCTATTGTATGAGCTATCATCCCTGTTTTTAGATGAGAATAAAACAAACACTGTCCAGTATCAAAGACCTATCTCACTCCAGGGTGATAGCAAGACACCCCATCTAGTCACTCCAAAGAAAAATCAGGACATTCTGATGTAGAGTTTCAAAATAAAAGACCTTTGAAATCTCATATATGAGCTATCATCCCTCTCTGTTTAGATGAGAATAAAACAAAAACTCTCCAGTATCAAAGACTCATCTCACTCCAGGGTGATAGCAGGAAACCCCACCTAGTCACTCAGGGACAATCAGGACATTCTGCCTTAGAGTTTCAAAATAAAATACCTTTGAATTCTCATATATGAGCTATAATCCCTGTTTTTAGATGGGAATAAAACAAACACTGTCCAGTATCAAAGACTCATCTAACTCCATGGTGATAGCAGGACACCCCATCTAGTCACTCAGAAAAAATCAGGACATTCTGATGTAGAGTTTCAAAATAAAAGACCTTTGAAATCTCATATATGAGCTATCATCCCTCTCTGTTTAGATGAGAATAAAACAAAATCTCTCCAGTATCAAAGACTCATCTCACTCCAGGGTGATAGCAGGACAGCCCACCTAGTCACTCAGGGAGAATCAGGACTTTCTGATGTAGAGTTTCAAAATAAAAGAAATTTGAAATATCTATTGTATGAGCTATCATCCCTGTTTTTAGATGAGAATAAAAAAAAGACTGTCCAGTATCAAAGACTCATCTCACTCCATGGTGATAGCAGGACACCCTTTCTAGTCACTCCGAAAAAATCAGGACATTCTGATGTAGTGTTTCAAAATAAAATACCTTTGAAGTCTCATATATGAGCTATCATCCCTGTTTTTAGATGAGAATAAAAGAAATACTGTCCAATATCAAAAACTCATCTCACTCCAGGGTGATAGCAGGAAACCCCACCTAGTCACTCAGGGAGAATCAGGACATTCTGATGTACAGTTTCAAAATAAAAGACCTTTGAAATCTCTATTGCATGAGCTATCATCCCTGTTTTTAGATGAGAATAAAACAAAAACTGTCAAGTATCAAATACTCATCTCACTCCAGGGTGATAGCAGGACACCCCATCTAGTCACTCAGAAAAAATCAGGACATTCTGATGTACAGTTTCAAAATAAAATACCTTTGAAATCTCATATATGAGCTATCATCCCTGTTTTTAGATGAGAATAAAACAAATACTGTCCAATATCAAAAACTCATCTCACTCCAGGGTGATATCAGGAAACCCCACCTAGTCACTCAGACAAAAATCAGGACATTCTGATGTAGAGTTTCAAAATAAAAGACCTTTGAAATCTCACATATGAGCTATCATCCCATTTTTTAGATGAGAATAAAACAATAACTGTCCAGTATCAAAAACTCATCTCACTCCAGGGTGATATCAGGAAACCCCACCTAGTCACTCAGACAAAAATCAGGACATTCTGATGTAGAGTTTCAAAATAAAAGACCTTTGAAATCTCACATATGAGCTATCATCCCATTTTTTAGATGAGAATAAAACAAAAACTGTCAAGTATCAAATACTCATCTCACTCCAGGGTGATAGCAGGACACCCCATCTAGTCACTCAGAAAAAATCAGGACATTCTGATGTACAGTTTCAAAATAAAATACCTTTGAAATCTCATATATGAGCTATCATCCCTGTTTTTAGATGAGAATAAAACAAATACTGTCCAATATCAAAAACTCATCTCACTCCAGGGTGATAGCAGGAAACCCCACCTAGTCACTCAGGGAGAATCAGGACATTCTGATGTACAGTTTCAAAATAAAAGACCTTTGAAATCTCATATATGAGCTATCATCCCTCTCTGTTTAGATGAGAATAAAACAAAAACTCTCCAGTATCAAAGACTCATCTCACTCCAGGGTGATAGCAGGACACCCCATCTAGTCACTCAGAAAAAATCAGGACATTCTGATGTAGAGTTTCAAAATAAAATACCTTTGAATTCTCATATATGAGCTATCATCCCATTTTTTAGATGAGTATAAAACAATAACTGTGAAGTATCAAAAACTCATCTCACTCCAGGGTGATAGCATGACACCCCACCTAGTCACTCAGGGAGAATCAGGACATTCTGATGTAGAGTTTCAAAATAAAAGACCTTTGAAATGTCATATATGAGCTATCATCCCTCTGTATTTAGATAAGAATAAAACAAAAACTGTACAGTATCAAAGAGACATCTCACTCCAGGGTGATAGCAGGACACCCCACCTAGTCACTCAGGGAGAATCAGGACATTCTGATGTAGAGTTTCAAAATAAAATACCTTTGAAGTCTCATATATGAGCTATCATCCCTGTTTTTAGATGGGAATAAAACAAACACTGTACAATATCAAAGACTCATCTAACTCCATGGTGATAGCAGGACACCCCAATCTTGTCACTCAGAAAAAATCAGGACATTCTGATGTAGAGTTTCAAAATAAAAGACCTTTGAAATCTCATATATGAGCTATCATCCCTCTCTGTTTAGATGAGAATAAAACAAAAACTCTCCAGTATCAAAGACTCATCTCACTCCATGGTGATAGCAGGACACCCCCATCTAGTCACTCAGAAAAAATCAGGACATTCTGATGTAGAGTTTCAAAATAAAAGACCTTTGAAATCTCATATATGAGCTATCATCCCTGTTTTTAGATGGGAATAAAACAAACACTGTCCAGTATCAAAGACTCATCTAACTCCATGGTGATAGCAGGACACCCCATCTAGTCACTCAGAAAAAATCAGGACATTCTGATGTAGAGTTTCAAAATAAATACCTTTGAAATCTCATATATGAGCTATCATCCCATTATTTAGATGAGAATAAAACAAAGACTGTCCAGTATCAAAGACTCATCTCACTCCATGGTGATAGCAGGACACCCTTTCTAGTCACTCCGAAAAAATCAGGACATTCTGATGTAGAGTTTCAAAATAAAATACCTTTGAAGTCTCATATATGAGCTATCATCCCTCTCTGTTTAGATGAGAATAAAACAAAATCTCTCCAGTATCAAAGACTCATCTAACTCCAGGGTGATAGCAGGACACCCCATCTAGTCACTGAGAAAAAAATCAGGACATTCTGATGTAGAGTTTCAAAATAAAATATTTTTGAAATCTCTATTGTATTAGCTATCATCCCTGTTTTTAGATGAGAATAAAACAAAAACTGTCCAGTATCAAAGACTCATCTCACTCCAGGGTGATAGCATGAAACCCCACCTAGTCACTCAGGGAGAATCAGGACATTCTGATTTAGAGTTTCAATATAAAATACCTTTGAAGTCTCATATATGAGCTATCATCCCTGTTTTTAGATGGGAATAAAACACACACTGTCCAGTATCAAAGACTCATCTCACTCCATGGTGACAGCAGGACACCCCATCTAGTCACTCAAAAAAAATCAGGATATTCTGATCTAGAGTTTCAAAATAAAATACCTTTGAAATCTCTATTGTATTAGCTATCATCCCTGTTTTTAGATGAGAATAAAACAAAGATTCTCCAGAATCAAAGACACATCTCACTCCAGGGTGATAGCATGACACCCCACTTAGTCACTCAGGGAGAATCAGGAGATTCTGATGTAGAGTTTCAAAATAAAATACCTTTTAAATCTCTATTGCATGAGCTATCATCCCTGTTTTTAGATGAGAATAAAACAAACACTGTCCAGTATCAAAGACCTATCTCACTCCAGGGTGATAGCAGGACACCCCATCTAGGGACTCCGAAGAACAATCAGGACATTCTGATGTAGAGTTTCAAAATAAAAGACCTTTGAAATCTCATATATGAGCTATCATCCCTCTCTGTTTAGATGAGAATAAAACAAAAACTGTCCAGTATCAAAGACTCATCTCACTCCAGGGTGATAGCAGGAAACCCCACCTAGTCACTCAGGGACAATCAGGACATTCTGCTTTAGAGTTTCAAAATAAAATACCTTTGAAGTCTCATATATGAGCTATCATCCCTCTCTGTTTAGATGAGAATAAAACAAAAACTTTCCAGTATCAAAGACTCATCTCACTCCAGGGTGATAGCAGGACACCCCATCTAGTCACTCAGAAAAAATCAGGACATTCTGATGTAGACTTTCAAAATAAAATACCTTTGAATTCTCAAATATGAGCTATCATCCCATTTTTTAGATGAGTATAAAACAATAACTGTGAAGTATCAAAAACTCATCTCACTCCAGGGTGATAGCATGACACCCCACCTAGTCACTCAGGGAGAATCACGACATTCTGATGTAGAGTTTCAAAATAAAATACCTTTGAAGTCTCATATATGAGCTATCATCCCTGTTTTTAGATGGGAATAAAACAAACACTGTCCAGTATCAAAGACTCATCTAACTCCAGGGTGATAGCAGGACACCCCATCTAGTCACTGAGAAAAAATCAGGACATTCTGATGTAGATTTTCAAAATAAAATATTTTTGAAATCTCTATTGTATTAGCTATCATCCCTGTTTTTAGATGAGAATAAAACAAAGACTGTCCAGTATCAAAGACTCATCTCACTCCAGGGTGATAGCAGGACACCCCATCTAGTCACTCAGAAAAAATCAGGACATTCTGATGTACAGTTTCAAAATAAAATACCTTTGAAATCTCATATATGAGCTATCATCCCTGTTTTTAGATGAGAATAAAACAAATACTGTCCAATATCAAAAACTCATCTCACTCCAGGGTGATAGCAGGAAACCCCACCTAGTCACTCAGGGAGAATCAGGACATTCTGATCTACAGTTTCAAAATAAAATACCTTTGAAATCTCATATATGAGCTATCATCCCTCTCTGTTTAGATGAGAATAAAACAAAAACTCTCCAGTATCAAAGACTCATCTCACTCCAGGGTGATAGCAGGAAACCCCACCTAGTCACTCAGGGACAATCAGGACATTCTGCTTTAGAGTTTCAAAATAAAATACCTTTGAAGTCTCATATATGAGCTATCATCCCTGTTTTTAGATGGGAATAACACAAACACTGTCCAGTATCAAAGACAGATCTCAATCCAGGGTGATAGCAGGACACCCCACCTAGTCACTCAGGGAGAATCAGAACATTCTGATCTAGAGTTTCAAAATAAAAGACCTTTGTAATCTCTATTGTATGAGCTATCATCCCTGTATTTAGATGAAAATAAAACAAAAACTGTCCAGTATCAAAGATTAATCTCAATCCAGGGTGATAGCAGGACACCCCACCTAGTCACTCAGGGAGAATCAGAACATTCTGATCTAGAGTTTCAAAATAAAAGACCTTTGTAATCTCTATTGTATGAGCTATCATCCCTGTATTTAGATAAGAATAAAACAAACACTGTCCAGTATCAAATACTCATTTCCCTTCAGGGTGATAACAGGACACCCCACCTAGTCACTCAGGGAGAATCAGGACTTTCTGATGTACAGTTTCAAAATAAAAGACCTTTGAAATCTCTATTGTATGAGCTATCATCCCTGTTTTTAGATGAGAATAAAACAATAACTGTCGAGTATCAAAGACTCATCTAACGCCATGGTGATAGCAGGACATCCCATCTAGTCACTCAGAAAAAATCAGGACATTCTGATGTAGAGTTTCAAAATAAAAGACCTTTGAAATCTCATATATGAGCTATCATCCCTCTCTGTTTAGATGAGAATAAAACAAAATCTCTCTAGTAACAAAGACTCATCTCACTCCAGGGTGATAGCAGGACACCCCATCTAGTCACTGAGAAAAAAATCAGGACATTCTGATGTAGAGTTTCAAAATAAAATATTTTTGAAATCTCTATTGTATTAGCTATCATCCCTGTTTTTAGATCAGAATAAAACAAAAAATGTCCAGTATCAAAGACTCATCTCACTCCAGGGTGATAGCATGAAACCCCACCTAGTCACTCAGGGAGAATCAGGACATTCTGATTTAGAGTTTCAAAATAAAATACCTTTGAAGTCTCATATATGAGCTATCATCCCTGTTTTTAGATGGGAATAAAACACACACTGTCCAGTATCAAAGACTCATCTCACTCCATGGTGACAGCAGGACACCCCATCTAGTCACTCAGGGAGAATCAGGAGATTCTGATGTAGAGTTTCAAAATAAAATACCTTTTAAATCTCTATTGTATGAGCTATCATCCCTGTTTTTAGATGAGAATAAAACAAACACTGTCCAGTATCAAAGACCTATCTCACTCCAGGGTGATAGCAGGACACCCCATCTAGTCACTCCGAGGAAAAATCAGGACATTCTGATGTAGAGTTTCAAAATAAAAGACCTTTGAAATCTCATATATGAGCTATCATCCCTGTGTATTTAGATAAGAATAAAACAAACAATGTCCAGTATCAAATACTCATTTCCCTTTAGGGTGATAACAGGACACCCCACCTAGTCACTCAGGGAGAATCAGGACTTTCTGATATAGAGTTTCAAAATAAAAGACCTTTGAAATCTCTATTGCATGAGCTATCATCCCTGTTTTTAGATGAGAATAAAACAAATACTGTCCAATATCAAAGACTCATCTCACTCCAGGGTGATTGCAGGACTCCCCACCTAGTCACTCAGGGAGAATCAGGACATTCTGATGTACAGTTTCAAAATAAAAGACCTTTGAAATCTCTATTGCATGAGCTATCATCCCTGTTTTTAGATGAGAATAAAACAAAAACTGTCCCGTATCAAAGACTCATCTCACTCCAGGGTGATAGCAAGACACCCCATCTAGTCACTCAGAAAAAATCAGGACATTCTGATGTAGAGTTTCAAAATAAAATACCTTTGAAATCTCTATTGTATGAGCTATCCTCCCTGTTTTTAGATGAAAATAAAACTAAAACTGTCCAGTATCAAAGACGCATCTCACTCCAGTGTGAAAGCAGGACACCCCACCTAGTCACTCATAAAAAATCAGGACATTCTGATGTAGAGTTTCAAAATAAAATACCTTTGAAGTCTCATATATGAGCTATCATCCCTGTTTTTAGATGGGAATAAAACAAACACTGTCCAGTATCAAAGACTCATCTAACTCCATGGTGATAGCAGGACACCCCCATCTAGTCACTCATAAAAAATCAGGACATTCTGATGTAGAGTTTCAAAATAAAAGACCTTTGAAATCTCATATATGAGCTATCATCCCTCTCTGTTTAGATGAGAATAAAACAAAAACTCTCCAGTATCAAAGACTCATCTCACTCCATGGTGATAGCAGGACACCCCCATCTAGTCACTCAGAAAAAATCAGGACATTCTGATGTATAGTTTCAAAATAAAAGACCTTTGAAATCTCATATATGAGCTATCATCCCTGTTTTTAGATGGGAATAAAACAAACACTGTCCAGTATCAAAGACTCATCTAACTCCATGGTGATAGCAGGACACCCCATCTAGTCACTCAGAAAAAATCAGGACTTTCTGATGTACAGTTTCAAAATAAAAGACCTTTGAAATCTCTATTGCATGAGCTATCATCCCTGTTTTTAGATGAAAATAAAACAAAAACTGTCAATTATCAAATACTCATCTCACTCCAGGGTGATAGCAGGACACCCTATCTAGTCACTCAGAAAAAATCAGGACATTCTGATGTAGAGTTTCAAAATAAAATATTTTTGAAATCTCTATTGTATGAGCTATCATCCCTGTTTTTAGATGAGAATAAAACAAAAACTGTCCAGTATCAAAGACACATCTCACTCCAGGGTGATAGCATGACACCCCACTTAGTCACTCATGGAGAATCAGGAGATTCTGATGTAGAGTTTCAAAATAAAATACCTTTTAAATCTCTATTGTATGAGCTATCATCCTTGTTTTTAGATGAGAATAAAACAAACACTGTCCAGTATCAAAGACCTATCTCACTCCAGGGTGATAGCAGGACACACCATCTAGTCACTCCGAAGAAAAATCAGGACATTCTGATGTAGAGTTTCAAAATAAAAGACCTTTGAAATCTCATATATGAGCTATCATCCCTCTCTGTTTAGATGAGAATAAAACAATAATTGTCCAGTATCAAAAACTCATCTCACTCCAGGGTGATAGCATGACACCCCACCTAGTCACTCAGGGAGAATCAGGACATTCTGATGTAGAGTTTCAAAATAAAATACCTTTGAAATCTCATATATGAGCTATCATCCCTCTGTATTTAGATAAGAATAAAACAAACACTGTCCAGTATCAAATACTCATTTCCCTTCAGGGTGATAACAGGACACCCCACCTAGTCACTCAGGGAGAATCAGGACTTTCTGATGTACAATTCAAAATAAAAGACCTTTGAAATCTCATATATGAGCTATCATCCCTCTGTATTTAGATAAGAATAAAACAAAAACTGTCCAGTATCAAAGACGCATCTCACTCCAGGGTGATAGCAGGACACCCCACCTAGTCACTCAGGGAGAATCAGGACATTCTGATCTAGAGTTTCAAAATAAAATACCTTTGAAGTCTCATATATGAGCTATCATCCCTGTTTTTAGATGGGAATAAAACAAACACTGTCCAGTATCAAAGACTCATCTAACTCCATGGTGATAGCAGGACACCCACATCCAGTCACTCAGAAAAAATCAGGACATTCTGATGTGGAGTTTCAAAATAAAAGACCTTTGAAATCTCATATATGAGCTATCATCCCTCTGTATTTAGATAAAAATAAAACAAACACTGTCCCGTATCAAAGACTCATCTCACTCCAGGGTGATAGCAGGACACCCCATATAGTCACTCAGAAAAAATCAGGACATTCTAATTTAGAGTTTCAAAATAAAATACCTTTGAATTCTCATATATGAGCTATCATCCCATTTTTTAGATGAGAATAAAACAATAACTGTCCAGTATCAAAAACTCATCTCACTCCAGGGTGATAGCATGACACCCCACCTAGTCACTCAGGGAGAATCAGGACATTCTGATGTAGAGTTTCAAAATAAAAGACCTTTGAAATCTCATATATGAGCTCTCATCCCTCTGTATTTAGATAAGAATAAAACAAACAATGTCCAGTATCAAATACTCCTTTCCCTTCAGTGTGATAACAGGACACCCCACCTAGTCACTCAGGGAGAATCAGGACTTTCTGATGTAGAGTTTCAAAATAAAAGACCTTTGAAATCTCTATTGCATGAGCTATCATCCCTGTTTTTAGATGAGAATAAAACAAATACTGTCCAATATCAAAGACTCATCTCACTCCAGGGTGATTGCAGGACTCCCCACCTAGTCACTCAGGGAGAATCAGGACATTCTGATGTACAGTTTCAAAATAAAAGACCTTTGAAATCTCTATTGCATGAGCTATCATCCCTGTTTTTAGATGAAAATAAAACAAAAACTGTCCAGTATCAAAGACGCATCTCACTCCAGTGTGAAAGCAGGACACCCCACCTAGTCACTCAGGGAGAATCAGGACATTCTGATGTAGAGTTTCAAAATAAAATACCTTTGAAGTCTCATATATGAGCTATCATCCCTGTTTTTAGATGGGAATAAAACAAACACTGTCCAGTATCAAAGACTCATCTAACTCCATGGTGATAGCAGGACACCCCCATCTAGTCACTCATAAAAAATCAGGACATTCTGATGTAGAGTTTCAAAATAAAATACCTTTGAATTCTCATATATGAGCTATCATCCCATTTTTTAGATGAGAATAAAACAATAACTGTCCAGTATCAAAAACTCATCTCACTCCAGGGTGATAGCATGACACCCCACCTAGTCACTCAGGGAGAATCAGGACATTCTGATGTAGAGTTTCAAAATAAAAGACCTTTGAAATCTCATATATGAGCTCTCATCCCTCTGTATTTAGATAAGAATAAAAGAAACAATGTCCAGTATCAAATACTCCTTTCCCTTCAGTGTGATAACAGGACACCCCACCTAGTCACTCAGGGAGAATCAGGACTTTCTGATGTAGAGTTTCAAAATAAAAGACCTTTGAAATCTCTATTGCATGAGCTATCATCCCTGTTTTTAGATGAGAATAAAACAAATACTGTCCAATATCAAAGACTCATCTCACTCCAGGGTGATTGCAGGACTCCCCACCTAGTCACTCAGGGAGAATCAGGACATTCTGATGTACAGTTTCAAAATAAAAGACCTTTGAAATCTCTATTGCATGAGCTATCATCCCTGTTTTTAGATGAAAATAAAACAAAAACTGTCCAGTATCAAAGACGCATCTCACTCCAGTGTGAAAGCAGGACACCCCACCTAGTCACTCAGGGAGAATCAGGACATTCTGATGTAGAGTTTCAAAATAAAATACCTTTGAAGTCTCATATATGAGCTATCATCCCTGTTTTTAGATGGGAATAAAACAAACACTGTCCAGTATCAAAGACTCATCTAACTCCATGGTGATAGCAGGACACCCCCATCTAGTCACTCATAAAAAATCAGGACATTCTGATGTAGAGTTTCAAAATAAAAGACCTTTGAAATCTCATATATGAGCTATCATCCCTCTCTGTTTAGATGAGAATAAAACAAAAACTCTCCAGTATCAAAGACTCATCTCACTCCATGGTGATAGCAGGACACCCCCATCTAGTCACTCAGAAAAAATCAGGACATTCTGATGTATAGTTTCAAAATAAAAGACCTTTGAAATCTCATATATGAGCTATCATCCCTGTTTTTAGATGGGAATAAAACAAACACTGTCCAGTATCAAAGACTCATCTAACTCCATGGTGATAGCAGGACACCCCATCTAGTCACTCAGAAAAAATCAGGACTTTCTGATGTACAGTTTCAAAATAAAAGACCTTTGAAATCTCTATTGCATGAGCTATCATCCCTGTTTTTAGATGAGAATAAAACAAAAACTGTCAATTATCAAATACTCATCTCACTCCAGGGTGATAGCAGGACACCCTATCTAGTCACTCAGAAAAAATCAGGACATTCTGATGTACAGTTTCAAAATAAAAGACCTTTGAAATCTCATATATGAGCTATCATCCCTGTTTTTAGATGAGAATAAAACAATAACTGAACAGTATCAAAAACTCATCTCACTCCAGGGTGATAGCATGACACCCCACCTAGTCACTCAGGGAGAATCAGGACATTCTGATGTAGAGTTTCAAAATAAAAGACCTTTGAAATCTCATATATGAGCTATCATCCCTCTGTATTTAGATAAGAATAAAACAAACACTGTCCAGTATCAAATACTCATTTCCCTTCAGGGTGATAACAGGACACCCCATCTAGTCACTCAGAAAAAATCAGGACATTCTGATCTAGAGTTTCAAAATAAAAGACCTTTGAAATCTCATGTATGAGCTATCATCCCTCTCTGTTTAGATGAGAATAAAACAAAGATTCTCCAGTATCAAAGACACATCTCACTCCAGGGTGATAGCATGACACCCCACTTAGTCACTCATGGAGAATCAGGAGATTCTGATGTAGAGTTTCAAAATAAAATACCTTTTAAATCTCTATTGTATGAGCTATCATCCTTGTTTTTAGATGAGAATAAAACAAACACTGTCCAGTATCAAAGACCTATCTCACTCCAGGGTGATAGCAGGACACACCATCTAGTCACTCCGAAGAAAAATCAGGACATTCTGATGTAGAGTTTCAAAATAAAAGACCTTTGAAATCTCATATATGAGCTATCATCCCTCTCTGTTTAGATGAGAATAAAACAATAACTGTCCAGTATCAAATACTCATTTCCCTTCAGGGTGATAACAGGACACCCCACCTAGTCACTCAGGGAGAATCAGGACTTTCTGATGTACAGTTTCAAAATAAAAGACCTTTGAAATCTCATATATGAGCTATCATCCCTCTGTATTTAGATAAAAATAAAACAAACACTGTCCCGTATCAAAGACTCATCTCACTCCAGGGTGATAGCAGGACACCCCATCTAGTCACTCAGAAAAAATCAGGACATTCTAATGTAGAGTTTCAAAATAAAATACCTTTGAATTCTCATATATGAGCTATCATCCCATTTTTTAGATGAGAATAAAACAATAACTGTCCAGTATCAAAAACTCATCTCACTCCAGGGTGATAGCATGACACCCCACCTAGTCACTCAGGGAGAATCAGGACATTCTGATGTAGAGTTTCAAAATAAAAGACCTTTGAAATCTCATATATGAGCTCTCATCCCTCTGTATTTAGATAAGAATAAAACAAACAATGTCCAGTATCAAATACTCCTTTCCCTTCAGTGTGATAACAGGACACCCCACCTAGTCACTCAGGGAGAATCAGGACTTTCTGATGTAGAGTTTCAAAATAAAAGACCTTTGAAATCTCTATTGCATGAGCTATCATCCCTGTTTTTAGATGAGAATAAAACAAATACTGTCCAATATCAAAGACTCATCTCACTCCAGGGTGATTGCAGGACTCCCCACCTAGTCACTCAGGGAGAATCAGGACATTCTGATGTACAGTTTCAAAATAAAAGACCTTTGAAATCTCTATTGCATGAGCTATCATCCCTGTTTTTAGATGAAAATAAAACAAAAACTGTCCAGTATCAAAGACGCATCTCACTCCAGTGTGAAAGCAGGACACCCCACCTAGTCACTCAGGGAGAATCAGGACATTCTGATGTAGAGTTTCAAAATAAAATACCTTTGAAGTCTCATATATGAGCTATCATCCCTGTTTTTAGATGGGAATAAAACAAACACTGTCCAGTATCAAAGACTCATCTAACTCCATGGTGATAGCAGGACACCCCATCTAGTCACTCAGAAAAAATCAGGACTTTCTGATGTACAGTTTCAAAATAAAAGACCTTTGAAATCTCTATTGCATGAGCTATCATCCCTGTTTTTAGATGAGAATAAAACAAAAACTGTCAATTATCAAATACTCATCTCACTCCAGGGTGATAGCAGGACACCCTATCTAGTCACTCAGAAAAAATCAGGACATTCTGATGTACAGTTTCAAAATAAAAGACCTTTGAAATCTCATATATGAGCTATCATCCCTGTTTTTAGATGAGAATAAAACAATAACTGAACAGTATCAAAAACTCATCTCACTCCAGGGTGATAGCATGACACCCCACCTAGTCACTCAGGGAGAATCAGGACATTCTGATGTAGAGTTTCAAAATAAAAGACCTTTGAAATCTCATATATGAGCTATCATCCCTCTGTATTTAGATAAGAATAAAACAAACACTGTCCAGTATCAAATACTCATTTCCCTTCAGGGTGATAACAGGACACCCCACCTAGTCACTCAGGGAGAATCAGGACTTTCTGATGTACAGTTTCAAAATAAAAGACCTTTGAAATCTCTATTGTATGAGCTATCATCCCTGTTTTTAGATGAGAATAAAACAATAACTGTCCAGTATCAAAGACTCATCTAACGCCATGGTGATAGCAGGACATCCCATCTAGTCACTGAGAAAAAAATCAGGACATTCTGATGTAGAGTTTCAAAATAAAAGACCTTTGAAATCTCATATATGAGCTATCATCCCTCTCTGTTTAGATGAGAATAAAACAAAATCTCTCCAGTATCAAAGACTCATCTCACTCCAGGGTGATAGCAGGACACCCCATCTAGTCACTGAGAAAAAAATCAGGACATTCTGATGTAGAGTTTCAAAATAAAATATTTTTGAAATTTCTATTGTATGAGCTATCATCCCTGTTTTTAGATGAGAATAAAACAAAAACTGTCCAGTATCAAAGACTCATCTCACTCCAGGGTGATAGCATGAAACCCCACCTAGTCACTCAGGGAGAATCAGGACATTCTGATTTAGAGTTTCAAAATAAAATACCTTTTAAATCTCTATTGTATGAGCTATCATCCTTGTTTTTAGATGAGAATAAAACAAACACTGTCCAGTATCAAAGACCTATCTCACTCCAGGGTGATAGCAGGACACACCATCTAGTCACTCCGAAGAAAAATCAGGACATTCTGATGTAGAGTTTCAAAATAAAAGACCTTTGAAATCTCATATATGAGCTATCATCCCTCTCTGTTTAGATGAGAATAAAACAATAACTGTCCAGTATCAAATACTCATTTCCCTTCAGGGTGATAACAGGACACCCCACCTAGTCACTCAGGGAGAATCAGGACTTTCTGATGTACAGTTTCAAAATAAAAGACCTTTGAAATCTCATATATGAGCTATCATCCCTCTGTATTTAGATAAAAATAAAACAAACACTGTCCCGTATCAAAGACTCATCTCACTCCAGGGTGATAGCAGGACACCCCATCTAGTCACTCAGAAAAAATCAGGACATTCTAATGTAGAGTTTCAAAATAAAATACCTTTGAATTCTCATATATGAGCTATCATCCCATTTTTTAGATGAGAATAAAACAATAACTGTCCAGTATCAAAAACTCATCTCACTCCAGGGTGATAGCATGACACCCCACCTAGTCACTCAGGGAGAATCAGGACATTCTGATGTAGAGTTTCAAAATAAAAGACCTTTGAAATCTCATATATGAGCTCTCATCCCTCTGTATTTAGATAAGAATAAAACAAACAATGTCCAGTATCAAATACTCCTTTCCCTTCAGTGTGATAACAGGACACCCCACCTAGTCACTCAGGGAGAATCAGGACTTTCTGATGTAGAGTTTCAAAATAAAAGACCTTTGAAATCTCTATTGCATGAGCTATCATCCCTGTTTTTAGATGAGAATAAAACAAATACTGTCCAATATCAAAGACTCATCTCACTCCAGGGTGATTGCAGGACTCCCCACCTAGTCACTCAGGGAGAATCAGGACATTCTGATGTACAGTTTCAAAATAAAAGACCTTTGAAATCTCTATTGCATGAGCTATCATCCCTGTTTTTAGATGAAAATAAAACAAAAACTGTCCAGTATCAAAGACGCATCTCACTCCAGTGTGAAAGCAGGACACCCCACCTAGTCACTCAGGGAGAATCAGGACATTCTGATGTAGAGTTTCAAAATAAAATACCTTTGAAGTCTCATATATGAGCTATCATCCCTGTTTTTAGATGGGAATAAAACAAACACTGTCCAGTATCAAAGACTCATCTAACTCCATGGTGATAGCAGGACACCCCATCTAGTCACTCAGAAAAAATCAGGACGTTCTGATGTACAGTTTCAAAATAAAAGACCTTTGAAATCTCTATTGCATGAGCTATCATCCCTGTTTTTAGATGAGAATAAAACAAAAACTGTCAATTATCAAATACTCATCTCACTCCAGGGTGATAGCAGGACACCCTATCTAGTCACTCAGAAAAAATCAGGACATTCTGATGTACAGTTTCAAAATAAAAGACCTTTGAAATCTCATATATGAGCTATCATCCCTGTTTTTAGATGAGAATAAAACAATAACTGAACAGTATCAAAAACTCATCTCACTCCAGGGTGATAGCATGACACCCCACCTAGTCACTCAGGGAGAATCAGGACATTCTGATGTAGAGTTTCAAAATAAAAGACCTTTGAAATCTCATATATGAGCTATCATCCCTCTGTATTTAGATAAGAATAAAACAAACACTGTCCAGTATCAAATACTCATTTCCCTTCAGGGTGATAACAGGACACCCCACCTAGTCACTCAGGGAGAATCAGGACTTTCTGATGTACAGTTTCAAAATAAAAGACCTTTGAAATCTCTATTGTATGAGCTATCATCCCTGTTTTTAGATGAGAATAAAACAATAACTGTCCAGTATCAAAGACTCATCTAACGCCATGGTGATAGCAGGACATCCCATCTAGTCACTGAGAAAAAAATCAGGACATTCTGATGTAGAGTTTCAAAATAAAAGACCTTTGAAATCTCATATATGAGCTATCATCCCTCTCTGTTTAGATGAGAATAAAACAAAATCTCTCCAGTATCAAAGACTCATCTCACTCCAGGGTGATAGCAGGACACCCCATCTAGTCACTGAGAAAAAAATCAGGACATTCTGATGTAGAGTTTCAAAATAAAATATTTTTGAAATTTCTATTGTATGAGCTATCATCCCTGTTTTTAGATGAGAATAAAACAAAAACTGTCCAGTATCAAAGACTCATCTCACTCCAGGGTGATAGCATGAAACCCCACCTAGTCACTCAGGGAGAATCAGGACATTCTGATTTAGAGTTTCAAAATAAAATACCTTTGAAGTCTCATATATGAGCTATCATCCCTGTTTTTAGATGGGAATAAAACACACACTGTCCAGTATCAAAGACTCATCTCACTCCATGGTGACAGCAGGACACCCCATCTAGTCACTCAGAAAAAATCAGGACATTCTGATCTAGAGTTTCAAAATAAAAGACCTTTGAAATCTCATGTATGAGCTATCATCCCTCTCTGTTTAGATGAGAATAAAACAAAGATTCTCCAGTATCAAAGACACATCTCACTCCAGGGTGATAGCATGACACCCCACTTAGTCACTCATGGAGAATCAGGAGATTCTGATTTAGAGTTTCAAAATAAAATACCTTTTAAATCTCTATTGTATGAGCTATCATCCTTGTTTTTAGATGAGAATAAAACAAACACTGTCCAGTATCAAAGACCTATCTCACTCCAGGGTGATAGCAGGACACACCATCTAGTCACTCCGAAGAAAAATCAGGACATTCTGATGTAGAGTTTCAAAATAAAAGACCTTTGAAATCTCATATATGAGCTATCATCCCTCTCTGTTTAGATGAGAATAAAACAATAACTGTCCAGTATCAAAAACTCATCTCACTCCAGGGTGATAGCATGACACCCCACCTAGTCACTCAGGGAGAATCAGGACATTCTGATGTAGAGTTTCAAAATAAAATACCTTTGAAATCTCATATATGAGCTATCATCCCTCTGTATTTAGATAAGAATAAAACAAACACTGTCCAGTATCAAATACTCATTTCCCTTCAGGGTGATAACAGGACACCCCACCTAGTCACTCAGGGAGAATCAGGACATTCTGATGTACAGTTTCAAAATAAAAGACCTTTGAAATCTCATATATGAGCTATCATCCCTGTTTTTAGATGAGAATAAAACAAATACTGTCCAGTATCAAAGACTCATCTCACTCCAGGGTGATAGCAGGAAACCCCACCTAGTCACTCAGGGACAATCAGGACATTCTGCTTTAGAGTTTCAAAATAAAATACCTTTGAAGTCTCATATATGAGCTATCATCCCTGTTTTTAGATGGGAATAACACAAACACTGTCCAGTATCAAAGACAGATCTCAATCCAGGGTGATAGCAGGACACCCCACCTAGTCTCTCAGGGAGAATCAGAACATTCTGATATAGAGTTTCAAAATAAAAGACCTTTGTAATCTCTATTGTATGAGCTATCATCCCTGTATTTAGATGAAAATAAAACAAAAACTGTCCAGTATCAAAGATTCATCTCAATCCAGGGTGATAGCAGGACACCCCACCTAGTCACTCAGGGAGAATCAGGACATTCTGATTTAGAGTTTCAAAATAAAATACCTTTGAAGTCTCATATATGAGCTATCATCCCTCTCTGTTTAGATGAGAATTAAACAAAGATTCTCCAGTATCAAAGACACATCTCACTCCAGGGTGATAGCATGACACCCCACTTCGTCACTCAGGGAGAATCAGGAGATTCTGATGTAGAGTTTCAAAATAAAATACCTTTTAAATCTCTATTGTATGAGCTATCATCCCTGTTTTTAGATGAGAATAAAACAAAATCTCTCTAGTAGCAAAGACTCATCTCACTCCAGGGTGATAGCAGGACACCCCATCTAGTCACTCCGAGGAAAAAACAGGACATTCTGATGTAGAGTTTCAAAATAAAAGACCTTTGAAATCTCATATATGAGCTATCATCCCTGTGTATTTAGATAAGAATAAAACAAACAATGTCCAGTATCAAATACTCATTTCCCTTCAGGGTGATAACAGGACACCCCACCTAGTCACTCAGGGAGAATCAGGACTTTCTGATATAGAGTTTCAAAATAAAAGACTTTTGAAATCTCTATTGCATGAGCTATCATCCCTGTTTTTAGATGAGAATAAAACAAATACTGTCCAATATCAAAGACTCATCTCACTCCAGGGTGATTGCAGGACTCCCCACCTAGTCACTCAGGGAGAATCAGGACATTCTGATGTACAGTTTCAAAATAAAAGACCTTTGAAATCTCTATTGCATGAGCTATCATCCCTGTTTTTAGATGAGAATAAAACAAAAACTGTCCCGTATCAAAGACTCATCTCACTCCAGGGCTATAGCAGGACACCCCATCTAGTCACTCAGAAAAAATCAGGACATTCTGATGTAGAGTTTCAAAATAAAATACCTTTGAAATCTCTATTGTATGAGCTATCATCCCTGTATTTAGATGAAAATAAAACAAAAACTGTCCAGTATCAAAGACGCATCTCACTCCAGGGTGATAGCAGGACACCCCACCTAGTCACTCAGGGAGAATCAGGACATTCTGATGTAGAGTTTCAAAATAAAATACCTTTGAAATCTCATATATGAGCTATCATCCCTGTTTTTAGATGGGAATAAAACAAACACTGTCCAGTATCAAAGACTCATCTAACTCCATGGTGATAGCAGGACACCCCCATCTAGTCACTCAGAAAAAATCAGGACATTCTGATGTAGAGTTTCAAAATAAAAGATCTTTGAAATCTCATATATGAGCTATCATCCCTCTCTGTTTAGATGAGAATAAAACAAAAAGTCTCCAGTATCAAAGACTCATCTCACTCCAGGGTGATAGCAGGACACCCCATCTAGTCACTCAGAAAAAATCAGGACATTCTGATGTAGAGTTTCAAAATAAAATACCTTTGAATTCTCATATATGAGCTATCATCCCATTTTTTAGATGAGAATAAAACAATAACTGTGAAGTATCAAAAACTCATCTCACTCCAGGGTGATAGCATGACACCCCACCTAGTCACTCAGGGAGAATCAGGACATTCTGATGTAGAGTTTCAAAATAAAAGACCTTTGAAATCTCATATATGAGCTATCATCCCTCTGTATTTAGATAAGAATAAAACAAAAACTGTCCAGTATCAAAGACGCATCTCACTCCAGGGTGATAGCAGGACACCCCACCTAGTCACTCAGGGAGAATCAGGACATTCTGATCTAGAGTTTCAAAATAAAATACCTTTGAAGTGTCATATATGAGCTATCATCCCTGTTTTTAGATGGGAATAAAACAAACACTGTCCAGTATCAAAGACTCATCTAACTCCATGGTGATAGCAGGACACCCCCATCTAGTCACTCAGAAAAAATCAGGACATTCTGATGTAGAGTTTCAAAATAAAAGACCTTTGAAATCTCATATATGAGCTATCATCCCTCTGTATTTAGATAAAAATAAAACAAACACTGTCCCGTATCAAAGACTCATCTCACTCCAGGGTGATAGCAGGACACCCCATCTAGTCACTCAGAAAAAATCAGGACATTCTAATGTAGAGTTTCAAAATAAAATACCTTTGAATTCTCATATATGAGCTATCATCCCATTTTTTAGATGAGAATAAAACAATAACTGTCCAGTATCAAAAACTCATCCCCCTCCAGGGTGATAGCATGACACCCCACCTAGTCACTCAGGGAGAATCAGGACATTCTGAAGTAGAGTTTCAAAATAAAAGACCTTTGAAATCTCATATATGAGCTATCATCCCTCTGTATTTAGATAAGAATAAAACAAACAATGTCCAGTATCAAATACTCCTTTCCCTTCAGTGTGATAACAGGACACCCCACCTAGTCACTCAGGGAGAATCAGGACTTTCTGATGTAGAGTTTCAAAATAAAATACCTTTGAAATCTCTATTGCATGAGCTATCATCCCTGTTTTTAGATGAGAATAAAACAAATACTGTCCAATATCAAAGACTCATCTCACTCCAGGGTGATTGCAGGACTCCCCACCTAGTCACTCAGGGAGAATCAGGACATTCTGATGTACAGTTTCAAAATAAAAGACCTTTGAAATCTCTATTGCATGAGCTATCATCCCTGTTTTTAGATGAGAATAAAAAAAAAACTGTCCCGTATCAAAGACTCATCTCACTCCAGGGTGATAGCAAGACACCCCATCTAGTCACTCAGAAAAAATCAGGACATTCTGATGTAGAGTTTCAAAATAAAATACCTTTGAAATCTCTATTGTATGAGCTATCATCCCTGTTTTTAGATGAAAATAAAACAAAAACTGTCCAGTATCAAAGACGCATCTCACTCCAGTGTGAAAGCAGGACACCCCACCTAATCACTCAGGGAGAATCAGGACATTCTGATGTAGAGTTTCAAAATAAAATACCTTTGAAGTCTCATATATGAGCTATCATCCCTGTTTTTAGATGGGAATAAAACAAACACTGTCCAGTATCAAAGACTCATCTAACTCCATGGTGATAGCAGGACACCCCCATCTAGTCACTCATAAAAAATCAGGACATTCTGATGTAGAGTTTCAAAATAAAAGACCTTTGAAATCTCATATATGAGCTATCATCCCTCTCTGTTTAGATGAGAATAAAAGAAAAACTCTCCAGTATCAAAGACTCATCTCACTCCATGGTGATAGCAGGACACCCCCATCTAGTCACTCAGAAAAAATCAGGACATTCTGATGTATAGTTTCAAAATAAAAGACCTTTGAAATCTCATATATGAGCTATCATCCCTGTTTTTAGATGGGAATAAAACAAACACTGTCCAGTATCAAAGACTAATCTCACTCCAGGGTGATAGCAGGACACCCTATCTAGTCACTCAGAAAAAATCAGGACATTCTGATGTACAGTTTCAAAATAAAAGACCTTTGAAATCTCATATATGAGCTATCATCCCTGTTTTTAGATGAGAATAAAACAATAACTGAACAGTATCAAAAACTCATCTCACTCCAGGGTGATAGCATGACACCCCACCTAGTCACTCAGGGAGAATCAGGACATTCTGATGTAGAGTTTCAAAATAAAAGACCTTTGAAATCTCATATATGAGCTATCATCCCTCTGTATTTAGATAAGAATAAAACAAACACTGTCCAGTATCAAATACTCATTTCCCTTCAGGGTGATAACAGGACACCCCACCTAGTCACTCAGGGAGAATCAGGACTTTCTGATGTACAGTTTCAAAATAATAGACCTTTGAAATCTCTATTGTATGAGATATCATCCCTCTCTGTTTAGATGAGAATAAAACAAAATCTCTCCAGTATCAAAGACTCATCTCACTCCAGGGTGATAGCAGGACACCCCATCTAGTCACTGAGAAAAAAATCAGGACATTCTGATGTAGAGTTTCAAAATAAAATATTTTTGAAATCTCTATTGTATGAGCTATCATCCCTGTTTTTAGATGAGAATAAAACAAAAACTGTCCAGTATCAAAGACTCATCTCACTCCAGGGTGATAGCATGAAACCCCACCTAGTCACTCAGGGAGAATCAGGACATTCTGATTTAGAGTTTCAAAATAAAATACCTTTGAAGTCTCATATATGAGCTATCATCCCTGTTTTTAGATGGGAATAAAACACACACTGTCCAGTATCAAAGACTCATCTCACTCCATGGTGACAGCAGGACACCCCATCTAGTCACTCAGAAAAAATCAGGACATTCTGATCTAGAGTTTCAAAATAAAAGACCTTTGAAATCTCATATATGAGCTATCATCCCTCTGTATTTAGATAAGAATAAAACAAACAATTTCCAGTATCAAATACTCATTTCCCTTCAGGGTGATAACAGGACACCCCACCTAGTCACTCAGGGAGAATCAGGCCTTTCTGATGTAGAGTTTCAAAATAAAAGACCTTTGAAATCTCTATTGCATGAGCTATCATCCCTGTTTTTAGATGAGAATAAAACAACTACTGTCCAATATCAAAGACTCATCTCACCCCAGGGTGATTGCAAGACTCCCCACCTAGTCACTCAGGGAGAATCAGGACATTCTGATGTACAGTTTCAAAATAAAAGACCTTTGAAATCTCTATTGCATGAGCTATCATCCCTGTTTTTAGATGAGAATAAAACAAAAACTGTCCCGTATCAAAGACTCATCTCACTCCACGTTGATAGCAGGACACCCCACCTAGTCACTCAGGGAGAATCAGGACATTCTGATGTAGAGTTTCAAAATAAAATACCTTTGAAATCTCATATATGAGCTATCATCCCTGTTTTTAGATGGGAATAAAACAAACACTGTCCAGTATCAAAGACTTATCTAACTCCATGGTAATAGCAGGACACCCCCATCTAGTCACTCAGAAAAAATCAGGACATTCTGATGAAGAGTTTCAAAATAAAAGATCTTTGAAATCTCATATATGAGCTATCATCCCTCTCTGTTTAGATGAGAATAAAACAAAAACTCTCCAGTATCAAAGACTCATCTCACTCCAGGGTGATAGCAGGACACCCCATCTAGTCACTCAGAAAAAATCAGGACATTCTGATGTAGAGTTTCAAAATAAAATACCTTTGAATTCTCATATATGAGCTATCATCCCATTTTTTAGATGAGAATAAAACAATAACTGTGAAGTATCAAAAACTCATCTCACTCCAGGGTGATAGCATGACACCCCACCTAGTCACTCAGGGAGAATCAGGACATTCTGATGTAGAGTTTCAAAATAAAAGACCTTTGAAATCTCATATATGAGCTATCATCCCTCTGTATTTAGATAAGAATAAAACAAAAACTGTCCAGTATCAAAGACGCATCTCACTCCAGGGTGATAGCAGGACACCCCACATAGTCACTCAGGGAGAATCAGGACATTCTGATTTAGAGTTTCAAAATAAAATACCTTTGAAGTCTCATATATGAGCTATAATCCCTGTTTTTAGATGGGAATAAAACAAATACTGTCCAGTATCAAAGACTCATCTAACTCCATGGTGATAGCAGTACACCCCATCTAGTCCCTCAGAAAAAAACAGGACATTCTGATATAGAGTTTCAAAATAAAAGACCTTTGAAATCTCATATATGAGCTATCATCCCTCTGTATTTAGATAAAAATAAAACAAACACTGTCCCGTATCAAAGACTCATCTCACTCCAGGGTGATAGCAGGACACCCCATCTAGTCACTCAGAAAAAATCAGGACATTCTAATGTAGAGTTTCAAAATAAAATACCTTTGAATTCTCATATATGAGCTATCATCCCATTTTTTAGATGAGAATAAAACAATAACTGTCCAGTATCAAAAACTCATCTCACTCCACGGTGATAGCATGACACCCCACCTAGTCACTCAGGGAGAATCAGGACATTCTGATGTAGAGTTTCAAAATAAAAGACCTTTGAAATCTAATATATGAGCTATCATCCCTCTGTATTTAGATAAGAATAAAACAAACAATGTCCAGTATCAAATACTAATTTCCCTTCAGGGTGATAACAGGACACCCCACCTAGTCACTCAGGGAGAATCAGGACTTTCTGATTTAGAGTTTCAAAATAAAAGACCTTTGAAATCTCTATTGCATGAGCTATCATCCCTGTTTTTAGATGAGAATAAAACAAAAAATGTCCAGTATCAAAGACGCATCTCACTCCAGGGTGATAGCAGGACATCCCACCTAGTCACTCAGGGAGAATCAGGACATTCTGATGTAGAGTTTCAAAATAAAAGACCTTTGAAATCTCATATATGAGCTATCATCCCTCTGTATTTAGATAAGAATAAAACAAATACTGTCCAGTATCAAATACTCATTTCCCTTCAGGGTTATAACAGGACACCCCACCTAGTCACTCAGGGAGAATCAGGACTTTCTGATGTAGAGTTTCAAAATAAAAGACCTTTGAAATCTCTATTGTATGAGCTATCATCCCTGTTTTTAGATGATAATAAAACAAAGACTGTCCAGTATCAAAGACTCATTTCACTCCATGTTGATAGCAGGACACCCTTTCTAGTCACTCCGAAAAAATCAGGACATTCTGATGTAGAGTTTCAAAATAAAATACCTTTGAAGTCTCATATATGAGCTATCATCCCTGTTTTTAGATGAGAATAAAACAAATACTGTCCAATATCAAAAACTCATCTCACTCCAGGGTGATAGCAGGAAAGCCCACCTCATCACTCAGGGAGAATTAGGACTTTCTGATGTACAGTTTCAAAATAAAAGACCTTTGAAATCTCTATTGTATGAGCTATCATCCCTGTTTTTAGATGAGAATAAAACAATAACTGTCCAGTATCAAAGACTCATCTAACTCCATGGTGATAGCAGGACACCCCATCTAGTCACTCAGAAAAAATCAGGACATTCTAATGTAGAGTTTCAAAATAAAAGACCTTTGAAATCTCATATATGAGCTATAATCCCTCTCTGTTTAGATGAGAATAAAACAAAATCTCTCCAGTATCAAAGACTCATCTCACTCCAGGGTGATAGCAGGACACCCCATCTAGTCACTGAGAAAAAATCAGGACATTCTGATGTAGAGTTTCAAAATAAAATATTTTTGAAATCTCTATTGTATTAGCTATCATCCCTGTTTTTAGATGAGAATAAAACAAAAACTGTCCAGTATCAAAGACTCATCTCACTCCAGGGTGATCGCATGAAACCCCACCTAGTCACTCAGGGAGAATCAGGACTTTCTGATGTAGAGTTTCAAAATAAAAGACCTTTGAAATATCTATTGTATGAGCTATCATCCCTGTTTTTAGATGAGAATAAAACAAAGACTGTCCAGTATCAAAGACTCATCTCACTCCATGGTGATAGCAGGACACCCTTTCTAGTCACTCCGAAAAAATCAGGACATTCTGATGTACAGTTTCAAAATAAAATACCTTTGAAGTCTCATATATGAGCTATCATCCCTGTTTTTAGATGAGAATAAAACAAAAACTCTCCAGTATCAAAGACTCATCTCACTCCAGGGTGATAGCAGGACACCCCATCTAGTCACTCAGAAAAAATCAGGACTTTCTGATGTAGAGTTTCAAAATAAAATACCTTTGAATTCTCATATATGAGCTATCATCCCATTTTTTAGATGAGAATAAAACAATAACTGTCCAGTATCAAAAACTCATCTCACTCCAGGGTGATAGCATGACACCCCACCTAGTCACTCAGGGAGAATCAGGACATTCTGATGTAGAGTTTCAAAATAAAAGACCTTTGAAATCTCATATATGAGCTATCATCCCTCTGTATTTAGATAAGAATAAAACAAACACTGTCCAGTATCAAATACTCATTTCCCTTCAGGGTGATAACAGGACACCCCACCTAGTCACTCAGGGAGAATCAGGACTTTCTGATGTAGAGTTTCAAAATAAAAGACCTTTGAAATCTCTATTGCATGAGCTATCATCCCTGTTTTTAGATGAGAATAAAACAAATACTGTCCAATATCAAAGACTCATCTCACTCCAGGGTGATAGCAGGACTCCCCACCCAGTCACTCAGGGAGAATCAGGACATTCTGATGTACAGTTTCAAAATAAAAGACCTTTGATATCTCTATTGCATGAGCTATCATCCCTGTTTTTAGATGAGAATAAAACAAAGACTGTCCCGTATCAAAGACTCATCTCACTCCAGGGTGATAGCAGGACACCCCATCTAGTCACTCAGAAAAAATCAGGACATTCTGATGTAGAGTTTCAAAATAAAATACCTTTGAAATCTCTATTGTATGAGCTATCATCCCTGTTTTTAGATGAGAATAAAACAAAAAATGTCCAGTATCAAAGACGCATCTCACTCCAGGGTGATAGCAGGACATCCCACCTAGTCACTCAGGGAGAATCAGGACATTCTGATGTAGAGTTTCAAAATAAAATACCTTTGAAATCTCATATATGAGCTATAATCCCTCTCTGTTTAGATGAGAATAAAACAAAAACTCTCAAGTATCAAAGACTGATCTCACTCCAGGGTAATAGCAGGACACGCCACATAGTCACTCAGAAAAAATCAGGACATTCTGATGTACAGTTTCAAAATAAAATACCTTTGAAATCTCTATTGTATGAGCTATCATCCCTATTTTTAGATGATAATAAAACAAAGACTGTCCAGTATCAAAGACGCATCTCACTCCAGGGTGATAGCAGGACACCCCACCTAGTCACTCAGAAAAAATCAGGACATTCTGATGTAGAGTTTCAAAATAAAATACCTTTGAAGTCTCATATATGAGCTATCATCCCTGTTTTTAGATGAGAATAAAACAAATACTGTCCAATATCAAAAACTCATCTCACTCCAGGGTGATAGCAGGAAAGCCCACCTCGTCACTCAGGGAGAATTAGGACTTTCTGATGTACAGTTTCAAAATAAAAGACCTTTGAAATCTCTATTGTATGAGCTATCATCCCTGTTTTTAGATGAGAATAAAACAATAACTGTCCAGTATCAAAGACTCATCTAACTCCATGGTGATAGCAGGACACCCCATCTAGTCACTCAGAAAAAATCAGGACATTCTAATGTAGAGTTTCAAAATAAAAGACCTTTGAAATCTCATATATGAGCTATAATCCCTCTCTGTTTAGATGAGAATAAAACAAAATCTCTCCAGTATCAAAGACTCATCTCACTCCAGGGTGATAGCAGGACACCCCATCTAGTCACTGAGAAAAAATCAGGACATTCTGATGTAGAGTTTCAAAATAAAATATTTTTGAAATCTCTATTGTATTAGCTATCATCCCTGTTTTTAGATGAGAATAAAACAAAAACTGTCCAGTATCAAAGACTCATCTCACTCCAGGGTGATCGCATGAAACCCCACCTAGTCACTCAGGGAGAATCAGGACTTTCTGATGTAGAGTTTCAAAATAAAAGACCTTTGAAATATCTATTGTATGAGCTATCATCCCTGTTTTTAGATGAGAATAAAACAAAGACTCTCCAGTATCAAAGACTCATCTCACTCCAGGGTGATAGCAGGACACCCCATCTAGTCACTCAGAAAAAATCAGGACTTTCTGATGCAGAGTTTCAAAATAAAATACCTTTGAATTCTCATATATGAGCTATCATCCCATTTTTTAGATGAGAATAAAACAATAACTGTCCAGTATCAAAAACTCATCTCACTCCAGGGTGATAGCATGACACCCCACCTAGTCACTCAGGGAGAATCAGGACATTCTGATGTAGAGTTTCAAAATAAAAGAACTTTGAAATCTCATATATGAGCTATCATCCCTCTGTATTTAGATAAGAATAAAACAAACACTGTCCAGTATCAAATACTCATTTCCCTTCAGGGTGATAACAGGACACCCCACCTAGTCACTCAGGGAGAATCAGGACTTTCTGATGTAGAGTTTCAAAATAAAAGACCTTTGAAATCTCTATTGCATGAGCTATCATCCCTGTTTTTAGATGAGAATAAAACAAATACTGTCCAATATCAAAGACTCATCTCACTCCAGGGTGATAGCAGGACTCCCCACCCAGTCACTCAGGGAGAATCAGGACATTCTGATGTACAGTTTCAAAATAAAAGACCTTTGATATCTCTATTGCATGAGCTATCATCCCTGTTTTTAGATGAGAATAAAACAAAGACTGTCCCGTATCAAAGACTCATCTCACTCCAGGGTGATAGCAGGACACCCCATCTAGTCACTCAGAAAAAATCAGGACATTCTGATGTAGAGTTTCAAAATAAAATACCTTTGAAATCTCTATTGTATGAGCTATCATCCCTGTTTTTAGATGAGAATAAAACAAAAAATGTCCAGTATCAAAGACGCATCTCACTCCAGGGTGATAGCAGGACACCCCACCTAGTCACTCAGAAAAAATCAGGACATTCTGATTTAGAGTTTCAAAATAAAATACCTTTGAATTCTCATATATGAGCTATCATCCCATTTTTTAGATGAGAATAAAACAATAACTGTCCAGTATCAAAAACTCATCTCACTCCAGGGTGATAGCATGACACCCCACCTAGTCACTCAGGGAGAATCAGGACATTCTGATGTAGAGTTTCAAAATAAAAGACCTTTGGAATCTCATATATGAGCTATCATCCCTCTGTATTTAGATAAGAATAAAACAAACACTGTCCAGTATCAAATACTCATTTCCCTTCAGGGTGATAACAGGACACCCCACCCAGTCACTCAGGGAGAATCTGGACTTTCTGATGTAGAGTTTCAAAATAAAAGACCTTTGAAATCTCTATTGCATGAGCTATCATCCCTGTTTTTAGATGAGAATAAAACAAATACTGTCCAATATCAAAGACTCATCTCACTCCAGGGTGATAGCAGGACTCCCCACCTAGTCACTCAGGGAGAATCAGGACATTCTGATGTAGAGTTTCAAAATAAAAGACCTTTGAAATCTCTATTGCATGAGCTATCATCCCTGTTTTTAGATGAGAATAATACAAAGACTGTCCAGTATCAAAGACGCATCTCACTCCAGGGTGATAGCAGGACATCCCACCTAGTCACTCAGGGAGAATCAGGACATTCTGATGTAGAGTTTCAAAATAAAATACCTTTGAAATCTCATATATGAGCTATCATCCCTGTTTTTAGATGGGAATAAAACAAACACTTTCCAGTATCAAAGACTCATCCAACTCCATGGTGATAGCAGGACACCCTTTCTAGTCACTCCGAAAAAATCAGGACATTCTGATATAGAGTTTCAAAATAAAATACCTTTGAAATCTCATATATGAGCTATCATCCCTGTTTTTAGATGGGAATAAAACAAACACTTTCCAGTATCAAAGACTCATCCAACTCCATGGTGATAGCAGGACACCCTTTCTAGTCACTCCGAAAAAATCAGGACATTCTGATATAGAGTTTCAAAATAAAATACCTTTGAAGTCTCATATATGAGCTATCATCCCTGTTTTTAGATGAGAATAAAACAAATACTGTCCAATATCAAAAACTCATCTCACTACAGGGTGATAGCAGGAAAGCCCACCTAGTCACTCAGGGAGAATCAGGACATTCTGATGTACAGTTTCAAAATAAAAGACCTTTGAAATCTCTATTGCATGAGCTATCATCCCTGTTTTTAGATGAGAATAAAACAAAAACTGTCCAGTATCAAAGACTCATCTAACTCCAGGGTGATAGCAGGACACCCCATCTAGTCACTCAGAAAAAATCAGGACATTCTGATGTACAGTTTCAAAATAAAATACCTTTGAAGTCTCATATATGAGCTATCATCCCTGTTTTTAGATGAGAATAAAACAATAACTGTCCAATATCAAAGACTCATCAAACTCCAGGGTGATAACAGGACACCCCACCTAGTCACTCAGAAAAAATCAGGACATTCTGATGTAGAGTTTCAAAATAAAAGTCCTTTGAAATCTCATATATGAGCTATCATCCCTCTGTATTTAGATAAGAATAAAACAAACACTGTCCAGTATCAAATACTCATTTCCCTTCAGGGTGATAACAGGACACCCCACCTAGTCACTCAGGGAGAATTAGGACTTTCTGATGTACAGTTTAAAAATAAAAGACCTTTGAAATCTCTATTGTATGAGCTATCATCCCTGTTTTTAGATGAGAATAAAACAATAACTGTCCAGTATCAAAGACTCATCTAACTCCATGGTGATAGCAAGACACCCCATCTAGTCACTCAGAAAAAATCAGGACATTCTAATGTAGAGTTTCAAAATAAAAGACCTTTGAAATCTCATATATGAGCTATCATCCCTCTCTGTTTAGATGAGAATAAAACAAAATCTCTCAAGTATCAAAGACTCATCTCACTCCAGGGTGATAGCAGGACACCCCATCTAGTCACTGAGAAAAAATCAGGACATTCTGATGTAGAGTTTCAAAATAAAATATTTTTGAAATCTCTATTGTATTAGCTATCATCCCTGTTTTTAGATGAGAATAAAACAAAAACTGTCCAGTATCAAAGACTCATCTCACTCCATGGTGATAGCAGGACACCCCCATCTAGTCACTCAGAAAAAATCAGGACATTCTGATGTAGAGTTTCAAAATAAAAGACCTTTGAAATCTCATATATGAGCTATCATCCCTGTTTTTAGATGGGAATAAAACAAACACTGTCCAGTATCAAAGACTCATCTCACTCCATGGTGATAGCAGGACACCCTTTCTAGTCACTCCGAAAAAATCAGGACATTCTGATGTACAGTTTCAAAATAAAATACCTTTGAAGTCTCATATATGAGCTATCATCCCTGTTTTTAGATGAGAATAAAACAAAAACTCTCCAGTATCAAAGACTCATCTCACTCCAGGGTGATAGCAGGACACCCCATCTAGTCACTCAGAAAAAATCAGGACTTTCTGATGTAGAGTTTCAAAATAAAATACCTTTGAATTCTCATATATGAGCTATCATCCCATTTTTTAGATGAGAATAAAACAATAACTGTCCAGTATCAAAAACTCATCTCACTCCAGGGTGATAGCATGACACCCCACCTAGTCACTCAGGGAGAATCAGGACATTCTGATGTAGAGTTTCAAAATAAAAGAACTTTGAAATCTCATATATGAGCTATCATCCCTCTGTATTTAGATAAGAATAAAACAAACACTGTCCAGTATCAAATACTCATTTCCCTTCAGGGTGATAACAGGACACCCCACCTAGTCACTCAGGGAGAATCAGGACTTTCTGATGTAGAGTTTCAAAATAAAAGACCTTTGAAATCTCTATTGCATGAGCTATCATCCCTGTTTTTAGATGAGAATAAAACAAATACTGTCCAATATCAAAGACTCATCTCACTCCAGGGTGATAGCAGGACTCCCCACCCAGTCACTCAGGGAGAATCAGGACATTCTGATGTACAGTTTCAAAATAAAAGACCTTTGATATCTCTATTGCATGAGCTATCATCCCTGTTTTTAGATGAGAATAAAACAAAGACTGTCCCGTATCAAAGACTCATCTCACTCCAGGGTGATAGCAGGACACCCCATCTAGTCACTCAGAAAAAATCAGGACATTCTGATGTAGAGTTTCAAAATAAAATACCTTTGAAATCTCTATTGTATGAGCTATCATCCCTGTTTTTAGATGAGAATAAAACAAAAAATGTCCAGTGTCAAAGACGCATCTCACTCCAGGGTGATAGCAGGACACCCCACCTAGTCACTCAGAAAAAATCAGGACATTCTGATTTAGAGTTTCAAAATAAAATACCTTTGAATTCTCATATATGAGCTATCATCCCATTTTTTAGATGAGAATAAAACAATAACTGTCCAGTATCAAAAACTCATCTCACTCCAGGGTGATAGCATGACACCCCACCTAGTCACTCAGGGAGAATCAGGACATTCTGATGTAGAGTTTCAAAATAAAAGACCTTTGGAATCTCATATATGAGCTATCATCCCTCTGTATTTAGATAAGAATAAAACAAACACTGTCCAGTATCAAATACTCATTTCCCTTCAGGGTGATAACAGGACACCCCACCCAGTCACTCAGGGAGAATCTGGACTTTCTGATGTAGAGTTTCAAAATAAAAGACCTTTGAAATCTCTATTGCATGAGCTATCATCCCTGTTTTTAGATGAGAATAAAACAAATACTGTCCAATATCAAAGACTCATCTCACTCCAGGGTGATAGCAGGACTCCCCACCTAGTCACTCAGGGAGAATCAGGACATTCTGATGTAGAGTTTCAAAATAAAAGACCTTTGAAATCTCTATTGCATGAGCTATCATCCCTGTTTTTAGATGAGAATAATACAAAGACTGTCCAGTATCAAAGACGCATCTCACTCCAGGGTGATAGCAGGACATCCCACCTAGTCACTCAGGGAGAATCAGGACATTCTGATGTAGAGTTTCAAAATAAAATACCTTTGAAATCTCATATATGAGCTATCATCCCTGTTTTTAGATGGGAATAAAACAAACACTTTCCAGTATCAAAGACTCATCCAACTCCATGGTGATAGCAGGACACCCTTTCTAGTCACTCCGAAAAAATCAGGACATTCTGATATAGAGTTTCAAAATAAAATACCTTTGAAATCTCATATATGAGCTATCATCCCTGTTTTTAGATGGGAATAAAACAAACACTTTCCAGTATCAAATACTCATTTCCCTTCAGGGTGATAACAGGACACCCCACCTAGTCACTCAGGGAGAATTAGGACTTTCTGATGTACAGTTTAAAAATAAAAGACCTTTGAAATCTCTATTGTATGAGCTATCATCCCTGTTTTTAGATGAGAATAAAACAATAACTGTCCAGTATCAAAGACTCATCTAACTCCATGGTGATAGCAAGACACCCCATCTAGTCACTCAGAAAAAATCAGGACATTCTAATGTAGAGTTTCAAAATAAAAGACCTTTGAAATCTCATATATGAGCTATCATCCCTCTCTGTTTAGATGAGAATAAAACAAAATCTCTCAAGTATCAAAGACTCATCTCACTCCAGGGTGATAGCAGGACACCCCATCTAGTCACTGAGAAAAAATCAGGACATTCTGATGTAGAGTTTCAAAATAAAATATTTTTGAAATCTCTATTGTATTAGCTATCATCCCTGTTTTTAGATGAGAATAAAACAAAAACTGTCCAGTATCAAAGACTCATCTCACTCCATGGTGATAGCAGGACACCCCCATCTAGTCACTCAGAAAAAATCAGGACATTCTGATGTAGAGTTTCAAAATAAAAGACCTTTGAAATCTCATATATGAGCTATCATCCCTGTTTTTAGATGGGAATAAAACAAACACTGTCCAGTATCAAAGACTCATCTAACTCCATGGTGATAGCAGGACACCCCATCTAGTCACTCAGAAAAAATCAGGACATTCTGATGTAGAGTTTCAAAATAAAAGACCTTTGAAATCTCATATATGAGCTATCATCCCTCTCTGTTTAGATGAGAATAAAACAAAATATCTCCAGTATCAAAGACTCATCTCACTCCAGGGTGATAGCAGGACACCCCATCTAGTCACTGAGAAAAAATCAGGACATTCTGATGTAGAGTTTCAAAATAAAATATTTTTGAAATCTCTATTGTATTAGCTATCATCCCTGTTTTTAGATGAGAATAAAACTAAAACTGTCCAGTATCAAAGACTCATCTCACTCCAGGGTGATAGCATGAAACCCCACCTAGTCACTCAGGGAGAATCAGGACTTTCTGATGTAGAGTTTCAAAATAAAAGACCTTTGAAATATCTATTGTATGAGCTATCATCCCTGTTTTTAGATGAGAATAAAACAAAGAATGTCCAGTATCAAAGACTCATCTCACTCCATGGTGATAGCAGGACACCCTTTCTAGTCACTCCGAAAAAATCAGGACATTCTGATGTAGAGTTTCAAAATAAAATACCTTTGAAGTCTCATATATGAGCTATCATCCCTGTTTTTAGATGAGAATAAAACAAATACTGTCCAATATCAAAAACTCATCTCACTCCAGGATGATAGCAGGAAACCCCACCTAGTCACTCAGGGAGAATCAGGATATTCTGATGTACAGTTTCAAAATAAAAGACCTTTGAAATCTCTATTGCATGAGCTATCATCCCTGTTTTTAGATGAGAATAAAACAAAAACTGTCAAGTATCAAATACTCATCTCACTCCAGGGTGATAGCAGGACACCCCATCTAGTCACTCAGAAAAAATCAGGACATTCTGATGTACAGTTTCAAAATAAAATACCTTTGAAATCTCATATATGAGCTATCATCCCTGTTTTTAGATGAGAATAAAAGAAATACTGTCCAATATCAAAAACTCATCTCACTCCAGGGTGATAGCAGGAAACCCCACCTAGTCACACCTAGTCACAGAGGCTGTGTTTTGCCCTTAAAAGTGACTTTTAATGGTGTTTTTGACATTTAAATGATGGGTCTTATCGTTCTCCAGGGTCCCCGAAACAATGCAACTAGTCTGGAGCTCGCGGGGGTCCCGCAAATGCTTTAATCACACTTTTGTCCATTTGCCTATCAGTTTGTTAACGAAGTGGACAGAAGCTTTTTTTGCCCTTAAAAGTGACTTTTAATGGTGTTTTTGGCATTTAAATGATGGGTATTATCATTCTCCAGGGTCCCCGACACAATGCACATAGTCTGGAGCTCGCGGGGGTCCCGCAAATACTTTAATCACACTTTTGTCCATTTGCCTATCAGTTTGTTAACGAAGTGGACAGAGGCTGTTTTTTGCCCTTAAAAGTGACTTTTAATGGTGTTTTTTGTATTTAAATGATGGGTCTTATCATTGCGGAGGGTCCCCGACACAATGCAACTAGTCTGGAGCTCGCTGGGGTCCCGCAAATGCTTTAATCACACTTTTGTCCATTTGCCTATCAGTTTGTTAACGAAGTGGACAGAGGCTGTTTTTTGCCCTTAAAAGTGACTTTTAATGGTGTTTTTTGTATTTAAATGATGGGTCTTATCGTTCTCCAGGGTCCCCGACACAATGCAACTAGTCTGGAGCTCGCTGGGGTCCCACAAATGCTTTAATCACACTTTTGTCCATTTGCCTATCAGTTTGTTAACGAAGTGGACAGAGGCTGTTTTTCGCCCCTAAAAGTGACTTTTAATGGTGTTTTTTGTATTTAAATGATGGGTCTTATCATTCTCCAGGGTCCCCGACACAATGCACATAGTCTGGAGCTCGCGGGGGTCCCGCAAATGCTTTAATCACACTTTTGTCCATTTGCCTATCAGTTTGTTAACGAAGTGGACAGAGGCTGTTTTTCGCCCCTAAAAGTGACTTTTAATGGTGTTTTTTGTATTTAAATGATGGGTCTTATCATTTTCCAGGGTCCCCGACACAATGCAACTTGTCTGGAGCTCGCTGGGGTCCCGCAAAATGCTTTAATCACACTTTTGTCCATTTGCCTATCAGTTTGTTAACGAAGTGGACAGAGGCTGTTTTTCGCCCCTAAAAGTGACTTTTAATGGTGTTTTTTGTATTTAAATGATGGGTCTTATCATTCTCCAGGGTCCCCGACACAATGCACATGGTCTGGAGCTCGCTGGGGTCCCGCAAATGCTTTAATCACACTTTTGTCCATTTGCCTATCAGTTTGTTAACGAAGTTGAAAGAGGCTGTTTTTTGCCCCTAAAAGTGACTTTTAATGGTGGGTTTTGCATTTAAATGATGGGTCTTATCATTGCGGAGGGTCCCCGACACAATGCAACTAGTCTGGAGCTCGCTGGGGTCCCGCAAATGCTTTAATCACACTTTTGTCCATTTGCCTATCAGTTTGTTAACGAAGTGGACAGAGGCTGTTTTTTGCCCTTAAAAGTGACTTTTAATGGTGTTTTTTGTATTTAAATGATGGGTCTTATCGTTCTCCAGGGTCCCCGACACAATGCAACTAGTCTGGAGCTCGCTGGGGTCCTGCAAATGCTTTAATCACACTTTTGTCCATTTGCCTATCAGTTTGTTAACGAAGTGGACAGAGGCTGTTTTTCGCCCCTAAAAGTGACTTTTAATGGTGTTTTTTGTATTTAAATGATGGGTCTTATCATTCTCCAGGGTCCCCGACACAATGCATATAGTCTGGAGCTCGCGGGGGTCCCGCAAATGCTTTAATCACACTTTTGTCCATTTGCCTATCCGTTTGTTAACGAAGTGGACAGAGGCTGTTTTTCGCCCCTAAAAGTGACTTTTAATGGTGTTTTTTGTATTTAAATGATGGGTCTTATCATTCTCCAGGGTCCCCGACACAATGCACATAGTCTGGAGCTCGCTGGAGTCCCGCAAATGCTTTAATCACACTTTTGTCCATTTGCCTATCAGTTTGTTAACGAAGTGGAAAGAGGCTGTTTTTTGCCCCTAAAAGTGACTTTTAATGGTGGGTTTTGCATTTAAATGATGGGTCTTATCATTCTCCAGGGTCCCCGACACAATGCACATGGTCTGGAGCTCGCTGGGGTCCCGCAAATGCTTTAATCAGGCGTTTTAACACTTTTCCCCACGAAAATGATTTTTAATCATTTTTTGGGGGCTATATAAATCAAATTACATGGGAGAGGGGATCTGAGAAGGGGAGAAGGGGCTCAATTGTTCGGCGCTTCGGGACGAAGCGCCGAACACTTTTCCCCTCCCCCGTTGCAAGGTACAACGGAGAGGGGAATCCAGACTTCCCCTCCTCCGTTGTAAAAAAACGTTCATGTTTTACAAGCTACCTTCTGCACGAAATCGGAAACCCGGTTTTTGAGAGGACTCAGAAAAAAAACGGCTGTGTAACTTCATGGAGGAATTCATCCGCTGTATGTGCACTTTGGCTCGGATACATTTTGTTGCCTGGAGACCCCCCAGCATGGTTCTTACCAAACTTAAAGTTTTTGAACTGGGCTCTGGAGGAAGGTGAGGGGAGTTGACAGGGGACTTTACCCGCCTTATGGGGCACTATTCTCGGATACATTTCAACACTTTTAGCCCTTTTTGATGGTTCTCCAAAAAATAACTCTGACTTTTTCAGAGTGTGGAGGAAGGTAAGGGGAGTTGACAGGGGACTTTATCCGCCTTATGGGGCCGTATTCTCGGATACATTTCAACACTTTTAGCCCTTTTTGATGGTTCTCCAAAAAATAACTCTGACTTTTTCAGAGTGTGGAAGAAGGTAAGGGGAGTTGACAGGGGACTTTGTCCGCCTTATGGGGCACTATTCTCGGATACATTTCAACACTTTTAGCCCTTTTTGATGGTTCTCCAAAAAATAACTCTGACTTTTTCAGAGTGTGGAAGAAGGTAAGGGGAGTTGACAGGGGACTTTATCCGCCTTATGGGGCACTATTCTCGTATACATTTTTTCATTTTCACCCATTTTTTATGGAACTCCAAAAAGACAAGTTAGTCTTTTTTTTCCCCCTTCCTCTTCTGATTTCTCACTGATCGAATGGCAAACGCGACCCGCCATCGGAGGGCCTCCGCCGGCCCGGCCTCGTGCCGGTGCTCTGGCGGTCGGTTCCTCCGAACTGCGGGTTCGACTCTGATGGCCGGGAGGGACGAGGGAAACGTCGGGGGGGTCTGCTGGAGGCTCCTGCTGGAGTCTTGCGTTCACTGGGACCTGGCTCGAAAAACTCGAAACCCTGACTCCAGTGCGGTGTTGCGGCCATGCGCCTCCGGGTACCAGACTCCCCTGCCTCCTCCGTGTTGCGTGGGCTGCGTGGGGGTAACCCTGCGTGTCCGTTACCCTGCGTGTCTCTTACCTCCCAGGCCGACCGATATGAAGCGTTTCCAAGACGAACCGTCTGACTCAGGGGTCCCACCACAGGTTCCGTAGCGGGGTGGAAGTTCCACCTCCCCACTATTCCGCGGAATGCAAGACAAACACCTGTTTCTCTCATCCTCCACTCTGGCATAGCGGCCTTAGTCGGCTGCGGCATTCAGCAATTGGCCTTGCTCCGGGCACAGGACCCTACTTCATCAAACTACCTGTTTGATCCTGCGTAACAACCACATATATGCTTGTCTGCAAAGACATTGATCGAATGGCAAACGTGACCCGCCATCGGAAGGCCTCTGCCGGCCTGCTTCGTGCCGGTGCTCTGGCGGTCGGTTCCTCCGAACTGCGGGTTCGACTCTGATGGCCGGGAGGGACGAGGGAAACGTCGGGGGGGTCTGCTGGAGGCTCCTGCTGGAGTCTTGCGTTCACTGGGACCTGGCTCGAAAATCTACCTGTTTGATCCTGCGTAACAACCACATATATGCTTGTCTGCAAAGACATTGATCGAATGGCAAACGTGACCCGCCATCGGAAGGCCTCCGCCGGCCCGGCTTCGTGCCGGTGCTCTGGCGGTCGGTTCCTCCGAACTGCGGGTTCGACTCTGATGGCCGGGAGGGATGAGGGAAACGTCGGGGGGGTCTGCTGGAGGCTCCTGCTGGAGTCTTGCGTTCACTGGGACCTGGCTCGAAAAACTACCTGTTTGATCCTGCGTAACAACCACATATATGCTTGTCTGCAAAGACATTGATCGAATGGCAAACGTGACCCGCCATCGGAAGGCCTCCGCCGGCCCGGCTTCTTGCCGGTGCTCTGGCGGTCGGTTCCTCCGAACTGCGGGTTCGACTCTGATGGCCGGGAGGGACGAGGGTTAGGGAATGTTCCGGTATTTGGACAACATTAACATGGGATCACTCCGGTCAATGTACGTACTTCGTCTCACTGGAATATTAATGGCCAGATTGAATACAACATCGACCCAAATTCTCCGGTCAATGACAGGAGAGTTTTGAAAGTGACAAAACACTGTTCCACACATTTAAAAACACTTATTCAATGTTTACCCAGGATCCATGCACCTTTCCTGGCTTGTAAAATGTGGTGATGCGCCCTGGAGGTAGCGGGCATGCTCTGTGCGTGGTGCTGAACCCCAGCCTGTCTATGTGGAATACAAAAACAAACAAAGACAAACACCTTTAAGGTCACCAGGGTCGTGAGGTTCTGGTTCTGGCGGTGTGCATGGAGGGGTTTGACCTGGCTCCCCGACACAATGCACATAGTCTGGAGCAGCGGAGCAGCTGCTGGGCCGTGTTCCCCCTTCTGTCCATTTGCCTATCAGTTTGTTAACGAAGTGGACAGAGGCTGTTTTTCGCCCTTAAAAGTGACTTTTAATTGTGTTTTTTGTATTTAAATGATGGGTCTTATCGTTCTCCAGGGTCCCCGACACAATGCAACTAGTCTGGAGCTCGCTGGGGTCCCGCAAATGCTTTAATCACACTTTTGTCCATTTGCCTACCAGTTTGTTAACGAAGTGGACAGAGGCTGTTTTTCGCCCCTAAAAGTGACTTTTAATGGTGTTTTTTGTATTTAAATGATGGGTCTTATCATTGCGGAGGGTCCCCGAAACAATGCAACTAGTCTGGAGCTCGCTGGGGTCCCGCAAATGCTTTAATCACACTTTTGTCCATTTGCCTATCAGTTTGTTAACGAAGTGGACAGAGGCTGTTTTTCGCCCCTAAAAGTGACTTTTAATGGTGTTTTTTGTATTTAAATGATGGGTCTTATCATTGCGGAGGGTCCCCGAAACAATGCAACTAGTCTGGAGCTCGCTGGGGTCCCACAAATGCTTTAATCACACTTTTGTCCATTTGCCTATCAGTTTATTAACGAAGTGGACAGAGGCTGTTTTTCGCCCCTAAAAGTGACTTTTAATGGTGTTTTTTGTATTTAAATGATGGGTCTTATCATTGCGGAGGGTCCCCGAAACAATGCAACTAGTCTGGAGCTCGCTGGGGTCCCGCAAATGCTTTAATCACACTTTTGTCCATTTGCCTATCAGTTTGTTAACGAAGTGGACAGAGGCTGTTTTTCGCCCCTAAAAGTGACTTTTAATGGTGTTTTTTGTATTTAAATGATGGGTCTTATCATTGCGGAGGGTCCCCGAAACAATGCAACTAGTCTGGAGCTCGCTGGGGTCCCGCAAATGCTTTAATCACACTTTTGTCCATTTGCCTATCAGTTTGTTAACGAAGTGGACAGAGGCTGTTTTTCGCCCCTAAAAGTGACTTTTAATGGTGTTTTTTGTATTTAAATGATGGGTCTTATCATTCTCCAGGGTCCCCGACACAATGCACATGGTCTGGAGCTCGCTGGGGTCCCGCAAATGCTTTAATCAGGCGTTTTAACACTTTTCCCCACGAAAATGATTTTTAATCATTTTTTGGGGGCTATATAAATCACATTTCGGTTAATGCCGAGCACAATCGTACCTTTTACTATTTTAATGTATTTGCATGATATATCTTTGGGCTATAAAAGCGACATATTTGGATGACTTTGTCAGTTTATGGAGCTTATCCCACAAATCCCGGATGATCCGGGCCAAATTTGGGAGCTCATAGGCAGCCTGCCATAGGCCCCCACTCGTGGAAAGAAAAAAAAATGAAAGAAAACGGTAAATTATATGTTAAAATAATCAAAAAAGGAACTTTTAAAATTACATGGGAGAGGGGATCTGAGAAGGGGAGAAGGGGCTCAAGTGTTCGGCGCTTCGGGACGAAGCGCCGAACACTTTTCCCCTCCCCCGTTGCAAGGTACAACGGAGAGGGGAATCCAGACTTCCCCTCCTCCGTTGTAAAAAATCGTTCATGTTTTACAAGCTACCTTCTGCACGAAATCGGAAACCCGGCCTCGTGCCGGTGCTCTGGCGGTCGGTTCCTCCGAACTGCGGGTTCGACTCTGATGGCCGGGAAGGACGAGGGAAACGTCGGGGGGGTCTGCTGGAGGCTCCTGCTGGAGTCTTGCGTTCACTGGGACCTGGCTCGAAAAACTCGAAACCCTGACTCCAGTGCGGTGTTGCGGCCATGCGCCTCCGGGTACCAGACTCCCCTGCCTCCTCCGTGTTTCGTGGGCTGCGTGGGGGTAACCCTGCGTGTCCGTTACCCTGCGTGTCTCTTACCTCCCAGGCCGACCGATATGAAGCGTTTCCAAGACGAACCGTCTGACTCAGGGGTCCCACCACAGGTTCCGTAGCGGGGTGGAAGTTCCACCTCCCCACTTTGCCGCGGAATGCAAGACAAACACCTGTTTCTCTCATCCTCCACTCTGGCATAGCGGCCTTAGTCGGCTGCGGCATTCAGCAATTGGCCTTGCTCCGGGCACAGGACCCTACTTCATCAAAGTACCTGTTTGATCCTGCGTAACAACCACATATATGCTTGTCTGCAAAGACATTGATCGAATGGCAAACGTGACCCGCCATCGGAAGGCCTCCGCCGGCCCGGCTTCGTGCCGGTGCTCTGGCGGTCGGTTCCTCCGAACTGCGGGTTCGACTCTGCTCCTGGGAGCGCATATGCTTGTCTGCAAAGAGGGACATGCCTGGTCCCGCCCAGGTGTTCTTCTACGGCTAGTGTCCAGCCAGCTGCGGTATCATCAAATTTGACCCGCCATCGGAGGGCCTCCTCCCCGGGTCCAGCTTCCGGTGCTTGGCGGTCGGTTCATCCAAACTGCGGGTTTGACTCTGCTCCTGGGAGCGCATATGCTTGTCTGCAAAGAGGGACATGCCTGGTCCCGCCCAGGTGTTCTTCTACGGCTAGTGTCCAGCCAGCTGCGGTATCATCAAATTTGACCCGCCATCGGAGGGCCTCCTCCCCGGGTCCAGCTTCCGGTGCTTGGCGGTCGGTTCATCCAAACTACGGGTAATCCTGGAGCGGACAAAGATATGTGTATTTGCCTGAAGGATGGAAATAAACAAAGAATGATATTTTACAGGACATGATGGATATGTGTTTTTTCCAGGCTTTTTGGAAATAAACCAAATGTGATTTTGCAGTGTATTATATAGCTCATTTTACCCATGTGATGTTGTGCAGTACATTACTGAGCTCATTTAACGATATGGTCTACCAGGTGAAGTGGGATGCTGCCATGTCCCAACTGGTCTCCGGAGGAATATAAGGAGAGTTGACAGGGGACTCTGCCCAGTGCTCATGAACCAAATGAGGGGTGTGTTAGAAGGGAAAGGCTCTGGCTGTTTCTGCAGCCTCTGCATCTACCTTCTCTCCCCACCCCGATACCAGAGCGTGCCTGCTGTAAAAGGCAGGTGCACGGGCTCTCACTGCCACTAACTCTGAGCCTGGCTCCCGAGCAGCACGTTCTCCCCGGCAGTCCGCCAGCAGATGAAAAACACCCACCTCTCCGCCTCTTCCGAGGGACGAGGGAACCGCGCGGGGGGGGTCTGCTGGAGGTTCCTGCCGGGTGCTCCGTACTGCGTTTCACCGGGACCTGGCTCGAAAAACTCGGAACTCTGACTCCAGTGCGGTGTGGCGGTCTCGCCCTGGCCGTCCACCATGCGCCTCCGGGTACCTGACTCCTCCCGGGGCAGGTGCGAGGGGTTCAATGCACCAAATGAGGGGTGTGTTAGAGGGGAAAGGCTCTGGCTGTTTCTGCAGCCTCTGCATCTACCTTCTCTCCCCACCCCGATACCAGAGCGTGCCTGCTGTAAAAGGCAGGTGCACGGGCTCTCACTGCCACTAACTCTGAGCCTGGCTCCCGAGCAGCACGTTCTCCCCGGCAGTCCGCCAGCAGATGAAAAACACCCACCTCTCCGCCTCTTCCGAGGGACGAGGGAACCGCGCGGGGGGGTCTGCTGGAGGTTCCTGCCGGGTGCTCCGTACTGCGTTTCACCGGGACCTGGCTCGAAAAACTCGGAACTCTGACTCCAGTGCGGTGTGGCGGTCTCGCCCTGGCCGTCCACCGTGCGCCTCCGGGTACCTGACTCCTCCGGGGGCAGGTGCGAGGGGTTCAATGCACCAAATGAGGGGTGTGTTAGAGGGGAAAGGCTCTGGCTGTTTCTGCAGCCTCTGCATCTACCTTCTCTCCCCACCCCGATACCAGAGCGTGCCTGCTGTAAAAGGCAGGTGCACTGGCTCTCACTGCCACTGCCACTAACTCTGAGCCTGGCTCCCGAGCAGCACGTTCTCCCCGGCAGTCCGCCAGCAGATGAAAAACACCCACCTCTCCGCCTCTTCCGAGGGACGAGGGAACCGCGCGGGGGGGTCTGCTGGAGGTTCATGCCGGGTGCTCCGTACTGCGTTTCACCGGGACCTGGCTCGAAAAACTCAGAACTCAGTGCGGTGTGGCGGTCTCGCCCTGGCCGTCCACCGTGCGCCTCCGGGTACCTGACTCCTCCGGGGGCAGGTGCGAGGGGTTCAATGCACCAAATGAGGGGTGTGTTAGAGGGGAAAGGCTCTGGCTGTTTCTGCAGCCTCTGCTTCTACCTTCTCTCCCCACCCCTATTTAGGCGCAATGGATGTCCACTTGCGGGAGACGACAGACAGTGGTGCGGTTAGCCAAAGTGACAATGGATGTCCACTTGCGGGAGACGACAGACAGTGGTGCGGTTAGCCAAAGTGACAGACCTAATGTTAGACCAATTTACAGGCAATGGACGTCCACTCTCGGGAGAGAGACCTCCAGCATGTGTCCCTGACATGGAGACTCTGTTTATTTCACTCATCCAGGACAGAGACCGGGGAAATCTCCTCTCTGTGGCCCCTCCAAGACCCCCAAAGGACGGACCACAGACCTCCAGCATGTGTCCCTGACATGGGCACCTCCATAACCTTGCACACCGTGAGTCCCCGGACTCCCGGACTTAAGCACTCCCCCACGGACTAAACCCAGATGTTCACACCCTACAGAACTCCATGCCCCTGGTTAACCTAAAGGGGGTGGATTTTGCGGTGCTTTACCGTCGGCACATCGGTATCCATATTCGGCCTTATTCACGGCACCACCACCCCTTCTGTGGAGGATATTCTCATGCTCCTGGTAACCCTTTAAATAGTCTGATACTGTCAGGGCTCATCACCGCACTTTACAAGCCATAAATAATGTTTAAATGGTCGGGGAAAGTGTTTTTAAACGTCTGGAAGAGAGTTGTAGCCTGTCATTTTGCAGGATATCATTTAACATGTAACCTCTCCTGGAAATGCACAGAATATGTCCATTTCCAGGAGAGGTTCCATGTTAAATTATATCCTGCAAAATGACAGGCTATAAGCCAGGAAAAAGTGTTTGAAAGGCGGGGAAAAGTTGTTTAAAATAGTCGGAAAAGTGTTTTTAAACGTCTGGAAGAGAGTTGTTGCCTGTCATTTTGCAGGATATAATTTAACATGGAACCTCTCCTGGAAATGCGCAGAGTATGTCCATTTCCAGGAGAGGTTCCATGTTAAATTATATCCTGCAAAATGACAGGCTATAAGCCAGGAAAAAGTGTTTGAAAGGCGGGGAAAAGTTGTTTAAAATAGTCGGAAAAGTGTTTTTAAACGTCTGGAAGAGAGTTGTTGCCTGTCATTTTGCAGGATATCATTTAACATGGAACCTCTCCTGGAAATGCGCAGAGTATGTCCATTTCCAGGAGAGGTTCCATGTTAAATTATATCCTGCAAAATGACAGGCTATAAGCCAGGAACAAGTGTTTGAAAGGCGGGGAAAAGTTGTTTAAAATAGTCGGAAAAGTGTTTTTAAACGTCTGGAAGAGAGTTGTTGCCTGTCATTTTGCAGGATATAATTTAACATGGAACCTCTCCTGGAAATGCGCAGAGTATGTCCATTTCCAGGAGAGGTTCCATGTTAAATTATATCCTGCAAAATGACAGGCTATAAGCCAGGAAAAAGTGTTTGAAAGGCGGGGAAAAGTTGTTTAAAATACTCTGATACCTCCAGGGCGCATCACCGCATTTTACAAGCCAGGGAAGGTGTCGGAATCCTGGGTAAACATTGTTTAAATAGTCTGACACCTGGCACTGTATTTGCCCCTGGGAGAGGTTCCATGTTAAATTATATCCTGCAAAATGACAGGCTATAAGCCAGGAAAAAGTGTTTGAAAGGCGGGGAAAAGTTGTTTAAAATACTCTGATACCTCCAGGGCGCATCACCGCATTTTACAAGCCAGGGAAGGTGTCGGAATCCTGGGTAAACATTGTTTAAATAGTCTGACACCTGGCACTGTATTTGCCCCTGGGAGAGGTTCCATGTTAAATTATATCCTGCAAAATGACAGGCTATAAGCCAGGAAAAAGTGTTTGAAAGGCGGGGAAAAGTTGTTTAAAATACTCTGATACCTCCAGGGCGCATCACCGCATTTTACAAGCCAGGGAAGGTGTCGGAATCCTGGGTAAACATTGTTTAAATAGTCTGACACCTGGCACTGTATTTGCCCCTGGGAGAGGTTCCATGTTAAATTATATCCTGCAAAATGACAGGCTATAAGCCAGGAAAAAGTGTTTGAAAGGCGGGGAAAAGTTGTTTAAAATACTCTGATACCTCCAGGGCGCATCACCGCATTTTACAAGCCAGGGAAGGTGTCGGAATCCTGGGTAAACATTGTTTAAATAGTCTGACACCTGGCACTGTATTTGCCCCTGGGAGAGGTTCCATGTTAAATTATATCCTGCAAAATGACAGGCTATAAGCCAGGAAAAAGTGTTTGAAAGGCGGGGAAAAGTTGTTTAAAATACTCTGATACCTCCAGGGCGCATCACCGCATTTTACAAGCCAGGGAAGGTGTCGGAATCCTGGGTAAACATTGTTTAAATAGTCTGACACCTGGCACTGTATTTGCCCCTGGGAGAGGTTCCATGTTAAATTATATCCTGCAAAATGACAGGCTATAAGCCAGGAAAAAGTGTTTGAAAGGCGGGGAAAAGTTGTTTAAAATACTCTGATACCTCCAGGGCGCATCACCGCATTTTACAAGCCAGGGAAGGTGTCGGAATCCTGGGTAAACATTGTTTAAATAGTCTGACACCTGGCACTGTATTTGCCCCTGGGAGAGGTTCCATGTTAAATTATATCCTGCAAAATGACAGGCTATAAGCCAGGAAAAAGTGTTTGAAAGGCGGGGAAAAGTTGTTTAAAATACTCTGATACCTCCAGGGCGCATCACCGCATTTTACAAGCCAGGGAAGGTGTCGGAATCCTGGGTAAACATTGTTTAAATAGTCTGACACCTGGCACTGTATTTGCCCCTGGGAAACTTCAAGGTTATATTCATGTTTTATTATTTATTTAATAATCACATGATTTTTACAAAAACAGTATACACAGTATACATATATACAATAATAATAATAATAATAATATAACAATATACATAATAAAAACATGAAAAGTGGTGAAAATGAGAAAATGTATCCGAAAATAGTGCCTCCTAATGCGGGCATGTGGACAGTAGCCACAGACTCACAGGCACACACACACATGCAGAGATCCAGGGGGCGGAGTACATGGCTTTTTTTACCCAGAAATAAGTCTATGAGAGGCGGGGAGACTCAGAGGACAGGCTGCGTCACCTCACTTTGTAACCCAGGAAAAGAGCAGGAATTCTGGCTGCGTGAGTGTTAAAAGTGCATTCATCTGTGTTAATCCGACAGCCGCAGAGGTGCTGACGCAAAGCAGGCGGAACAAATTGATTATTTGAACCAGGAATAAATGTTTGCAAGGCGGGGAAAGTGTTCCTGCAGCCCCTCCATAACGGTAATAATGATTAGAAATGATTTCCAGGGCAGAAAGCGTTTTTTAAATGTGGAAAAAAATATGTTAAACTGTTTAAAAAGCACAAAGTGATTTGAGTGCAGTTCTCATGTGTCCCCACAGGAGGGCGCGTCGTCCCAGGGAGCACAGTACATGGTGACAAGGTACGATTTATACCCTAAAATAGCATGCTAAGTGTGGGTGGATTAGTTTCAAAGCATGCACACTCTGCTCGTGTCAGACTTCCATCAAATAGACCGGGGAAAACACCTCTCATTAGCCCCTCAAAGACCACCAAAGGACGGACTAAGCAGCTCCAGCACGGCTCCCTCACATGGAGCTCAGGTTATTTCATACCTCCAGGAGAGGGACCGGGAAAACCACCTCTCTGTAGCCCCTGACAGAGCCCCAAAGGACGGACTAAGGACCTCCGGCAACAGTGGCACTTCCATAACCTCGTGCACCGTGAGACCCCGGGCCCCCGGACTTAAGCACTCCCCCACGGACTAAACCCAGATGTTCACACCCTGCAGAATCTCATGCCCCTGGTCACCTTTAAGGGGGGGTGGATTTTGCGGTGCTTTACCGTCCGAACACAAGCATCAATATTCGTCCTCCTTCACAGCAGCAGCAGCAGCAGCAGCAGCAGCAGCAGCAGCAGCAGCAGCAGCACCTGCCCTGCTGCACTTCCATAACCTCGTGCACCGTGAGACCCCGGGCCCCCGGACTTAAGCACTCCCCCACGGACTAAACCCAGATGTTCACACCCTGCAGAATCTCATGCCCCTGGTCACCTTTAAGGGGGGGTGGATTTTGCGGTGCTTTACCGTCCGAACACAAGCATCAATATTCGTCCTCCTTCACAGCAGCAGCAGCAGCAGCAGCAGCAGCAGCAGCAGCAGCAGCAGCAGCAGCAGCAGCACCTGCCCTGCTGCACTTCCATAACCTCGTGCACCGTGAGACCCCGGGCCCCCGGACATAAGCACTCCCCCACGGACTAAACCCAGATGTTCACACCCTGCAGAATCTCATGCCCCTGGTCACCTTTAAGGGGGGGTGGATTTTGCGGTGCTTTACCGTCCGAACACAAGCATCAATATTCGTCCTCCTTCACAGCAGCAGCAGCAGCAGCAGCAGCAGCAGCAGCAGCAGCAGCAGCAGCACCTGCCCTGCTGCACTTCCATAACCTCGTGCACCGTGAGACCCCGGGCCCCCGGACTTAAGCACTCCCCCACGGACTAAACCCAGATGTTCACACCCTGCAGAATCTCATGCCCCTGGTCACCTTTAAGGGGGGGTGGATTTTGCGGTGCTTTACCGTCCGAACACAAGCATCAATATTCGTCCTCCTTCACAGCAGCAGCAGCAGCAGCAGCAGCAGCAGCAGCAGCAGCAGCAGCAGCAGCACCTGCCCTGCTGGAGGTTCACACTTTAACTTATTTGTATTCGTTTTTTTTTGTTCCCCTCCTCTGCCTTACACATCCTCCCACGCTCGAGCACTCCTCACTCGGACTAAACCCCTCCATGCACACCGCCAGAACCAGAACCTCACGCCCCTGGTGACCTTAAAGGTGTTTGTCTTTGTTTGTTTTTGTACTCCACATAGACAGGCAGGTGTTCAGCACCACGGACAGAGCGGGCCCGCTGCTGCTGCTGCTGGAAGGTGGAACACTTTGAGTCTTTTTATTTTCTCTTTTCTCCCTGCTCCTGCACACACCTTTTGTTACCCTCCTCTGCCTTACACATCCTCCCACGCTCGAGCACTCCTCACTCGGACTAAACCCAGATGTTCACACCCTACAGAACTTCATGCCCCTGGTTACCCTAAAGGGGTGGATTTTGCGGTGCTTTACCGTCCGCACATCGGCATACATATTCGGCCTTATTCATGACACTACCACCCCTTCTTTGGAGGATATTGCAGGATATAATTTAACATGGAACCTCTCCTGGAAATGCACAGAGTATGTCCATTTCCAGGAGAGGTTACATGTTAAATTATATCCTGCAAAATGACAGGCACTGTATTTGCCCCTGGGAACCTTCAAGGTTATACTAATGTTTTTTTTTTATTTTTTATTTAATTATCACACCAATTTTACAAAAACAGTATACAAAATAAACATAATAACAACATGATTAACAGGGGCCTTGGGGCCATATTAGCCGTCTAACTTGTACAGTGCACCGGGGAAAAAAGGTTGAGTCCACGGCCCCTTTCCCCTCATCAGGAGTACCAATCGGTCCTGAAGAAGAGGTATCGCTGCTCTCCGCCCCTGAATCCTCTTCGGAGGTAGCTGACGGTGGTAGACCTCCTTCTGATGATGATGCTGCTGCAGCTGCTGCCGCCGCCCTGAACATGGAGCGGATCTTCAATGCCTCCTTTATTCCAGGCGTATTCGCGTAGAACCGGTCTGCAGTGCTTACGTCGTGGCACATAAACCTAGCCAGAATCGACCTGCTTTCTGGATCTTGGTGATGCTTGATATTGTCAGCCAGGGCAGTGCGCAAGATGGTGAAGGTGACGGCTGTTTCTAGCCCAGCATCAGCCCAAGCCCTCTTCAAGTGAGCGTTCAGGTTCTTGGAAGCCTGCTTCCCCGATGTGAAAAGGAAGAATTCATTCTGAGGACCCGACAAGCCCTCTTTTATCCCCATCCACCGCATGACCCAGCTAAACTCCTTTATTGTAAGCACCAGCTGTGCTTCACCAAATGTCTTGGCAGTCTTGTGATCCTGCACGTGGATGATGTAGCCCTCAGCAGTGCCCCTTCTGTCCGCCTCAAAGACCTCCGTGTTGGTCATGTTTGCATACACACCCGGACGGTGGCCATACAGGAGGCTCCAATGGAGGGTTAGATAGCCATATAGCAGGTACTGGGTGATTGTGGTCGGATTGCTAGCCATCAGGTCAAGGAGATCAGGGATGCGCTTCTCAGCGGCCGCCATGGCGGCGAGAAGCTCCGCCTGGCTCGGCAGACGATCCAGCTTGTCCCTCTTCACCTTAAACTGGTGGAGAGTGACAGACTTTTTCAAATCGTTAATGTTGGCTTTCACCTCTCTGATGATGTGGGTCATATCAGACTGGGTGAGCCTGCACCCCCGGAGCTTTGATGCAGACAAGTACCTCAGGAAATGGTTCACAGTCTTCAGGAACAACAGCGATGTTGTGACTGTCCGGCCCGACTCTGAAATATACTTGCTCCAGCCACGGACCCTCTTTGTGTCTTTTAGAAACAGCCAGTCTGACAGCCGGTCAAAACCATGGGCCATGAATACTATGAAGTTCTTTATCCGGCTGACATTGGACATACAATTCTCTTTCCGTTTTACTGTCGGTGCAAGACCCTCACAATGACCTCTGTATGTCTGAATGTACGTCTCCATGCTTTTAGGCAACGTGATTTCACGCATGGTATTCCGCAGTCCCTTCCCAGTGCACCATTGATTTTGGGAAGAGGGCCAGTCCTTAGCCAGATTAGCTTTCAGCTTATTGGAGACAGACGCACGGGTCTTCTGGCATACAGGGGTCTCACTACAGGAGGCTTCTACGGACCGCATGACAGTCTGCATCGGGGTCTTGCTTCCGGAGGCTTCTGGGGACCGCATCACAGACTTGAGAGGGATCTCACTCGCAGAGGCTTCTATGGACCGCATGACAGTCTTCACTGGGGTCTCACTACCGGAGGCTTCTGGGGACCACATGACAGTCTTCACTGGGGTCTTGCTTCCGGAGGCTTCTGGGGACCGCATCACAGACTTGAGAGGGGTCTCTCTACCGGAGGCTTTGTTGGACCGCATGACAGTCTTCACCGGGGTCTTGCTTCCGGAGGCTTCTGGGGACCGCATGACAGTGTTCACCGGGGTCTCACTACCGGAGGCTTTGTCGGACCGCATGACAGTCTTCACCGGGGTCTTGCTTCCGGAGGCTTCTGGGGACCGCATCACAGACTTGAGGGGGGTCTCACTCGCAGAGGCTTCTATGGACCGCATGACAGTCTTCACCGGGGTCTTGAGAGGGGTATTGCTGCCGGAGGCTACTGAGTTCATGTCGGGGGTACTTGGGATTGCTACGCCCTTAAATCGTATACATTCTTCGTCTTCCTCAAGCAGAGCAGCAGTGGCATTCTGCTTCCTGGGTTTTAGACCCTGTTTTAGCCTGGAGCGCAGGGTCTTCACCTCATCAATGAGGGCATCCTTCTGAGCCCTCAATGCCACATTGTCCAGCCTCACCTGCATGCAGTCCTCTTCGTCACACTCGGTATGTGGGGAGAAGGGTGGAGGGTGCACCGGGTATTCCTCCTCATTGTCTATATCCAATGATGTAGCCATTCCAATGATGGGATTAGTCTCTCGGAGGTCATGGAGCAACTGCAGGGCCACACTATGCTTCAGCCTTGCCATGACCTGATGTGCCTCATCTCGGGAGAACTCAGGGTGGTCACGAGTTACATGACGGTGTAGTTTCCTCCCAGCATACGAACACCCTGTGATGGGACAGGGTTTGGTCCGAACATTTATTCTACAACTGGCCATTTTAAGAATGATGCCTCTTTCATCCAGGTTCCGCACTGCATGTTTGTGCTTAAGGTGCTTATTCAAAGCCAGATAGCGGAGGCTGCACACCGGGCATTCGGTCAACATCCTTCCAAAAACACACACAATGAATTATATTTAAATGGTTTTCTGTTTCTCCGTTTATATGCGTTAGCCAACTGCTGATTGCAACCATGGGTCCGATGCTTCAATGCAGGGAACACGGACCAAGGGGAGGACTTGGGTTACCACCTGGTTAAAATGGTCCCACCTCCGCACCAACGCGACTGGCGATGGGTCCGATACATTGATTGTTTTTTGTTTCATGGTTCTGCCACGAACTCACAAGACAGTTTTGGGTACAAAACGTGGGGGTAACAGTACCTCCGGGCGCTCCGTCCCGCTCCGGCTTTCGCCGCAGCGGGGGGAGGAGGCATTGAACCCCTCGCACCTGCCCCCGGAGGAGGCAGGGGAGTCAGGTACCCGGAGGCGCACGGTGGACGGCCAGGGCGAGACCGCCACACCGCACTGGAGTCAGAGTTCCGAGTTTTTCGAGCCAGGTCCCGGTGAAACGCAGTACGGAGCACCCGGCAGGAACCTCCAGCAGACCCCCCCGCGCGGTTCCCTCGTCCCTCGGAAGAGGCGGAGAGGTGGGTGTTTTTCATCTGCTGGCGGACTGCCGGGGAGAACGTGCTGCTCGGGAGCCAGGCTCAGAGTTAGTGGAAGTGAGAGCCCGTGCACCTGCCTTTTACAGCAGGCACGCGCTGGTATCGGGGTGGGGAGAGAAGGTAGATGCAGAGGCTGCAGAAACAGCCAGAGCCTTTCCCCTCTAACACACCCCTCATTTGGTTCATGAGCACTGGGCAGAGTCCCCTGTCAACTCTCCTTATATTCCTCCGGAGACCAGTTGGGAAATGGCAGCATCCCACTTCACCTGGTAGACCAATATCGTTAAATGAGCTCAGTAATGTACTGCACAACATCACATGGGTAAAATGAGCTATATCATGCACTGCAAAATCACATTTGGTTTATTTCCAAAAAGCCTGGAAAAAACACATATCCATCATGTCCTGTAAAATATCATTCTTTGTTTATGTCCGCTCCAGGATTACCCGTAGTTTGGATGAACCGACCGCCAAGCACCGGAAGCTGGACCCGGGGAGGAGGCCCTCCGATGGCGGGTCAAAGTTGATGATACCGCAGCTGGCTGGACACTAGCCGTAGAAGAACACCTGGGCGGGACCAGGCATGTCCCTCTTTGCAGACAAGCATATGTGCTCCCAGGAGCAGAGTCAATCACACAGTTTGGAGGAACCGACCGCCTAGCACCGGAAGCTGGACCCGGGGAGGAGGCCCTCCGATGGCGGGTCAAAGTTGATGATACCGCAGCTTATTGGACACTAGCCGTAGAAGAACACCTGGGCGGGACCAGGCATGTCCCTCTTTGCAGACAAGCATATGTGCTCCCAGGAGCAGAGTCAATCACACAGTTTGGAGGAACCGACCGCCTAGCACCGGAAGCTGGACCCGGGGAGGAGGCCCTCCGATGGCGGGTCAAAGTTGATGATACCGCAGCTGGCTGGACACTAGCCGTAGAAGAACACCTGGGCGGGACCAGGCATGTCCCTCTTTGCAGACAAGCATATGTGCTCCCAGGAGCAGAGTCAAACCCGCAGTTTGGAAGAACCGACCGCCAGAGCACCGGCACGAAGCCGGGCCGGCGGAGGCCTTCCGATGGCGGGTCACGTTTGCCATTCGATCAATGTCTTTGCAGACAAGCATATATGTGGTTGTTACGCAGGATCAAATAGGTAGTTTGATGAAGTAGGGTCCTGTGCCCGGAGCCTCCAGCAGACCCCCCCGACGTTTCCCTCGTCCCTCCCGGCCATCAGAGTCGAACCCGCAGTTCGGAGGAACCGACCGCCAGAGCACCGGCACGAGGCCGGGCCGGCGGAGGCCCTCCGATGGCGGGTCACGTTTGCCATTCGATCAATGTCTTTGCAGACAAGCATATATGTGGTTGTTACGCAGGATCAAATAGGTAGTTTGATGAAGTAGGGTCCTGTGCCCGGAGCAAGGCCAATTGCTGAATGCCGCAGCCGACTAAGGCCGCTGTGCCACAGTGGAGGATGAGAGAAACAGGTGTTTGTTTTGCATTCCGCGGCAAAGAGGGGAGGTGGAACTTCCACCCCGCTACGGAACCTGTGGTGGGACCCCTGAGTCAGACGGTTCGTCTTGGAAACGCTTCATATCGGTCGGCCTGGGAGGTAAGAGACACGCAGGGTAACGGACACGCAGGGTTACCCCCACGCAGCCCACGCAACACGGAGGAGGCAGGGGAGTCTGGTACCCGGAGGCGCATGGCCGCAACACCGCACTGGAGTCAGGGTTTCGAGTTTTTCGAGCCAGGTCCCAGTGAACGCAAGACTCCAGCAGGAGCCTCCAGCAGACCCCCCCCGACGTTTCCCCCGTCCCTCCCGGCCATCAGAGTCGAACCCGCAGTTCGGAGGAACCGACCGCCAGAGCACCGGCACGAGGCCGGGCCGGCGGAGGCCCTCCGATGGCGGGTCACGTTTGCCATTCGATCAATGTCTTTGCAGACAAGCATATATGTGGTTGTTACGCAGGATCAAATAGGTAGTTTGATGAAGTAGGGTCCTGTGCCCGGAGCCTCCAGCAGACCCCCCCGACGTTTCCCTCGTCCCTCCCGGCCATCAGAGTCGAACCCGCAGTTCGGAGGAACCGACCGCCAGAGCACCGGCACGAGGCCGGGCCGGCGGAGGCCCTCCGATGGCGGGTCACGTTTGCCATTCGATCAATGTCTTTGCAGACAAGCATATATGTGGTTGTTACGCAGGATCAAATAGGTAGTTTGATGAAGTAGGGTCCTGTGCCCGGAGCAAGGCCAATTGCTGAATGCCACAGCCGACTAAGGCCGCTATGCCACAGTGGAGGATGAGAGAAACAGGTGTTTGTTTTGCATTCCGCGGCAAAGAGGGGAGGTGGAACTTCCACCCCGCTACGGAACCTGTGGTGGGACCCCTGAGTCAGACGGTTCGTCTTGGAAACGCTTCATATCGGTCGGCCTGGGAGGTAAGAGACACGCAGGGTAACGGACACGCAGGGTTACCCCCACGCAGCCCACGCAACACGGAGGAGGCAGGGGAGTCTGGTACCCGGAGGCGCATGGCCGCAACACCGCACTGGAGTCAGGGTTTCGAGTTTTTCGAGCCAGGTCCCAGTGAACGCAAGACTCCAGCAGGAGCCTCCAGCAGACCCCCCCGACGTTTCCCTCGTCCCTCCCGGCCATCAGAGTCGAACCCGCAGTTCGGAGGAACCGACCGCCAGAGCACCGGCACGAGGCCGGGCCGGCGGAGGCCCTCCGATGGCGGGTCGCGTTTGCCATTCGATCAGTGAGAAATCAGAAGAGGAAGGGGGAAGAAAAAAGACTAACTTGTCTTTTTGGAGAACCATCAAAAATGGGTGAAAATGAAAAAATGTATCAGAGAATAGTGCCCCATAAGGCGGGTAAAGTCCCCTGTCAACTCCCCTCACCTTCCTCCACACTCTGAAAAAGTCAGAGTTATTTTTTGGAGAACCATCAAAAAGGGCTAAAAGTGTTGAAATGTATCCGGGAATAGTGCCCCATAAGGCGGGTAAAGTCCCCTGTCAACTCCCCTCACCTTCCTCCACACTCTGAAAAAGTCAGAGTTATTTTTTGGAGAACCATCAAAAAGGGCTAAAAGTGTTGAAATGTATCCGGGAATAGTGCCCCATAAGGCGGGTAAAGTCCCCTGTCAACTCCCCTCACCTTCCTCCACACTCTGAAAAAGTCAGAGTTATTTTTTGGAGAACCATCAAAAAGGGCTAAAAGTGTTGAAATGTATCCGGGAATAGTGCCCCATAAGGCGGGTAAAGTCCCCTGTCAACTCCCCTCACCTTCCTCCACACTCTGAAAAAGTCAGAGTTATTTTTTGGAGAACCATCAAAAAGGGCTAAAAGTGTTGAAATGTATCCGAGAATAGTGCCCCATAAGGCGGGTAAAGTCCCCTGTCAACTCCCCTCACCTTCCTCCACACTCTGAAAAAGTCAGAGTTATTTTTTGGAGAACCATCAAAAAGGGCTAAAAGTGTTGAAATGTATCCGGGAATAGTGCCCCATAAGGCGGGTAAAGTCCCCTGTCAACTCCCCTCACCTTCCTCCACACTCTGAAAAAGTCAGAGTTATTTTTTGGAGAACCATCAAAAAGGGCTAAAAGTGTTGAAATGTATCCGGGAATAGTGCCCCATAAGGCGGGTAAAGTCCCCTGTCAACTCCCCTCACCTTCCTCCACACTCTGAAAAAGTCAGAGTTATTTTTTGGAGAACCATCAAAAAGGGCTAAAAGTGTTGAAATGTATCCGGGAATAGTGCCCCATAAGGCGGGTAAAGTCCCCTGTCAACTCCCCTCACCTTCCTCCACACTCTGAAAAAGTCAGAGTTATTTTTTGGAGAACCATCAAAAAGGGCTAAAAGTGTTGAAATGTATCCGGGAATAGTGCCCCATAAGGCGGGTAAAGTCCCCTGTCAACTCCCCTCACCTTCCTCCACACTCTGAAAAAGTCAGAGTTATTTTTTGGAGAACCATCAAAAAGGGCTAAAAGTGTTGAAATGTATCCGGGAATAGTGCCCCATAAGGCGGGTAAAGTCCCCTGTCAACTCCCCTCACCTTCCTCCACACTCTGAAAAAGTCAGAGTTATTTTTTGGAGAACCATCAAAAAGGGCTAAAAGTGTTGAAATGTATCCGAGAATAGTGCCCCATAAGGCGGATAAAGTCCCCTTTCAACTCCCCTCACCTTCCTCCACACTCTGAAAAAGTCAGAGTTATTTTTTGGAGAACCATCAAAAAGGGCTAAAAGTGTTGAAATGTATCCGAGAATAGTGCCCCATAAGGCGGATAAAGTCCCCTGTCAACTCCCCTCACCTTCCTCCACACTCTGAAAAAGTCAGAGTTATTTTTTGGAGAACCATGAAAAAGGGCTAAAAGTGTTGAAATGTATCCGAAAATAGTGCCTCATGAGGCGGATTGAGTCCCCTGTCAACTCCCCTTACCTTCCTCCAGAGCCCAGTTCAAAAACTTTAAGTTTGGTAAGAACCATGCTGGGGGGTCTCCAGGCAACAAAATGTATCCGAGCCAAAGTGCACATACAGCGGATGAATTCCTCCATGAAGTTACACAGCCGTTTTTTTTCTGAGTCCTCTCAAAAACCGGGTTTCCGATTTCGTGCAGAAGGTAGCTTGTAAAACATGAACGGTTTTTTACAACGGAGGAGGGGAAGTCTGGATTCCCCTCTCCGTTGTACCTTGCAACGGGGTAGGGGAAAAGTGTTCGGCGCTTCGTCCCGAAGCGCCGAACACTTTTCCCCTTCTCCAATTTTTCAGATCCCCTCTCCCATGTAATTTTAAAAGTTCATTTTTTGATTATTTTAACATATAATTGACCGTTTTCTTTCATTTTTTTTTCATTCCACGGGTGGGGGCCTATGGCAGGCTGCCTATGAGCTCCCAAATTTGGCCCGGATCATCCGGGATTTGTGGGATAAGCTCCATAAACTGACAAAGTCATCCAAATATGTCGCTTTTATCGCCCAAAGATATATCATGCAAATACATTAAAATAGTAAAAGGTACGATTGTGCTCGGCATTAACCGGAATTTGATTTATATAGCCCCCAAAAAATAATTAAAAATCATTTTCGTGGGGAAAAGTGTTAAAACGCCTGATTAAAGCATTTGCGGGACCCCAGCGAGCTCCAGACTATGTGCATTGCGTCGGGGACCCTGGATAATGATAAAACACATCATTTAAATGCCAAAAACACCATTAAAAGTCACTTTTAGGGGCAAAAAACAGCCTCTGTCCACTTCGTTAACAAACTGATGGGGAAAAGGACAAAATCGTGATTAAAGCATTTTGCGGGACCCCAGCGAGCTCCAGACTAGTTTCATTGTGTCGGGGACCCTGGATAATGATAAAACACATCATTTAAATGCCAAAAACACCATTAAAAGTCACTTTTAGGGGCAAAAAACAGCCTCTGTCCACTTCGTTAACAAAGTGATGGGGAAAAGGACAAAATCGTGATTAAAGCATTTTGCGGGACCCCAGCGAGCTCCAGACTAGTTTCATTGTGTCGGGGACCCTGGATAATGATAAGACCCATCATTTAAATGCCAAAAACACCATTAAAAGTCACTTTTAGGGGCAAAAAACAGCCTCTGTCCACTTCGTTAACAAAGTGATGGGGAAAAGGACAAAATCGTGATTAAAGCATTTTGCGGGACCCCAGCGAGCTCCAGACTAGTTTCATTGTGTCGGGGACCCTGGAGAATGATAAAGCACATCATTTAAATACAAAAAACACCATTAAAAGTCACTTTTAGGGGCAAAAAACAGCCTCTGTCCACTTCGTTAACAAAGTGATGGGGAAAAGGACCAAATCGTGATTAAAGCATTTTGCGGGACCCCAGCGAGCTCCAGACTATGTGCATTGCGTCGGGGACCCTGGAGAATGATAAAACACATCATTTAAATACAAAAAACACCATTAAAAGTCACTTTTAGGGGCAAAAAACAGCCTCTGTCCACTTCGTTAACAAACTGATGGGGAAATGGACCAAATCGTGATTAAAGCATTTTGCGGGACCCCAGCGAGCTCCAGACTAGTTTCATTGTGTCGGGGACCCTGGATAATGATAAAACACATCATTTAAATGCCAAAAACACCATTAAAAGTCACTTTTAGGGGCAAAAAACAGCCTCTGTCCACTTCGTTAACAAAGTGATGGGGAAAAGGACAAAATCGTGATTAAAGCATTTTGCGGGACCCCAGCGAGCTCCAGACTAGTTTCATTGTGTCGGGGACCCTGGAGAATGATAAAACCCATCATTTAAATGCCAAAAACACCATTAAAAGTCACTTTTAGGGGCAAAAAACAGCCTCTGTCCACTTCGTTAACAAAGTGATGGGGAAAAGGACAAAATCGTGATTAAAGCATTTTGCGGGACCCCAGCGATCTCCAGACTAGTTTCATTGTGTCGGGGACCCTGGATAATGATAAGACCCATCATTTAAATGCCAAAAACACCATTAAAAGTCACTTTTAGGGGCAAAAAACAGCCTCTGTCCACTTCGTTAACAAAGTGATGGGGAAAAGGACAAAATCGTGATTAAAGCATTTGCGGGACCCCAGCGAGCTCCAGACTAGTTTCATTGTGTCGGGGACCCTGGAGAATGATAAAACACATCATTTAAATACAAAAAACACCATTAAAAGTCACTTTTAGGGGCAAAAAACAGCCTCTGTCCACTTCGTTAACAAACTGATAGGCAAATGGACAGAAGGGGGAACACGGCCCAGCCGCTGCTCCGCTGCTCCAGACTATGTGCATTGTGTCGGGGAGCCAGGTCAAACCCCTCCATGCACACCGCCAGAACCAGAACCTCACGACCCTGGTGACCTTAAAGGTGTTTGTCTTTGTTTGTTTTTGTACTCCACATAGACAGGCAGGTGTTCAGCACCGCGGGCCCGCTGCTGCTGCTGCTGCTGCTGCTGGAAGGTGGAACACTTTGAGTCTTTTTATTTTCTCTTTTCTCCCTGCTCCTGCACACACCTTTTGTTCCCCTCCTCTGCCTTACACATCCTCCCACGCTCGAGCACTCCTCACTCGGACTAAACCCCTCCATGCACACCGCCAGAACCAGAACCTCACGACCCTGGTGACCTTAAAGGTGTTTGTCTTTGTTTGTTTTTGTATTCCACATAGACAGGCTGGGGTTCAGCACCACGCACAGAGCCTACCCGCTACCTCCAGGGCGCATCACCACATTTTACAAGCCAGGAAAGGTGCATGGATCCTGGGTAAACATTGATTAAGTGTTTTTAAATGTGTGGAACAGTGTTTTGTCACTTTCAAAACTCTCCTGTCATTGACCGGAGAATTTGGGTCGATTTTGTATTCAATCTGGCCATTAATATTCCAGTGAGACGAAGTACGTACATTGACCGGAGTGATCCCATGTTAATGTTGTCCAAATACCGGAACATTCCCTAACCCACTCTGAGCCTGGCTTCCGAGCAGCACGTTCTCCCCGGCAGTCCGCCAGCAGATGAAAAACACCCACCTCTCCGCCTCTTCCGAGGGACGAGGGAACCGCGCGGAGGGTCTGCTGGAGGTTCCTGCCGGGTGCTCCGTACTGCGTTTCACCGGGACCTGGCTCGAAAAACTCGGAACTCTGACTCCAGTGCGGTGTGGCGGTCTCGCCCTGGCCGTCCACCGTGCGCCTCCGGGTACCTGACTCCTCCGGGGGCAGGTGCGAGGGGTTCAATGCACCAAATGAGGGGTGTGTTAGAGGGGAGAGGCTCTGGCTGTTTCTGCAGCCTCTGCATCTACCTTCTCTCCCCACCCCGATACCAGAACGTGCCTGCTGTAAAAGGCAGGTGCACGGGCTCTCACTGCTACTAACTCTGAGCCTGGCTCCCGAGCAGCACGTTCTCCCCGGCAGTCCGCCAGCAGATGAAAAACACCCACCTCTCCGCCTCTTCCGAGGGACGAGGGAACCGCGCAGGGGGGTCTGCTGGAGGTTCCTGCCGGGTGCTCCGTACTGCGTTTCACCGGGACATGGCTCGAAAAACTCGGAACTCTGACTCCAGTGCGGTGTGGCGGTCTCGCTCTGGCCGTCCACCGTGCGCCTCCGGGTACCTGACTCCTCCGGGGGCAGGTGCGAGGGGTTCAATGCACCAAATGAGGGGTGTGTTAGAGGGGAAAGGCTCTGGCTGTTTCTGCAGCCTCTGCATCTACCTTCTCTCCCCACACCTATTTAGGGGCAATGGATGTCCACTTGCGGGAGACGACAGACAGTGGTGCGGTTAGCCAAAGTGACAGACCTAATGTTAGACCAATTTACAGGCAATGGACGTCCACTCTCGGGAGAGAGACCTCCAGCATGTGTCCCTGACATGGAGACTCTGTTTATTTCACTCATCCAGGACAGAGACCGGGGAAATCTCCTCTCTGTGGCCCCTCCAAGACCCCCAAAGGACGGACCACAGACCTCCAGCATGTGTCCCTGACATGGGCACCTCCATAACCTTGCACACCGTGAGTCCCCGGACTCCCGGACTTAAGCACTCCCCCACGGACTAAACCCAGATGTTCACACCCTACAGAACTCCATGCCCCTGGTTAACCTAAAGGGGGTGGATTTTGCGGTGCTTTACCGTCGGCACATCGGTATCCATATTCGGCCTTATTCACGGCACCACCACCCCTTCTGTGGAGGATATTCTCATGCTCCTGGTAACCCTTTAAATAGTCTGATACTGTCAGGGCTCATCACCGCACTTTACAAGCCATAAATAATGTTTAAATGGTCGGGGAAAGTGTTTTTAAACGTCTGGAAGAGAGTTGTAGCCTGTCATTTTGCAGGATATCATTTAACATGGAACCTCTCCTGGAAATGCACAGAATATGTCCATTTCCAGGAGAGATTCCATGTTAAATTATATCCTGCAAAATGACAGGCTATAACCCAGGAACAAGTGTTTGAAAGGCGGGGAAAAGTTGTTTAAAATAGTCGGAAAAGTGTTTATAAACGTCTGGAAAAGAGTTGTTGCCTGTCATTTTGCAGGATATCATTTAACATGGAACCTCTCCTGGAAATGCACATAATATGTCCATTTCCAGGAGAGATTCCATGTTAAATTATATCCTGCAAAATGACAGGCTATAACCCAGGAACAAGTGTTTGAAAGGCGGGGAAAAGTTGTTTAAAATAGTCTGATACCTCCAGGGCGCATCACTGCATTTTACAAGCCAGGGAAGGTGTCTGAATCCTGGGTAAACATTGTTTAAATAGTCTGACACCTGGCACTGTATTTGCCACTGGGAAACTTCAAGGTTATATTCATGTTTTATTATTTATTTAATAATCACATGATTTTTACAAAAACAGTATAGCCTACACAGTATACATATATACAATAATAATAATAATAATAATAATAATAATAATAATAATAATAATAATAATAATAATAATAATATAACAATATACATAATAAAAACATGAAAAGTGGTGAAAATTAGAAAATGTATCCGAAAATAGTGCCTCCTAGTGCGGGCATGTGGACAGTAGCCACAGACTCACAGGCACACACACATGCAGAGATCCAGGGGGCGGAGCACATGGCTTTTTTTACCCAGAAATAAGTCTATGAGAGGCGGGGAGACTCAGAGGACAGGCTGCGTCACCTCACTTTGTAACCCAGGAAAAGAGCAGGAATTCTGGCTGCGTGAGTGTTAAAAGTGCATTCATCTGTGTTAATCCGACAGCCGCAGAGGTGCTGACGCAAAGCAGGCGGAACAAATTGATTATTTGAACCAGGAATAAATGTTTGCAAGGCGGGGAAAGTGTTCCTGCAGCCCCTCCATAACGGTAATAATGATTATAAATGATTTCCAGGGCAGAAAGCGTTTTTTAAATGTGGAAAAAAATATGTTAAACTGTTTAAAAAGCACAAAGTGATTTGAGTGCAGTTCTCATGTGTCCCCACAGGAGGGCACGTCGTCCCAGGGAGCACAGTGCATGGTGACAAGGTACGATTTATACCCTAAAATAGCATGCTAAGCGTGGGTGGATTAGTTTCAAAGCATGCACACTCTGCTCGTGTCAGACTTCCATCAAAAAGACCGGGGAAAACACCTCTCATTAGCCCCTCACAGACCACCAAAGGACGGACTAAGCAGCTCCAGCACGGCTCCCTCACATGGAGCTCAGGTTATTTCATACCTCCAGGAGAGGGACCGGGAAAACCACCTCTCTGTAGCCCCTGACAGACCCCCAAAGGACGGACTAAGGACCTCCGGCAACAGTGGCACTTCCATAACCTCGTGCACCGTGAGACCCCGGGCCCCCGGACTTAAGCACTCCCCCACGGACTAAACCCAGATGTTCACACCCTGCAGAATCTCATGCCCCTGGTCACCTTTAAGGGGGGGTGGATTTTGCGGTGCTTTACCGTCCGAACACAAGCATCAATATTCGTCCTCCTTCACAGCAGCAGCAGCAGCAGCAGCAGCAGCAGCAGCACCTGCCCTGCTGGAGGTTCACACTTTAACTTATTTGTATTCGTTTTTTTTTGTTCCCCTCCTCTGCCTTACACATCCTCCCACGCTCGAGCACTCCTCACTCGGACTAAACCCCTCCATGCACACCGCCAGAACCAGAACCTCACGCCCCTGGTGACCTTAAAGGTGTTTGTCTTTGTTTGTTTTTGTACTCCACATAGACAGGCAGGTGTTCAGCACCACGGACAGAGCGGGCCCGCTGCTGCTGCTGCTGGAAGGTGGAACACTTTGAGTCTTTTTATTTTCTCTTTTCTCCCTGCTCATGCACACACCTTTTGTTCCCCTCCTCTGCATTACACATCCTCCCACGCTCGAGCACTCCTCACTCGGACTAAACCCAGATGTTCACACCCTACAGAACTTCATGCCCCTGGTTACCCTAAAGGGGTGGATTTTGCGGTGCTTTACCGTCCGCACATGGGCATACATATTCGGCCTTATTCATGACACTACCACCCCTTCTTTGGAGGATATTGCAGGATATAATTTAACAAGGAACCTCTCCTGGAAATGCACAGAGTATGTCCATTTCCAGGAGAGGTTACATGTTAAATTATATCCTGCAAAATGACAGGCACTGTATTTGCCCCTGGGAACCTTCAAGGTTATACTAATGTTTTTTTTTTATTTTTTATTTAATTATCACACCACTTTTACAAAAACAGTATACAAAATAAACATAATAACAACATGATTAACAGGGGCCTGGGGGCCATATTAGCCGTCTAACTTGTACAGTGCACCGGGGAAAAAAGGTTGAGTCCACGGCCCCTTTCCCCTCATCAGGAGTACCAATCGGTCCTGAAGAAGAGGTATCGCTGCTCTCCGCCCCTGAATCCTCTTCGGAGGTAGCTGACGGTGGTAGACCTCCTTCTGATGATGATGCTGCTGCAGCTGCTGCCGCCGCCCTGAACATGGAGCGGATCTTCAATGCCTCCTTTATTCCAGGCGTATTCGCGTAGAACCGGTCTGCAGTGCTTACGTCGTGGCACATAAACCTAGCCAGAATCGACCTGCTTTCTGGATCTTGGTGATGCTTGATATTGTCAGCCAGGGCAGTGCGCAAGATGGTGAAGGTGACGGCTGTTTCTAGCCCAGCATCAGCCCAAGCCCTGTTCAAGTGAGCGTTCAGGTTCTTGGAAGCCTGCTTCCCCGATGTGAAAAGGAAGAATTCATTCTGAGGACCCGACAAGCCCTCTTTTATCCCCATCCACCGCATGACCCAGCTAAACTCCTTTATTGTAAGCATCAGCTGTGCTTCACCAAATGTCTTGGCAGTCTTGTGATCCTGCACGTGGATGATGTAGCCCTCAGCAGTGCCCCTTCTGTCCGCCTCAAAGACCTCCGTGTTGGTCATGTTTGCATACACACCCGGACGGTGGCCATACAGGAGGCTCCAATGGAGGGTTAGATAGCCATATAGCAGGTACTGGGTGATTGAGGTCGGATTGCTAGCCATCAGGTCAAGGAGATCAGGGATGCGCTTCTCAGCGGCCGCCATGGCGGCGAGAAGCTCCGCCTGGCTCGGCAGACGATCCAGCTTGTCCCTCTTCACCTTAAACTGGTGGAGAGTGACAGACTTTTTCAAATCGTTAATGTTGGCTTTCACCTCTCTGATGATGTTGGTCATATCAGACTGGGTGAGCCTGCACCCCCGGAGCTTTGATGCAGACAAGTACCTCAGGAAATGGTTCACAGTCTTCAGGAACAACAGCGATGTTGTGACTGTCCGGCCCGACTCTGAAATATACTTGCTCCAGCCACGGACCCTCTTTGTGTCTTTTAGAAACAGCCAGTCTGACAGCCGGTCAAAACCATGGGCCATGAATACTATGAAGTTCTTTATCCGGCTGACATTGGACATACAATTCTCTTTCCGTTTTACTGTCGGTGCAAGACCCTCACAATGACCTCTGTATGTCTGAATGTACGTCTCCATGCTTTTAGGCAACGTGATTTCACGCATGGTATTCCGCAGTCCCTTCCCAGTGCACCATTGATTTTGGGAAGAGGGCCAGTCCTTAGCCAGATTAGCTTTCAGCTTATTGGAGACAGACGCACAGGTCTTCTGGCATACAGGGGTCTCACTACAGGAGGCTTCTACGGACCGCATGACAGTCTGCATCGGGGTCTTGCTTCCGGAGGCTTCTGGGGACCGCATCACAGACTTGAGAGGGATCTCACTCGCAGAGGCTTCTATGGACCGCATGACAGTCTTCACTGGGGTCTCACTACCGGAGGCTTCTGGGGACCACATGACAGTCTTCACTGGGGTCTTGCTTCCGGAGGCTTCTGGGGACCGCATCACAGACTTGAGAGGGGTCTCTCTACCGGAGGCTTTGTCGGACCGCATGACAGTCTTCACCGGGGTCTTGCTTCCGGAGGCTTCTGGGGACCGCATGACAGTCTTCACCGGGGTCTCACTACCGGAGGCTTTGTCGGACCGCATGACAGTCTTCACCGGGGTCTTGCTTCCGGAGGCTTCTGGGGACCGCATCACAGACTTGAGGGGGGTCTCACTCGCAGAGGCTTCTATGGACCGCATGACAGTCTTCACCGGGGTCTTGAGAGGGGTATTGCTGCCGGAGGCTACTGAGTTCATGTCGGGGGTACTTGGGATTGCTACGCCCTTAAATCGTATACATTCTTCATCTTCCTCAAGCAGAGCAGCAGTGGCATTCTGCTTCCTGGGTTTTAGACCCTGTTTTAGCCTGGAGCGCAGGGTCTTCACCTCATCAATGAGGGCATCCTTCTGAGCCCTCAATGCCACATTGTCCAGCCTCACCTGCATGCAGTCCTCTTCGTCACACTCGGTATGTGGGGAGAAGGGTGGAGGGTGCACCGGGTATTCCTCCTCATTGTCTATATCCAATGATGTAGCCATTCCAATGATGGGATTAGTCTCTCGGAGGTCATGGAGCAACTGCAGGGCCACACTATGCTTCAGCCTTGCCATGACCTGATGTGCCTCATCTCGGGAGAACTCAGGGTGGTCACGAGTTACATGACGGTGTAGTTTCCTCCCAGCATACGAACACCCTGTGATGGGACAGGGTTTGGTCCGAACATTTATTCTACCACTGGCCATTTTAAGAATGATGCCTCTTTCATCCAGGTTCCGCACTGCATGTTTGTGCTTAAGGTGCTTATTCAAAGCCAGATAGCGGAGGCTGCACACCGGGCATTCGGTCAACATCCTTCCAAAAACACACACAATGAATTCTATTTAAATGGTTTTCTGTTTCTCCGTTTATATGCGTTAGCCAACTGCTGATTGCAACCATGGGTCCGATGCTTCAATGCAGGGAACACGGACCAAGGGGAGGACTTGGGTTACCACCTGGTTAAAATGGTCCCACCTCCGCACCAACGCGACTGGCGATGGGTCCGATACATTGATTGTTTTTTGTTTCATGGTTCTGCCACGAACTCACAAGACAGTTTTGGGTACAAAACGTGGGGGTAACAGTACCTCCGGGCGCTCCGTCCCACTCCGGCTTTCGCCGCAGCGGGGGGAGGAGGCATTGAACCCCTCGCACCTGCCCCCGGAGGAGGCAGGGGAGTCAGGTACCCGGAGGCGCACGGTGGACGGCCAGGGCGAGACCGCCACACCGCACTGGAGTCAGAGTTCCGAGTTTTTCGAGCCAGGTCCCGGTGAAACGCAGTACGGAGCACCCGGCAGGAACCTCCAGCAGACCCCCCCGCGCGGTTCCCTCGTCCCTCGGAAGAGGCGGAGAGGTGGGTGTTTTTCATCTGCTGGCGGACTGCCGGGGAGAACGTGCTGCTCGGGAGCCAGGCTCAGAGTTAGTGGAAGTGAGAGCCCGTGCACCTGCCTTTTACAGCAGGCACGCGCTGGTATCGGGGTGGGGAGAGAAGGTAGATGCAGAGGCTGCAGAAACAGCCAGAGCCTTTCCCCTCTAACACACCCCTCATTTGGTTCATGAGCACTGGGCAGAGTCCCCTGTCAACTCTCCTTATATTCCTCCGGAGACCAGTTGGGAAATGGCAGCATCCCACTTCACCTGGTAGACCAATATCGTTAAATGAGCTCAGTAATGTACTGCACAACATCACATGGGTAAAATGAGCTATATCATGCACTGCAAAATCACATTTGGTTTATTTCCAAAAAGCCTGGAAAAATCACATATCCATCATGTCCTGTAAAATATCATTCTTTGTTTATGTCCGCTCCAGGATTACCCGTAGTTTGGATGAACCGACCGCCAAGCACCGGAAGCTGGACCCGGGGAGGAGGCCCTCCGATGGCGGGTCAAATTTGATGATACCGCAGCTGGCTGGACACTAGCCGTAGAAGAACACCTGGGCGGGACCAGGCATGTCCCTCTTTGCAGACAAGCATATGTGCTCCCAGGAGCAGAGTCAATCCCACAGTTTGGAGGAACCGACCGCCAAGCACCGGAAGCTGGACCCGGGGAGGAGGCCCTCCGATGGCGGGTCAAATTTGATGATACCGCAGCTGGCTGGACACTAGCCGTAGAAGAACACCTGGGCGGGACCAGGCATGTCCCTCTTTGCAGACAAGCATATGTGCTCCCAGGAGCAGAGTCAATCCCACAGTTTGGAGGAACCGACCGCCAAGCACCGGAAGCTGGACCCGGGGAGGAGGCCCTCCGATGGCGGGTCAAATTTGATGATACCGCAGCTGGCTGGACACTAGCCGTAGAAGAACACCTGGGCGGGACCAGGCATGTCCCTCTTTGCAGACAAGCATATGTGCTCCCAGGAGCAGAGTCAATCCCACAGTTTGGAGGAACCGACCGCCAAGCACCGGAAGCTGGACCCGGGGAGGAGGCCCTCCGATGGCGGGTCAAATTTGATGATACCGCAGCTGGCTGGACACTAGCCGTAGAAGAACACCTGGGCGGGACCAGGCATGTCCCTCTTTGCAGACAAGCATATGTGCTCCCAGGAGCAGAGTCAATCCCACAGTTTGGAGGAACCGACCGCCAAGCACCGGAAGCTGGACCCGGGGAGGAGGCCCTCCGATGGCGGGTCAAAGTTGATGATACCGCAGCTGGCTGGACACTAGCCGTAGAAGAACACCTGGGCGGGACCAGGCATGTCCCTCTTTGCAGACAAGCATATGTGCTCCCAGGAGCAGAGTCAATCCCACAGTTTGGAGGAACCGACCGCCAAGCACCGGAAGCTGGACCCGGGGAGGAGGCCCTCCAATGGCGGGTCAAAGTTGATGATACCGCAGCTGGCTGGACACTAGCTGTAGAAGAACACCTGGGCGGGACCAGGCATGTCCCTCTTTGCAGACAAGCATATGTGCTCCCAGGAGCAGAGTCAAACCCGCAGTTTGGAAGAACCGACCGCCAGAGCACCGGCACGAAGCCGGGCCGGCGGAGGCCTTCCGATGGCGGGTCACGTTTGCCATTCGATCAATGTCTTTGCAGACAAGCATATATGTGGTTGTTACGCAGGATCAAATAGGTAGTTTGATGAAGTAGGGTCCTGTGACCGGAGCAAGGCCAATTGCTGAATGCCGCAGCCGACTAAGGCCGCTATGCCACAGTGGAGGATGAGAGAAACAGGTGTTTGTTTTGCATTCCGCGGCAAAGAGGGGAGGTGGAACTTCCACCCCGCTACGGAACCTGTGGTGCGACCCCTGAGTCAGACGGTTCGTCTTGGAAACGCTTCATATCGGTCGGCCTGGGAGGTAAGAGACACGCAGGGTAACGGACACGCAGGGTTACCCCCACGCAGCCCACGCAACACGGAGGAGGCAGGGGAGTCTGGTACCCGGAGGCGCATGGCCGCAATACCGCACTGGAGTCAGGGTTTCGAGTTTTTCGAGCCAGGTCCCAGTGAACGCAAGACTCCAGCAGGAGCCTCCAGCAGACCCCCCCGACGTTTCCCTCGTCCCTCCCGGCCATCAGAGTCGAACCCGCAGTTCGGAGGAACCGACCGCCAGAGCACCGGCACGAGGCCGGGCCGGCGGAGGCCCTCCGATGGCGGGTCGCGTTTGCCATTCGATCAGTGAGAAATCAGAAGAGGAAGGGGGAAGAAAAAAGACTAACTTGTCTTTTTGGAGAACCATCAAAAATGGGTGAAAATGAAAAAATGTATCCGAGAATAGTGCCCCATAAGGCGGGTAAAGTCCCCTGTCAACTCCCCTCACCTTCCTCCACACTCTGAAAAAGTCAGAGTTATTTTTTGGAGAACCATCAAAAATGGGTGAAAATGAAAAAATGTATCCGAGAATAGTGCCCCATAAGGCGGGTAAAGTCCCCTGTCAACTCCCCTCACCTTCCTCCACACTCTGAAAAAGTCAGAGTTATTTTTTGGAGAACCATCAAAAATGGGTGAAAATGAAAAAATGTATCCGAGAATAGTGCCCCATAAGGCGGGTAAAGTCCCCTGTCAACTCCCCTCACCTCCCTCCACACTCTGAAAAAGTCAGAGTTATTTTTTGGAGAACCATCAAAAATGGGTGAAAATGAAAAAATGTATCCGAGAATAGTGCCCCATAAGGCGGGTAAAGTCCCCTGTCAACTCCCCTCACCTTCCTCCACACTCTGAAAAAGTCAGAGTTATTTTTTGGAGAACCATCAAAAATGGGTGAAAATGAAAAAATGTATCCGAGAATAGTGCCCCATAAGGCGGGTAACGTCCCCTGTCAACTCCCCTCACCTTCCTCCACACTCTGAAAAAGTCAGAGTTATTTTTTGGAGAACCATCAAAAAGGGCTAAAAGTGTTGAAATGTATCCGAGAATAGTGCCCCATAAGGCGGATTGAGTCCCCTGTCAACTCCCCTTACCTTCCTCCACACTCTGAAAAAGTCAGAGTTATTTTTTGGAGAACCATCAAAAAGGGCTAAAAGTGTTGAAATGTATCCGAGAATAGTGCCCCATAAGGCGGATAAAGTCCCCTGTCAACTCCCCTCACCTTCCTCCAGAGCCCAGTTCAAAAACTTTAAGTTTGGTAAGAACCATGCTGGGGGGTCTCCAGGCAACAAAATGTATCCGAGCCAAAGTGCACATACAGCGGATGAATTCCTCCATGAAGTTACACAGCCGTTTTTTTTCTGAGTCCTCTCAAAAACCGGGTTTCCGATTTCGTGCAGAAGGTAGCTTGTAAAACATGAACGGTTTTTTACAACGGAGGAGGGGAAGTCTGGATTCCCCTCTCCGTTGTACCTTGCAACGGGGGAGGGGAAAAGTGTTCGGGGCTTCGTCCCGAAGCGCCGAACACTTTTCCCCTTCTCCAATTTTTCAGATCCCCTCTCCCATGTAATTTTAAAAGTTCATTTTTTGATTATTTTAACATATAATTGACCGTTTTCTTTCATTTTTTTTTCATTCCACGGGTGGGGGCCTATGGCAGGCTGTCTATGAGCTCCCAAATTTGGCCCGGATCATCCGGGATTTGTGGGATAAGCTCCATAAACTGACAAAGTCATCCAAACATGTCGCTTTTATAGCCCAAAGATATATCATGCAAATACATTAAAATAGTAAAAGGTACGATTGTGCTCGGCATTAACCGGAATTTGATTTATATAGCCCCCAAAAAATGATTAAACATCGTTTTCGTGGGGAAAAGTGTTAAAACGCCTGATTAAAGCATTTGCGGGACACCAGCGAGCTCCAGACTATGTGCATTGTGTCGGGGACCCTGGAGAATGATAAAACCCATCATTTAAATACAAAAAACACCATTAAAAGTCACTTTTAAGGGCAAAAAACAGCCTCTGTCCACTTCGTTAACAAACTGATGGGGAAATGGACCAAAATCGTGATTAAAGCATTTTGCGGGACCCCAGCGAGCTCCAGACTAGTTTCATTGTGTCGGGGACCCTGGAGAATGATAAGACCCATCATTTAAATACAAAAAACACCATTAAAAGTCACTTTTAAGGGCAAAAAACAGCCTCTGTCCACTTCGTTAACAAACTGATGGGGAAATGGACCAAATCGTGATTAAAGCTTTTTGCGGGACCCCAGCGAGCTCCAGACTAGTTTCATTGTGTCGGGGACCCTGGAGAATGATAAGACCCATCATTTAAATACAAAAAACACCATTAAAAGTCACTTTTAAGGGCAAAAAACAGCCTCTGTCCACTTCGTTAACAAACTGATGGGGAAATGGACCAAATCGTGATTAAAGCATTTTGCGGGACCCCAGCGAGCTCCAGACTAGTTTCATTGTGTCGGGGACCCTGGAGAATGATAAAACCCATCATTTAAATGCCAAACACACCATTAAAAGTCACTTTTAAGGGCAAAAAACAGCCTCTGTCCACTTCGTTAACAAACTGATGGGGAAATGGACAAAATCGTGATTAAACCATTTGCGGGACCCCAGCGAGCTCCAGACTAGTTGCATTGTGTCAGGGACCCTGGAGAATGATAAAACCCATCATTTAAATGCCAAAAACACCATTAAAAGTCACTTTTAGGGGCAAAAAACAGCCTCTGTCCACTTCGTTAACAAACTGATGGGGAAATGGACAAAATCGTGATTAAAGCATTTTGCGGGACCCCAGCGAGCTCCAGACTAGTTGCATTGTCTTGGGGACCCTCCACAATGATAAGACCCATCATTTAAATACAAAAAACACCATTAAAAGTCACTTTTAGGGGCAAACAACAGCCTCTGTCCACTTCGTTAACAAACTGATGGGGAAATGGACAAAATCGTGATTAAAGCATTTTGCGGGACCCCAGCGAGCTCCAGACTAGTTGCATTGTGTCGGGGAACCTGGATAATGATAAGACCCATCATTTAAATGCAAAACCCACCATTAAAAGTCACTTTTAGGGGCAAAAAACAGCCTCTGTCCACTTCGTTAACAAACTGATGGGGAAATGGACCAAATCGTGATTAAAGCATTTGCGGGACCCCAGCGAGCTCCAGACTAGTTGCATTGTGTCGGGGACTCTGGAGAATGATAAAACCCATCATTTAAATGCCAAAAACACCATTAAAAGTCACTTTTAGGGGCAAAAAACAGCCTCTGTCCACTTCGTTAACAAACTGATGGGGAAATGGACCAAATCGTGATTAAAGCATTTTGCGGGACCCCAGCGAGCTCCAGACTAGTTTCATTGTGTCGGGGACCCTGGAGAACGATAAGACCCATCATTTAAATACAAAAAACACCATTAAAAGTCACTTTTAGGGGCAAAAAACAGCCTCTGTCCACTTCGTTAACAAACTGATGGGCAAATGGACAAAAGTGTGATTAAAGCATTTGCGGGACCCCAGCAAGCTCCAGACTAGTTTCATTGTCTTGGGGACCCTCCACAATGATAATACCCATCATTTAAATGCAAAACCCACCATTAAAAGTCACTTTTAGGGGCGAAAAACAGCCTCTGTCCACTTCGTTAACAAACTGATAGGCAAATGGACAGAAGGGGGAACACGGCCCAGCCGCTGCTCCGCTGCTCCAGACTATGTGCATTGTGTCGGGGAGCCAGGTCAAACCCCTCCATGCACACCGCCAGAACCAGAACCTCACGACCCTGGTGACCTTAAAGGTGTTTGTCTTTGTTTGTTTTTGTACTCCACATAGACAGGCAGGTGTTCAGCACCGCGGGCCCGCTGCTGCTGCTGCTGCTGCTGCTGGAAGGTGGAACACTTTGAGTCTTTTTATTTTCTCTTTTCTCCCTGCTCCTGCACACACCTTTTGTTCCCCTCCTCTGCCTTACACATCCTCCCACGCTCGAGCACTCCTCACTCGGACTAAACCCCTCCATGCACACCGCCAGAACCAGAACCTCACGACCCTGGTGACCTTAAAGGTGTTGTCTTTGTTTGTTTTTGTATTCCACATAGACAGGCTGGGGTTCAGCACCACGCACAGAGCCTACCCGCTACCTCCAGGGCGCATCACCACATTTTACAAGCCAGGAAAGGTGCATGGATCCTGGGTAAACATTGATTAAGTGTTTTTAAATGTGTGGAACAGTGTTTTGTCACTTTCAAAACTCTCCTGTCATTGACCGGAGAATTTGGGTCGATGTTGTATTCAATCTGGCCATTAATATTCCAGTGAGACGAAGTACGTACATTGACCGGAGTGATCCCACGTTAATGTTGTCCAAATACCGGAACATTCCCTAACCCTATTTAGGGGCAATGGATGTCCACTTGCGGGAGACGACAGACAGTGGTGCGGTTAGCCAAAGTGACAATGGATGTCCACTTGCGGGAGACGACAGACAGTGGTGCGGTTAGCCAAAGTGACAGACCTAATGTTAGACCAATTTACAGGCAATGGACGTCCACTCTCGGGAAAGAGACCTCCAGCATGTGTCCCTGACATGGAGACTCTGTTTATTTCACTCATCCAGGACAGAGACCGGGGAAATCTCCTCTCTGTGGCCCCTCCAAGACCCCCAAAGGACGGACCACAGACCTCCAGCATGTGTCCCTGAAATGGGCACCTCCATAACCTTGCACACCGTGAGTCCCCGGACTCCCGGACTTAAGCACTCCCCCACGGACTAAACCCAGATGTTCACACCCTACAGAACTCCATGCCCCTGGTTAACCTAAAGGGGGTGGATTTTGCGGTGCTTTACCGTCGGCACATCGGTATCCATATTCGGCCTTATTCACGGCACCACCACCCCTTCTGTGGAGGATATTCTCATGCTCCTGGTAACCCTTTAAATAGTCTGATACTGTCAGGGCTCATCACCGCACTTTACAAGCCATAAATAATGTTTAAATGGTCGGGGAAAGTGTTTTTAAACGTCTGGAAGAGAGTTGTAGCCTGTCATTTTGCAGGATATCATTTAACATGTAACCTCTCCTGGAAATGCACAGAATATGTCCATTTCCAGGAGAGGTTCCATGTTAAATTATATCCTGCAAAATGACAGGCTATAAGCCAGGAACAAGTGTTTGAAAGGCGGGGAAAAGTTGTTTAAAATAGTCGGAAAAGTGTTTTTAAACGTCTGGAAGAGAGTTGTTGCCTGTCATTTTGCAGGATATAATTTAACATGGAACCTCTCCTGGAAATGCGCAGAGTATGTCCATTTCCAGGAGAGGTTCCATGTTAAATTATATCCTGCAAAATGACAGGCTATAAGCCAGGAACAAGTGTTTGAAAGGCGGGGAAAAGTTGTTTAAAATAGTCGGAAAAGTGTTTTTAAACGTCTGGAAGAGAGTTGTTGCCTGTCATTTTGCAGGATATAATTTAACATGGAACCTCTCCTGGAAATGCGCAGAGTATGTCCATTTCCAGGAGAGGTTCCATGTTAAATTATATCCTGCAAAATGACAGGCTATAAGCCAGGAACAAGTGTTTGAAAGGCGGGGAAAAGTTGTTTAAAATAGTCTGATACCTCCAGGGCGCATCACCGCATTTTACAAGCCAGGGAAGGTGTCGGAATCCTGGGTAAACATTGTTTAAATAGTCTGACACCTGGCACTGTATTTGCCCCTGGGAGAGGTTCCATGTTAAATTATATCCTGCAAAATGACAGGCTATAAGCCAGGAACAAGTGTTTGAAAGGCGGGGAAAAGTTGTTTAAAATAGTGTGATACCTCCAGGGCGCATCACCGCATTTTACAAGCCAGGGAAGGTGTCGGAATCCTGGGTAAACATTGTTTAAATAGTCTGACACCTGGCACTGTATTTGCCCCTGGGAGAGGTTCCATGTTAAATTATATCCTGCAAAATGACAGGCTATAAGCCAGGAACAAGTGTTTGAAAGGCGGGGAAAAGTTGTTTAAAATAGTCTGATACCTCCAGGGCGCATCACCGCATTTTACAAGCCAGGGAAGGTGTCGGAATCCTGGGTAAACATTGTTTAAATAGTCTGACACCTGGCACTGTATTTGCCCCTGGGAGAGGTTCCATGTTAAATTATATCCTGCAAAATGACAGGCTATAAGCCAGGAACAAGTGTTTGAAAGGCGGGGAAAAGTTGTTTAAAATAGTCTGATACCTCCAGGGCGCATCACCGCATTTTACAAGCCAGGGAAGGTGTCGGAATCCTGGGTAAACATTGTTTAAATAGTCTGACACCTGGCACTGTATTTGCCCCTGGGAGAGGTTCCATGTTAAATTATATCCTCCAAAATGACAGGCTATAAGCCAGGAACAAGTGTTTGAAAGGCGGGGAAAAGTTGTTTAAAATAGTCTGATACCTCCAGGGCGCATCACCGCATTTTACAAGCCAGGGAAGGTGTCGGAATCCTGGGTAAACATTGTTTAAATAGTCTGACACCTGGCACTGTATTTGCCCCTGGGAAACTTCAAGGTTATATTCATGTTTTATTATTTATTTAATAATCACATGATTTTTACAAAAACAGTATACACAGTATACATATATACAATAATAATAATAATAATAATAATAATAATAATAATAATAATATAACAATATACATAATAAAAACATGAAAAGTGGTGAAAATGAGAAAATGTATCCGAAAATAGTGCCTCCTAATGCGGGCATGTGGACAGTAGCCACAGACTCACAGGCACACACACACATGCAGAGATCCAGGGGGCGGAGCACATGGCTTTTTTTACCCAGAAATAAGTCTATGAGAGGCGGGGAGACTCAGAGGACAGGCTGCGTCACCTCACTTTGTAACCCAGGAAAAGAGCAGGAATTCTGGCTGCGTGAGTGTTAAAAGTGCATTCATCTGTGTTAATCCGACAGCCGCAGAGGTGCTGACGCAAAGCAGGCGGAACAAATTGATTATTTGAACCAGGAATAAATGTTTGCAAGGCGGGGAAAGTGTTCCTGCAGCCCCTCCATAACGGTAATAATGATTAGAAATGATTTCCAGGGCAGAAAGCGTTTTTTAAATGTGGAAAAAAATATGTTAAACTGTTTAAAAAGCACAAAGTGATTTGAGTGCAGTTCTCATGTGTCCCCACAGGAGGGCGCGTCGTCCCAGGGAGCACAGTGCATGGTGACAAGGTACGATTTATACCCTAAAATAGCATGCTAAGTGTGGGTGGATTAGTTTCAAAGCATGCACACTCTGCTCGTGTCAGACTTCCATCAAATAGACCGGGGAAAACACCTCTCATTAGCCCCTCACAGACCACCAAAGGACGGACTAAGCAGCTCCAGCACGGCTCCCTCACATGGAGCTCAGGTTATTTCATACCTACAGGAGAGGGACCGGGAAAACCACCTCTCTGTAGCCCCTGACAGAGCCCCAAAGGACGGACTAAGGACCTCCGGCAACAGTGGCACTTCCATAACCTCGTGCACCGTGAGACCCCGGGCCCCCGGACTTAAGCACTCCCCCACGGACTAAACCCAGATGTTCACACCCTGCAGAATCTCATGCCCCTGGTCACCTTTAAGGGGGGGTGGATTTTGCGGTGCTTTACCGTCCGAACACAAGCATCAATATTCGTCCTCCTTCACAGCAGCAGCAGCAGCAGCAGCAGCAGCAGCAGCAGCAGCACCTGCCCTGCTGGAGGTTCACACTTTAACTTATTTGTATTCGTTTTTTTTTGTTCCCCTCCTCTGCCTTACACATCCTCCCACGCTCGAGCACTCCTCACTCGGACTAAACCCCTCCATGCACACCGCCAGAACCAGAACCTCACGCCCCTGGTGACCTTAAAGGTGTTTGTCTTTGTTTGTTTTTGTACTCCACATAGACAGGCAGTTCAGCACCACGGACAGAGCGGGCCCGCTGCTGCTGCTGCTGGAAGGTGGAACACTTTGAGTCTTTTTATTTTCTCTTTTCTCCCTGCTCCTGCACACACCTTTTGTTCCCCTCCTCTGCATTACACATCCTCCCACGCTCGAGCACTCCTCACTCGGACTAAACCCAGATGTTCACACCCTACAGAACTTCATGCCCCTGGTTACCCTAAAGGGGTGGATTTTGCGGTGCTTTACCGTCCGCACATCGGCATACATATTCGGCCTTATTCATGACACTACCACCCCTTCTTTGGAGGATATTGCAGGATATAATTTAACATGGAACCTCTCCTGGAAATGCACAGAGTATGTCCATTTCCAGGAGAGGTTACATGTTAAATTATATCCTGCAAAATGACAGGCACTGTATTTGCCCCTGGGAACCTTCAAGGTTATACTAATGTTTTTTTTTTATTTTTTATTTAATTATCACACCACTTTTACAAAAACAGTATACAAAATAAACATAATAACAACATGATTAACAGGGGCCTGGGGGCCATATTAGCCGTCTAACTTGTACAGTGCACCGGGGAAAAAAGGTTGAGTCCACGGCCCCTTTCCCCTCATCAGGAGTACCAATCGGTCCTGAAGAAGAGGTATCGCTGCTCTCCGCCCCTGAATCCTCTTCGGAGGTAGCTGACGGTGGTAGACCTCCTTCTGATGATGATGCTGCTGCAGCTGCTGCCGCCGCCCTGAACATGGAGCGGATCTTCAATGCCTCCTTTATTCCAGGCGTATTCGCGTAGAACCGGTCTGCAGTGCTTACGTCGTGGCACATAAACCTAGCCAGAATCGACCTGCTTTCTGGATCTTGGTGATGCTTGATATTGTCAGCCAGGGCAGTGCGCAAGATGGTGAAGGTGACGGCTGTTTCTAGCCCAGCATCAGCCCAAGCCCTCTTCAAGTGAGCGTTCAGGTTCTTGGAAGCCTGCTTCCCCGATGTGAAAAGGAAGAATTCATTCTGAGGACCCAACAAGCCCTCTTTTATCCCCATCCACCGCATGACCCAGCTAAACTCCTTTATTGTAAGCATCAGCTGTGCTTCACCAAATGTCTTGGCAGTCTTGTGATCCTGCACGTGGATGATGTAGCCCTCAGCAGTGCCCCTTCTGTCCGCCTCAAAGACCTCCGTGTTGGTCATGTTTGCATACACACCCGGACGGTGGCCATACAGGAGGCTCCAATGGAGGGTTAGATAGCCATATAGCAGGTACTGGGTGATTGAGGTCGGATTGCTAGCCATCAGGTCAAGGAGATCAGGGATGCGCTTCTCAGCGGCCGCCATGGCGGCGAGAAGCTCCGCCTGGCTCGGCAGACGATCCAGCTTGTCCTTCTTCACCTTAAACTGGTGGAGAGTGACAGACTTTTTCAAATCGTTAATGTTGGCTTTCACCTCTCTGATGATGTTGGTCATATCAGACTGGGTGAGCCTGCACCCCCGGAGCTTTGATGCAGACAAGTACCTCAGGAAATGGTTCACAGTCTTCAGGAACAACAGCGATGTTGTGACTGTCCGGCCCGACTCTGAAATATACTTGCTCCAGCCACGGACCCTCTTTGTGTCTTTTAGAAACAGCCAGTCTGACAGCCGGTCAAAACCATGGGCCATGAATACTATGAAGTTCTTTATCCGGCTGACATTGGACATACAATTCTCTTTCCGTTTTACTGTCGGTGCAAGACCCTCACAATGACCTCTGTATGTCTGAATGTACGTCTCCATGCTTTTAGGCAACGTGATTTCACGCATGGTATTCCGCAGTCCCTTCCCAGTGCACCATTGATTTTGGGAAGAGGGCCAGTCCTTAGCCAGATTAGCTTTCAGCTTATTGGAGACAGACGCACGGGTCTTCTGGCATACAGGGGTCTCACTACAGGAGGCTTCTGGGGACCACATGACATTCTTCACTGGGGTCTTGCTTCCGGAGGCTTCTGGGGAACGCATCACAGACTTGAGAGGGATCTCACTCGCAGAGGCTTCTATGGACCGCATGACAGTCTTCACTGGGGTCTCACTACCGGAGGCTTCTGGGGACCACATGACAGTCTTCACTGGGGTCTTGCTTCCGGAGGCTTCTGGGGACCGCATCACAGACTTGAGAGGGGTCTCACTACCGGAGGCTTTGTCGGACCGCATGACAGTCTTCACCGGGGTCTTGCTTCCGGAGGCTTCTGGGGACCGCATGACAGTCTTCACCGGGGTCTCACTACCGGAGGCTTTGTCGGACCGCATGACAGTCTTCACCGGGGTCTTGCTTCCGGAGGCTTCTGGGGACCGCATCACAGACTTGAGGGGGGTCTCACTCGCAGAGGCTTCTATGGACCGCATGACAGTCTTCACCGGGGTCTTGAGAGGGGTATTGCTGCCGGAGGCTACTGAGTTCATGTCGGGGGTACTTGGGATTGCTACGCCCTTAAATCGTATACATTCTTCGTCTTCCTCAAGCAGAGCAGCAGTGGCATTCTGCTTCCTGGGTTTTAGACCCTGTTTTAGCCTGGAGCGCAGGGTCTTCACCTCATCAATGAGGGCATCCTTCTGAGCCCTCAATGCCACATTGTCCAGCCTCACCTGCATGCAGTCCTCTTCGTCACACTCGGTATGTGGGGAGAAGGTTGGAGGGTGCACCGGGTATTCCTCCTCATTGTCTATATCCAATGATGTAGCCATTCCAATGATGGGATTAGTCTCTCGGAGGTCATGGAGCAACTGCAGGGCCACACTATGCTTCAGCCTTGCCATGACCTGATGTGCCTCATCTCGGGAGAACTCAGGGTGGTCACGAGTTACATGACGGTGTAGTTTCCTCCCAGCATACGAACACCCTGTGATGGGACAGGGTTTGGTCCGAACATTTATTCTACCACTGGCCATTTTAAGAATGATGCCTCTTTCATCCAGGTTCCGCACTGCATGTTTGTGCTTAAGGTGCTTATTCAAAGCCAGATAGCGGAGGCTGCACACCGGGCATTCGGTCAACATCCTTCCAAAAACACACACAATGAATTCTATTTAAATGGTTTTCTGTTTCTCCGTTTATATGCGTTAGCCAACTGCTGATTGCAACCATGGGTCCGATGCTTCAATGCAGGGAACACGAACCAAGGGGAGGACTTGGGTTACCACCTGGTTAAAATGGTCCCACCTCCGCACCAACGCGACTGGCGATGGGTCCGATACATTGATTGTTTTTTGTTTCATGGTTCTGCCACGAACTCACAAGACAGTTTTGGGTACAAAACGTGGGGGTAACAGTACCTCCGGGCACTCCGTCCCGCTCCGGCTTTCGCCGCAGCGGGGGGAGGAGGCATTGAACCCCTCGCACCTGCCCCCGGAGGAGGCAGGGGAGTCAGGTACCCGGAGGCGCACGGTGGACGGCCAGGGCGAGACCGCCACACCGCACTGGAGTCAGAGTTCCGAGTTTTTCGAGCCAGGTCCCGGTGAAACGCAGTACGGAGCACCCGGCAGGAACCTCCAGCAGACCCCCCCGCGCGGTTCCCTCGTCCCTCGGAAGAGGCGGAGAGGTGGGTGTTTTTCATCTGCTGGCGGACTGCCGGGGAGAACGTGCTGCTCGGGAGCCAGGCTCAGAGTTAGTGGAAGTGAGAGCCCGTGCACCTGCCTTTTACAGCAGGCACGCGCTGGTATCGGGGTGGGGAGAGAAGGTAGATGCAGAGGCTGCAGAAACAGCCAGAGCCTTTCCCCTCTAACACACCCCTCATTTGGTTCATGAGCACTGGGCAGAGTCCCCTGTCAACTCTCCTTATATTCCTCCGGAGACCAGTTGGGAAATGGCAGCCTCCCACTTCACCTGGTAGACCAATATCGTTAAATGAGCTCAGTAATGTACTGCACAACATCACATGGGTAAAATGAGCTATATCATGCACTGCAAAATCACATTTGGTTTATTTCCAAAAAGCCTGGAAAAAACACATATCCATCATGTCCTGTAAAATATCATTCTTTGTTTATGTCCGCTCCAGGATTACCCGTAGTTTGGATGAACCGACCGCCAAGCACCGGAAGCTGGACCCGGGGAGGAGGCCCTCCGATGGCGGGTCAAATTTGATGATACCGCAGCTGGCTGGACACTAGCCGTAGAAGAACACTTGGGCGGGACCAGGCATGTCCCTCTTTGCAGACAAGCATATGTGCTCCCAGGAGCAGAGTCAATCCCACAGTTTGGAGGAACCGACCGCCAAGCACCGGAAGCTGGACCCGGGGAGGAGGCCCTCCGATGGCGGGTCAAATTTGATGATACCGCAGCTGGCTGGACACTAGCCGTAGAAGAACACCTGGGCGGGACCAGGCATGTCCCTCTTTGCAGACAAGCATATGTGCTCCCAGGAGCAGAGTCAATCCCACAGTTTGGAGGAACCGACCGCCAAGCGCCGGAAGCTGGACCCGGGGAGGAGGCCCTCCGATGGCGGGTCAAAGTTGATGATACCGCAGCTGGCTGGACACTAGCCGTAGAAGAACACCTGGGCGGGACCAGGCATGTCCCTCTTTGCAGACAAGCATATGTGCTCCCAGGAGCAGAGTCAATCCCACAGTTTGGAGGAACCGACCGCCAAGCACCGGAAGCTGGACCCGGGGAGGAGGCCCTCCGATGGCGGGTCAAATTTGATGATACCGCAGCTGGCTGGACACTAGCTGTAGAAGAACACCTGGGCGGGACCAGGCATGTCCCTCTTTGCAGACAAGCATATGTGCTCCCAGGAGCAGAGTCAAACCCGCAGTTTGGAAGAACCGACCGCCAGAGCACCGGCACGAAGCCGGGCCGGCGGAGGCCTTCCGATGGCGGGTCACGTTTGCCATTCGATCAATGTCTTTGCAGACAAGCATATATGTGGTTGTTACGCAGGATCAAATAGGTAGTTTGATGAAATAGGGTCCTGTGCCCGGAGCAAGGCCAATTGCTGAATGCCGCAGCCGACTAAGGCCGCTATGCCACAGTGGAGGATGAGAGAAACAGGTGTTTGTTTTGCATTCCGCGGCAAAGAGGGGAGGTGGAACTTCCACCCCGCTACGGAACCTGTGGTGGGACCCCTGAGTCAGACGGTTCGTCTTGGAAACGCTTCATATCGGTCGGCCTGGGAGGTAAGAGACACGCAGGGTAACGGACACGCAGGGTTACCCCCACGCAGCCCACGCAACACGGAGGAGGCAGGGGAGTCTGGTACCCGGAGGCGCATGGCCGCAACACCGCACTGGAGTCAGGGTTTCGAGTTTTTCGAGCCAGGTCCCAGTGAACGCAAGACTCCAGCAGGAGCCTCCAGCAGGAGCCTCCAGCAGACCCCCCCGACGTTTCCCTCGTCCCTCCCGGCCATCAGAGTCGAACCCGCAGTTCGGAGGAACCGACCGCCAGAGCACCGGCACGAGGCCGGGCCGGCGGAGGCCCTCCGATGGTGGGTCGCGTTTGCCATTCGATCGGTGAGAAATCAGAAGAGGAAGGGGGAAGAAAAAAGACTAACTTGTCTTTTTGGAGAACCATCAAAAATGGGTGAAAATGAAAAAATGTATCCGAGAATAGTGCCCCATAAGGCGGGTAAAGTCCCCTGTCAACTCCCCTCACCTTCCTCCACACTCTGAAAAAGTCAGAGTTATTTTTTGGAGAACCATCAAAAATGGGTGAAAATGAAAAAATGTATCCGAGAATAGTGCCCCATAAGGCGGGTAAAGTCCCCTGTCAACTCCCCTCACCTTCCTCCACACTCTGAAAAAGTCAGAGTTATTTTTTGGAGAACCATCAAAAATGGGTGAAAATGAAAAAATGTATCCGAGAATAGTGCCCCATAAGGCGGGTAAAGTCCCCTGTCAACTCCCCTCACCTTCCTCCACACTCTGAAAAAGTCAGAGTTATTTTTTGGAGAACCATCAAAAATGGGTGAAAATGAAAAAATGTATCCGAGAATAGTGCCCCATAAGGCGGGTAAAGTCCCCTGTCAACTCCCCTCACCTTCCTCCACACTCTGAAAAAGTCAGAGTTATTTTTTGGAGAACCATCAAAAAGGGCTAAAAGTGTTGAAATGTATCCGAGAATAGTGCCCCATAAGGCGGGTAAAGTCCCCTGTCAACTCCCCTCACCTTCCTCCACACTCTGAAAAAGTCAGAGTTATTTTTTGGAGAACCATCAAAAAGGGCTAAAAGTGTTGAAATGTATCCGAGAATAGTGCCCCATAAGGCGGATTGAGTCCCCTGTCAACTCCCCTTACCTTATTTAGGCGCAATGGATGTCCACTTGCGGGAGACGACAGACAGTGGTGCGGTTAGCCAAAGTGACAATGGATGTCCACTTGCGGGAGACGACAGACAGTGGTGCGGTTAGCCAAAGTGACAGACCTAATGTTAGACCAATTTACAGGCAATGGACGTCCACTCTCGGGAGAGAGACCTCCAGCATGTGTCCCTGACATGGAGACTCTGTTTATTTCACTCATCCAGGACAGAGACCGGGGAAATCTCCTCTCTGTGGCCCCTCCAAGACCCCCAAAGGACGGACCACAGACCTCCAGCATGTGTCCCTGACATGGGCACCTCCATAACCTTGCACACCGTGAGTCCCCGGACTCCCGGACTTAAGCACTCCCCCACGGACTAAACCCAGATGTTCACACCCTACAGAACTCCATGCCCCTGGTTAACCTAAAGGGGGTGGATTTTGCGGTGCTTTACCGTCGGCACATCGGTATCCATATTCGGCCTTATTCACGGCACCACCACCCCTTCTGTGGAGGATATTCTCATGCTCCTGGTAACCCTTTAAATAGTCTGATACTGTCAGGGCTCATCACCGCACTTTACAAGCCATAAATAATGTTTAAATGGTCGGGGAAAGTGTTTTTAAACGTCTGGAAGAGAGTTGTAGCCTGTCATTTTGCAGGATATCATTTAACATGTAACCTCTCCTGGAAATGCACAGAATATGTCCATTTCCAGGAGAGGTTCCATGTTAAATTATATCCTGCAAAATGACAGGCTATAAGCCAGGAAAAAGTGTTTGAAAGGCGGGGAAAAGTTGTTTAAAATAGTCGGAAAAGTGTTTTTAAACGTCTGGAAGAGAGTTGTTGCCTGTCATTTTGCAGGATATAATTTAACATGGAACCTCTCCTGGAAATGCGCAGAGTATGTCCATTTCCAGGAGAGGTTCCATGTTAAATTATATCCTGCAAAATGACAGGCTATAAGCCAGGAAAAAGTGTTTGAAAGGCGGGGAAAAGTTGTTTAAAATAGTCGGAAAAGTGTTTTTAAACGTCTGGAAGAGAGTTGTTGCCTGTCATTTTGCAGGATATCATTTAACATGGAACCTCTCCTGGAAATGCGCAGAGTATGTCCATTTCCAGGAGAGGTTCCATGTTAAATTATATCCTGCAAAATGACAGGCTATAAGCCAGGAAAAAGTGTTTGAAAGGCGGGGAAAAGTTGTTTAAAATACTCTGATACCTCCAGGGCGCATCACCGCATTTTACAAGCCAGGGAAGGTGTCGGAATCCTGGGTAAACATTGTTTAAATAGTCTGACACCTGGCACTGTATTTGCCCCTGGGAGAGGTTCCATGTTAAATTATATCCTGCAAAATGACAGGCTATAAGCCAGGAAAAAGTGTTTGAAAGGCGGGGAAAAGTTGTTTAAAATACTCTGATACCTCCAGGGCGCATCACCGCATTTTACAAGCCAGGGAAGGTGTCGGAATCCTGGGTAAACATTGTTTAAATAGTCTGACACCTGGCACTGTATTTGCCCCTGGGAGAGGTTCCATGTTAAATTATATCCTGCAAAATGACAGGCTATAAGCCAGGAAAAAGTGTTTGAAAGGCGGGGAAAAGTTGTTTAAAATACTCTGATACCTCCAGGGCGCATCACCGCATTTTACAAGCCAGGGAAGGTGTCGGAATCCTGGGTAAACATTGTTTAAATAGTCTGACACCTGGCACTGTATTTGCCCCTGGGAAACTTCAAGGTTATATTCATGTTTTATTATTTATTTAATAATCACATGATTTTTACAAAAACAGTATACACAGTATACATATATACAATAATAATAATAATAATAATAATATAACAATATACATAATAAAAACATGAAAAGTGGTGAAAATGAGAAAATGTATCCGAAAATAGTGCCTCCTAATGCGGGCATGTGGACAGTAGCCACAGACTCACAGGCACACACACACATGCAGAGATCCAGGGGGCGGAGCACATGGCTTTTTTTACCCAGAAATAAGTCTATGAGAGGCGGGGAGACTCAGAGGACAGGCTGCGTCACCTCACTTTGTAACCCAGGAAAAGAGCAGGAATTCTGGCTGCGTGAGTGTTAAAAGTGCATTCATCTGTGTTAATCCGACAGCCGCAGAGGTGCTGACGCAAAGCAGGCGGAACAAATTGATTATTTGAACCAGGAATAAATGTTTGCAAGGCGGGGAAAGTGTTCCTGCAGCCCCTCCATAACGGTAATAATGATTAGAAATGATTTCCAGGGCAGAAAGCGTTTTTTAAATGTGGAAAAAAATATGTTAAACTGTTTAAAAAGCACAAAGTGATTTGAGTGCAGTTCTCATGTGTCCCCACAGGAGGGCGCGTCGTCCCAGGGAGCACAGTACATGGTGACAAGGTACGATTTATACCCTAAAATAGCATGCTAAGTGTGGGTGGATTAGTTTCAAAGCATGCACACTCTGCTCGTGTCAGACTTCCATCAAATAGACCGGGGAAAACACCTCTCATTAGCCCCTCAAAGACCACCAAAGGACGGACTAAGCAGCTCCAGCACGGCTCCCTCACATGGAGCTCAGGTTATTTCATACCTCCAGGAGAGGGACCGGGAAAACCACCTCTCTGTAGCCCCTGACAGAGCCCCAAAGGACGGACTAAGGACCTCCGGCAACAGTGGCACTTCCATAACCTCGTGCACCGTGAGACCCCGGGCCCCCGGACTTAAGCACTCCCCCACGGACTAAACCCAGATGTTCACACCCTGCAGAATCTCATGCCCCTGGTCACCTTTAAGGGGGGGTGGATTTTGCGGTGCTTTACCGTCCGAACACAAGCATCAATATTCGTCCTCCTTCACAGCAGCAGCAGCAGCAGCAGCAGCAGCAGCAGCAGCAGCAGCAGCAGCACCTGCCCTGCTGCACTTCCATAACCTCGTGCACCGTGAGACCCCGGGCCCCCGGACTTAAGCACTCCCCCACGGACTAAACCCAGATGTTCACACCCTGCAGAATCTCATGCCCCTGGTCACCTTTAAGGGGGGGTGGATTTTGCGGTGCTTTACCGTCCGAACACAAGCATCAATATTCGTCCTCCTTCACAGCAGCAGCAGCAGCAGCAGCAGCAGCAGCAGCAGCAGCAGCACCTGCCCTGCTGCACTTCCATAACCTCGTGCACCGTGAGACCCCGGGCCCCCGGACTTAAGCACTCCCCCACGGACTAAACCCAGATGTTCACACCCTGCAGAATCTCATGCCCCTGGTCACCTTTAAGGGGGGGTGGATTTTGCGGTGCTTTACCGTCCGAACACAAGCATCAATATTCGTCCTCCTTCACAGCAGCAGCAGCAGCAGCAGCAGCAGCAGCAGCAGCAGCAGCAGCAGCACCTGCCCTGCTGCACTTCCATAACCTCGTGCACCGTGAGACCCCGGGCCCCCGGACTTAAGCACTCCCCCACGGACTAAACCCAGATGTTCACACCCTGCAGAATCTCATGCCCCTGGTCACCTTTAAGGGGGGGTGGATTTTGCGGTGCTTTACCGTCCGAACACAAGCATCAATATTCGTCCTCCTTCACAGCAGCAGCAGCAGCAGCAGCAGCAGCAGCAGCAGCAGCAGCAGCAGCAGCAGCAGCACCTGCCCTGCTGGAGGTTCACACTTTAACTTATTTGTATTCGTTTTTTTTTGTTCCCCTCCTCTGCCTTACACATCCTCCCACGCTCGAGCACTCCTCACTCGGACTAAACCCCTCCATGCACACCGCCAGAACCAGAACCTCACGCCCCTGGTGACCTTAAAGGTGTTTGTCTTTGTTTGTTTTTGTACTCCACATAGACAGGCAGGTGTTCAGCACCACGGACAGAGCGGGCCCGCTGCTGCTGCTGCTGGAAGGTGGAACACTTTGAGTCTTTTTATTTTCTCTTTTCTCCCTGCTCCTGCACACACCTTTTGTTACCCTCCTCTGCCTTACACATCCTCCCACGCTCGAGCACTCCTCACTCGGACTAAACCCAGATGTTCACACCCTACAGAACTTCATGCCCCTGGTTACCCTAAAGGGGTGGATTTTGCGGTGCTTTACCGTCCGCACATCGGCATACATATTCGGCCTTATTCATGACACTACCACCCCTTCTTTGGAGGATATTGCAGGATATAATTTAACATGGAACCTCTCCTGGAAATGCACAGAGTATGTCCATTTCCAGGAGAGGTTACATGTTAAATTATATCCTGCAAAATGACAGGCACTGTATTTGCCCCTGGGAACCTTCAAGGTTATACTAATGTTTTTTTTTTATTTTTTATTTAATTATCACACCAATTTTACAAAAACAGTATACAAAATAAACATAATAACAACATGATTAACAGGGGCCTTGGGGCCATATTAGCCGTCTAACTTGTACAGTGCACCGGGGAAAAAAGGTTGAGTCCACGGCCCCTTTCCCCTCATCAGGAGTACCAATCGGTCCTGAAGAAGAGGTATCGCTGCTCTCCGCCCCTGAATCCTCTTCGGAGGTAGCTGACGGTGGTAGACCTCCTTCTGATGATGATGCTGCTGCAGCTGCTGCCGCCGCCCTGAACATGGAGCGGATCTTCAATGCCTCCTTTATTCCAGGCGTATTCGCGTAGAACCGGTCTGCAGTGCTTACGTCGTGGCACATAAACCTAGCCAGAATCGACCTGCTTTCTGGATCTTGGTGATGCTTGATATTGTCAGCCAGGGCAGTGCGCAAGATGGTGAAGGTGACGGCTGTTTCTAGCCCAGCATCAGCCCAAGCCCTCTTCAAGTGAGCGTTCAGGTTCTTGGAAGCCTGCTTCCCCGATGTGAAAAGGAAGAATTCATTCTGAGGACCCGACAAGCCCTCTTTTATCCCCATCCACCGCATGACCCAGCTAAACTCCTTTATTGTAAGCACCAGCTGTGCTTCACCAAATGTCTTGGCAGTCTTGTGATCCTGCACGTGGATGATGTAGCCCTCAGCAGTGCCCCTTCTGTCCGCCTCAAAGACCTCCGTGTTGGTCATGTTTGCATACACACCCGGACGGTGGCCATACAGGAGGCTCCAATGGAGGGTTAGATAGCCATATAGCAGGTACTGGGTGATTGTGGTCGGATTGCTAGCCATCAGGTCAAGGAGATCAGGGATGCGCTTCTCAGCGGCCGCCATGGCGGCGAGAAGCTCCGCCTGGCTCGGCAGACGATCCAGCTTGTCCCTCTTCACCTTAAACTGGTGGAGAGTGACAGACTTTTTCAAATCGTTAATGTTGGCTTTCACCTCTCTGATGATGTGGGTCATATCAGACTGGGTGAGCCTGCACCCCCGGAGCTTTGATGCAGACAAGTACCTCAGGAAATGGTTCACAGTCTTCAGGAACAACAGCGATGTTGTGACTGTCCGGCCCGACTCTGAAATATACTTGCTCCAGCCACGGACCCTCTTTGTGTCTTTTAGAAACAGCCAGTCTGACAGCCGGTCAAAACCATGGGCCATGAATACTATGAAGTTCTTTATCCGGCTGACATTGGACATACAATTCTCTTTCCGTTTTACTGTCGGTGCAAGACCCTCACAATGACCTCTGTATGTCTGAATGTACGTCTCCATGCTTTTAGGCAACGTGATTTCACGCATGGTATTCCGCAGTCCCTTCCCAGTGCACCATTGATTTTGGGAAGAGGGCCAGTCCTTAGCCAGATTAGCTTTCAGCTTATTGGAGACAGACGCACGGGTCTTCTGGCATACAGGGGTCTCACTACAGGAGGCTTCTACGGACCGCATGACAGTCTGCATCGGGGTCTTGCTTCCGGAGGCTTCTGGGGACCGCATCACAGACTTGAGAGGGATCTCACTCGCAGAGGCTTCTATGGACCGCATGACAGTCTTCACTGGGGTCTCACTACCGGAGGCTTCTGGGGACCACATGACAGTCTTCACTGGGGTCTTGCTTCCGGAGGCTTCTGGGGACCGCATCACAGACTTGAGAGGGGTCTCTCTACCGGAGGCTTTGTTGGACCGCATGACAGTCTTCACCGGGGTCTTGCTTCCGGAGGCTTCTGGGGACCGCATGACAGTGTTCACCGGGGTCTCACTACCGGAGGCTTTGTCGGACCGCATGACAGTCTTCACCGGGGTCTTGCTTCCGGAGGCTTCTGGGGACCGCATCACAGACTTGAGGGGGGTCTCACTCGCAGAGGCTTCTATGGACCGCATGACAGTCTTCACCGGGGTCTTGAGAGGGGTATTGCTGCCGGAGGCTACTGAGTTCATGTCGGGGGTACTTGGGATTGCTACGCCCTTAAATCGTATACATTCTTCGTCTTCCTCAAGCAGAGCAGCAGTGGCATTCTGCTTCCTGGGTTTTAGACCCTGTTTTAGCCTGGAGCGCAGGGTCTTCACCTCATCAATGAGGGCATCCTTCTGAGCCCTCAATGCCACATTGTCCAGCCTCACCTGCATGCAGTCCTCTTCGTCACACTCGGTATGTGGGGAGAAGGGTGGAGGGTGCACCGGGTATTCCTCCTCATTGTCTATATCCAATGATGTAGCCATTCCAATGATGGGATTAGTCTCTCGGAGGTCATGGAGCAACTGCAGGGCCACACTATGCTTCAGCCTTGCCATGACCTGATGTGCCTCATCTCGGGAGAACTCAGGGTGGTCACGAGTTACATGACGGTGTAGTTTCCTCCCAGCATACGAACACCCTGTGATGGGACAGGGTTTGGTCCGAACATTTATTCTACCACTGGCCATTTTAAGAATGATGCCTCTTTCATCCAGGTTCCGCACTGCATGTTTGTGCTTAAGGTGCTTATTCAAAGCCAGATAGCGGAGGCTGCACACCGGGCATTCGGTCAACATCCTTCCAAAAACACACACAATGAATTCTATTTAAATGGTTTTCTGTTTCTCCGTTTATATGCGTTAGCCAACTGCTGATTGCAACCATGGGTCCGATGCTTCAATGCAGGGAACACGGACCAAGGGGAGGACTTGGGTTACCACCTGGTTAAAATGGTCCCACCTCCGCACCAACGCGACTGGCGATGGGTCCGATACATTGATTGTTTTTTGTTTCATGGTTCTGCCACGAACTCACAAGACAGTTTTGGGTACAAAACGTGGGGGTAACAGTACCTCCGGGCGCTCCGTCCCGCTCCGGCTTTCGCCGCAGCGGGGGGAGGAGGCATTGAACCCCTCGCACCTGCCCCCGGAGGAGGCAGGGGAGTCAGGTACCCGGAGGCGCACGGTGGACGGCCAGGGCGAGACCGCCACACCGCACTGGAGTCAGAGTTCCGAGTTTTTCGAGCCAGGTCCCGGTGAAACGCAGTACGGAGCACCCGGCAGGAACCTCCAGCAGACCCCCCCGCGCGGTTCCCTCGTCCCTCGGAAGAGGCGGAGAGGTGGGTGTTTTTCATCTGCTGGCGGACTGCCGGGGAGAACGTGCTGCTCGGGAGCCAGGCTCAGAGTTAGTGGAAGTGAGAGCCCGTGCACCTGCCTTTTACGGCAGGCACGCGCTGGTATCGGGGTGGGGAGAGAAGGTAGATGCAGAGGCTGCAGAAACAGCCAGAGCATTTCCCCTCTAACACACCCCTCATTTGGTTCATGAGCACTGGGCAGAGTCCCCTGTCAACTCTCCTTATATTCCTCCGGAGACCAGTTGGGAAATGGCAGCATCCCACTTCACCTGGTAGACCAATATCGTTAAATGAGCTCAGTAATGTACTGCACAACATCACATGGGTAAAATGAGCTATATCATGCACTGCAAAATCACATTTGGTTTATTTCCAAAAAGCCTGGAAAAAACACATATCCATCATGTCCTGTAAAATATCATTCTTTGTTTATGTCCGCTCCAGGATTACCCGTAGTTTGGATGAACCGACCGCCAAGCACCGGAAGCTGGACCCGGGGAGGAGGCCCTCCGATGGCGGGTCAAAGTTGATGATACCGCAGCTGGCTGGACACTAGCCGTAGAAGAACACCTGGGCGGGACCAGGCATGTCCCTCTTTGCAGACAAGCATATGTGCTCCCAGGAGCAGAGTCAATCACACAGTTTGGAGGAACCGACCGCCTAGCACCGGAAGCTGGACCCGGGGAGGAGGCCCTCCGATGGCGGGTCAAAGTTGATGATACCGCAGCTGGCTGGACACTAGCCGTAGAAGAACACCTGGGCGGGACCAGGCATGTCCCTCTTTGCAGACAAGCATATGTGCTCCCAGGAGCAGAGTCAATCACACAGTTTGGAGGAACCGACCGCCTAGCACCGGAAGCTGGACCCGGGGAGGAGGCCCTCCGATGGCGGGTCAAAGTTGATGATACCGCAGCTGGCTGGACACTAGCCGTAGAAGAACACCTGGGCGGGACCAGGCATGTCCCTCTTTGCAGACAAGCATATGTGCTCCCAGGAGCAGAGTCAATCACACAGTTTGGAGGAACCGACCGCCTAGCACCGGAAGCTGGACCCGGGGAGGAGGCCCTCCGATGGCGGGTCAAAGTTGATGATACCGCAGCTGGCTGGACACTAGCCGTAGAAGAACACCTGGGTGGGACCAGGCATGTCCCTCTTTGCAGACAAGCATATGTGCTCCCAGGAGCAGAGTCAAACCCGCAGTTTGGAAGAACCGACCGCCAGAGCACCGGCACGAAGCCGGGCCGGCGGAGGCCTTCCGATGGCGGGTCACGTTTGCCATTCGATCAATGTCTTTGCAGACAAGCATATATGTGGTTGTTACGCAGGATCAAATAGGTAGTTTGATGAAGTAGGGTCCTGTGCCCGGAGCAAGGCCAATTGCTGAATGCCGCAGCCGACTAAGGCCGCTATGCCACAGTGGAGGATGAGAGAAACAGGTGTTTGTTTTGCATTCCGCGGCAAAGAGGGGAGGTGGAACTTCCACCCCGCTACGGAACCTGTGGTGGGACCCCTGAGTCAGACGGTTCGTCTTGGAAACGCTTCATATCGGTCGGCCTGGGAGGTAAGAGACACGCAGGGTAACGGACACGCAGGGTTACCCCCACGCAGCCCACGCAACACGGAGGAGGCAGGGGAGTCTGGTACCCGGAGGCGCATGGCCGCAACACCGCACTGGAGTCAGGGTTTCGAGTTTTTCGAGCCAGGTCCCAGTGAACGCAAGACTCCAGCAGGAGCCTCCAGCAGACCCCCCCGACGTTTCCCTCGTCCCTCCCGGCCATCAGAGTCGAACCCGCAGTTCGGAGGAACCGACCGCCAGAGCACCGGCACGAGGCCGGGCCGGCGGAGGCCCTCCGATGGCGGGTCGCGTTTGCCATTCGATCAGTGAGAAATCAGAAGAGGAAGGGGGAAGAAAAAAGACTAACTTGTCTTTTTGGAGAACCATCAAAAATGGGTGAAAATGAAAAAATGTATCCGAGAATAGTGCCCCATAAGGCGGGTAAAGTCCCCTGTCAACTCCCCTCACCTTCCTCCACACTCTGAAAAAGTCAGAGTTATTTTTTGGAGAACCATCAAAAAGGGCTAAAAGTGTTGAAATGTATCCGGGAATAGTGCCCCATAAGGCGGGTAAAGTCCCCTGTCAACTCCCCTCACCTTCCTCCACACTCTGAAAAAGTCAGAGTTATTTTTTGGAGAACCATCAAAAAGGGCTAAAAGTGTTGAAATGTATCCGGGAATAGTGCCCCATAAGGCGGGTAAAGTCCCCTGTCAACTCCCCTCACCTTCCTCCACACTCTGAAAAAGTCAGAGTTATTTTTTGGAGAACCATCAAAAAGGGCTAAAAGTGTTGAAATGTATCCGGGAATAGTGCCCCATAAGGCGGGTAAAGTCCCCTGTCAACTCCCCTCACCTTCCTCCACACTCTGAAAAAGTCAGAGTTATTTTTTGGAGAACCATCAAAAAGGGCTAAAAGTGTTGAAATGTATCCGGGAATAGTGCCCCATAAGGCGGGTAAAGTCCCCTGTCAACTCCCCTCACCTTCCTCCACACTCTGAAAAAGTCAGAGTTATTTTTTGGAGAACCATCAAAAAGGGCTAAAAGTGTTGAAATGTATCCGGGAATAGTGCCCCATAAGGCGGGTAAAGTCCCCTGTCAACTCCCCTCACCTTCCTCCACACTCTGAAAAAGTCAGTTATTTTTTGGAGAACCATCAAAAAGGGCTAAAAGTGTTGAAATGTATCCGAGAATAGTGCCCCATAAGGCGGGTAAAGTCCCCTGTCAACTCCCCTCACCTTCCTCCACACTCTGAAAAAGTCAGAGTTATTTTTTGGAGAACCATCAAAAAGGGCTAAAAGTGTTGAAATGTATCCGGGAATAGTGCCCCATAAGGCGGATAAAGTCCCCTGTCAACTCCCCTCACCTTCCTCCACACTCTGAAAAAGTCAGAGTTATTTTTTGGAGAACCATCAAAAAGGGCTAAAAGTGTTGAAATGTATCCGGGAATAGTGCCCCATAAGGCGGATAAAGTCCCCTGTCAACTCCCCTCACCTTCCTCCACACTCTGAAAAAGTCAGAGTTATTTTTTGGAGAACCATCAAAAAGGGCTAAAAGTGTTGAAATGTATCCGGGAATAGTGCCCCATAAGGCGGATAAAGTCCCCTGTCAACTCCCCTCACCTTCCTCCACACTCTGAAAAAGTCAGAGTTATTTTTTGGAGAACCATCAAAAATGGGTGAAAATGAAAAAAATGTATCCGAGAATAGTGCCCCATAAGGCGGGTAAAGTCCCCTGTCAACTCCCCTCACCTTCCTCCACACTCTGAAAAAGTCAGAGTTATTTTTTGGAGAACCATCAAAAATGGGTGAAAATGAAAAAATGTATCCGAGAATAGTGCCCCATAAGGCGGGTAAAGTCCCCTGTCAACTCCCCTCACCTTCCTCCACACTCTGAAAAAGTCAGAGTTATTTTTTGGAGAACCATCAAAAATGGGTGAAAATGAAAAAAATGTATCCGAGAATAGTGCCCCATAAGGCGGGTAAAGTCCCCTGTCAACTCCCCTCACCTTCCTCCACACTCTGAAAAAGTCAGAGTTATTTTTTGGAGAACCATCAAAAAGGGCTAAAAGTGTTGAAATGTATCCGAGAATAGTGCCCCATAAGGCGGATTGAGTCCCCTGTCAACTCCCCTTACCTTCCTCCACACTCTGAAAAAGTCAGAGTTATTTTTTGGAGAACCATCAAAAAGGGCTAAAAGTGTTGAAATGTATCCGAGAATAGTGCCCCATAAGGCGGATAAAGTCCCCTGTCAACTCCCCTCACCTTCCTCCAGAGCCCAGTTCAAAAACTTTAAGTTTGGTAAGAACCATGCTGGGGGGTCTCCAGGCAACAAAATGTATCCGAGCCAAAGTGCACATACAGCGGATGAATTCCTCCATGAAGTTACACAGCCGTTTTTTTTCTGAGTCCTCTCAAAAACCGGGTTTCCGATTTCGTGCAGAAGGTAGCTTGTAAAACATGAACGGTTTTTTACAACGGAGGAGGGGAAGTCTGGATTCCCCTCTCCGTTGTACCTTGCAACGGGGGAGGGGAAAAGTGTTCGGGGCTTCGTCCCGAAGCGCCGAACACTTTTCCCCTTCTCCAATTTTTCAGATCCCCTCTCCCATGTAATTTTAAAAGTTCATTTTTTGATTATTTTAACATATAATTGACCGTTTTCTTTCATTTTTCATCTCACTCCAGGGTGATAGCAGGACACCCCATCTAGTCACTCAGAAAAAATCAGGACATTCTGATGTAGAGTTTCAAAATAAAATACCTTTGAAATCTCTATTGTATGAGCTATCATCCCTGTTTTTAGATGAGAATAAAACAAAAAATGTCCAGTATCAAAGACTCATCTCACTCCAGGGTGATAGCAGGACACCCCACCTAGTCACTCAGAAAAAATCAGGACATTCTGATGTAGAGTTTCAAAATAAAATACCTTTGAAATCTCTATTGTATGAGCTATCATCCCTATTTTTAGATGAGAATAAAACAAAGACTGTCCAGTATCAAAGAATCATCTCACTCCAGGGTGATAGCAGGACACCCCATCTAGTCACTCAGAAAAAATCAGGACATTCTGGTTTACAGTTTCAAAATAAAATACCTTTGAAATCTCATATATGAGCTATCATCCCTGTTTTTAGATGAGAATAAAACAATAACTGTCGAATATCAAAGACTCATCAAACTCCAGGTGATAGCAGGACACCCCACCTAGTCACTCAGAAAAAATCAGGACATTCTGATGTACAGTTTCAAAATAAAAGACCTTTGAAATCTCATATATGAGCTATCATCCCTCTCTGTTTAGATGAGAATAAAACAAAAACTGTCCAGTATCAAAGACTCATCTCACTCCAGGGTGATAGCAGGACACCCCACCTAGTCACTCAGGGAGAATCAGGACATTCTGATGTACAGTTTCAAAATAAAAGACCTTTGAAATCTCTATTGTATGAGCTATCATCCCTGTTTTTAGATGAGAATAAAATAAAAACTGTCCAGTATCAAAGACGCATCTCACTCCAGGGTGATAGCAGGACACCCCATCTAGTCACTCAGAAAAAATCAGGACATTCTGATGTAGAGTTTCAAAATAAAATACCTTTGAAATCTCTATTGTATGGGCTATCATCCCTGTTTTTAGATGAGAATAAAACAAAAACTGTCCAGTATCAAAGACGCATCTCACTCCAGGGTGATAGCAGGACACCCCACCTAGTCACTCAGGGAGAATCAGGACATTCTGATGTAGAGTTTCAAAATAAAAGACCTTTGAAATCTCATATATGAGCTATAATCCCTCTCTGTTTAGATGAGAATAAAACAAAAACTGTCCAGTATCAAAGACTCATCTCAATCCAGGGTGATAGCAGGACACCCCACCTAGTCACTCAGAAAAAATCAGGACATTCTGATGTAGAGTTTCAAAATAAAATACCTTTGAAATCTCTATTGTATGAGCTATCATCCCTATTTTTAGATGAGAATAAAACAAAGACTGTCCAGTATCAAAGACGCATCTCACTCCAGGGTGATAGCAGGACACCCCACCTAGTCACTCAGAAAAAATCAGGACATTCTGATTTAGAGTTTCAAAATAAAATACCTTTGAAATCTCATATATGAGCTATCATCCCTGTTTTTAGATGAGAATAAAACAATAACTGTCCAGTATCAAAAACTCATCTCACTCCAGGGTGATAGCATGACACCCCACCTAGTCACTCAGGGAGAATCAGGACATTCTGATATAGAGTTTCAAAATAAAAGACCTTTGAAATCTCATATATGAGCAATCATCCCTGTTTTTAGATGAGAATAAAACAATAACTGTCCAGTATCAAAAACTCATCTCACTCCAGGGTGATAGCATGACACCCCACCTAGTCACTCAGGGAGAATCAGGACTTTCTGATGTAGAGTTTCAAAATAAAAGACCTTTGAAATTTCTATTGCATGAGCTATCATCCCTGTTTTTAGATGAGAATAAAACAAATACTGTCCAATATCAAAGACTCATCTCACTCCAGGGTGATAGCAGGACTCCCCACCTAGTCACTCAGGGAGAATCAGGACATTCTGAAGTACAGTTTCAAAATAAAAGACCTTTGAAATCTCTATTGCATGAGCTATCATCCCTGTTTTTAGATGAGAATAAAACAAAAACTGTCCAATATCAAAGACTCATCAAACTCCAGGTGATAGCAGGACACCCCACCTAGTCACTCAGAAAAAATCAGGATATTCTGATGTACAGTTTCAAAATAAAAGACCTTTGAAATCTCATATATGAGCTATCATCCCTCTCTGTTTAGATGAGAATAAAACAAAAACTGTCCAGTATCAAAGACTCATCTCACTCCAGGGTGATAGCAGGACACCCCACCTAGTCACTCAGGGAGAATCAGGACATTCTGAAGGACAGTTTCAAAATAAAAGACCTTTGAAATCTCTATTGCATGAGCTATCATCCCTGTTTTTAGATGAGAATAAAACAAATACTGTCCAATATCAAAGACTCATCTCACTCCAGGGTGATAGCAGGACTCCCCACCTAGTCACTCAGGGAGAATCAGGACATTCTGAAGTACAGTTTCAAAATAAAAGACCTTTGAAATCTCTATTGCATGAGCTATCATCCCTGTTTTTAGATGAGAATAAAACAAAAACTGTCCCGTATCAAAGACTCATTGAGATGAGTCTTTGATACGGGACAGTTTTTGACTAGATGGGGTGTCCTGCTATCACCCTGCTATCACCCTGGAGTGAGCTCCAGGGTGATAGCAGGACACCCCATCTAGTCACTCAGAAAAAATCAAGACATTCTGATGTAGAGTTTCAAAATAAAATACCTTTGAAATCTCATATATGAGCTATCATCCCTGTTTTTAGATGAGAATAAAACAATAACTGTCCAGTATCAAAAACTCATCTCACTCCAGGGTGATAGCATGACACCCCACCTAGTCACTCAGGAAGAATCAGGACATTCTGATGTAGAGTTTCAAAATAAAAGACCTTTGAAATCTCATATATGAGCTATCATCCCTCTGTATTTAGATAAGAATAAAACAAACACTGTCCAGTATCAAATAATCATTTCCCTTCAGGGTGATAACAGGACACCCCACCTAGTCACTCAGGGAGAATCAGGACTTTCTGAAGTACAGTTTCAAAATAAAAGACCTTTGAAATCTCTATTGCATGAGCTATCATCCCTGTTTTTAGATGAGAATAAAACAAATACAGTCCAATATCAAAGACTCATCTCACTCCAGGGTGATAGCAGGACTCCCCACCTAGTCACTCAGGGAGAATCAGGACATTCTGAAGTACAGTTTCAAAATAAAAGACCTTTGAAATCTCTATTGCATGAGCTATCATCCCTGTTTTTAGATGAGAATAAAACAAATACAGTCCAATATCAAAGACTCATCTCACTCCAGGGTGATAGCAGGACTCCCCACCTAGTCACTCAGGGAGAATCAGGACATTCTGAAGTACAGTTTCAAAATAAAAGACCTTTGAAATCTCTATTGCATGAGCTATCATCCCTGTTTTTAGATGAGAATAAAACAAACACTGTCCAGTATCAAAGACTCATCTGACTCCAGGGTGATAGCAGGACACCCCATCTAGTCACTCAGAAAAATTCAGGACATTCTGATGTAGAGTTTCAAAATAAAATACCTTTGAAATCTCTATTGTATGAGCTATCATCCCTGTTTTTAGATGAGAATAAAACAAAAACTGTCCAGTATCAAAGACGCATCTCACTCCAGGGTGATAGCAGGACACCCCATCTAGTCACTCAGAATAAATCAGGACATTCTGATGTAGAGTTTCAAAATAAAATACCTTTGAAATCTCTATTGTATGAGCTATGATCCCTGTTTTTAGATGAGAATAAAACAAAAACTGTCCAGTATCAAAGACGCATCTCACTCCAGGGTGATAGCAGGACACCCCACCTAGTCACTCAGGGAGAATCAGGACATTCTGATGTAGAGTTTCAAAATAAAAGACCTTTGAAATCTCATATATGAGCTATCATCCCTCTGTATTTAGATAAGAATAAAACAAACACTGTCCAGTATCAAATAATCATTTCCCTTCAGGGTGATAACAGGACACCCCACCTAGTCACTCAGGGAGAATCAGGACTTTCTGAAGTACAGTTTCAAAATAAAAGACCTTTGAAATCTCTATTGCATGAGCTATCATCCCTGTTTTTAGATGAGAATAAAACAAATACAGTCCAATATCAAAGACTCATCTCACTCCAGGGTGATAGCAGGACTCCCCACCTAGTCACTCAGGGAGAATCAGGACATTCTGAAGTACAGTTTCAAAATAAAAGACCTTTGAAATCTCTATTGCATGAGCTATCATCCCTGTTTTTAGATGAGAATAAAACAAAAACTGTCCCGTATCAAAGACTCATCTCACTCCAGGGTGATAGCAGGACACCCCATCTAGTCACTCAGAAAAATTCAGGACATTCTGATGTAGAGTTTCAAAATAAAATACCTTTGAAATCTCTATTGTATGAGCTATCATCCCTGTTTTTAGATGAGAATAAAACAAAAACTGTCCAGTATCAAAGACGCATCTCACTCCAGGGTGATAGCAGGACACCCCACCTAGTCACTCAGGGGGAATCAGGACATTCTGATGTAGAGTTTCAAAATAAAAGACCTTTGAAATCTCATATATGAGCTATAATCCCTCTCTGTTTAGATGAGAATAAAACAAAAACTGTCCAGTATCAAATACGCATCTCACTCCAGGGTGATAGCAGGACACCCCACCTAGTCATTCAGGGAGAATCAGGACATTCTGATTTTGAGTTTCAAAATAAAATACCTTTGAAGTCTCATATATGAGCTATCATCCCTGTTTTTAGATGGGAATAAAACAAACACTGTCCAGTATCAAAGACTCATCTAACTCCATGGTGATAGCAGGACACCCCATCTAGTCACTCAGAAAAAATCAGGACATTCTGATGTAGAGTTTCAAAATAAAATACCTTTGAAATCTCTATTGTATGAGCTATCATCCCTATTTTTAGATGAGAATAAAACAATAACTGTCGAATATCAAAGACTCATCAAACTCCAGGGTGATAGCAGGACACCCCACCTAGTCACTCAGAAAAAATCAGGACATTCTGATGTACAGTTTCAAAATAAAAGACCTTTGAAATCTCATATATGAGCTATCATCCCTCTCTGTTTAGATGATAATAAAACAAAAACTGTCCAGTATCAAAGACTCATCTCACTCCAGGGTGATAGCAGGACACCCCACCTAGTCACTCAGGGAGAATCAGGACATTCTGAAGGACAGTTTCAAAATAAAAGACCTTTGAAATCTCTATTGTATGAGCTATCATCCCTGTTTTTAGATGAGAATAAAACAAAAACTGTCCAGTATCAAAGACGCATTTCACTCCAGGGTGATAGCAGGACACCCCACCTAGTCACTCAGGGAGAATCAGGACATTCTGATGTAGAGTTTCAAAATAAAATACCTTTGAAATCTCATATATGAGCTATAATCCCTCTCTGTTTAGATGAGAATAAAACAAAAACTCTCAAGTATCAAAGACTGATCTCACTCCAGGGTGATAGCAGGACACGCCACCTAGTCACTCAGAAAAAATCAGGACATTCTGATGTACAGTTTCAAAATAAAAGACCTTTGAAATCTCATATATGAGCTATCATCCCTCTCTGTTTAGATGAGAATAAAACAAAAACTGTCCAGTATCAAAGACTCATCTCAATCCAGGGTGATAGCAGGACACCCCACCTAGTCACTCAGAAAAAATCAGGACATTCTGATGTAGAGTTTCAAAATAAAATACCTTTGAAATCTCTATTGTATGAGCTATCATCCCTATTTTTAGATGAGAATAAAACAAAGACTGTCCAGTATCAAAGACGCATCTCACTCCAGGGTGATAGCAGGACACCCCACCTAGTCACTCAGAAAAAATCAGGACATTCTGATTTAGAGTTTCAAAATAAAATACCTTTGAAATCTCATATATGAGCTATCATCCCTGTTTTTAGATGAGAATAAAACAAAAACTGTCCAGTATCAAAGATGCATCTCACTCCAGGGTGATAGCAGGACACCCCATCTAGTCACTCAGAATAAATCAGGACATTCTGATGTAGAGTTTCAAAATAAAATACCTTTGAAATCTCTATTGTATGAGCTATGATCCCTGTTTTTAGATGAGAATAAAACAAAAACTGTCCAGTATCAAAGACGCATCTCACTCCAGGGTGATAGCAGGACACCCCACCTAGACACTCAGGGAGAATCAGGACATTCTGATGTAGAGTTTTAAAATAAAAGACCTTTGAAATCTCATATATGAGCTATCATCCCTCTCTGTTTAGATGAGAATAAAACAAAAACTGTCCAGTATCAAAGACTCATCTCACTCCAGGGTGATAGCAGGACACCCCACCTAGTCACTCAGAAAAAATCAGGACATTCTGATGTAGAGTTTCAAAATAAAATACCTTTGAAATCTCTATTGTATGAGCTATCATCCCTATTTTTAGATGAGAATAAAACAAAGACTGTCCAGTATCAAAGACACATCTCACTCCAGGGTGATAGCAGGACACCCCACCTAGTCACTCAGGGAGAATCAGGACATTCTGATGTAGAGTTTCAAAATAAAAGACCTTTGAAATCTCATATATGAGCTATCATCCCTCTGTATTTAGATAAGAATAAAACAAACACTGTCCAGTATCAAATAATCATTTCCCTTCAAGGTGATAACAGGACACCCCACCTAGTCACTCAGGGAGAATCAGGACTTTCTGAAGTACAGTTTCAAAATAAAAGACCTTTGAAATCTCTATTGCATGAGCTATCATCCCTGTTTTTAGATGAGAATAAAACAAATACAGTCCAATATCAAAGACTCATCTCACTCCAGGGTGATAGCAGGACTCCCCACCTAGTCACTCAGGGAGAATCAGGACATTCTGAAGTACAGTTTCAAAATAAAAGACCTTTGAAATCTCTATTGCATGAGCTATCATCCCTGTTTTTAGATGAGAATAAAACAAAAACTGTCCCGTATCAAAGACTCATCTCACTCCAGGGTGATAGCAGGACACCCCATCTAGTCACTCAGAAAAATTCAGGACATTCTGATGTAGAGTTTCAAAATAAAATACCTTTGAAATCTCTATTGTATGAGCTATCATCCCTGTTTTTAGATGAGAATAAAACAAAAACTGTCCAGTATCAAAGACGCATCTCACTCCAGGGTGATAGCAGGACACCCCACCTAGTCACTCAGGGGGAATCAGGACATTCTGATGTAGAGTTTCAAAATAAAAGACCTTTGAAATCTCATATATGAGCTATAATCCCTCTCTGTTTAGATGAGAATAAAACAAAGACTGTCCAGTATCAAAGACGCATCTCACTCCAGGGTGATAGCAGGACACCCCACCTAATCACTCAGAAAAAATCAGGACATTCTGATGTAGAGTTTCAAAATAAAATACCTTTGAAATCTCTATTGTATGAGCTATCATCCCTATTTTTAGATGAGAATAAAACAAAGACTGTCCAGTATCAAAGACGCATCTCACTCCAGGGTGATAGCATGACACCCCACCTAGTCACTCAGGGAGAATCAGGACATTCTGATATAGAGTTTCAAAATAAAAGACCTTTGAAATCTCATATATGAGCAATCATCCCTGTTTTTAGATGAGAATAAAACAATAACTGTCCAGTATCAAAAACTCATCTCACTCCAGGGTGATAGCATGACACCCCACCTAGTCACTCAGGGAGAATCAGGACTTTCTGATGTAGAGTTTCAAAATAAAAGACCTTTGAAATTTCTATTGCATGAGCTATCATCCCTGTTTTTAGATGAGAATAAAACAAATACTGTCCAATATCAAAGACTCATCTCACTCCAGGGTGATAGCAGGACTCCCCACCTAGTCACTCAGGGAGAATCAGGACATTCTGAAGTACAGTTTCAAAATAAAAGACCTTTGAAATCTCTATTGCATGAGCTATCATCCCTGTTTTTAGATGAGAATAAAACAAAAACTGTCCAATATCAAAGACTCATCAAACTCCAGGTGATAGCAGGACACCCCACCTAGTCACTCAGAAAAAATCAGGATATTATGATGTACAGTTTCAAAATAAAAGACCTTTGAAATCTCATATATGAGCTATCATCCCTCTCTGTTTAGATGAGAATAAAACAAAAACTGTCCAGTATCAAAGACTCATCTCACTCCAGGGTGATAGCAGGACACCCCACCTAGTCACTCAGGGAGAATCAGGACATTCTGAAGGACAGTTTCAAAATAAAAGACCTTTGAAATCTCTATTGCATGAGCTATCATCCCTGTTTTTAGATGAGAATAAAACAAATACTGTCCAATATCAAAGACTCATCTCACTCCAGGGTGATAGCAGGACTCCCCACCTAGTCACTCAGGGAGAATCAGGACATTCTGAAGTACAGTTTCAAAATAAAAGACCTTTGAAATCTCTATTGCATGAGCTATCATCCCTGTTTTTAGATGAGAATAAAACAAAAACTGTCCCGTATCAAAGACTCATTGAGATGAGTCTTTGATACGGGACAGTTTTTGACTAGATGGGGTGTCCTGCTATCACCCTGCTATCACCCTGGAGTGAGCTCCAGGGTGATAGCAGGACACCCCATCTAGTCACTCAGAAAAAATCAAGACATTCTGATGTAGAGTTTCAAAATAAAATACCTTTGAAATCTCATATATGAGCTATCATCCCTGTTTTTAGATGAGAATAAAACAATAACTGTCCAGTATCAAAAACTCATCTCACTCCAGGGTGATAGCATGACACCCCACCTAGTCACTCAGGAAGAATCAGGACATTCTGATGTAGAGTTTCAAAATAAAAGACCTTTGAAATCTCATATATGAGCTATCATCCCTCTGTATTTAGATAAGAATAAAACAAACACTGTCCAGTATCAAATAATAATTTCCCTTCAGGGTGATAACAGGACACCCCACCTAGTCACTCAGGGAGAATCAGGACTTTCTGAAGTACAGTTTCAAAATAAAAGACCTTTGAAATCTCTATTGCATGAGCTATCATCCCTGTTTTTAGATGAGAATAAAACAAATACAGTCCAATATCAAAGACTCATCTCACTCCAGGGTGATAGCAGGACTCCCCACCTAGTCACTCAGGGAGAATCAGGACATTCTGAAGTACAGTTTCAAAATAAAAGACCTTTGAAATCTCTATTGCATGAGCTATCATCCCTGTTTTTAGATGAGAATAAAACAAAAAATGTCCCGTATCAAAGACTCATCTCACTCCAGGGTGATAGCAGGACACCCCATCTAGTCACTCAGAAAAATTCAGGACATTCTGATGTAGAGTTTCAAAATAAAATACCTTTGAAATCTCTATTGTATGAGCTATGATCCCTGTTTTTAGATGAGAATAAAACAAAAACTGTCCAGTATCAAAGACGCATCTCACTCCAGGGTGATAGCAGGACACCCCACCTAGTCACTCAGGGAGAATCAGGACATTCTGATGTAGAGTTTCAAAATAAAAGACCTTTGAAATCTCATATATGAGCTATCATCCCTCTCTGTTTAGATGAGAATAAAACAAAAACTGTCCAGTATCAAAGACTCATCTCACTCCAGGGTGATAGCAGGACACCCCACCTAGTCACTCAGAAAAAATCAGGACATTCTGATGTAGAGTTTCAAAATAAAATACCTTTGAAATCTCTATTGTATGAGCTATCATCCCTATTTTTAGATGAGAATAAAACAAAGACTGTCCAGTATCAAAGACACATCTCACTCCAGGGTGATAGCAGGACACCCCACCTAGTCACTCAGGGAGAATCAGGACATTCTGATGTAGAGTTTCAAAATAAAAGACCTTTGAAATCTCATATATGAGCTATCATCCCTCTGTATTTAGATAAGAATAAAACAAACACTGTCCAGTATCAAATAATCATTTCCCTTCAGGGTGATAACAGGACACCCCACCTAGTCACTCAGGGAGAATCAGGACTTTCTGAAGTACAGTTTCAAAATAAAAGACCTTTGAAATCTCTATTGCATGAGCTATCATCCCTGTTTTTAGATGAGAATAAAACAAATACAGTCCAATATCAAAGACTCATCTCACTCCAGGGTGATAGCAGGACTCCCCACCTAATCACTCAGGGAGAATCAGGACATTCTGAAGTACAGTTTCAAAATAAAAGACCTTTGAAATCTCTATTGCATGAGCTATCATCCCTGTTTTTAGATGAGAATAAAACAAAAACTGTCCCGTATCAAAGACTCATCTCACTCCAGGGTGATAGCAGGACACTCCATCTAGTCACTCAGAAAAATTCAGGACATTCTGATGTAGAGTTTCAAAATAAAATACCTTTGAAATCTCTATTGTATGAGCTATCATCCCTGTTTTTAGATGAGAATAAAACAAAAACTGTCCAGTATCAAAGACTCATCTCACTCCAGGGTGATAGCAGGACACCCCACCTAGTCATTCAGGGAGAATCAGGACATTCTGATTTTGAGTTTCAAAATAAAATACCTTTGAAGTCTCATATATGAGCTATCATCCCTGTTTTTAGATGGGAATAAAACAAACACTGTCCAGTATCAAAGACTCATCTAACTCCATGGTGATAGCAGGACACCCCATCTAGTCACTCAGAAAAAATCAGGACATTCTGATGTAGAGTTTCAAAATAAAATACCTTTGAAATCTCTATTGTATGAGCTATCATCCCTATTTTTAGATGAGAATAAAACAATAACTGTCGAATATCAAAGACTCATCAAACTCCAGGGTGATAGCAGGACACCCCACCTAGTCACTCAGAAAAAATCAGGACATTCTGATGTACAGTTTCAAAATAAAAGACCTTTGAAATCTCATATATGAGCTATCATCCCTCTCTGTTTAGATGAGAATAAAACAAAAACTGTCCAGTATCAAAGACTCATCTCACTCCAGGGTGATAGCAGGACACCCCACCTAGTCACTCAGGGAGAATCAGGACATTCTGAAGGACAGTTTCAAAATAAAAGACCTTTGAAATCTCTATTGTATGAGCTATCATCCCTGTTTTTAGATGAGAATAAAACAAAAACTGTCCAGTATCAAAGACGCATTTCACTCCAGGGTGATAGCAGGACACCCCACCTAGTCACTCAGGGAGAATCAGGACATTCTGATGTAGAGTTTCAAAATAAAATACCTTTGAAATCTCATATATGAGCTATAATCCCTCTCTGTTTAGATGAGAATAAAACAAAAACTCTCAAGTATCAAAGACTGATCTCACTCCAGGGTGATAGCAGGACACGCCACCTAGTCACTCAGAAAAAATCAGGACATTCTGATGTACAGTTTCAAAATAAAAGACCTTTGAAATCTCATATATGAGCTATCATCCCTCTCTGTTTAGATGAGAATAAAACAAAAACTGTCCAGTATCAAAGACTAATCTCAATCCAGGGTGATAGCAGGACACCCCACCTAGTCACTCAGAAAAAATCAGGACATTCTGATGTAGAGTTTCAAAATAAAATACCTTTGAAATCTCTATTGTATGAGCTATGATCCCTGTTTTTAGATGAGAATAAAACAAAAACTGTCCAGTATCAAAGACGCATCTCACTCCAGGGTGATAGCAGGACACCCCACCTAGTCACTCAGGGAGAATCAGGACATTCTGATGTAGAGTTTCAAAATAAAAGACCTTTGAAATCTCATATATGAGCTATCATCCCTCTCTGTTTAGATGAGAATAAAACAAAAACTGTCCAGTATCAAAGACTCATCTCACTCCAGGGTGATAGCAGGACACCCCACCTAGTCACTCAGAAAAAATCAGGACATTCTGATGTAGAGTTTCAAAATAAAATACCTTTGAAATCTCTATTGTATGAGCTATCATCCCTATTTTTAGATGAGAATAAAACAAAGACTGTCCAGTATCAAAGACACATCTCACTCCAGGGTGATAGCAGGACACCCCACCTAGTCACTCAGGGAGAATCAGGACATTCTGAAGGACAGTTTCAAAATAAAAGACCTTTGAAATCTCTATTGTATGAGCTATCATCCCTGTTTTTAGATGAGAATAAAACAAAAACTGTCCAGTATCAAAGACGCATTTCACTCCAGGGTGATAGCAGGACACCCCACCTAGTCACTCAGGGAGAATCAGGACATTCTGATGTAGAGTTTCAAAATAAAATACCTTTGAAATCTCATATATGAGCTATAATCCCTCTCTGTTTAGATGAGAATAAAACAAAAACTCTCAAGTATCAAAGACTGATCTCACTCCAGGGTGATAGCAGGACACGCCACCTAGTCACTCAGAAAAAATCAGGACATTCTGATGTACAGTTTCAAAATAAAAGACCTTTGAAATCTCATATATGAGCTATCATCCCTCTCTGTTTAGATGAGAATAAAACAAAAACTGTCCAGTATCAAAGACTCATCTCAATCCAGGGTGATAGCAGGACACCCCACCTAGTCACTCAGAAAAAATCAGGACATTCTGATGTAGAGTTTCAAAATAAAATACCTTTGAAATCTCTATTGTATGAGCTATCATCCCTATTTTTAGATGAGAATAAAACAAAGACTGTCCAGTATCAAAGACGCATCTCACTCCAGGGTGATAGCAGGACACCCCACCTAGTCACTCAGAAAAAATCAGGACATTCTGATTTAGAGTTTCAAAATAAAATACCTTTGAAATCTCATATATGAGCTATCATCCCTGTTTTTAGATGAGAATAAAACAAAAACTGTCCAGTATCAAAGACGCATCTCACTCCAGGGTGATAGCAGGACACCCCATCTAGTCACTCAGAATAAATCAGGACATTCTGATGTAGAGTTTCAAAATAAAATACCTTTGAAATCTCTATTGTATGAGCTATGATCCCTGTTTTTAGATGAGAATAAAACAAAAACTGTCCAGTATCAAAGACGCATCTCACTCCAGGGTGATAGCAGGACACCCCACCTAGTCACTCAGAAAAAATCAGGACATTCTGATGTAGAGTTTCAAAATAAAATACCTTTGAAATCTCTATTGTATGAGCTATCATCCCTATTTTTAGATGAGAATAAAACAAAGATTGTCCAGTATCAAAGACACATCTCACTCCAGGGTGATAGCAGGACACCCCACCTAGTCACTCAGGGAGAATCAGGACATTCTGAAGGACAGTTTCAAAATAAAAGACCTTTGAAATCTCTATTGCATGAGCTATCATCCCTGTTTTTAGATGAGAATAAAACAAATACAGTCCAATATCAAAGACTCATCTCACTCCAGGGTGATAGCAGGACTCCCCACCTAGTCACTCAGGGAGAATCAGGACATTCTGAAGTACAGTTTCAAAATAAAACACCTTTGAAATCTCTATTGCATGAGCTATCATCCCTGTTTTTAGATGAGAATAAAACAAAAACTGTCCCGTATCAAAGACTCATCTCACTCCAGGGTGATAGCAGGACACCCCATCTAGTCACTCAGAAAAATTCAGGACATTCTGATGTAGAGTTTTAAAATAAAATACCTTTGAATTCTCTATTGTATGAGCTATCATCCCTGTTTTTAGATGAGAATAAAACAAAAACTGTCCAGTATCAAAGACGCATCTCACTCCAGGGTGATAGCAGGACACCCCACCTAGTCACTCAGGGGCAATCAGGACATTCTGATTTAGAGTTTCAAAATAAAAGACCTTTGAAATCTCATATATGAGCTATAATCCCTCTCTGTTTAGATGAGAATAAAACAAAGACTGTCCAGTATCAAAGACGCATCTCACTCCAGGGTGATAGCAGGACACCCCACCTAATCACTCAGAAAAAATCAGGACATTCTGATTTAGAGTTTCAAAATAAAATACCTTTGAAATCTCTATTGTATGAGCTATGATCCCTGTTTTTAGATGAGAATAAAACAAAAACTGTCCAGTATCAAAGACGCATCTCACTCCAGGGTGATAGCAGGACACCCCACCTAGTCACTCAGGGAGAATCAGGACATTCTGATGTAGAGTTTCAAAATAAAAGACCTTTGAAATCTCATATATGAGCTATCATCCCTCTCTGTTTAGATGAGAATAAAACAAAAACTGTCCAGTATCAAAGACTCATCTCACTCCAGGGTGATAGCAGGACACCCCACCTAGTCACTCAGAAAAAATCAGGACATTCTGATGTAGAGTTTCAAAATAAAATACCTTTGAAATCTCTATTGTATGAGCTATCATCCCTATTTTTAGATGAGAATAAAACAAAGACTGTCCAGTATCAAAGACGCATCTCACTCCAGGGTGATAGCAGGACACCCCACCTAGTCACTCAGAAAAAATCAGGACATTCTGATTTAGAGTTTCAAAATAAAATACCTTTGAAATCTCATATATGAGCTATCATCCCTGTTTTTAGATGAGAATAAAACAATAACTGTCCAGTATCAAAAACTCATCTCACTCCAGGGTGATAGCATGACACCCCACCTAGTCACTCAGGGAGAATCAGGACATTCTGATGTAGAGTTTCAAAATAAAAGACCTTTGAAATCTCATATATGAGCTATCATCCCACTGTATTTAGATAAGAATAAAACAAACACTGTCCAGTATCAAATACTCATTTCCCTTCAGGGTGATAACAGGACACCCCACCTAGTCACTCAGGGAGAATCAGGACTTTCTGAAGTACAGTTTCAAAATAAAAGACCTTTGAAATCTCTATTGCATGAGCTATCATCCCTGTTTTTAGATGAGAATAAAACAAATACAGTCCAATATCAAAGACTCATCTCACTCCAGGGTGATAGCAGGACTCCCCACCTAGTCACTCAGGGAGAATCAGGACATTCTGAAGTACAGTTTCAAAATAAAAGACCTTTGAAATCTCTATTGCATGAGCTATCATCCCTGTTTTTAGATGAGAATAAAACAAAAACTGTCCAGTATCAAAGACGCATCTCACTCCAGGGTTATAGCAGGACACCCCATCTAGTCACTCAGAATAAATCAGGACATTCTGATGTAGAGTTTCAAAATAAAATACCTTTGAAATCTCTATTGTATGAGCTATGATCCCTGTTTTTAGATGAGAATAAAACAAAAACTGTCCAGTATCAAAGACGCATCTCACTCCAGGGTGATAGCAGGACACCCCACCTAGTCACTCAGGGGGAATCAGGACATTCTGATGTAGAGTTTCAAAATAAAAGACCTTTGAAATCTCATATATGAGCTATAATCCCTCTCTGTTTAGATGAGAATAAAACAAAAACTGTCCAGTATCAAATACGCATCTCACTCCAGGGTGATGGCAGGACACCCCACCTAGTCACTCAGAAAAAATCAGGACATTCTGATTTAGAGTTTCAAAATAAAATACCTTTGAAATCTCATATATGAGCTATCATCCCTGTTTTTAGATGAGAATAAAACAATAACTGTCCAGTATCAAAAACTCATCTCACTCCAGGGTGATAGCATGACACCCCACCTAGTCACTCAGGGAGAATCAGGACATTCTGATTTAGAGTTTCAAAATAAAAGACCTTTGAAATCTCATATATGAGCTATAATCCCTCTCTGTTTAGATGAGAATAAAACAAAAACTGTCCAGTATCAAATACGCATCTCACTCAAGGGTGATAGCAGGACACCCCACCTAGTCATTCAGGGAGAATCAGGACATTCTGATTTTGAGTTTCAAAATAAAATACCTTTGAAGTCTCATATATGAGCTATCATCCCTGTTTTTAGATGGGAATACAACAAACACTGTCCAGTATCAAAGACTCATCTAACTCCATGGTGATAGCAGGACACCCCATCTAGTCACTCAGGGAGAATCAGGACTTTCTGAAGTACAGTTTCAAAATAAAAGACCTTTGAAATCTCTATTGCATGAGCTATCATCCCTGTTTTTAGATGAGAATAAAACAAATACAGTCCAATATCAAAGACTCATCTCACTCCAGGGTGATAGCAGGACTCCCCACCTAGTCACTCAGGGAGAATCAGGACATTCTGAAGTACAGTTTCAAAATAAAAGACCTTTGAAATCTCTATTGCATGAGCTATCATCCCTGTTTTTAGATGAGAATAAAACAAAAACTGTCCCATATCAAAGACTCATCTCACTCCAGGGTGATAGCAGGACACCCCATCTAGTCACTCAGAAAAAATCAGGACATTCTGATGTAGAGTTTCAAAATAAAATACCTTTGAAATCTCTATTGTATGAGCTATCATCCCTGTTTTTAGATGAGAATAAAACAAAAACTGTCCAGTATCAAAGACGCATCTCACTCCAGGGTGATAGCAGGACACCCCATCTAGTCACTCAGAATAAATCAGGACATTCTGATGTAGAGTTTCAAAATAAAATACCTTTGAAATCTCTATTGTATGAGCTATGATCCCTGTTTTTAGATGAGAATAAAACAAAAACTGTCCAGTATCAAAGACGCATCTCACTCCAGGGTGATAGCAGGACACCCCACCTAGTCACTCAGGGGGAATCAGGACATTCTGATGTAGAGTTTCAAAATAAAAGACCTTTGAAATCTCATATATGAGCTATAATCCCTCTCTGTTTAGATGAGAATAAAACAAAAACTGTCCAGTATCAAATACGCATCTCACTCCAGGGTGATAGCAGGACACCCCATCTAGTCACTCAGAAAAAATCAGGACATTCTGATGTAGAGTTTCAAAATAAAATACCTTTGAAATCTCTATTGTATGAGCTATCATCCCTGTTTTTAGATGAGAATAAAACAAAAACTGTCCAGTATCAAAGACTCATCTCGCTCTAGGGTGATAGCAGGACACCCCATCTAGTCACCCAGAAAAAATCAGGACATTCTGATGTAGAGTTTCAAAATAAAATACCTTTGAAATCTCTATTGTATGAGCTATCATCCCTGTTTTTAGATGAGAATAAAACAAAAACTGTCCAGTATCAAAGACTCATCTCACTCCAGGGTGATAGCAGGACACCCCACCTAGTCACTCAGGGAGAATCAGGACATTCTGAAGTACAGTTTCAAAATAAAAGACCTTTGAAATCTCTATTGCATGAGCTATCATCCCTATTTTTAGATGAGAATAAAACAAAGACTGTCCAGTATCAAAGAATCATCTCACTCCAGGGTGATAGCAGGACACCCCATCTAGTCACTCAGAAAAAATCAGGACATTCTGGTTTACAGTTTCAAAATAAAATACCTTTGAAGTCTCATATATGAGCTATCATCCCTGTTTTTAGATGAGAATAAAACAATAACTGTCGAATATCAAAGACTCATCAAACTCCAGGTGATAGCAGGACACCCCACCTAGTCACTCAGAAAAAATCAGGACATTCTGATGTACAGTTTCAAAATAAAAGACCTTTGAAATCTCATATATGAGCTATCATCCCTCTCTGTTTAGATGAGAATAAAACAAAAACTGTCCAGTATCAAAGACTCATCTCACTCCAGGGTGATAGCAGGACACCCCACCTAGTCACTCAGGGAGAATCAGGACATTCTGAAGGACAGTTTCAAAATGAAAGACCTTTGAAATCTCTATTGTATGAGCTATCATCCCTGTTTTTAGATGATAATAAAACAAAAACTGTCCCATATCAAAGACTCATCTCACTCCAGGGTGATAGCAGGACACCCCATCTAGTCACTCAGAAAAAATCAGGACATTCTGATGTAGAGTTTCAAAATAAAATACCTTTGAAATCTCTATTGTATGAGCTATCATCCCTGTTTTTAGATGAGAATAAAACAAAAACTGTCCAGTATCAAAGACGCATCTCACTCCAGGGTGATAGCAGGACACCCCACCTAGTCACTCAGGGGGAATCAGGACATTCTGATGTAGAGTTTCAAAATAAAAGACCTTTGAAATCTCATATATGAGCTATAATCCCTCTCTGTTTAGATGAGAATAAAACAAAAACTGTCCAGTATCAAATACGCATCTCACTCCAGGGTGATAGCAGGACACCCCACCTAGTCACTCAGAAAAAATCAGGACATTCTGATTTAGAGTTTCAAAATAAAATACCTTTGAAATCTCATATATGAGCTATCATCCCTGTTTTTAGATGAGAATAAAACAATAACTGTCCAGTATCAAAAACTCATCTCACTCCAGGGTGATAGCATGACACCCCACCTAGTCACTCAGTGAGAATCAGGACATTCTGATGTAGAGTTTCAAAATAAAAGACCTTTGAAATCTCATATATGAGCTATCATCCCACTGTATTTAGATAAGAATAAAACAAACACTGTCCAGTATCAAATACTCATTTCCCTTCAGGGTGATAACAGGACACCCCACCTAGTCACTCAGGGAGAATCAGGACTTTCTGAAGTACAGTTTCAAAATAAAAGACCTTTGAAATCTCTATTGCATGAGCTATCATCCCTGTTTTTAGATGAGAATAAAACAAAAACTGTCCAGTATCAAAGACGCATCTCACTCCAGGGTTATAGCAGGACACCCCATCTAGTCACTCAGAATAAATCAGGACATTCTGATGTAGAGTTTCAAAATAAAATACCTTTGAAATCTCTATTGTATGAGCTATGATCCCTGTTTTTAGATGAGAATAAAACAAAAACTGTCCAGTATCAAAGACGCATCTCACTCCAGGGTGATAGCAGGACACCCCACCTAGTCACTCAGGGGGAATCAGGACATTCTGATGTAGAGTTTCAAAATAAAATACCTTTGAAGTCTCATATATGAGCTATCATCCCTGTTTTTAGATGAGAATAAAACAATAACTGTCGAATATCAAAGACTCATCAAACTCCAGGTGATAGCAGGACACCCCACCTAGTCACTCAGAAAAAATCAGGACATTCTGATGTACAGTTTCAAAATAAAAGACCTTTGAAATCTCATATATGAGCTATCATCCCTCTCTGTTTAGATGAGAATAAAACAAAAACTGTCCAGTATCAAAGACTCATCTCACTCCAGGGTGATAGCAGGACACCCCACCTAGTCACTCAGGGAGAATCAGGACATTCTGAAGGACAGTTTCAAAATAAAAGACCTTTGAAATCTCTATTGTATGAGCTATCATCCCTGTTTTTAGATGAGAATAAAACAAAAACTGTCCAGTATCAAAGACGCATCTCACTCCAGGGTGATAGCAGGACACGCCACCTAGTCACTCAGAAAAAATCAGGACATTCTGATGTACAGTTTCAAAATAAAAGACCTTTGAAATCTCATATATGAGCTATCATCCCTCTCTGTTTAGATGAGAATAAAACAAAAACTGTCCAGTATCAAAGACTCATCTCAATCCAGGGTGATAGCAGGACACCCCACCTAGTCACTCATAAAAAATCAGGACATTCTGATGTAGAGTTTCAAAATAAAATACCTTTGAAATCTCTATTGTATGAGCTATCATCCCTATTTTTAGATGAGAATAAAACAAAGACTGTCCAGTATCAAAGACGCATCTCACTCCAGGGTGATAGCAGGACACCCCACCTAGTCACTCAGAAAAAATCAGGACATTCTGATTTAGAGTTTCAAAATAAAATACCTTTGAAATCTCATATATGAGCTATCATCCCTGTTTTTAGATGAGAATAAAACAATAACTGTCCAGTATCAAAAACTCATCTCACTCCAGGGTGATAGCATGACACCCCACCTAGTCACTCAGGGAGAATCAGGACATTCTGATATAGAGTTTTAAAATAAAATACCTTTGAAATCTCATATATGAGCTATCATCCCTGTTTTTAGATGAGAATAAAACAATAACTGTCCAGGATCAAAAACTCATCTCACTCCAGGGTGATAGCATGACACCCCACCTAGTCACTCAGGGAGAATCAGGACATTCTGAAGTACAGTTTCAAAATAAAAGACCTTTGAAATCTCTATTGCATGAGCTATCATCCCTGTTTTTAGATGAGAATAAAACAAAAACTGTCCAGTATCAAAGACGCATCTCACTCCAGGGTGATAGCAGGACACCCCACCTAGTCACTCAGGGAGAATCAGGATATTCTGATGTAGAGTTTCAAAATAAAAGACCTTTGAAATCTCATATATGAGCTATAATCCCTCTCTGTTTAGATGAGAATAAAACAAAAACTCTCAAGTATCAAAGACTGATCTCACTCCAGGGTGATAGCAGGACACGCCACCTAGTCACTCAGAAAAAATCAGGACATTCTGATGTACAGTTTCAAAATAAAAGACCTTTGAAATCTCATATATGAGCTATCATCCCTCTCTGTTTAGATGAGAATAAAACAAAAACTGTCCAGTATCAAAGACTCATCTAACTCCATGGTGATAGCAGGACACCCCATCTAGTCACTCAGAAAAAATCAGGACATTCTGATGTAGAGTTTCAAAATAAAATACCTTTGAAATCTCTATTGTATGAGCTATCATCCCTGTTTTTAGATGAGAATAAAACAAAAACTGTCCAGTATCAAAGACTCATCTCGCTCCAGGGTGATAGCAGGACACCCCATCTAGTCACCCAGAAAAAATCAGGACATTCTGATGTAGAGTTTCAAAATAAAATACCTTTGAAATCTCATATATGAGCTATCATCCCACTGTATTTAGATAAGAATAAAACAAACACTGTCCAGTATCAAATACTCATTTCCCTTCAGGGTGATAACAGGACACCCCACCTAGTCACTCAGGGAGAATCAGGACTTTCTGAAGTACAGTTTCAAAATAAAAGACCTTTGAAATCTCTATTGCATGAGCTATCATCCCTGTTTTTAGATGAGAATAAAACAAATACAGTCCAATATCAAAGACTCATCTCACTCCAGGGTGATAGCAGGACTCCCCACCTAGTCACTCAGGGAGAATCAGGACATTCTGAAGTACAGTTTCAAAATAAAAGACCTTTGAAATCTCTATTGCATGAGCTATCATCCCTGTTTTTAGATGAGAATAAAACAAAAACTGTCCCATATCAAAGACTCATCTCACTCCAGGGTGATAGCAGGACACCCCATCTAGTCACTCAGAAAAAATCAGGACATTCTGATGTAGAGTTTCAAAATAAAATACCTTTGAAATCTCTATTGTATGAGCTATCATCCCTGTTTTTAGATGAGAATAAAACAAAAACTGTCCAGTATCAAAGACGCATCTCACTCCAGGGTGATAGCAGGACACCCCATCTAGTCACTCAGAATAAATCAGGACATTCTGATGTAGAGTTTCAAAATAAAATACCTTTGAAATCTCTATTGTATGAGCTATGATCCCTGTTTTTAGATGAGAATAAAACAAAAACTGTCCAGTATCAAAGACGCATCTCACTCCAGGGTGATAGCAGGACACCCCACCTAGTCACTCAGGGGGAATCAGGACATTCTGATGTAGAGTTTCAAAATAAAAGACCTTTGAAATCTCATATATGAGCTATAATCCCTCTCTGTTTAGATGAGAATAAAACAAAAACTGTCCAGTATCAAATACGCATCTCACTCCAGGGTGATAGCAGGACACCCCATCTAGTCACTCAGAAAAAATCAGGACATTCTGATGTAGAGTTTCAAAATAAAATACCTTTGAAATCTCTATTGTATGAGCTATCATCCCTGTTTTTAGATGAGAATAAAACAAAAACTGTCCAGTATCAAAGACTCATCTCGCTCTAGGGTGATAGCAGGACACCCCATCTAGTCACCCAGAAAAAATCAGGACATTCTGATGTAGAGTTTCAAAATAAAATACCTTTGAAATCTCTATTGTATGAGCTATCATCCCTGTTTTTAGATGAGAATAAAACAAAAACTGTCCAGTATCAAAGACTCATCTCACTCCAGGGTGATAGCAGGACACCCCACCTAGTCACTCAGGGAGAATCAGGACATTCTGAAGTACAGTTTCAAAATAAAAGACCTTTGAAATCTCTATTGCATGAGCTATCATCCCTATTTTTAGATGAGAATAAAACAAAGACTGTCCAGTATCAAAGAATCATCTCACTCCAGGGTGATAGCAGGACACCCCATCTAGTCACTCAGAAAAAATCAGGACATTCTGGTTTACAGTTTCAAAATAAAATACCTTTGAAGTCTCATATATGAGCTATCATCCCTGTTTTTAGATGAGAATAAAACAATAACTGTCGAATATCAAAGACTCATCAAACTCCAGGTGATAGCAGGACACCCCACCTAGTCACTCAGAAAAAATCAGGACATTCTGATGTACAGTTTCAAAATAAAAGACCTTTGAAATCTCATATATGAGCTATCATCCCTCTCTGTTTAGATGAGAATAAAACAAAAACTGTCCAGTATCAAAGACTCATCTCACTCCAGGGTGATAGCAGGACACCCCACCTAGTCACTCAGGGAGAATCAGGACATTCTGAAGGACAGTTTCAAAATGAAAGACCTTTGAAATCTCTATTGTATGAGCTATCATCCCTGTTTTTAGATGAGAATAAAACAAACACTGTCCAGTATCAAATACTCATTTCCCTTCAGGGTGATAACAGGACACCCCACCTAGTCACTCAGGGAGAATCAGGACTTTCTGAAGTACAGTTTCAAAATAAAAGACCTTTGAAATCTCTATTGCATGAGCTATCATCCCTGTTTTTAGATGATAATAAAACAAAAACTGTCCCATATCAAAGACTCATCTCACTCCAGGGTGATAGCAGGACACCCCATCTAGTCACTCAGAAAAAATCAGGACATTCTGATGTAGAGTTTCAAAATAAAATACCTTTGAAATCTCTATTGTATGAGCTATCATCCCTGTTTTTAGATGAGAATAAAACAAAAACTGTCCAGTATCAAAGACGCATCTCACTCCAGGGTGATAGCAGGACACCCCACCTAGTCACTCAGGGGGAATCAGGACATTCTGATGTAGAGTTTCAAAATAAAATACCTTTGAAATCTCATATATGAGCTATAATCCCTCTCTGTTTAGATGAGAATAAAACAAAAACTGTCCAGTATCAAATACGCATCTCACTCCAGGGTGATAGCAGGACACCCCACCTAGTCACTCAGAAAAAATCAGGACATTCTGATTTAGAGTTTCAAAATAAAATACCTTTGAAATCTCATATATGAGCTATCATCCCTGTTTTTAGATGAGAATAAAACAATAACTGTCCAGTATCAAAAACTCATCTCACTCCAGGGTGATAGCATGACACCCCACCTAGTCACTCAGTGAGAATCAGGACATTCTGATGTAGAGTTTCAAAATAAAAGACCTTTGAAATCTCATATATGAGCTATCATCCCACTGTATTTAGATAAGAATAAAACAAACACTGTCCAGTATCAAATACTCATTTCCCTTCAGGGTGATAACAGGACACCCCACCTAGTCACTCAGGGAGAATCAGGACTTTCTGAAGTACAGTTTCAAAATAAAAGACCTTTGAAATCTCTATTGCATGAGCTATCATCCCTGTTTTTAGATGAGAATAAAACAAAAACTGTCCAGTATCAAAGACGCATCTCACTCCAGGGTTATAGCAGGACACCCCATCTAGTCACTCAGAATAAATCAGGACATTCTGATGTAGAGTTTCAAAATAAAATACCTTTGAAATCTCTATTGTATGAGCTATGATCCCTGTTTTTAGATGAGAATAAAACAAAAACTGTCCAGTATCAAAGACGCATCTCACTCCAGGGTGATAGCAGGACACCCCACCTAGTCACTCAGGGGGAATCAGGACATTCTGATGTAGAGTTTCAAAATAAAATACCTTTGAAGTCTCATATATGAGCTATCATCCCTGTTTTTAGATGAGAATAAAACAATAACTGTCGAATATCAAAGACTCATCAAACTCCAGGTGATAGCAGGACACCCCACCTAGTCACTCAGAAAAAATCAGGACATTCTGATGTACAGTTTCAAAATAAAAGACCTTTGAAATCTCATATATGAGCTATCATCCCTCTCTGTTTAGATGAGAATAAAACAAAAACTGTCCAGTATCAAAGACTCATCTCACTCCAGGGTGATAGCAGGACACCCCACCTAGTCACTCAGGGAGAATCAGGACATTCTGAAGGACAGTTTCAAAATAAAAGACCTTTGAAATCTCTATTGTATGAGCTATCATCCCTGTTTTTAGATGAGAATAAAACAAAAACTGTCCAGTATCAAAGACGCATCTCACTCCAGGGTGATAGCAGGACACGCCACCTAGTCACTCAGAAAAAATCAGGACATTCTGATGTACAGTTTCAAAATAAAAGACCTTTGAAATCTCATATATGAGCTATCATCCCTCTCTGTTTAGATGAGAATAAAACAAAAACTGTCCAGTATCAAAGACTCATCTCAATCCAGGGTGATAGCAGGACACCCCACCTAGTCACTCAGAAAAAATCAGGACATTCTGATGTAGAGTTTCAAAATAAAATACCTTTGAAATCTCTATTGTATGAGCTATCATCCCTATTTTTAGATGAGAATAAAACAAAGACTGTCCAGTATCAAAGACGCATCTCACTCCAGGGTGATAGCAGGACACCCCACCTAGTCACTCAGAAAAAATCAGGACATTCTGATTTAGAGTTTCAAAATAAAATACCTTTGAAATCTCATATATGAGCTATCATCCCTGTTTTTAGATGAGAATAAAACAATAACTGTCCAGTATCAAAAACTCATCTCACTCCAGGGTGATAGCATGACACCCCACCTAGTCACTCAGGGAGAATCAGGACATTCTGATATAGAGTTTTAAAATAAAAGACCTTTGAAATCTCATATATGAGCTATCATCCCTGTTTTTAGATGAGAATAAAACAATAACTGTCCAGGATCAAAAACTCATCTCACTCCAGGGTGATAGCATGACACCCCACCTAGTCACTCAGGGAGAATCAGGACATTCTGAAGTACAGTTTCAAAATAAAAGACCTTTGAAATCTCTATTGCATGAGCTATCATCCCTGTTTTTAGATGAGAATAAAACAAAAACTGTCCAGTATCAAAGACGCATCTCACTCCAGGGTGATAGCAGGACACCCCACCTAGTCACTCAGGGAGAATCAGGATATTCTGATGTAGAGTTTCAAAATAAAAGACCTTTGAAATCTCATATATGAGCTATAATCCCTCTCTGTTTAAATGAGAATAAAACAAAAACTCTCAAGTATCAAAGACTGATCTCACTCCAGGGTGATAGCAGGACACGCCACCTAGTCACTCAGAAAAAATCAGGACATTCTGATGTACAGTTTCAAAATAAAAGACCTTTGAAATCTCATATATGAGCTATCATCCCTCTCTGTTTAGATGAGAATAAAACAAAAACTGTCCAGTATCAAAGACTCATCTCACTCCAGGGTGATAGCAGGACACCCCATCTAGTCACTCAGAAAAAATCAGGACATTCTGATGTACAGTTTCAAAATAAAAGACCTTTGAAACCTCTATTGTATGAGCTATCATCCCTATTTTTAGATGAGAATAAAACAAAAACTGTCCAGTATCAAAGACTCATCTCACTCCAGGGTGACAGCAGGACACCCCACCTAGTCACTCAGAAAAAATCAGGACATTCTGATTTAGAGTTTCAAAATAAAATACCTTTGAAATCTCTATTGTATGAGCTATGATCCCTGTTTTTAGATGAGAATAAAACAAAAACTGTCCAGTATCAAAGACGCATCTCACTCCAGGGTGATAGCAGGACACCCCACCTAGTCACTCAGGGAGAATCAGGACATTCTGATGTAGAGTTTCAAAATAAAAGACCTTTGAAATCTCATATATGAGCTATCATCCTTCTCTGTTTTGATGAGAATAAAACAAAAACTCTCAAGTATCAAAGACTGATCTCACGCCAGGGTGATAGCAGGACACGCCACCTAGTCACTCAGAAAAAATCAGGACATTCTGATTTAGAGTTTCAAAATAAAATACCTTTGAAATCTCTATTGTATGAGCTATGATCCCTGTTTTTAGATGAGAATAAAACAAAAACTGTCCAGTATCAAAGACGCATCTCACTCCAGGGTGATAGCAAGACACCCCACCTAGTCACTCAGAAAGAATCAGGACATTCTGACTTAGAGTTTCAAAATAAAATACCTTTGAAATCTCATATATGAGCTATCATCCCTGTTTTTACATGAGAATAAAACAATAACTGTCCAGTATCAAAAACTCATCTTACTCCAGGGTGATAGCATGACACCCCACCTAGTCACTCAGGGAGAATCAGGACATTCTGATGTAGAGTTTCAAAATAAAAGACCTTTGAAATCTCATATATGAGCTATCATCCCTCTGTATTTAGATAAGAATAAAACAAACACTGTCCAGTATCAAATACTCATTTCCCTTCAGGGTGATAACAGGACACCCCACCTAGTCACTCAGGGAGAATCAGGACATTCTGAAGTACAGTTTCAAAATAAAAGACCTTTGAAATCTCTATTGCATGAGCTATCATCCCTGTTTTTAGATGAGAATAAAACAAAAACTGTCCCGTATCAAAGACTCATCTCACTCCAGGGTGATAGCAGGACACCCCATCTAGTCACTCAGAAAAAATCAGGACATTCTGATGTAGAGTTTCAAAATAAAATACCTTTGAAATCTCTATTGTATGAGCTATCATCCCTGTTTTTAGATGAGAATAAAACAAAAACTGTCCAGTATCAAAGACGCATCTCACTCCAGGGTGATAGCAGGACACCCCATCTAGTCACTCAGAATAAATCAGGACATTCTGATGTAGAGTTTCAAAATAAAATACCTTTGAAATCTCTATTGTATGAGCTATGATCCCTGTTTTTAGATGAGAATAAAACAAAAACTGTCCAGTATCAAAGACGCATCTCACTCCAGGGTGATAGCAGGACACCCCACCTAGTCACTCAGGGGGAATCAGGACATTCTGATGTAGAGTTTCAAAATAAAAGACCTTTGAAATCTCATATATGAGCTATAATCCCTCTCTGTTTAGATGAGAATAAAACAAAAACTGTCCAGTATCAAACACGCATCTCACTCCAGGGTGATAGCAGGACACCCCATCTAGTCACTCAGAAAAAATCAGGACATTCTGATGTAGAGTTTCAAAATAAAATACCTTTGAAATCTCTATTGTATGAGCTATCATCCCTGTTTTTAGATGAGAATAAAACAAAAACTGTCCAGTATCAAAGACTCATCTCGCTCCAGGGTGATAGCAGGACACCCCATCTAGTCACCCAGAAAAAATCAGGACATTCTGATGTAGAGTTTCAAAATAAAATACCTTTGAAATCTCTATTGTATGAGCTATCATCCCTGTTTTTAGATGAGAATAAAACAAAAACTGTCCAGTATCAAAGACGCATCTCACTCCAGGGTGATAGCAGGACACGCCACCTAGTCACTCAGAAAAAATCAGGACATTCTGATGTACAGTTTCAAAATAAAAGACCTTTGAAATCTCATATATGAGCTATCATCCCTCTCTGTTTAGATGAGAATAAAACAAAAACTGTCGAGTATCAAAGACTCATCTCAATCCAGGGTGATAGCAGGACACCCCACCTAGTCACTCAGAAAAAATCAGGACATTCTGATGTAGAGTTTCAAAATAAAATACCTTTGAAATCTCTATTGTATGAGCTATCATCCCTATTTTTAGATGAGAATAAAACAAAGACTGTCCAGTATCAAAGACGCATCTCACTCCAGGGTGATAGCAGGACACCCCACCTAGTCACTCAGAAAAAATCAGGACATTCTGATTTAGAGTTTCAAAATAAAATACCTTTGAAATCTCATATATGAGCTATCATCCCTGTTTTTAGATGAGAATAAAACAATAACTGTCCAGTATCAAAAACTCATCTCACTCCAGGGTGATAGCATGACACCCCACCTAGTCACTCAGGGAGAATCAGGACATTCTGATATAGAGTTTTAAAATAAAAGACCTTTGAAATCTCATATATGAGCTATCATCCCTGTTTTTAGATGAGAATAAAACAATAACTGTCCAGTATCAAAAACTCATCTCACTCCAGGGTGATAGCATGACACCCCACCTAGTCACTCAGGGAGAATCAGGACTTTCTGATGTAGAGTTTCAAAATAAAAGACCTTTGAAATTTCTATTGCATGAGCTATCATCCCTGTTTTTAGATGAGAATAAAACAAATACTGTCCAATATCAAAGACTCATCTCACTCCAGGGTGATAGCAGGACTCCCCACCTAGTCACTCAGGGAGAATCAGGACATTCTGAAGTACAGTTTCAAAATAAAAGACCTTTGAAATCTCTATTGCATGAGCTATCATCCCTGTTTTTAGATGAGAATAAAACAAAAACTGTCCAGTATCAAAGACGCATCTCACTCCAGGGTGATAGCAGGACACCCCACCTAGTCACTCAGGGAGAATCAGGATATTCTGATGTAGAGTTTCAAAATAAAAGACCTTTGAAATCTCATATATGAGCTATAATCCCTCTCTGTTTAGATGAGAATAAAACAAAAACTCTCAAGTATCAAAGACTGATCTCACTCCAGGGTGATAGCAGGACACGCCACCTAGTCACTCAGAAAAAATCAGGACATTCTGATGTACAGTTTCAAAATAAAAGACCTTTGAAATCTCATATATGAGCTATCATCCCTCTCTGTTTAGATGAGAATAAAACAAAAACTGTCCAGTATCAAAGACTCATCTCACTCCAGGGTGATAGCAGGACACCCCATCTAGTCACTCAGAAAAAATCAAGACATTCTGATGTAGAGTTTCAAAATAAAATACCTTTGAAATCTCTATTGCATGAGCTATCATCCCTGTTTTTAGATGAGAATACAACAAAAACTGTCCAGTATCAAAGACGCAGCTTACTCCAGGGTGATAGCAGGACACGCCACCTAGTCACTCAGAAAAAATCAGGACATTCTGATGTACAGTTTCAAAATAAAAGACCTTTGAAATCTCATATATGAGCTATCATCCCTCTCTGTTTAGATGAGAATAAAACAAAAACTGTCCAGTATCAAAGACTCATCTCACTCCAGGGTGATAGCATGACACCCCACCTAGTCACTCAGGGAGAATCAGGACTTTCTGATGTAGAGTTTCAAAATAAAATACCTTTGAAATCTCTATTGTATGAGCTATGATCCCTGTTTTTAGATGAGAATAAAACAAAAACTGTCCAGTATCAAAGACGCATCTCACTCCAGGGTGATAGCAGGACACCCCACCTAGTCACTCAGGGAGAATCAGGACATTCTGAAGTACAGTTTCAAAATAAAAGACCTTTGAAATCTCTATTGCATGAGCTATCATCCCTGTTTTTAGATGAGAATAAAACAAAAACTGTCCCGTATCAAAGACTCATCTCACTCCAGGGTGATAGCAGGACACCCCATCTAGTCACTCAGAAAAAATCAGGACATTCTGATGTAGAGTTTCAAAATAAAATACCTTTGAAATCTCTATTGTATGAGCTATCATCCCTGTTTTTAGATGAGAATAAAACAAAAACTGTCCAGTATCAAAGACGCATCTCACTCCAGGGTGATAGCAGGACACCCCATCTTGTCACTCAGAAAAAATCAGGACATTCTGATTTAGAGTTTCAAAATAAAATACCTTTGAAATCTCATATATGAGCTATCATCCCTGTTTTTAGATGAGAATAAAACAATAACTGTCCAGTATCAAAAACTCATCTCACTCCAGGGTGATAGCATGACACCCCACCTAGTCACTCAGGGAGAATCAGGACATTCTGATATAGAGTTTTAAAATAAAAGACCTTTGAAATCTCATATATGAGCTATCATCCCTGTTTTTAGATGAGAATAAAACAATAACTGTCCAGTATCAAAAACTCATCTCACTCCAGGGTGATAGCATGACACCCCACCTAGTCACTCAGGGAGAATCAGGACTTTCTGATGTAGAGTTTCAAAATAAAAGACCTTTGAAATTTCTATTGCATGAGCTATCATCCCTGTTTTTAGATGAGAATAAAACAAATACTGTCCAATATCAAAGACTCATCTCACTCCAGGGTGATAGCAGGACTCCCCACCTAGTCACTCAGGGAGAATCAGGACATTCTGAAGTACAGTTTCAAAATAAAAGACCTTTGAAATCTCTATTGCATGAGCTATCATCCCTGTTTTTAGATGAGAATAAAACAAAAACTGTCCAGTATCAAAGACGCATCTCACTCCAGGGTGATAGCAGGACACCCCACCTAGTCACTCAGGGAGAATCAGGATATTCTGATGTAGAGTTTCAAAATAAAAGACCTTTGAAATCTCATATATGAGCTATAATCCCTCTCTGTTTAGATGAGAATAAAACAAAAACTCTCAAGTATCAAAGACTGATCTCACTCCAGGGTGATAGCAGGACACGCCACCTAGTCACTCAGAAAAAATCAGGACATTCTGATGTACAGTTTCAAAATAAAAGACCTTTGAAATCTCATATATGAGCTATCAACCCTCTCTGTTTAGATGAGAATAAAACAAAAACTGTACAGTATCAAAGACTCATCTCACTCCAGGGTGACAGCAGGACACCCCACCTAGTCACTCAGAAAAAATCAGGACATTCTGATGTAGAGTTTCAAAATAAAATACCTTTGAAATCTCTATTGTATGAGCTATCATCCCTATTTTTAGATGAGAATAAAACAAAGACTGTCCAGTATCAAAGACGCATCTCACTCCAGGGTGATAGCAGGACACCCCACCTAATCACTCAGAAAAAATCAGGACATTCTGATTTAGAGTTTCAAAATAAAATACCTTTGAAATCTCTATTGTATGAGCTATGATCCCTGTTTTTAGATGAGAATAAAACAAAAACTGTCCAGTATCAAAGACGCATCTCACTCCAGGGTGATAGCAGGACACCCCACCTAGTCACTCAGGGAGAATCAGGACATTCTGATGTAGAGTTTCAAAATAAAAGACCTTTGAAATCTCATATATGAGCTATCATCCTTCTCTGTTTTGATGAGAATAAAACAAAAACTCTCAAGTATCAAAGACTGATCTCACGCCAGGGTGATAGCAGGACACGCCACCTAGTCACTCAGAAAAAATCAGGACATTCTGATTTAGAGTTTCAAAATAAAATACCTTTGAAATCTCTATTGTATGAGCTATGATCCCTGTTTTTAGATGAGAATAAAACAAAAACTGTCCAGTATCAAAGACGCATCTCACTCCAGGGTGATAGCAAGACACCCCACCTAGTCACTCAGAAAGAATCAGGACATTCTGACTTAGAGTTTCAAAATAAAATACCTTTGAAATCTCATATATGAGCTATCATCCCTGTTTTTACATGAGAATAAAACAATAACTGTCCAGTATCAAAAACTCATCTTACTCCAGGGTGATAGCATGACACCCCACCTAGTCACTCAGGGAGAATCAGGACATTCTGATGTAGAGTTTCAAAATAAAAGACCTTTGAAATCTCATATATGAGCTATCATCCCTCTGTATTTAGATAAGAATAAAACAAACACTGTCCAGTATCAAATACTCATTTCCCTTCAGGGTGATAACAGGACACCCCACCTAGTCACTCAGGGAGAATCAGGACATTCTGAAGTACAGTTTCAAAATAAAAGACCTTTGAAATCTCTATTGCATGAGCTATCATCCCTGTTTTTAGATGAGAATAAAACAAAAACTGTCCCGTATCAAAGACTCATCTCACTCCAGGGTGATAGCAGGACACCCCATCTAGTCACTCAGAAAAAATCAGGACATTCTGATGTAGAGTTTCAAAATAAAATACCTTTGAAATCTCTATTGTATGAGCTATCATCCCTGTTTTTAGATGAGAATAAAACAAAAACTGTCCAGTATCAAAGACGCATCTCACTCCAGGGTGATAGCAGGACACCCCATCTAGTCACTCAGAATAAATCAGGACATTCTGATGTAGAGTTTCAAAATAAAATACCTTTGAAATCTCTATTGTATGAGCTATGATCCCTGTTTTTAGATGAGAATAAAACAAAAACTGTCCAGTATCAAAGACGCATCTCACTCCAGGGTGATAGCAGGACACCCCACCTAGTCACTCAGGGGGAATCAGGACATTCTGATGTAGAGTTTCAAAATAAAAGACCTTTGAAATCTCATATATGAGCTATAATCCCTCTCTGTTTAGATGAGAATAAAACAAAAACTGTCCAGTATCAAACACGCATCTCACTCCAGGGTGATAGCAGGACACCCCATCTAGTCACTCAGAAAAAATCAGGACATTCTGATGTAGAGTTTCAAAATAAAATACCTTTGAAATCTCTATTGTATGAGCTATCATCCCTGTTTTTAGATGAGAATAAAACAAAAACTGTCCAGTATCAAAGACTCATCTCGCTCCAGGGTGATAGCAGGACACCCCATCTAGTCACCCAGAAAAAATCAGGACATTCTGATGTAGAGTTTCAAAATAAAATACCTTTGAAATCTCTATTGTATGAGCTATCATCCCTGTTTTTAGATGAGAATAAAACAAAAACTGTCCAGTATCAAAGACGCATCTCACTCCAGGGTGATAGCAGGACACGCCACCTAGTCACTCAGAAAAAATCAGGACATTCTGATGTACAGTTTCAAAATAAAAGACCTTTGAAATCTCATATATGAGCTATCATCCCTCTCTGTTTAGATGAGAATAAAACAAAAACTGTCGAGTATCAAAGACTCATCTCAATCCAGGGTGATAGCAGGACACCCCACCTAGTCACTCAGAAAAAATCAGGACATTCTGATGTAGAGTTTCAAAATAAAATACCTTTGAAATCTCTATTGTATGAGCTATCATCCCTATTTTTAGATGAGAATAAAACAAAGACTGTCCAGTATCAAAGACGCATCTCACTCCAGGGTGATAGCAGGACACCCCACCTAGTCACTCAGAAAAAATCAGGACATTCTGATTTAGAGTTTCAAAATAAAATACCTTTGAAATCTCATATATGAGCTATCATCCCTGTTTTTAGATGAGAATAAAACAATAACTGTCCAGTATCAAAAACTCATCTCACTCCAGGGTGATAGCATGACACCCCACCTAGTCACTCAGGGAGAATCAGGACATTCTGATATAGAGTTTTAAAATAAAAGACCTTTGAAATCTCATATATGAGCTATCATCCCTGTTTTTAGATGAGAATAAAACAATAACTGTCCAGTATCAAAAACTCATCTCACTCCAGGGTGATAGCATGACACCCCACCTAGTCACTCAGGGAGAATCAGGACTTTCTGATGTAGAGTTTCAAAATAAAAGACCTTTGACATTTCTATTGCATGAGCTATCATCCCTGTTTTTAGATGAGAATAAAACAAATACTGTCCAATATCAAAGACTCATCTCACTCCAGGGTGATAGCAGGACTCCCCACCTAGTCACTCAGGGAGAATCAGGACATTCTGAAGTACAGTTTCAAAATAAAAGACCTTTGAAATCTCTATTGCATGAGCTATCATCCCTGTTTTTAGATGAGAATAAAACAAAAACTGTCCAGTATCAAAGACGCATCTCACTCCAGGGTGATAGCAGGACACCCCACCTAGTCACTCAGGGAGAATCAGGATATTCTGATGTAGAGTTTCAAAATAAAAGACCTTTGAAATCTCATATATGAGCTATAATCCCTCTCTGTTTAGATGAGAATAAAACAAAAACTCTCAAGTATCAAAGACTGATCTCACTCCAGGGTGATAGCAGGACACGCCACCTAGTCACTCAGAAAAAATCAGGACATTCTGATGTACAGTTTCAAAATAAAAGACCTTTGAAATCTCATATATGAGCTATCATCCCTCTCTGTTTAGATGAGAATAAAACAAAAACTGTCCAGTATCAAAGACTCATCTCACTCCAGGGTGATAGCAGGACACCCCATCTAGTCACTCAGAAAAAATCAAGACATTCTGATGTAGAGTTTCAAAATAAAATACCTTTGAAATCTCTATTGCATGAGCTATCATCCCTGTTTTTAGATGAGAATACAACAAAAACTGTCCAGTATCAAAGACGCAGCTTACTCCAGGGTGATAGCAGGACACGCCACCTAGTCACTCAGAAAAAATCAGGACATTCTGATGTACAGTTTCAAAATAAAAGACCTTTGAAATCTCATATATGAGCTATCATCCCTCTCTGTTTAGATGAGAATAAAACAAAAACTGTCCAGTATCAAAGACTCATCTCACTCCAGGGTGATAGCATGACACCCCACCTAGTCACTCAGGGAGAATCAGGACTTTCTGATGTAGAGTTTCAAAATAAAATACCTTTGAAATCTCTATTGTATGAGCTATGATCCCTGTTTTTAGATGAGAATAAAACAAAAACTGTCCAGTATCAAAGACGCATCTCACTCCAGGGTGATAGCAGGACACCCCACCTAGTCACTCAGGGAGAATCAGGACATTCTGAAGTACAGTTTCAAAATAAAAGACCTTTGAAATCTCTATTGCATGAGCTATCATCCCTGTTTTTAGATGAGAATAAAACAAAAACTGTCCCGTATCAAAGACTCATCTCACTCCAGGGTGATAGCAGGACACCCCATCTAGTCACTCAGAAAAAATCAGGACATTCTGATGTAGAGTTTCAAAATAAAATACCTTTGAAATCTCTATTGTATGAGCTATCATCCCTGTTTTTAGATGAGAATAAAACAAAAACTGTCCAGTATCAAAGACGCATCTCACTCCAGGGTGATAGCAGGACACCCCATCTTGTCACTCAGAAAAAATCAGGACATTCTGATTTAGAGTTTCAAAATAAAATACCTTTGAAATCTCATATATGAGCTATCATCCCTGTTTTTAGATGAGAATAAAACAATAACTGTCCAGTATCAAAAACTCATCTCACTCCAGGGTGATAGCATGACACCCCACCTAGTCACTCAGGGAGAATCAGGACATTCTGATATAGAGTTTTAAAATAAAAGACCTTTGAAATCTCATATATGAGCTATCATCCCTGTTTTTAGATGAGAATAAAACAATAACTGTCCAGTATCAAAAACTCATCTCACTCCAGGGTGATAGCATGACACCCCACCTAGTCACTCAGGGAGAATCAGGACTTTCTGATGTAGAGTTTCAAAATAAAAGACCTTTGAAATTTCTATTGCATGAGCTATCATCCCTGTTTTTAGATGAGAATAAAACAAATACTGTCCAATATCAAAGACTCATCTCACTCCAGGGTGATAGCAGGACTCCCCACCTAGTCACTCAGGGAGAATCAGGACATTCTGAAGTACAGTTTCAAAATAAAAGACCTTTGAAATCTCTATTGCATGAGCTATCATCCCTGTTTTTAGATGAGAATAAAACAAAAACTGTCCAGTATCAAAGACGCATCTCACTCCAGGGTGATAGCAGGACACCCCACCTAGTCACTCAGGGAGAATCAGGATATTCTGATGTAGAGTTTCAAAATAAAAGACCTTTGAAATCTCATATATGAGCTATAATCCCTCTCTGTTTAGATGAGAATAAAACAAAAACTCTCAAGTATCAAAGACTGATCTCACTCCAGGGTGATAGCAGGACACGCCACCTAGTCACTCAGAAAAAATCAGGACATTCTGATGTACAGTTTCAAAATAAAAGACCTTTGAAATCTCATATATGAGCTATCATCCCTCTCTGTTTAGATGAGAATAAAACAAAAACTGTCCAGTATCAAAGACTCATCTCACTCCAGGGTGATAGCAGGACACCCCATCTAGTCACTCAGAAAAAATCAAGACATTCTGATGTAGAGTTTCAAAATAAAATACCTTTGAAATCTCTATTGTATGAGCTATCATCCCTATTTTTAGATGAGAATAAAACAAAGACTGTCCAGTATCAAAGACGCATCTCACTCCAGGGTGATAGCAGGACACCCCACCTAGTCACTCAGGGAGAATCAGGACATTCTGATGTAGAGTTTCAAAATAAAAGACCTTTGAAATCTCATATATGAGCTATCATCCCTCTCTGTTTTGATGAGAATAAAACAAAAACTCTCAAGTATCAAAGACTGATCTCACGCCAGGGTGATAGCAGGACACGCCACCTAGTCACTCAGAAAAAATCAGGACATTCTGATTTAGAGTTTCAAAATAAAATACCTTTGAAATCTCTATTGTATGAGCTATGATCCCTGTTTTTAGATGAGAATAAAACAAAAACTGTCCAGTATCAAAGACGCATCTCACTCCAGGGTGATAGCAGGACACCCCACCTAGTCACTCAGAAAAAATCAGGACATTCTGACTTAGAGTTTCAAAATAAAATACCTTTGAAATCTCATATATGAGCTATCATCCCTGTTTTTAGATGAGAATAAAACAATAACTGTCCAGTATCAAAAACTCATCTTACTCCAGGGTGATAGCATGACACCCCACCTAGTCACTCAGGAAGAATCAGGACATTCTGATGTAGAGTTTCAAAATAAAAGACCTTTGAAATCTCATATATGAGCTATCATCCCTCTGTATTTAGATAAGAATAAAACAAACACTGTCCAGTATCAAATACTCATTTCCCTTCAGGGTGATAACAGGACACCCCACCTAGTCACTCAGGGAGAATCAGGACATTCTGAAGTACAGTTTCAAAATAAAAGACCTTTGAAATCTCTATTGCATGAGCTATCATCCCTGTTTTTAGATGAGAATAAAACAAAAACTGTCCCGTATCAAAGACTCATCTCACTCCAGGGTGATAGCAGGACACCCCATCTAGTCACTCAGAAAAAATCAGGACATTCTGATGTAGAGTTTCAAAATAAAATACCTTTGAAATCTCTATTGTATGAGCTATCATCCCTGTTTTTAGATGAGAATAAAACAAAAACTGTCCAGTATCAAAGACGCATCTCACTCCAGGGTGATAGCAGGACACCCCATCTAGTCACTCAGAATAAATCAGGACATTCTGATGTAGAGTTTCAAAATAAAATACCTTTGAAATCTCTATTGTATGAGCTATGATCCCTGTTTTTAGATGAGAATAAAACAAAAACTGTCCAGTATCAAAGACGCATCTCACTCCAGGGTGATAGCAGGACACCCCACCTAGTCACTCAGGGGGAATCAGGACATTCTGATGTAGAGTTTCAAAATAAAAGACCTTTGAAATCTCATATATGAGCTATAATCCCTCTCTGTTTAGATGAGAATAAAACAAAAACTGTCCAGTATCAAATACGCATCTCACTCCAGGGTGATAGCAGGACACCCCATCTAGTTACTCAGAAAAAATCAGGACATTCTGATGTAGAGTTTCAAAATAAAATACCTTTGAAATCTCTATTGTATGAGCTATAATCCCTGTTTTTAGATGAGAATAAAACAAAAACTGTCCAGTATCAAAGACTCATCTCACTCCAGGGTGATAGCAGGACACCCCATCTAGTCACTCAGAAAAAATCAGGACATTCTGGTTTACAGTTTCAAAATAAAATACCTTTGAAGTCTCATATATGAGCTATCATCCCTGTTTTTAGATGAGAATAAAACAATAACTGTCGAATATCAAAGACTCATCAAACTCCAGGTGATAGCAGGACACCCCACCTAGTCACTCAGAAAAAATCAGGACATTCTGATGTACAGTTTCAAAATAAAAGACCTTTGAAATCTCATATATGAGCTATCATCCCTCTCTGTTTAGATGAGAATAAAACAAAAACTGTCCAGTATCAAAGACTCATCTCACTCCAGGGTGATAGCAGGACACCCCACCTAGTCACTCAGGGAGAATCAGGACATTCTGAAGGACAGTTTCAAAATAAAAGACCTTTGAAATCTCTATTGTATGAGCTATCATCCCTGTTTTTAGATGAGAATAAAACAAAAACTGTCCAGTATCAAAGACGCATCTCACTCCAGGGTGATAGCAGGACACGCCACCTAGTCACTCAGAAAAAATCAGGACATTCTGATGTACAGTTTCAAAATAAAAGACCTTTGAAATCTCATATATGAGCTATCATCCCTCTCTGTTTAGATGAGAATAAAACAAAAACTGTCCAGTATCAAAGACTCATCTCAATCCAGGGTGATAGCAGGACACCCCACCTAGTCACTCAGAAAAAATCAGGACATTCTGATGTAGAGTTTCAAAATAAAATACCTTTGAAATCTCTATTGTATGAGCTATCATCCCTATTTTTAGATGAGAATAAAACAAAGACTGTCCAGTATCAAAGACGCATCTCACTCCAGGGTGATAGCAGGACACCCCACCTAGTCACTCAGAAAAAATCAGGACATTCTGATTTAGAGTTTCAAAATAAAATACCTTTGAAATCTCATATATGAGCTATCATCCCTGTTTTTAGATGAGAATAAAACAATAACTGTCCAGTATCAAAAACTCATCTCACTCCAGGGTGATAGCATGACACCCCACCTAGTCACTCAGGGAGAATCAGGACATTCTGATATAGAGTTTTAAAATAAAAGACCTTTGAAATCTCATATATGAGCTATCATCCCTGTTTTTAGATGAGAATAAAACAATAACTGTCCAGTATCAAAAACTCATCTCACTCCAGGGTGATAGCATGACACCCCACCTAGTCACTCAGGGAGAATCAGGACATTCTGATATAGAGTTTTAAAATAAAAGACCTTTGAAATCTCATATATGAGCTATCATCCCTGTTTTTAGATGAGAATAAAACAATAACTGTCCAGTATCAAAGACGCATCTCACTCCAGGGTGATAGCAGGACACCCCACCTAGTCACTCAGGGAGAATCAGGACTTTCTGATGTAGAGTTTCAAAATAAAAGACCTTTGAAATTTCTATTGCATGAGCTATCATCCCTGTTTTTAGATGAGAATAAAACAAATACTGTCCAATATCAAAGACTCATCTCACTCCAGGGTGATAGCAGGACTCCCCACCTAGTCACTCAGGGAGAATCAGGACATTCTGAAGTACAGTTTCAAAATAAAAGACCTTTGAAATCTCTATTGCATGAGCTATCATCCCTGTTTTTAGATGAGAATAAAACAAAAACTGTCCAGTATCAAAGACGCATCTCACTCCAGGGTGATATCAGGACACCCCACCTAGTCACTCAGGGAGAATCAGGATATTCTGATGTAGAGTTTCAAAATAAAAGACCTTTGAAATCTCATATATGAGCTATAATCCCTCTCTGTTTAGATGAGAATAAAACAAAAACTCTCAAGTATCAAAGACTGATCTCACTCCAGGGTGATAGCAGGACACGCCACCTAGTCACTCAGAAAAAATCAGGACATTCTGATGTACAGTTTCAAAATAAAAGACCTTTGAAATCTCATATATGAGCTATCATCCCTCTCTGTTTAGATGAGAATAAAACAAAAACTGTCCAGTATCAAAGACTCATCTCACTCCAGGGTGATAGCAGGACACCCCATCTAGTCACTCAGAAAAAATCAAGACATTCTGATGTAGAGTTTCAAAATAAAATACCTTTGAAATCTCTATTGCATGAGCTATCATCCCTGTTTTTAGATGAGAATACAACAAAAACTGTCCAGTATCAAAGACGCATCTTACTCCAGGGTGATAGCAGGACACGCCACCTAGTCACTCAGAAAAAATCAGGACATTCTGATGTACAGTTTCAAAATAAAAGACCTTTGAAATCTCATATATGAGCTATCATCCCTCTCTGTTTAGATGAGAATAAAACAAAAACTGTCCAGTATCAAAGACTCATCTCACTCCAGGGTGACAGCAGGACACCCCACCTAGTCACTCAGAAAAAATCAGGACATTCTGATGTAGAGTTTCAAAATAAAATACCTTTGAAATCTCTATTGTATGAGCTATCATCCCTATTTTTAGATGAGAATAAAACAAAGACTGTCCAGTATCAAAGACGCATCTCACTCCAGGGTGATAGCAGGACACCCCACCTAATCACTCAGAAAAAATCAGGACATTCTGATTTAGAGTTTCAAAATAAAATACCTTTGAAATCTCTATTGTATGAGCTATGATCCCTGTTTTTAGATGAGAATAAAACAAAAACTGTCCAGTATCAAAGACGCATCTCACTCCAGGGTGATAGCAGGACACCCCACCTAGTCACTCAGGGAGAATCAGGACATTCTGATGTAGAGTTTCAAAATAAAAGACCTTTGAAATCTCATATATGAGCTATCATCCCTCTCTGTTTAGATGAGAATAAAACAAAAACTGTCCAGTATCAAAGACTCATCTCACTCCAGGGTGATAGCAGGACACCCCACCTAGTCACTCAGAAAAAATCAGGACATTCTGATGTAGAGTTTCAAAATAAAATACCTTTGAAATCTCTATTGTATGAGCTATCATCCCTATTTTTAGATGAGAATAAAACAAAGACTGTCCAGTATCAAAGACGCATCTCACTCCAGGGTGATAGCAGGACACCCCACCTAGTCACTCAGAAAAAATCAGGACATTCTGACTTAGAGTTTCAAAATAAAATACCTTTGAAATCTCATATATGAGCTATCATCCCTGTTTTTAGATGAGAATAAAACAATAACTGTCCAGTATCAAAAACTCATCTTACTCCAGGGTGATAGCATGACACCCCACCTAGTCACTCAGGGAGAATCAGGACATTCTGATGTAGAGTTTCAAAATAAAAGACCTTTGAAATCTCATATATGAGCTATCATCCCTCTGTATTTAGATAAGAATAAAACAAACACTGTCCAGTATCAAATACTCATTTCCCTTCAGGGTGATAACAGGACACCCCACCTAGTCACTCAGGGAGAATCAGGACATTCTGAAGGACAGTTTCAAAATAAAAGACCTTTGAAATCTCTATTGTATGAGCTATCATCCCTGTTTTTAGATGAGAATAAAACAAAAACTGTCCAGTATCAAAGACGCATCTCAGTCCAGGGTGATAGCAGGACACGCCACCTAGTCACTCAGAAAAAATCAGGACATTCTGATGTACAGTTTCAAAATAAAAGACCTTTGAAATCTCATATATGAGCTATCATCCCTCTCTGTTTAGATGAGAATAAAACAAAAACTGTCCAGTATCAAAGACTCATCTCACTCCAGGGTGATAGCAGGACACCCCACCTAGTCACTCAGGGGGAATCAGGACATTCTGATGTAGAGTTTCAAAATAAAAGACCTTTGAAATCTCATATATGAGCTATAATCCCTCTCTGTTTAGATGAGAATAAAACAAAAACTGTCCAGTATCAAATACGCATCTCACTCCAGGGTGATAGCAGGACACCCCACCTAGTCATTCAGGGAGAATCAGGACATTCTGATTTTGAGTTTCAAAATAAAATACCTTTGAAGTCTCATATATGAGCTATCATCCCTGTTTTTAGATGGGAATAAAACAAACACTGTCCAGTATCAAAGACTCATATAACTCCATGGTGATAGCAGGACACCCCATCTAGTCACTCAGAAAAAATCAGGACATTCTGAAGTACAGTTTCAAAATAAAAGACCTTTGAAATCTCTATTGCATGAGCTATCATCCCTGTTTTTAGATGAGAATAAAACAAAAACTGTCCAGTATCAAAGACTCATCTCACTCCAGGGTGATAGCAGGACACCCCATCTAGTCACTCAGAAAAAATCAGGACATTCTGATGTAGAGTTTCAAAATAAAATACCTTTGAAATCTCTATTGTATGAGCTATCATCCCTATTTTTAGATGAGAATAAAAGAAAGACTGTCCAGTATCAAAGACTCATCTCACTCCAGGGTGATAGCAGGACACCCCACCTAGTCACTCAGAAAAAATCAGGACATTCTGATGTAGAGTTTCAAAATAAAATACCTTTGAAATCTCTATTGTATGAGCTATCATCCCTATATTTAGATGAGAATAAAAGAAAGACTGTCCAGTATCAAAGACTCATCTCACTCCAGGGTGATAGCAGGACACCCCATCTAGTCACTCAGAAAAAATCAGGACATTCTGGTTTACAGTTTCAAAATAAAATACCTTTGAAGTCTCATATATGAGCTATCATCCCTGTTTTTAGATGAGAATAAAACAATAACTGTCGAATATCAAAGACTCATCAAACTCCAGGTGATAGCAGGACACCCCACCTAGTCACTCAGAAAAAATCAGGACATTCTGATGTACAGTTTCAAAATAAAAGCCCTTTGAAATCTCATATATGAGCTATCATCCCTCTCTGTTTAGATGAGAATAAAACAAAAACTGTCCAGTATCAAAGACTCATCTCACTCCAGGGTGATAGCAGGACACCCCACCTAGTCACTCAGGGAGAATCAGGACATTCTGAAGGACAGTTTCAAAATAAAAGACCTTTGAAATCTCTATTGTATGAGCTATCATCCCTGTTTTTAGATGAGAATAAAACAAAAACTGTCCAGTATCAAAGACGCATCTCACTCCAGGGTGATAGCAGGACACCCCATCTAGTCACTCAGAAAAAATCAGGACATTCTGATGTAGAGTTTCAAAATAAAATACCTTTGAAATCTCTATTGTATGAGCTATCATCCCTGTTTTTAGATGAGAATAAAACAAAAACTGTCCAGTATCAAAGACGCATCTCACTCCAGGGTGATAGCAGGACACCCCACCTAGTCACTCAGGGAGAATCAGGACATTCTGATGTAGAGTTTCAAAATAAAAGACCTTTGAAATCTCATATATGAGCTATAATCCCTCTCTGTTTAGATGAGAATAAAACAAAAACTCTCAAGTATCAAAGACTGATCTCACTCCAGGGTGATAGCAGGACACGCCACCTAGTCACTCAGAAAAAATCAGGACATTCTGATGTACAGTTTCAAAATAAAAGACCTTTGAAATCTCATATATGAGCTATCATCCCTCTCTGTTTAGATGAGAATAAAACAAAAACTGTCCAGTATCAAAGACTCATCTCAATCCAGGGTGATAGCAGGACACCCCACCTAGTCACTCAGAAAAAATCAGGACATTCTGATGTAGAGTTTCAAAATAAAATACCTTTGAAATCTCTATTGTATGAGCTATCATCCCTATGTTTAGATGAGAATAAAACAAAGACTGTCCAGTATCAAAAACCCATCTCACTCCAGGGTGATAGCATGACACCCCACCTAGTCACTCAGGGAGAATCAGGACTTTCTGATGTAGAGTTTCAAAATAAAAGACCTTTGAAATTTCTATTGCATGAGCTATCATCCCTGTTTTTAGATGAGAATAAAACAAATACTGTCCAATATCAAAGACTCATCTCACTCCAGGGTGATAGCAGGACTCCCCACCTAGTCACTCAGGGAGAATCAGGACATTCTGAAGTACAGTTTCAAAATAAAAGACCTTTGAAATCTCATATATGAGCTATAATCCCTCTCTGTTTAGATGAGAATAAAACAAAAACTCTCAAGTATCAAAGACTGATCTCACTCCAGGGTGATAGCAGGACACGCCACCTAGTCACTCAGAAAAAATCAGGACATTCTGATGTACAGTTTCAAAATAAAAGACCTTTGAAATCTCATATATGAGCTATCATCCCTCTCTGTTTAGATGAGAATAAAACAAAAACTGTCCAGTATCAAAGACTCATCTCACTCCACGGTGATAGCAGGACTCCCCACCTAGTCACTCAGGGAGAATCAGGACATTCTGAAGTACAGTTTCAAAATAAAAGACCTTTGAAATCTCTATTGCATGAGCTATCATCCCTGTTTTTAGATGAGAATAAAACAAAAACTGTCCAGTATCAAAGACGCATCTCACTCCAGGGTTATAGCAGGACACCCCACCTAATCACTCAGAAAACATTAGGACATTCTGATTTAGAGTTTCAAAATAAAATACCTTTGAAATCTCTATTGTATGAGCTATGATCCCTGTTTTTAGATGAGAATAAAACAATAACTGTCCAGTATCAAAGACGCATCTCACTCCAGGGTGATAGCAGGACACCCCACCTAGTCACTCAGGGAGAATCAGGACATTCTGATGTAGAGTTTCAAAATAAAAGACCTTTGAAATCTCATATATGAGCTATCATCCCTCTCTGTTTAGATGAGAATAAAACAAAAACTGTCCAGTATCAAAGACTCATCTCACTCCAGGGTGATAGCAGGACACCCCACCTAGTCACTCAGAAAAAATCAGGACATTCTGATGTAGAGTTTCAAAATAAAATACCTTTGAAATCTCTATTGTATGAGCTATCATCCCTATTTTTAGATGAGAATAAAACAAAGACTGTCCAGTATCAAAGACGCATCTCACTCCAGGGTGATAGCAGGACACCCCACCTAGTCACTCAGAAAAAATCAGGACATTCTGATTTAGAGTTTCAAAATAAAAGACCTTTGAAATCTCATATATGAGCTATCATCCCTCTCTGTTTAGATGAGAATAAAACAAAAACTGTCCAGTATCAAAGACTCATCTCACTCCAGGGTGATAGCAGGACACCCCACCTAGTCACTCAGAAAAAATCAGGACATTCTGATGTAGAGTTTCAAAATAAAATACCTTTGAAATCTCTATTGTATGAGCTATCATCCCTATTTTTAGATGAGAATAAAACAAAGACTGTCCAGTATCAAAGACGCATCTCACTCCAGGGTGATAGCAGGACACCCCACCTAGTCACTCAGAAAAAATCAGGACATTCTGATTTAGAGTTTCAAAATAAAATACCTTTGAAATCTCATATATGAGCTATCATCCCTGTTTTTAGATGAGAATAAAACAATAACTGTCCAGTATCAAAAACTCATCTCACTCCAGGGTGATAGCATGACACCCCACCTAGTCACTCAGGGAGAATCAGGACATTCTGATGTAGAGTTTCAAAATAAAAGACCTTTGAAATCTCATATATGAGCTATCATCCCTCTGTATTTAGATAAGAATAAAACCAACACTGTCCAGTATCAAATACTCATTTCCCTTCAGGGTGATAACAGGACACCCCACCTAGTCACTCAGGGAGAATCAGGACTTTCTGAAGTACAGTTTCAAAATAAAAGACCTTTGAAATCTCTATTGCATGAGCTATCATCCCTGTTTTTAGATGAGAATAAAACAAATACAGTCCAATATCAAAGACTCATCTCACTCCAGGGTGATAGCAGGACTCCCCACCTAGTCACTCAGGGAGAATCAGGACATTCTGAAGTACAGTTTCAAAATAAAATACCTTTGAAATCTCTATTGCATGAGCTATCATCCCTGTTTTTAGATGAGAATAAAACAAAAACTGTCCCGTATCAAAGACTCATCTCACTCCAGGGTGATAGCAGGATACCCCATCTAGTCACTCAGAAAAAATCAGGACATTCTGATGTAGAGTTTCAAAATAAAATACCTTTGAAATCTCTATTGTATGAGCTATCATCCCTGTTTTTAGATGAGAATAAAACAAAAACTGTCCAGTATCAAAGACGCATCTCACTCCAGGGTGATAGCAGGACACCCCACCTAGTCACTCAGGGAGAATCAGGATATTCTGATGTAGAGTTTCAAAATAAAAGACCTTTGAAATCTCATATATGAGCTATAATCCCTCTCTGTTTAGATGAGAATAAAACAAAAACTCTCAAGTATCAAAGACTGATCTCACTCCAGGGTGATAGCAGGACACGCCACCTAGTCACTCAGAAAAAATCAGGACATTCTGATGTACAGTTTCAAAATAAAAGACCTTTGAAATCTCATATATGAGCTATCATCCCTGTTTTTAGATGAGAATAAAACAAATACTGTCCAATATATAAGACTCATCTCACTCCAGGGTGATAGCAGGACTCCCCACCTAGTCACTCAGGGAGAATCAGGACATTCTGAAGTACAGTTTCAAAATAAAAGACCTTTGAAATCTCTATTGTATGAGCTATCATCCCTGTTTTTAGATGAGAATAAAACTGTCCCGTATCAAAGACTCATCTCACTCCAGGGTGATAGCAGGACACCCCATCTAGTCACTCAGAAAAAATCAGGACATTCTGATGTAGAGTTTCAAAATAAAATACCTTTGAAATCTCTATTGTATGAGCTATCATCCCTGTTTTTAGATGAGAATAAAACAAAAACTGTCCAGTATCAAAGACGCATCTCACTCCAGGGTGATAGCAGGACACCCCACCTAGTCATTCAGGGAGAATCAGGACATTCTGATGTAGAGTTTCAAAATAAAATACCTTTGAAATCTCTATTGTATGAGCTATCATCCCTGTTTTTAGATGAGAATAAAACAAAAACTGTCCAGTATCAAATACGCATCTCGCTCCAGGGTGATAGCAGGACACCCCACCTAGTCATTCAGGGAGAATCAGGACATTCTGATTTTGAGTTTCCAAATAAAATACCTTTGAAGTCTCATATATGAGCTATCATCCCTGTTTTTAGATGGGAATAAAACAAACACTGTCCAGTATCAAAGACTCATCTAACTCCATGGTGATAGCAGGACACCCCATCTAGTCACTCAGAAAAAATCAGGACATTCTGATGTAGAGTTTCAAAATAAAATACCTTTGAAATCTCTATTGTATGAGCTATCATCCCTGTTTTTAGATGAGAATAAAACAAAAACTGTCCAGTATCAAAGACTCATCTCACTCCAGGGTGATAGCAGGACACCCCACCTAGTCACTCAGAAAAAGTCAGGACATTCTGATGTAGAGTTTCAAAATAAAATACCTTTGAAATCTCTATTGTATGAGCTATCATCCCTGTTTTTAGATGAGAATAAAACAAAAACTGTCCAGTATCATCTCACTCCAGGGTGATAGCAGGACACCCCATCTAGTCACCCAGAAAAAATCAGGACATTCTGATGTAGAGTTTCAAAATAAAATACCTTTGAAATCTCTATTGTATGAGCTATCATCCCTGTATTTAGATGAGAATAAAACAAAAACTGTCCAGTATCAAAGACTCATCTCACTCCAGGGTGATAGCAGGACACCCCACCTAGTCACTCAGAAAAAATCAGGACATTCTGATGTACAGTTTCAAAATAAAATACCTTTGAAATCTCTATTGTATGAGCTATCATCCCTATTTTTAGATGAGAATAAAACAAAGACTGTCCAGTATCAAAGAATCATCTCACTCCAGGGTGATAGCAGGACACCCCATCTAGTCACTCAGAAAAAATCAGGACATTCTGGTTTACAGTTTCAAAATAAAATACCTTTGAAGTCTCATATATGAGCTATCATCCCTGTTTTTAGATGAGAATAAAACAATAACTGTCGAATATCAAAGACTCATCAAACTCCAGGTGATAGCAGGACACCCCACCTAGTCACTCAGAAAAAATCAGGACATTCTGATGTACAGTTTCAAAATAAAAGACCTTTGAAATCTCATATATGAGCTATCATCCCTCTCTGTTTAGATGAGAATAAAACAAAAACTGTCCAGTATCAAAGACTCATCTCATTCCAGGGTGATAGCAGGACACCCCACCTAGTCACTCAGGGAGAATCAGGACATTCTGAAGGACAGTTTCAAAATAAAAGACCTTTGAAATCTCTATTGTATGAGCTATCATCCCTGTTTTTAGATGAGAATAAAACAATAACTGTCCAGTATCAACAACTCATCTCACTCCAGGGTGATAGCATGACACCCCACCTAGTCACTCAGGGAGAATCAGGACTTTCTGATGTAGAGTTTCAAAATAAAAGACCTTTGAAATTTCTATTGCATGAGCTATCATCCCTGTTTTTAGATGAGAATAAAACAAATACTGTCCAATATCAAAGACTCATCTCACTCCAGGGTGATAGCAGGACTCCCCACCTAGTCACTCAGGGAGAATCAGGACATTCTGAAGTACAGTTTCAAAATAAAAGACCTTTGAAATCTCTATTGCATGAGCTATCATCCCTGTTTTTAGATGAGAATAAAACAAAAACTGTCCAGTATCAAAGACGCATCTCACTCCAGGGTGATAGCAGGACACCCCACCTAGTCACTCAGGGAGAATCAGGATATTCTGATGTAGAGTTTCAAAATAAAAGACCTTTGAAATCTCATATATGAGCTATAATCCCTCTCTGTTTAGATGAGAATAAAACAAAAACTCTCAAGTATCAAAGACTGATCTCACTCCAGGGTGATAGCAGGACACGCCACCTAGTCACTCAGAAAAAATCAGGACATTCTGATGTACAGTTTCAAAATAAAAGACCTTTGAAATCTCATATATGAGCTATCATCCCTCTCTGTTTAGATGAGAATAAAACAAAAACTGTCCAGTATCAAAGACTCATCTCACTCCAGGGTGATAGCAGGACACCCCACCTAGTCAATCAGAAAAAATCAGGACATTCTGATGTAGAGTTTCAAAATAAAATACCTTTGAAATCTCTATTGTATGAGCTATCATCCCTATTTTTAGATGAGAATAAAACAAAGACTGTCCAGTATCAAAGACGCATCTCACTCCAGGGTGATAGCAGGACACCCCACCTAGTCACTCAGAAAAAATCAGGACATTCTGATTTAGAGTTTCAAAATAAAATACCTTTAAAATCTCATATATGAGCTATCATCCCTGTTTTTAGATGAGAATAAAACAATAACTGTCCAGTATCAAAAACTCATCTCACTCCAGGGTGAATGCATGACACCCCACCTAGTCACTCAGGGAGAATCAGGACATTCTGATGTAGAGTTTCAAAATAAAAGACCTTTGAAATCTCATATATGAGCTATCATCCCTCTGTATTTAGATAAGAATAAAACAAACACTGTCCAGTATCAAATACTCATTTCCCTTCAGGGTGATAACAGGACACCCCACCTAGTCACTCAGGGAAAATCAGGACATTCTGATGTACAGTTTCAAAATAAAAGACCTTTGAAATCTCATATATGAGCTATCATCCCTCTCTGTTTAGATGAGAATAAAACAAAAACTGTCCAGTATCAAAGACTCATCTCACTCCAGGGTGATAGCAGGACACCCCACCTAGTCACTCAGAAAAAATCAGGACATTCTGATGTAGAGTTTCAAAATAAAATACCTTTGAAATCTCTATTGTATGAGCTATCATCCCTATTTTTAGATGAGAATAAAACAAAGACTGTCCAGTATCAAAGACGCATCTCACTCCAGGGTGATAGCAGGACACCCCATCTAGTCACTCAGAAAAAATCAAGACATTCTGATGTAGAGTTTCAAAATAAAATACCTTTGAAATCTCTATTGTATGAGCTATCATCCCTGTTTTTAGATGAGAATAAAACAAAAACTGTCCAGTATCAAAGACGCATCTTACTCCAGGGTGATAGCAGGACACCCCACCTAGTCACTCAGGGAGAATCAGGACATTCTGATGTAGAGTTTCAAAATAAAAGACCTTTGAAATCTCATATATGAGCTATAATCCCTCTCTGTTTAGATGAGAATAAAACAAAAACTCTCAAGTATCAAAGACTGATCTCACGCCAGGGTGATAGCAGGACACGCCACCTAGTCACTCAGAAAAAATCAGGACATTCTGATGTACAGTTTCAAAATAAAAGACCTTTGAAATCTCATATATGAGCTATCATCCCTCTCTGTTTAGATGAGAATAAAACAAAAACTGTCCAGTATCAAAGACTCATCTCACTCCAGGGTGACAGCAGGACACCCCACCTAGTCACTCAGAAAAAATCAGGACATTCTGATGTAGAGTTTCAAAATAAAATACCTTTGAAATCTCTATTGTATGAGCTATCATCCCTATTTTTAGATGAGAATAAAACAAAGACTGTCCAGTATCAAAGACGCATCTCACTCCAGGGTGATAGCAGGACACCCCACCTAATCACTCAGAAAAAATCAGGACATTCTGATTTAGAGTTTCAAAATAAAATACCTTTGAAATCTCTATTGTATGAGCTATGATCCCTGTTTTTAGATGAGAATAAAACAAAAACTGTCCAGTATCAAAGACGCATCTCACTCCATGGTGATAGCAGGACACCCCACCTAGTCACTCAGGGAGAATCAGGACATTCTGATGTAGAGTTTCAAAATAAAAGACCTTTGAAATCTCATATATGAGCTATCTTCCCTCTCTGTTTAGATGAGAATAAAACAAAAACTGTCCAGTATCAAAGACTCATCTCACTCCAGGGTGATAGCAGGACACCCCACCTAGTCAATCAGAAAAAATCAGGACATTCTGATGTAGAGTTTCAAAATAAAATACCTTTGAAATCTCTATTGTATGAGCTATCATCCCTATTTTTAGATGAGAATAAAACAAAGACTGTCCAGTATCAAAGACGCATCTCACTCCAGGGTGATAGCAGGACACCCCACCTAGTCACTCAGAAAAAATCAGGACATTCTGATTTAGAGTTTCAAAATAAAATACCTTTAAAATCTCATATATGAGCTATCATCCCTGTTTTTAGATGAGAATAAAACAATAACTGTCCAGTATCAAAAACTCATCTCACTCCAGGGTGATAGCAGGACACCCCATCTAGTCACTCAGAATAAATCAGGACATTCTGATGTAGAGTTTCAAAATAAAATACCTTTGAAATCTCTATTGTATGAGCTATGATCCCTGTTTTTAGATGAGAATAAAACAAAAACTGTCCAGTATCAAAGACGCATCTCACTCCAGGGTGATAGCAGGACACCCCACCTAGTCACTCAGGGGGAATCAGGACATTCTGATTTTGAGTTTCAAAATAAAATACCTTTGAAATCTCTATTGTATGAGCTATCATCCCTGTTTTTAGATGAGAATAAAACAAAAACTGTCCAGTATCAAAGACTCATCTCACTCCAGGGTGATAGCAGGACACCCCACCTAGTCACTCAGAAAAAGTCAGGACATTCTGATGTAGAGTTTCAAAATAAAATACCTTTGAAATCTCTATTGTATGAGCTATCATCCCTGTTTTTAGATGAGAATAAAACAAAAACTGTCCAGTATCAAAGACTCATCTCACTCCAGGGTGATAGCAGGACACCCCATCTAGTCATTCAGAAAAAATCAGGACATTCTGGTGTACAGTTTCAAAATAAAATACCTTTGAAGTCTCATATATGAGCTATCATCCCTGTTTTTAGATGAGAATAAAACAATAACTGTCCAATATCAAAGACTCATCAAACTCCAGGGTGATAGCATCCCTCTGTATTTAGATAAGAATAAAACAAACACTGTCCAGTATCAAATACTCATTTCCCTTCAGGGTGATAACAGGACACCCCACCTAGTCACTCAGGGAGAATCAGGACTTTCTGAAGTACAGTTTCAAAATAAAAGACCTTTGAAATCTCTATTGCATGAGCTATCATCCCTGTTTTTAGATGAGAATAAAACAAATACAGTCCATCAGGACATTCTGATGTACAATTTCAAAATAAAAGACCTTTGAAATCTCATATATGAGCTATCATCCCTCTCTGTTTAGATGAGAATAAAACAAAAACTGTCCAGTATCAAAAACTCATCTCACTCCAGGGTGATAGCATGACACCCCACCTAGTCACTCAGGGAGAATCAGGACATTCTGATGTAGAGTTTCAAAATAAAAGACCTTTGAAATCTCTATTGCATGAGCTATCATCCCTGTTTTTAGATGAGAATAAAACAAATACAGTCCAATATCAAAGACTCATCTCACTCCAGGGTGATAGCAGGACTCCCCACCTAGTCACTCAGGGAGAATCAGGACATTCTGATGTAGAGTTTCAAAATAAAAGACCTTTGAAATCTCTATTGCATGAGCTATCATCCCTGTTTTTAGATGAGAATAAAACAAAAACTGTCCCGTGTCAAAGACTCATCTCACTCCAGGGTGATAGCAGGACACCCCACCTAGTCACTCAGGGAGAATCAGGACATTCTGATGTAGAGTTTCAAAATAAAAGACCTTTGAAATCTCATATATGAGCTATCATCCCTCTCTGTTTAGATGAGAATAAAACAAAAACTGTCCAGTATCAAAGACTCATCTCACTCCAGGGTGATAGCAGGACACCCCACCTAGTCACTCAGAAAAAATCAGGACATTCTGATGTAGAGTTTCAAAATAAAAGACCTTTGAAATCTCATATATGAGCTATCATCCCTCTCTGTTTAGATGAGAATAAAACAAAAACTGTCCAGTATCAAAGACTCATCTCACTCCAGGGTGATAGCAGGACACCCCACCTAGTCACTCAGAAAAAATCAGGACATTCTGGTTTACAGTTTCAAAATAAAATACCTTTGAAGTCTCATATATGAGCTATCATCCCTGTTTTTAGATGAGAATAAAACAATAACTGTCCAATATCAAAAACTCATCAAACTCCAGGGTGATAGCAGGACACCCCACCTAGTCACTCAGAAAAAATCAGGACATTCTGATGTACAGTTTCAAAATAAAAGACCTTTGAAGTCTCATATATGAGCTATCATCCCTGTTTTTAGATGAGAATAAAACAAATACAGTCCAATATCAAAGACTCATCTCACTCCAGGGTGATAGCAGGACTCCCCACCTAGTCACTCAGGGAGAATCAGGACATTCTGAAGTACAGTTTCAAAATAAAAGACCTTTGAAATCTCTATTGCATGAGCTATCATCCCTGTTTTTAGATGAGAATAAAACAAAAACTGTCCAGTATCAAAGACTCATCTCACTCCAGGGTGATAGCAGGACACCCCACCTAGTCACTCAGAAAAAATCAGGACATTCTGATGTAGAGTTTCAAAATAAAAGACCTTTGAAATCTCATATATGAGCTATCATCCCTCTCTGTTTAGATGAGAATAAAACAAAAACTGTCCAGTATCAAAGACTCATCTCACTCCAGGGTGATAGCAGGACACCCCACCTAGTCACTCAGAAAAAATCAGGACATTCTGGTTTACAGTTTCAAAATAAAATACCTTTGAAGTCTCATATATGAGCTATCATCCCTGTTTTTAGATGAGAATAAAACAATAACTGTCCAATATCAAAAACTCATCAAACTCCAGGGTGATAGCAGGACACCCCACCTAGTCACTCAGAAAAAATCAGGACATTCTGATGTACAGTTTCAAAATAAAAGACCTTTGAAGTCTCATATATGAGCTATCATCCCTGTTTTTAGATGAGAATAAAACAATAACTGTCCAATATCAAAGACTCATCAAACTCCAGGGTGATAGCAGGACACCCCACCTAGTCACTCAGAAAAAATCAGGACATTCTGATGTAGAGTTTCAAAATAAAAGACCTTTGAAATCTCTATTGCATGAGCTATCATCCCTGTTTTTAGATGAGAATAAAACAAATACAGTCCAATATCAAAGACTCATCTCACTCCAGGGTGATAGCAGGACTCCCCACCTAGTCACTCAGGGAGAATCAGGACATTCTGAAGTACAGTTTCAAAATAAAAGACCTTTGAAATCTCTATTGCATGAGCTATCATCCCTGTTTTTAGATGAGAATAAAACAAAAACTGTCCCGTATCAAAGACTCATCTCACTCCAGGGTGATAGCAGGACACCCCATCTAGTCACTCAGAAAAAATCAGGACATTCTGATGTAGAGTTTCAAAATAAAATACCTTTGAAATCTCTATTGTATGAGCTATCATCCCTGTTTTTAGATGAGAATAAAACAAAAACTGTCCAGTATCAAAGACGCATCTCACTCCAGGGTGATAGCAGGACACGCCACCTAGTCACTCAGAAAAAATCAGGACATTCTGATGTACAGTTTCAAAATAAAATACCTTTAAAATCTCATATATGAGCTATCATCCCTGTTTTTAGATGAGAATAAAACAATAACTGTCCAGTATCAAAAACTCATCTCACTCCAGGGTGATAGCATGACACCCCACCTAGTCACTCAGGGAGAATCAGGACATTCTGATGTAGAGTTTCAAAATAAAATACCTTTGAAATCTCATAACAAAAACTGTCCCGTATCAAAGACTCATCTCACTCCAGGGTGATAGCAGGACACCCCATCTAGTCACTCAGAATAAATCAGGACATTCTGATGTAGAGTTTCAAAATAAAAGACCTTTGAAATCTCATATATGAGCTATAATCCCTCTCTGTTTAGATGAGAATAAAACAAAAACTGTCCAGTATCAAAGACTCATCTCACTCCAGGGTGATAGCAGGACACCCCATCTAGTCATTCAGAAAAAATCAGGACATTCTGGTGTACAGTTTCAAAATAAAATACCTTTGAAGTCTCATATATGAGCTATCATCCCTGTTTTTAGATGAGAATAAAACAATAACTGTCCAATATCAAAGACTCATCAAACTCCAGGGTGATAGCATCCCTCTGTATTTAGATAAGAATAAAACAAACACTGTCCAGTATCAAATACTCATTTCCCTTCAGGGTGATAACAGGACACCCCACCTAGTCACTCAGGGAGAATCAGGACTTTCTGAAGTACAGTTTCAAAATAAAAGACCTTTGAAATCTCTATTGCATGAGCTATCATCCCTGTTTTTAGATGAGAATAAAACAAATACAGTCCATCAGGACATTCTGATGTACAATTTCAAAATAAAAGACCTTTGAAATCTCATATATGAGCTATCATCCCTCTCTGTTTAGATGAGAATAAAACAAAAACTGTCCAGTATCAAAGACTCATCTCACTCCAGGGTGATAGCAGGACACCCCACCTAGTCACTCAGAAAAAATCAGGACATTCTGATGTAGAGTTTCAAAATAAAATACCTTTGAAATCTCTATTGTATGAGCTATCATCCCTATTTTTAGATGAGAATAAAACAAAGACTGTCCAGTATCAAAGACGCATCTCACTCCAGGGTGATAGCAGGACACCCCACCTAGTCACTCATAAAAAATCAGGACATTCTGATTTAGAGTTTCAAAATAAAATACCTTTGAAATCTCATATATAAGCTATCATCCCTGTTTTTAGATGAGAATAAAACAATAACTGTCCAGTATCAAAAACTCATCTCACTCCAGGGTGATAGCATGACACCCCACCTAGTCACTCAGGGAGAATCAGGACATTCTGATGTAGAGTTTCAAAATAAAAAAACCTTTGAAATCTCATATATGAGCTATCATCCCTCTGTATTTAGATAAGAATAAAACAAACACTGTCCAGTATCAAATACTCATTTCCCTTCAGGGTGATAACAGGACACCCCACCTAGTCACTCAGGGAGAATCAGGACTTTCTGAAGTACAGTTTCAAAATAAAAGACCTTTGAAATCTCTATTGCATGAGCTATCATCCCTGTTTTCAGATGAGAATAAAACAAATACAGTCCAATATCAAAGACTCATCTCACTCCAGGGTGATAGCAGGACTCCCCACCTAGTCACTCAGGGAGAATCAGGACATTCTGAAGTACAGTTTCAAAATAAAAGACCTTTGAAATCTCTATTGTATGAGCTATCATCCCTGTTTTTAGATGAGAATAAAACAAAAACTGTCCAGTATCAAAGACGCATCTCACTCCAGGGTGATAGCAGGACACCCCATCTAGTCACTCAGAATAAATCAGGACATTCTGATGTAGAGTTTCAAAATAAAAGACCTTTGAAATCTCATATATGAGCTATAATCCCTCTCTGTTTAGATGAGAATAAAACAAAAACTCTCAAGTATCAAAGACTGATCTGACTCCAGGGTGATAGCAGGACACGCCACCTAGTCACTCAGAAAAAATCAGGACATTCTGATGTACAGTTTCAAAATAAAAGACCTTTGAAATCTCATATATGAGCTATCATCCCTCTCTGTTTAGATGAGAATAAAACAAAAACTGTCCAGTATCAAAGACTCATCTCACTCCAGGGTGATAGCAGGACACCCCACCTAGTCACTCAGGGAGAATCAGGACATTCTGAAGGACAGTTTCAAAATAAAAGACCTTTGAAATCTCTATTGCATGAGCTATCATCCCTGTTTTTAGATGAGAATAAAACAAAAACTGTCCAGTATCAAAGACTCATCTCACTCCAGGGTGATAGCAGGACACCCCATCTAGTCACTCAGAAAACATCAGGACATTCTGATGTACAATTTCAAAATAAAATACCTTTGAAATCTCTATTGTATGAGCTATCATCCCTATTTTTAGATGAGAATAAAACAAAGACTGTCCAGTATCAAAGACGCATCTCACTCCAGGGTGATAGCAGGACACCCCACCTAGTCACTCAGAAAAAATCAGGACATTCTGATTTAGAGTTTCAAAATAAAATACCTTTGAAATCTCATATATGAGCTATCATCCCTCTTTTTAGATGAGAATAAAACAATAACTGTCCAGTATCAAAAACTCATCTCACTCCAGGGTGATAGCATGACACCCCACCTAGTCACTCAGGGAGAATCAGGACATTCTGATGTAGAGTTTCAAAATAAAAGACCTTTGAAATCTCTATTGCATGAGCTATCATCCCTGTTTTTAGATGAGAATAAAACAAATACAGTCCAATATCAAAGACTCATCCAGGGTGATAGCAGGACTCCCCACCTAGTCACTCAGGGAGAATCAGGACATTCTGAAGTACAGTTTCAAAATAAAAGACCTTTGAAATCTCTATTGCATGAGCTATCATCCCTGTTTTTAGATGAGAATAAAACAAAAACTGTCCCGTGTCAAAGACTCATCTCACTCCAGGGTGATAGCAGGACACCCCACCTAGTCACTCAGAAAAAATCAGGACATTCTGATGTAGAGTTTCAAAATAAAAGACCTTTGAAATCTCATATATGAGCTATCATCCCTCTCTGTTTAGATGAGAATAAAACAAAAACTGTCCAGTATCAAAGACTCATCTCACTCCAGGGTGATAGCAGGACACCCCACCTAGTCACTCAGAAAAAATCAGGACATTCTGGTTTACAGTTTCAAAATAAAATACCTTTGAAGTCTCATATATGAGCTATCATCCCTGTTTTTAGATGAGAATAAAACAATAACTGTCCAATATCAAAAACTCATCAAACTCCAGGGTGATAGCAGGACACCCCACCTAGTCACTCAGAAAAAATCAGGACATTCTGATGTACAGTTTCAAAATAAAAGACCTTTGAAGTCTCATATATGAGCTATCATCCCTGTTTTTAGATGAGAATAAAACAAATACAGTCCAATATCAAAGACTCATCTCACTCCAGGGTGATAGCAGGACTCCCCACCTAGTCACTCAGGGAGAATCAGGACATTCTGAAGTACAGTTTCAAAATAAAAGACCTTTGAAATCTCTATTGCATGAGCTATCATCCCTGTTTTTAGATGAGAATAAAACAAAAACTGTCCAGTATCAAAGACTCATCTCACTCCAGGGTGATAGCAGGACACCCCACCTAGTCACTCAGAACAAATCAGGACATTCTGATGTAGAGTTTCAAAATAAAAGACCTTTGAAATCTCATATATGAGCTATCATCCCTCTCTGTTTAGATGAGAATAAAACAAAAACTGTCCAGTATCAAAGACTCATCTCACTCCAGGGTGATAGCAGGACACCCCACCTAGTCACTCAGAAAAAATCAGGACATTCTGGTTTACAGTTTCAAAATAAAATACCTTTGAAGTCTCATATATGAGCTATCATCCCTGTTTTTAGATGAGAATAAAACAATAACTGTCCAATATCAAAAACTCATCAAACTCCAGGGTGATAGCAGGACACCCCACCTAGTCACTCAGAAAAAATCAGGACATTCTGATGTACAGTTTCAAAATAAAAGACCTTTGAAGTCTCATATATGAGCTATCATCCCTGTTTTTAGATGAGAATAAAACAATAACTGTCCAATATCAAAGACTCATCAAACTCCAGGGTGATAGCAGGACACCCCACCTAGTCACTCAGAAAAAATCAGGACATTCTGATGTAGAGTTTCAAAATAAAAGACCTTTGAAATCTCTATTGCATGAGCTATCATCCCTGTTTTTAGATGAGAATAAAACAAATACAGTCCAATATCAAAGACTCATCTCACTCCAGGGTGATAGCAGGACTCCCCACCTAGTCACTCAGGGAGAATCAGGACATTCTGAAGTACAGTTTCAAAATAAAAGACCTTTGAAATCTCTATTGCATGAGCTATCATCCCTGTTTTTAGATGAGAATAAAACAAAAACTGTCCCGTATCAAAGACTCATCTCACTCCAGGGTGATAGCAGGACACCCCATCTAGTCACTCAGAAAAAATCAGGACATTCTGATGTAGAGTTTCAAAATAAAATACCTTTGAAATCTCTATTGTATGAGCTATCATCCCTGTTTTTAGATGAGAATAAAACAAAAACTGTCCAGTATCAAAGACGCATCTCACTCCAGGGTGATAGCAGGACACGCCACCTAGTCAGTCAGAAAAAATCAGGACATTCTGATGTACAGTTTCAAAATAAAAGACCTTTGAAATCTCATATATGAGCTATAATCCCTCTCTGTTTAGATGAGAATAAAACAAAAACTCTCAAGTATCAAAGACTGATCTCACTCCATGGTGATAGCAGGACACGCCACCTAGTCACTCAGAAAAAATCAGGACATTCTGATGTACAGTTTCAAAATAAAAGACCTTTGAAATCTCATATATGAGCTATCATCCCTCTCTGTTTAGATGAGAATAAAACAAAAACTGTCCAGTATCAAAGACTCATCTCACTCCAGGGTGATAGCAGGACACCCCATCTAGTCACTCAGAAAAAATCAGGACATTCTGATGTAGAGTTTCAAAATAAAATATTTTTGAAGTCTCCATTGTATTAGCTATCATCCCTGTTTTTAGATGAGAATAAAACAAAAACTGTCCAGTATCAAAGACTCATCTCACTCCAGGGTGATAGCAGGACACCCCACCTAGTCACTCAGAAAAAATCAGGACATTCTGATGTAGAGTTTCAAAATAAAATATTTTTGAAGTCTCCATTGTATTAGCTATCATCCCTGTTTTTAGATGAGAATAAAACAAAAACTGTCCAGTATCAAAGACTCATCAAACTCCAGGGTGATAGCAGGACACCCCACCTAGTCACTCAGAAAAAATCAGGACATTCTGGTGTACAGTTTCAAAATAAAATACCTTTGAAGTCTCATATATGAGCTATCATCCCTGTTTTTAGATGAGAATAAAAAAATAACTGTCCAATATCAAAGACTCATCAAACTCCAGGGTGATAGCAGGACACCCCACCTAGTCACTCAGAAAAAATCAGGACATTCTGATGTACAGTTTCAAAATAAAAGACCTTTGAAATCTCATATATGAGCTATCATCCCTATTTTTAGATGAGAATAAAACAAAAACTGTCCAGTATCAAAGACTCATCTCACTCCAGGGTGATAGCAGGACACCCCACCTAGTCACTCAGGGAGAATCAGGACATTCTGAAGGACAGTTTCAAAATAAAAGACCTTTGAAATCTCTATTGCATGAGCTATCATCCCTGTTTTTAGATGAGAATAAAACAAAAACTGTCCCGTATCAAAGACTCATCTCACTCCAGGGTGATAGCAGGACACCCCACCTAGTCACTCAGAAAAAATCAGGACATTCTGATGTAGAGTTTCAAAATAAAATACCTTTGAAATCTCTATTGTATGAGCTATCATCCCTGTTTTTAGATGAGAATAAAACAAAAACTGTCCAGTATCAAAGACGCATCTCACTCCAGGGTGATAGCAGGACACCCCACCTAGTCACTCAGGGAGAATCAGGACATTCTGATGTACAGTTTCAAAATAAAATACCTTTGAAATCTCTATTGCATGAGCTATCATCCCTGTTTTTAGATGAGAATAAAACAAAAACTGTCCAGTATCAAAGACTCATCTCACTCCAGGGTGATAGCAGGACACCCCATCTAGTCACTCAGACAAATCAGGACATTCTGGTGTACAGTTTCAAAATAAAATACCTTTGAAGTCTCATATATGAGCTATCATCCCTGTTTTTAGATGAGAATAAAACAAAGACTGTCCAGTATCAAAGATGCATCTCACTCCAGGGTGATAGCAGGACACCACACCTAGTCACTCATAAAAAATCAGGACATTCTGATTTAGAGTTTCAAAATAAAATACCTTTGAAATCTCATATATGAGCTATCATCCCTGTTTTTAGATGAGAATAAAACAATAACTGTCCAGTATCAAAAACTCATCTCACTCCAGGGTGATAGCAGGACAACCCATCTAGTCACTCAGAAAAAATCAGGACATTCTGATGTAGAGTTTCAAAATAAAATACCTTTGAAATCTCTCTTGTATGAGCTATCATCCCTATTTTTAGATGAGAATAAAACAAAGACTGTCCAGTATCAAAGACTCATCTCACTCCAGGGTGATAGCAGGACACCCCATCTAGTCACTCAGAAAAAATCAGGACATTCTGATGTAGAGTTTCAAAATAAAAGACCTTTGAAATCTCTCTTGTATGAGCTATCATCCCTATTTTTAGATGAGAATAAAACAAAGACTGTCCAGTATCAAAGACTCATCTCACTCCAGGGTGATAGCAGGACACCCCACCTAGTCACTCAGAAAAAATCAGGACATTCTGATGTAGAGTTTCAAAATAAAAGACCTTTTAAATCTCATATATGAGCTATCATCCCTCTCTGTTTAGATGAGAATAAAACAAAAACTGTCCAGTATCAAAGACTCATCTCACTCCAGGGTGATAGCAGGACACCCCACCTAGTCACTCAGAAAAAATCAGGACATTCTGATGTAGAGTTTCAAAATAAAATACCTTTGAAATCTCTATTGTATGAGCTATCATCCCTATTTTTAGATGAGAATAAAACAAAGACTGTCCAGTATCAAAGACGCATCTCACTCCAGGGTGATAGCAGGACACCCCACCTAGTCACTCAGAAAAAATCAGGACATTCTGATTTAGAGTTTCAAAATAAAATACCTTTGAAATCTCATATATGAGCTATCATCCCTGTTTTTAGATGAGAATAAAACAATAACTGTCCAATATCAAAGACTCATCAAACTCCAGGGTGATAGCAGGACACCCCACCTAGTCACTCAGAAAAAATCAGGACATTCTGATGTAGAGTTTCAAAATAAAATACCTTTGAAATCTCTATTGTATGAGCTATCATCCCTGATTTTAGATGAGAATAAAACAAAAACTGTCCAGTATCAAATACGCATCTCACTCCAGGGTGATAGCAGGACACCCCACCTAGTCATTCAGGGAGAATCAGGACATTCTGATTTAGAGTTTCAAAATAAAATACCTTTGAAGTCTCATATATGAGCTATCATCCCTGTTTTTAGATGGGAATAAAACAAACACTGTCCAGTATCAAAGACTCATCTAACTCCATGGTGATAGCAGGACACCCCATCTAGTCACTCAGAAAAAATCAGGACATTCTGATGTAGAGTTTCAAAATAAAATACCTTTGAAATCTCTATTGTATGAGCTATCATCCCTGTTTTTAGATGAGAATAAAACAAAAACTGTCCAGTATCAAAGACTCATCTTACTCCAGGGTGATAGCAGGACACCCCATCTAGTCACCCAGAAAAAATCAGGACATTCTGATGTAGAGTTTCAAAATAAAATACCTTTGAAATCTCTATTGTATGAGCTATCATCCCTGTTTTTAGATGAGAATAAAACAAAAACTGTCCAGTATCAAATACTCATCTCACTCCAGGGTGATAGCAGGACACCCCACCTAGTCACTCAGGGAGAATCAGGACATTCTGAAGTACAGTTTCAAAATAAAAGACCTTTGAAATCTCTATTGCATGAGCTATCATCCCTGTTTTTAGATGAGAATAAAACAAAAACTGTCCCGTATCAAAGACTCATCTCACTCCAGGGTGATAGCAGGACAACCCATCTAGTCACTCAGAAAAAATCAGGACATTCTGATGTAGAGTTTCAAAATAAAATACCTTTGAAATCTCTCTTGTATGAGCTATCATCCCTATTTTTAGATGAGAATAAAACAAAGACTGTCCAGTATCAAAGACTCATCTCACTCCAGGGTGATAGCAGGACACCCCATCTAGTCACTCAGAAAAAATCAGGACATTCTGATGTAGAGTTTCAAAATAAAATACCTTTGAAATCTCTCTTGTATGAGCTATCATCCCTATTTTTAGATGAGAATAAAACAAAGACTGTCCAGTATCAAAGACTCATCTCACTCCAGGGTGAAAGCAGGACACCCCATCTAGTCACTCAGAAAAAATCAGGACATTCTGGTGTACAGTTTCAAAATAAAATACCTTTGAAGTCTCATATATGAGCTATCATCCCTGTTTTTAGATGAGAATAAAACAATAACTGTCCAATATCAAAGAATCATCAAACTCCAGCGTGATAGCAGGACACCCCACCTAGTCACTCAGGGAGAATCAGGACATTCTGATGTAGAGTTTCAAAATAAAAAACCTTTGAAATCTCATATATGAGCTATCATCCCTCTGTATTTAGATAAGAATAAAACAAACACTGTCCAGTATCAAATACTCATTTCCCTTCAGGGTGATAACAGGACACCCCACCTAGTCACTCAGGGAGAATCAGGACATTCTGATGTACAGTTTCAAAATAAAATACCTTTGAAATCTCTATTGCATGAGCTATCATCCCTGTTTTTAGATGAGAATAAAACAAAAACTGTCCAGTATCAAAGACTCATCTCACTCCAGGGTGATAGCAGGACACCCCATCTAGTCACTCAGACAAATCAGGACATTCTGGTGTACAGTTTCAAAATAAAATACCTTTGAAGTCTCATATATGAGCTATCATCCCTGTTTTTAGATGAGAATAAAACAAAGACTGTCCAGTATCAAAGATGCATCTCACTCCAGGGTGATAGCAGGACACCACACCTAGTCACTCATAAAAAATCAGGACATTCTGATTTAGAGTTTCAAAATAAAATACCTTTGAAATCTCATATATGAGCTATCATCCCTGTTTTTAGATGAGAATAAAACAATAACTGTCCAGTATCAAAAACTCATCTCACTCCAGGGTGATAGCAGGACAACCCATCTAGTCACTCAGAAAAAATCAGGACATTCTGATGTAGAGTTTCAAAATAAAATACCTTTGAAATCTCTCTTGTATGAGCTATCATCCCTATTTTTAGATGAGAATAAAACAAAGACTGTCCAGTATCAAAGACTCATCTCACTCCAGGGTGATAGCAGGACACCCCATCTAGTCACTCAGAAAAAATCAGGACATTCTGATGTAGAGTTTCAAAATAAAAGACCTTTGAAATCTCTCTTGTATGAGCTATCATCCCTATTTTTAGATGAGAATAAAACAAAGACTGTCCAGTATCAAAGACTCATCTCACTCCAGGGTGATAGCAGGACACCCCACCTAGTCACTCAGAAAAAATCAGGACATTCTGATGTAGAGTTTCAAAATAAAAGACCTTTTAAATCTCATATATGAGCTATCATCCCTCTCTGTTTAGATGAGAATAAAACAAAAACTGTCCAGTATCAAAGACTCATCTCACTCCAGGGTGATAGCAGGACACCCCACCTAGTCACTCAGAAAAAATCAGGACATTCTGATGTAGAGTTTCAAAATAAAATACCTTTGAAATCTCTATTGTATGAGCTATCATCCCTATTTTTAGATGAGAATAAAACAAAGACTGTCCAGTATCAAAGACGCATCTCACTCCAGGGTGATAGCAGGACACCCCACCTAGTCACTCAGAAAAAATCAGGACATTCTGATTTAGAGTTTCAAAATAAAATACCTTTGAAATCTCATATATGAGCTATCATCCCTGTTTTTAGATGAGAATAAAACAATAACTGTCCAATATCAAAGACTCATCAAACTCCAGGGTGATAGCAGGACACCCCACCTAGTCACTCAGAAAAAATCAGGACATTCTGATGTAGAGTTTCAAAATAAAATACCTTTGAAATCTCTATTGTATGAGCTATCATCCCTGATTTTAGATGAGAATAAAACAAAAACTGTCCAGTATCAAATACGCATCTCACTCCAGGGTGATAGCAGGACACCCCACCTAGTCATTCAGGGAGAATCAGGACATTCTGATTTAGAGTTTCAAAATAAAATACCTTTGAAGTCTCATATATGAGCTATCATCCCTGTTTTTAGATGGGAATAAAACAAACACTGTCCAGTATCAAAGACTCATCTAACTCCATGGTGATAGCAGGACACCCCATCTAGTCACTCAGAAAAAATCAGGACATTCTGATGTAGAGTTTCAAAATAAAATACCTTTGAAATCTCTATTGTATGAGCTATCATCCCTGTTTTTAGATGAGAATAAAACAAAAACTGTCCAGTATCAAAGACTCATCTTACTCCAGGGTGATAGCAGGACACCCCATCTAGTCACCCAGAAAAAATCAGGACATTCTGATGTAGAGTTTCAAAATAAAATACCTTTGAAATCTCTATTGTATGAGCTATCATCCCTGTTTTTAGATGAGAATAAAACAAAAACTGTCCAGTATCAAATACTCATCTCACTCCAGGGTGATAGCAGGACACCCCACCTAGTCACTCAGGGAGAATCAGGACATTCTGAAGTACAGTTTCAAAATAAAAGACCTTTGAAATCTCTATTGCATGAGCTATCATCCCTGTTTTTAGATGAGAATAAAACAAAAACTGTCCCGTATCAAAGACTCATCTCACTCCAGGGTGATAGCAGGACAACCCATCTAGTCACTCAGAAAAAATCAGGACATTCTGATGTAGAGTTTCAAAATAAAATACCTTTGAAATCTCTCTTGTATGAGCTATCATCCCTATTTTTAGATGAGAATAAAACAAAGACTGTCCAGTATCAAAGACTCATCTCACTCCAGGGTGATAGCAGGACACCCCATCTAGTCACTCAGAAAAAATCAGGACATTCTGATGTAGAGTTTCAAAATAAAATACCTTTGAAATCTCTCTTGTATGAGCTATCATCCCTATTTTTAGATGAGAATAAAACAAAGACTGTCCAGTATCAAAGACTCATCTCACTCCAGGGTGAAAGCAGGACACCCCATCTAGTCACTCAGAAAAAATCAGGACATTCTGGTGTACAGTTTCAAAATAAAATACCTTTGAAGTCTCATATATGAGCTATCATCCCTGTTTTTAGATGAGAATAAAACAATAACTGTCCAATATCAAAGAATCATCAAACTCCAGCGTGATAGCAGGACACCCCACCTAGTCACTCAGGGAGAATCAGGACATTCTGATGTAGAGTTTCAAAATAAAAAACCTTTGAAATCTCATATATGAGCTATCATCCCTCTGTATTTAGATAAGAATAAAACAAACACTGTCCAGTATCAAATACTCATTTCCCTTCAGGGTGATAACAGGACACCCCACCTAGTCACTCAGGGAGAATCAGGACATTCTGAAGTACAGTTTCAAAATAAAAGACCTTTGAAATCTCTATTGCATGAGCTATCATCCCTGTTTTTAGATGAGAATAAAACAAAAACTGTCCCGTATCAAAGATTCATCTCACTCCAGGGTGATAGCAGGACACCCCATCTAGTCACTCAGAATAAATCAGGACATTCTGATGTAGAGTTTCAAAATAAAAGACCTTTGAAATCTCATATATGAGCTATAATCCCTCTCTGTTTAGATGAGAATAAAACAAAAACTCTCAAGTATCAAAGACTGATATCACTCCAGGGTGATAGCAGGACACGCCACCTAGTCACTCAGAAAAAATCAGGACATTCTGATGTACAGTTTCAAAATAAAAGACCTTTGAAATCTCATATATGAGCTATCATCCCTGTTTTTAGATGGGAATAAAACAAACACTGTCCAGTATCAAAGACTCAGCTAACTCCATGGTGATAGCAGGACACCCCATCTAGTCACTCAGAAAAAATCAGGACATTCTGATGTAGAGTTTCAAAATAAAATACCTTTGAAATCTCTATTGTATGAGCTATCATCCCTGTTTTTAGATGAGAATAAAACAAAGACTGTCCAGTATCAAAGAATCATCTCACTCCAGGGTGATAGCAGGACACCCCATCTAGTCACTCAGAAAAAATCAGGACATTCTGGTTTACAGTTTCAAAATAAAATACCTTTGAAGTCTCATATATGAGCTATCATCCCTGTTTTTAGATGAGAATAAAACAATAAATGTCGAATATCAAAGACTCATCAAACTCCAGGTGATAGCAGGACACCCCATCTAGTCACTCAGAATAAATCAGGACATTCTGATGTAGAGTTTCAAAATAAAAGACCTTTGAAATCTCATATATGAGCTATAATCCCTCTCTGTTTAGATGAGAATAAAACAAAAACTCTCAAGTATCAAAGACTGATCTCACTCCAGGGTGATAGCAGGACACGCCACCTAGTCAGTCAGAAAAAATCAGGACATTCTGATGTACAGTTTCAAAATAAAAGACCTTTGAAATCTCATATATGAGCTATAATCCCTCTCTGTTTAGATGAGAATAAAACAAAAACTCTCAAGTATCAAAGACTGATCTCACTCCAGGGTGATAGCAGGACACGCCACCTAGTCACTCAGAAAAAATCAGGACATTCTGATGTACAGTTTCAAAATAAAATACCTTTGAAATCTCTATTGCATGAGCTATCATCCCTGTTTTTAGATGAGAATAAAACAAAAACTGTCCAGTATCAAAGACTCATCTCACTCCAGGGTGATAGCAGGACACCCCATCTAGTCACTCAGACAAATCAGGACATTCTGGTGTACAGTTTCAAAATAAAATACCTTTGAAGTCTCATATATGAGCTATCATCCCTGTTTTTAGATGAGAATAAAACAAAGACTGTCCAGTATCAAAGATGCATCTCACTCCAGGGTGATAGCAGGACACCACACCTAGTCACTCATAAAAAATCAGGACATTCTGATTTAGAGTTTCAAAATAAAATACCTTTGAAATCTCATATATGAGCTATCATCCCTGTTTTTAGATGAGAATAAAACAATAACTGTCCAGTATCAAAAACTCATCTCACTCCAGGGTGATAGCAGGACAACCCATCTAGTCACTCAGAAAAAATCAGGACATTCTGATGTAGAGTTTCAAAATAAAATACCTTTGAAATCTCTCTTGTATGAGCTATCATCCCTATTTTTAGATGAGAATAAAACAAAGACTGTCCAGTATCAAAGACTCATCTCACTCCAGGGTGATAGCAGGACACCCCATCTAGTCACTCAGAAAAAATCAGGACATTCTGATGTAGAGTTTCAAAATAAAAGACCTTTGAAATCTCTCTTGTATGAGCTATCATCCCTATTTTTAGATGAGAATAAAACAAAGACTGTCCAGTATCAAAGACTCATCTCACTCCAGGGTGATAGCAGGACACCCCACCTAGTCACTCAGAAAAAATCAGGACATTCTGATGTAGAGTTTCAAAATAAAAGACCTTTTAAATCTCATATATGAGCTATCATCCCTCTCTGTTTAGATGAGAATAAAACAAAAACTGTCCAGTATCAAAGACTCATCTCACTCCAGGGTGATAGCAGGACACCCCACCTAGTCACTCAGAAAAAATCAGGACATTCTGATGTAGAGTTTCAAAATAAAATACCTTTGAAATCTCTATTGTATGAGCTATCATCCCTATTTTTAGATGAGAATAAAACAAAGACTGTCCAGTATCAAAGACGCATCTCACTCCAGGGTGATAGCAGGACACCCCACCTAGTCACTCAGAAAAAATCAGGACATTCTGATTTAGAGTTTCAAAATAAAATACCTTTGAAGTCTCATATATGAGCTATCATCCCTGTTTTTAGATGGGAATAAAACAAACACTGTCCAGTATCAAAGACTCATCTAACTCCATGGTGATAGCAGGACACCCCATCTAGTCACTCAGAAAAAATCAGGACATTCTGATGTAGAGTTTCAAAATAAAATACCTTTGAAATCTCTATTGTATGAGCTATCATCCCTGTTTTTAGATGAGAATAAAACAAAAACTGTCCAGTATCAAAGACTCATCTTACTCCAGGGTGATAGCAGGACACCCCATCTAGTCACCCAGAAAAAATCAGGACATTCTGATGTAGAGTTTCAAAATAAAATACCTTTGAAATCTCTATTGTATGAGCTATCATCCCTGTTTTTAGATGAGAATAAAACAAAAACTGTCCAGTATCAAATACTCATCTCACTCCAGGGTGATAGCAGGACACCCCACCTAGTCACTCAGGGAGAATCAGGACATTCTGAAGTACAGTTTCAAAATAAAAGACCTTTGAAATCTCTATTGCATGAGCTATCATCCCTGTTTTTAGATGAGAATAAAACAAAAACTGTCCCGTATCAAAGACTCATCTCACTCCAGGGTGATAGCAGGACAACCCATCTAGTCACTCAGAAAAAATCAGGACATTCTGATGTAGAGTTTCAAAATAAAATACCTTTGAAATCTCTCTTGTATGAGCTATCATCCCTATTTTTAGATGAGAATAAAACAAAGACTGTCCAGTATCAAAGACTCATCTCACTCCAGGGTGATAGCAGGACACCCCATCTAGTCACTCAGAAAAAATCAGGACATTCTGATGTAGAGTTTCAAAATAAAATACCTTTGAAATCTCTCTTGTATGAGCTATCATCCCTATTTTTAGATGAGAATAAAACAAAGACTGTCCAGTATCAAAGACTCATCTCACTCCAGGGTGAAAGCAGGACACCCCATCTAGTCACTCAGAAAAAATCAGGACATTCTGGTGTACAGTTTCAAAATAAAATACCTTTGAAGTCTCATATATGAGCTATCATCCCTGTTTTTAGATGAGAATAAAACAATAACTGTCCAATATCAAAGAATCATCAAACTCCAGCGTGATAGCAGGACACCCCACCTAGTCACTCAGGGAGAATCAGGACATTCTGATGTAGAGTTTCAAAATAAAAAACCTTTGAAATCTCATATATGAGCTATCATCCCTCTGTATTTAGATAAGAATAAAACAAACACTGTCCAGTATCAAATACTCATTTCCCTTCAGGGTGATAACAGGACACCCCACCTAGTCACTCAGGGAGAATCAGGACATTCTGAAGTACAGTTTCAAAATAAAAGACCTTTGAAATCTCTATTGCATGAGCTATCATCCCTGTTTTTAGATGAGAATAAAACAAAAACTGTCCCGTATCAAAGATTCATCTCACTCCAGGGTGATAGCAGGACACCCCATCTAGTCACTCAGAATAAATCAGGACATTCTGATGTAGAGTTTCAAAATAAAAGACCTTTGAAATCTCATATATGAGCTATAATCCCTCTCTGTTTAGATGAGAATAAAACAAAAACTCTCAAGTATCAAAGACTGATATCACTCCAGGGTGATAGCAGGACACGCCACCTAGTCACTCAGAAAAAATCAGGACATTCTGATGTACAGTTTCAAAATAAAAGACCTTTGAAATCTCATATATGAGCTATCATCCCTGTTTTTAGATGGGAATAAAACAAACACTGTCCAGTATCAAAGACTCAGCTAACTCCATGGTGATAGCAGGACACCCCATCTAGTCACTCAGAAAAAATCAGGACATTCTGATGTAGAGTTTCAAAATAAAATACCTTTGAAATCTCTATTGTATGAGCTATCATCCCTGTTTTTAGATGAGAATAAAACAAAGACTGTCCAGTATCAAAGAATCATCTCACTCCAGGGTGATAGCAGGACACCCCATCTAGTCACTCAGAAAAAATCAGGACATTCTGGTTTACAGTTTCAAAATAAAATACCTTTGAAGTCTCATATATGAGCTATCATCCCTGTTTTTAGATGAGAATAAAACAATAAATGTCGAATATCAAAGACTCATCAAACTCCAGGTGATAGCAGGACACCCCATCTAGTCACTCAGAATAAATCAGGACATTCTGATGTAGAGTTTCAAAATAAAAGACCTTTGAAATCTCATATATGAGCTATAATCCCTCTCTGTTTAGATGAGAATAAAACAAAAACTCTCAAGTATCAAAGACTGATCTCACTCCAGGGTGATAGCAGGACACGCCACCTAGTCAGTCAGAAAAAATCAGGACATTCTGATGTACAGTTTCAAAATAAAAGACCTTTGAAATCTCATATATGAGCTATAATCCCTCTCTGTTTAGATGAGAATAAAACAAAAACTCTCAAGTATCAAAGACTGATCTCACTCCAGGGTGATAGCAGGACACGCCACCTAGTCACTCAGAAAAAATCAGGACATTCTGATGTACAGTTTCAAAATAAAAGACCTTTGAAATCTCATATATGAGCTATCATCCCTCTCTGTTTAGATGAGAATAAAACAAAAACTGTCCAGTATCAAAGACTCATCTCACTCCAGGGTGATAGCAGGACACCCCATCTAGTCACTCAGAAAAAATCAGGACATTCTGATGTACAGTTTCAAAATAAAAGACCTTTGAAGTCTCATATATGAGCTATCATCCCTGTTTTTAGATGAGAATAAAACAAAAACTGTCCAGTATCAAAGACTCATCTCACTCCAGGGTGATAGCAGGACACCCCATCTAGTCACTCAGAAAAAATCAGGACATTCTGATGTAGAGTTTCAAAATAAAATACCTTTGAAATCTCTATTGTATGAGCTATCATCCCTATTTTTAGATGAGAATAAAACAAAGACTGTCCAGTATCAAAGACTCATCTCACTCCAGGGTGAAAGCAGGACACCCCATCTAGTCACTCAGAAAAAATCAGGACATTCTGGTGTACAGTTTCAAAATAAAATACCTTTGAAGTCTCATATATGAGCTATCATCCCTGTTTTTAGATGAGAATAAAACAATAACTGTCCAATATCAAAGAATCATCAAACTCCAGCGTGATAGCAGGACACCCCACCTAGTCACTCAGAAAAAATCAGGACATTCTGATGTACAGTTTCAAAATAAAAGACCTTTGAAATCTCATATATGAGCTATCATCCCTATTTTTAGATGAGAATAAAACAAAAACTGTCCAGTATCAAAGACTCATCTCACTCCAGGGTGATAGCAGGACACCCCACCTAGTCACTCAGGGAGAATCAGGACATTCTGAAGGATAGTTTCAAAATAAAAGACCTTTGAAATCTCTATTGTATGAGCTATCATCCCTATTTTTAGATGAGAATAAAACAAAGACTGTCCAGTATCAAAGACTCATCTCACTCCAGGGTGAAAGCAGGACACCCCATCTAGTCACTCAGAAAAAATCAGGACATTCTGGTGTACAGTTTCAAAATAAAATACCTTTGAAGTCTCATATATGAGCTATCATCCCTGTTTTTAGATGAGAATAAAACAATAACTGTCCAATATCAAAGACTCATCAAACTCCAGGGTGATAGCAGGACACCCCACCTAGTCACTCAGAAAAAATCAGGACATTCTGATGTAGAGTTTCAAAATAAAATACCTTTGAAATCTCTATTGCATGAGCTATCATCCCTGTTTTTAGATGAGAATAAAACAAATACAGTCCAATATCAAAGACTCATCTCACTCCAGGGTGATAGCAGGACTCCCCACCTAGTCACTCAGGGAGAATCAGGACATTCTGAAGTACAGTTTCAAAATAAAAGACCTTTGAAATCTCTATTGCATGAGCTATCATCCCTGTTTTTAGATGAGAATAAAACAAAAACTGTCCCGTATCAAAGACTCATCTCACTCCAGGGTGATAGCAGGACACCCCATCTAGTCACTCAGAAAAAATCAGGACATTCTGATGTAGAGTTTCAAAATAAAATACCTTTGCAATCTCTATTGTATGAGCTATGATCCCTGTTTTTAGATGAGAATAAAACAAAAACTGTCCAGTATCAAAGACGCATCTCACTCCAGGGTGATAGCAGGACACCCCACCTAGTCACTCAGGGAGAATCAGGACATTCTGATGTACAGTTTCAAAATAAAAGACCTTTTAAATCTCATATATGAGCTATCATCCCTTTCTGTTTAGATGAGAATAAAACAAAAACTGTCCAGTATCAAAGACTCATCTCACTCCAGGGTGATAGCAGGACACCCCACCTAGTCACTCAGAAAAAATCAGGACATTCTGATGTAGAGTTTCAAAATAAAATACCTTTGAAATCTCTATTGTATGAGCTATCATCCCTATTTTTAGATGAGAATAAAACAAAGACTGTCCAGTATCAAAGACGCATCTCACTCCAGGGTGATAGCAGGACACCCCACCTAGTCACTCAGAAAAAATCAGGACATTCTGATTTAGAGTTTCAAAATAAAATACCTTTGAAATCTCATATATGAGCTATCATCCCTGTTTTTAGATGAGAATAAAACAATAACTGTCCAATATCAAAGACTCATCAAACTCCAGGGTGATAGCAGGACACCCCACCTAGTCACTCAGAAAAAATCAGGACATTCTGATGTAGAGTTTCAAAATAAAATACCTTTGAAATCTCTATTGTATGAGCTATCATCCCTGATTTTAGATGAGAATAAAACAAAACCTGTCCAGTATCAAATACGCATCTCACTCCAGGGTGATAGCAGGACACCCCACCTAGTCATTCAGGGAGAATCAGGACATTCTGATTTAGAGTTTCAAAATAAAATACCTTTGAAGTCTCATATATGAGCTATCATCCCTGTTTTTAGATGGGAATAAAACAAACACTGTCCAGTATCAAAGACTCATCTAACTCCATGGTGATAGCAGGACACCCCATCTAGTCACTCAGAAAAAATCAGGACATTCTGATGTAGAGTTTCAAAATAAAATACCTTTGAAATCTCTATTCTATGAGCTATCATCCCTGTTTTTAGATGAGAATAAAACAAAAACTGTCCAGTATCAAAGACTCATCTTACTCCAGGGTGATAGCAGGACACCCCACCTAGTCACTCAGGGAGAATCAGGACATTCTGAAGTACAGTTTCAAAATAAAAGACCTTTGAAATCTCTATTGCATGAGCTATCATCCCTGTTTTTAGATGAGAATAAAACAAAAACTGTCCCGTATCAAAGACTCATCTCACTCCAGGGTGATAGCAGGACACCCCATCTAGTCACTCAGAAAAAATCAGGACATTCTGATGTAGAGTTTCAAAATAAAATACCTTTGAAATCTCTATTGTATGAGCTATGATCCCTGTTTTTAGATGAGAATAAAACAAAAACTATCCAGTATCAAAGACTCATCTCACTCCAGGGTGATAGCAGGACACCCCACCTAGTCACTCAGAAAAAATCAGGACATTCTGATGTAGAGTTTCAAAATAAAATACCTTTGAAATCTCTATTGTATGAGCTATCATCCCTATTTTTAGATGAGAATAAAACAAAGACTGTCCAGTATCAAAGACTCATCTCACTCCAGGGTGAAAGCAGGACACCCCATCTAGTCACTCAGAAAAAATCAGGACATTCTGGTGTACAGTTTCAAAATAAAATACCTTTGAAGTCTCATATGTGAGCTATCATCCCTGTTTTTAGATGAGAATAAAACAATAACTGTCCAATATCAAAGACTCATCAAACTCCAGGGTGATAGCAGGACACCCCACCTAGTCACTCAGAAAAAATCAGGACATTCTGATGTAGAGTTTCAAAATAAAAGACCTTTGAAATATCATATATGAGCTATCATCCCTGTTTTTAGATGAGAATAAAACAAAAACTGTCCAGTATCAAAGACTCATCTCACTCCAGGGTGATAGCAGGACACCCCACCTAGTCACTCAGGGAGAATCAGGACATTCTGAAGTACAGTTTCAAAATAAAAGACCTTTGAAATCTCTATTGCATGAGCTATCATCCCTGTTTTTAGATGAGAATAAAACAAAAACTGTCCAGTATCAAAGACTCCTCTCACTCCAGGGTGATAGCAGGACACCCCACCTAGTCACTCAGAAAAAATCAGGACATTCTGATGTAGAGTTTCAAAATAAAATACCTTTGAAATCTCTATTGTATGAGCTATCATCCCTATTTTTAGATGAGAATAAAACAAAGACTGTCCAGTATCAAAGACTCATCTCACTCCAGGGTGAAAGCAGGACACCCCATCTAGTCACTCAGAAAAAATCAGGACATTCTGGTTTACAGTTTCAAAATAAAATACCTTTGAAGTCTCATATATGAGCTATCATCCCTGTTTTTAGATGAGAATAAAACAATAACTGTCCAATATCAAAGACTCATCAAACTCCAGGGTGATAGCAGGACACCCCACCTAGTCACTCAGAAAAAATCAGGACATTCTGATGTACAGTTTCAAAATAAAAGACCTTTGAAGTCTCATATATGAGCTATCATCCCTGTTTTTAGATGAGAATAAAACAATAACTGTCCAGTATCAAAGACTCATCTCACTCCAGGGTGATAGCAGGACACCCCATCTAGTCACCCAGAAAAAATCAGGACATTCTGATGTAGAGTTTCAAAATAAAATACCTTTGAAATCTCTATTGTATGAGCTATCATCCCTGTTTTTAGATGAGAATAAAACAAAAACTGTCCAGTATCAAAGACTCACCTCACTCCAGGGTGATAGCAGGACACCCCACCTAGTCACTCAGGGAGAATCAGGACATTCTGAAGTACAGTTTCAAAATAAAAGACCTTTGAAATCTCTATTGCATGAGCTATCATTCCTGTTTTTAGATGAGAATAAAACAAAAACTGTCCCGTATCAAAGACTCATCTCACTCCAGGGTGATAGCAGGACACCCCATCTAGTCACTCAGAAAAAATCAGGACATTCTGATGTAGAGTTTCAAAATAAAATACCTTTGAAATCTCTATTGTATGAGCTATCATCCCTGTTTTTAGATGAGAATAAAACAAAAACTGTCCAGTATCAAAGACGCATCTCACTCCAGGGTGATAGCAGGACACCCCATCTAGTCACTCAGAAAAAATCAGGACATTCTGATGTAGAGTTTCAAAATAAAATACCTTTGAAATCTCTCTTGTATGAGCTATCATCACTGTTTTTAGATGAGAATAAAACAAAAACTATCCAGTATCAAAGACTCATCTCACTCCAGGGTGATAGCAGGACACCCCACCTAGTCACTCAGAAAAAATCAGGACATTCTGATGTAGAGTTTCAAAATAAAATACCTTTGAAATCTCTATTGTATGAGCTATCATCCCTATTTTTAGATGAGAATAAAACAAAGACTGTCCAGTATCAAAGACTCATCTCACTCCAGGGTGAAAGCAGGACACCCCATCTAGTCACTCAGAAAAAATCAGGACATTCTGGTGTACAGTTTCAAAATAAAATACCTTTGAAGTCTCATATATGAGCTATCATCCCTGTTTTTAGATGAGAATAAAACAATAAATGTCCAATATCAAAGACTCATCAAACTCCAGGGTGATAGCAGGACACCCCACCTAGTCACTCAGAAAAAATCAGGACATTCTGATGTACAGTTTCAAAATAAAAGACCTTTGAAATCTCATATATGAGCTATCATCCCTATTTTTAGATGAGAATAAAACAAAAACTGTCCAGTATCAAAGACTCATCTCACTCCAGGGTGATAGCAGGACACCCCACCTAGTCACTCAGGGAGAATCAGGACATTCTGATGTAGAGTTTCAAAATAAAAGACCTTTGAAATCTCTATTGTATGAGCTATCATCCCTGTTTTTAGATGAGAATAAAACAAAAACTGTCCCGTATCAAAGACTCATCTCACTCCAGGGTGATAGCATGACACCCCACCTAGTCACTCAGGGAGAATCAGGACATTCTGATTTAGAGTTTCAAAATAAAAGACCTTTGAAATCTCTATTGCATGAGCTATCATCCCTGTATTTAGATGAAAATAAAACAAAAACTGTCCAGTATCAAAGACGCATCTAACTCCAGGGTGATAGCAGGACACCCCACCTAGTCACTCAGGGAGAATCAGGAAATTCTGATTTAGAGTTTCAAAATAAAATACCTTTGAAGTCTCATATATGAGCTATCATCCCTGTTTTTAGATGGGAATAAAACAAACACTGTCCAGTATCAAAGACTCATCTAACTCCATGGTGATAGCAGGACACCCCATCTAGTCACTCAGAAAAAATCAGGACATTCTGATGTAGAGTTTCAAAATAAAAAACCTTTGAAATCTCATGTATGAGCTATCATCCCTCTCTGTTTAGATGAGAATAAAACAAAGATTCTCCAGTATCAAAGACACATCTCACTCCAGGGTGATAGCATGACACCCCACTTAGTCACTCAGGGAGAATCAGGAGATTCTGATGTAGAGTTTCAAAATAAAAGACCTTTTAAATATCTATTGTATGAGCTATCATCCCTGTTTTTAGATGAGAATAAAACAAACACTGTCCAGTATCAAAGACCTATCTCACTCCAGGGTGATAGCAGGACACCCCATCTAGTCACTCCGAAGAAAAATCAGGACATTCTGATGTAGAGTTTCAAAATAAAAGACCTTTGAAATCTCATATATGAGCTATCATCCCTCTCTGTTTAAATGAGAATAAAACAAAAACTCTCCAGTATCAAAGACTCATCTCACTCCAGGGTGATAGCAGGAAACCCCAACTAGTCACTCAGGGACAATCAGGACATTCTGCTTTAGAGTTTCAAAATAAAATACCTTTGAAGTCTCATATATGAGCTATAATCCCTGTTTTTAGATGGGAATAAAACAAACACTGTCCAGTATCAAAGACTCATCTAACTCCATGGTGATAGCAGTACACCCCATCTAGTCACTCAGGGACAATCAGGACATTCTGGTGTACAGTTTCAAAATAAAATACCTTTGAAGTCTCATATATGAGCTATCATCCCTGTTTTTAGATGAGAATAAAACAATAACTGTCCAATATCAAAGACTCATCAAACTCCAGGGTGATAGCAGGACACCCCACCTAGTCACTCAGGGAGAATCAGGACATTCTGAAGGACAGTTTCAAAATAAAAGACCTTTGAAATCTCTATTGTATGAGCTATCATCCCTATTTTTAGATGAGAATAAAACAAAGACTGTCCAGTATCAAATACTCATCTCACTCCAGGGTGAAAGCAGGACACCCCACCTAGTCACTCAGGGAGAATCAGGACATTCTGATTTAGAGTTTCAAAATAAAATACCTTTGAAGTCTCATATATGAGCTATCATCCCTGTTTTTAGATGGGAAGAAAACACACACTGTCCAGTATCAAAGACTCATCTCACTCCATGGTGACAGCAGGACACCCCATCTAGTCACTCAGAAAAAATCAGGACATTCTGATCTAGAGTTTCAAAATAAAAGACCTTTGAAATCTCATGTATGAGCTATCATCCCTCTCTGTTTAGATGAGAATAAAAAAAAGATTCTCCAGTATCAAAGACACATCTCACTCCAGGGTGATTGCATGACACCCCACTTAGTCACTCAGGGAGAATCAGGAGATTCTGATGTAGAGTTTCAAAATAAAAGACCTTTTAAATATCTATTGTATGAGCTATCATCCCTGTTTTTAGATGAGAATAAAACAAACACTGTCCAGTATCAAAGACCTATCTCACTCCAGGGTGATAGCAGGACACCCCATCTAGTCACTCCGAAGAAAAATCAGGACATTCTGATGTAGAGTTTCAAAATAAAAGACCTTTGAAATCTCATATATGAGCTATCATCCCTCTGTATTTAGATAAGAATAAAACAAACAATGTCAAGTATCAAAGACTCATCTCACTCCAGGGTGATTGCAGGACTCCCCACATAGTCATTCAGGGAGAATCAGGACATTCTGATGTAGAGTTTCAAAATAAAATACATTTGAAGTCTCATATATGAGCTATCATCCCTGTTTTTAGATGGGAATAAAACAAACACTGTCCAGTATCAAAGACTCATCTAACTCCATGGTGATAGCAGGACACCCCCATCTAGTCACTCAGAAAAAATCAGGACATTCTGATGTAGAGTTTCAAAATAAAAGACCTTTGAAATCTCATATATGAGCTATCATCCCTCTCTGTTTAGATGAGAATAAAACAAAAACTCTCCAGTATCAAAGACTCATCTCACTCCAGGGTGATAGCAGGACACCCCATCTAGTCACTCAGAAAAAATCAGGACATTCTGATGTACAGTTTCAAAATAAAATACCTTTGAAATCTCATATATGAGCTATCATCCCTCTGTATTTAGATAAGAATAAAACAAAAACTGTCCAGTATCAAAGACGCATCTCACTCCAGGGTGATAGCAGGACACCCCACCTAGTCACTCAGGGAGAATCAGGAAATTCTGATTTAGAGTTTCAAAATAAAATACCTTTGAAGTCTCATATATGAGCTATAGTCCCTGTTTTTAGATGGGAATAAAACAAACACTGTCCAGTATCAAAGACTCATCTAACTCCATGGTGATAGCAGGACACCCCATCTAGTCAATCAGAAAAAATCAGGACATTCTGATGTAGAGTTTCAAAATAAAATACCTTTGAAATCTCATATATGAGCTATCATCCCATTTTTTAGATGAGAATAAAACAATAACTGTCCAGTATCAAAAACTCATCTCACTCCGGGGTGATCGCATGACACCCCACCTAGTCACTCAGGGAGAATCAGGACATTCTGATGTAGAGTTTCAAAATAAAAGACCTTTGAAATCTCATATATGAGCTATCATCCCTCTGTATTTAGATAAGAATAAAACAAACACTGTCCAGTATCAAATACTCATTTCCCTTCAGGGTGATAACATGACACCCCACCTTGTCACTCAGGGAGGATCAGGACTTTCTGATGTACAGTTTCAAAAATAAAATACCTTTGAAATCTCTATTGTATGAGCTATCATCCCTGTTTTTAGATGAGAATGAAAAAAAAACTGTCCAGTATCAAAGACGCATCTCACTCCAGGGTGATAGCAGGACACCCCACCTAGTCACTCAGGGAGAATCAGGACATTCTGATTTAGAGTTTCAAAATAAAATACCTTTGAAATCTCATATATGAGCTATCATCCCATTTTTTAGATGAGAATAAAACAATAACTGTCCAGTATCAAAAACTCATCTCACTCAAGGGTGATAGCATGACACCCCACCTAGTCACTCAGGGAGAATCAGGACATTCTGATGTAGAGTTTCAAAATAAAAGACCTTTGAAATCTCATATATGAGCTATCATCCCTCTGTATTTAGATAAGAATAAAACAAACACTGTCGAGTATCAAATACTCATTTCCCTTCAGGGTGATAACAGGACACCCCACCTAGTCACTCAAGGAGAATCAGGACTTTCTGATGTACAGTTTCAAAATAAAAGACCTTTGAAATCTCTATTGTATGAGCTATCATCCCTCTCTGTTTAGATGAGAATAAAACAAAAACTGTCCAGTATCAAAGACTCATCTCACTCCAGGGTGATAGCAGGACACCCCACCTAGTCACTCAGAAAAAATCAGGACATTCTGATGTAGAGTTTCAAAATAAAATACATTTGAAATCTCATATATGAGCTATCATCCCTGTTTTTAGATGGGAATAAAACAAACACTGTCCAGTATCAAAGACTCCTCTAACTCCATGGTGATAGCAGGACACCCCATCTAGTCACTCAGAAAAAATCAGGACATTCTGATGTAGAGTTTCAAAATAAAATATTTTTGAAGTCTCCATTGTATTAGCTATCATCCCTGTTTTTAGATGAGAATAAAACAAAAACTGTCCAGTATCAAAGACTCATCTCACTCCAGGGTGATAGCAGGACACCCCATCTAGTCACTCTGGGAGAATCAGGACATTCTGATGTAGAGTTTCAAAATAAAAGACCTTTGAAGTCTCATATATGAGCTATCATCCCTGTTTTTAGATGAGAATAAAACAATAACTGTCCAATATCAAAGACTCATCAAACTCCAGGGTGATAGCAGGACACCCCACCTAGTCACTCAGAAAAAATCAGGACATTCTGATGTAGAGTTTCAAAATAAAATACCTTTGAAATCTCTATTGTATGAGCTATCATCCCTGTTTTTAGATGAGAATAAAACAAAAACTGTCCAGTATCAAAGACGCATCTCACTCCAGGGTGATAGCAGGACACCCCATCTAGTCACTCAGGGAGAATCAGGACATTCTGATGTAGAGTTTCAAAATAAAAGACCTTTGAAATCTCATATATGAGCTATAATCCCTCTCTGTTTAGATGAGAATAAAACAAAAACTCTCAAGTATCAAAGACTGATCTCACTCCAGGGTGATAGCAGGACACGCCACCTAGTCACTCAGAAAAAATCAGGACATTCTGATGTAGAGTTTCAAAATAAAATACCTTTGAAATCTCTATTGTATGAGCTATGATCCCTGTTTTTAGATGAGAATAAAACAAAAACTGTCCAGTATCAAAGACGCATCTCACTCCAGGGTGATAGCAGGACACCCCACCTAGTCACTCAGGGAGAATCAGGACATTCTGATGTAGAGTTTCAAAATAAAAGACCTTTGAAATCTCTATTGTATGAGCTATCATCCCTATTTTTAGATGAGAATAAAACAAAGACTGTCCAGTATCAAAGACTCATCTCACTCCAGGGTGAAAGCAGGACACCCCATCTAGTCACTCAGAAAAAATCAGGACATTCTGGTGTACAGTTTCAAAATAAAATACCTTTGAAGTCTCATATATGAGCTATCATCCCTGTTTTTAGATGAGAATAAAACAATAACTGTCCAATATCAAAGACTCATCAAACTCCAGGGTGATAGCAGGACACCCCACCTAGTCACTCAGGGAGAATCAGGACATTCTGAAGTACAGTTTCAAAATAAAAGACCTTTGAAATCTCTATTGCATGAGCTATCATCCCTGTTTTTAGATGAGAATAAAATAAAAACTGTCCCCTATCAAAGACTCATCTCACTCCAGGGTGATAGCAGGACACCCCATCTAGTCACTCACAAAAAATCAGGACATTCTGATGTAGAGTTTCAAAATAAAATACCTTTGAAATCTCTCTTGTATGAGCTATCATCCCTATTTTTAGATGAGAATAAAACAAAGACTGTCCAGTATCAAAGACTCATCTCACTCCAGGGTGATAGCAGGACACCCCATCTAGTCACTCAGAAAAAATCAGGACTTCTGATGTAGAGTTTCAAAATAAAATACCTTTGAAGTCTCATATATGAGCTATCATGCCTGTTTTTAGATGAGAATAAAACAATAACTGTCCAATATCAAAGAATCATCAAACTCCAGGGTGATAGCAGGACACCCCACCTAGTCACTCAGAAAAAATCAGGACATTCTGATGTACAGTTTCAAAATAAAAGACCTTTGAAATCTCATATATGAGCTATCAACCCTATTTTTAGATGAGAATAAAACAAAAACTGTCCAGTATCAAAGACTCATCTCACTCCAGGGTGATAGCAGGACACCCCATCTAGTCACTCAGAAAAAATCAGGACATTCTGGTGTACAGTTTCAAAATAAAATACCTTTGAAGTCTCTATTGCATGAGCTATCATCCCTGTTTTTAGATGAGAATAAAACAAATACAGTCCAATATCAAAGACTCATCTCACTCCAGGGTGATAGCAGGACTCCCCACCTAGTCACTCAGGGAGAATCAGGACATTCTGAAGTACAGTTTCAAAATAAAAGACCTTTGAAATCTCTATTGCATGAGCTATCATCCCTGTTTTTAGATGAGAATAAAACAAAAACTGTCCCGTATCAAAGACTCATCTCACTCCAGGGTGATAGCAGGACACCCCATCTAGTCACTCAGAAAAAATCAGGACATTCTGATGTAGAGTTTCAAAATAAAATACCTTTGAAATCTCTATTGTATGAGCTATGATCCCTGTTTTTAGATGAGAATAAAACAAAAACTGTCCAGTATCAAAGACGCATCTCACTCCAGGGTGATAGCAGGACACCCCACCTAGTCACTCAGGGAGAATCAGGACATTCTGATGTACAGTTTCAAAATAAAAGACCTTTTAAATCTCATATATGAGCTATCATCCCTCTCTGTTTAGATGAGAATAAAACAAAAACTGTCCAGTATCAAAGACTCATCTCACTCCAGGGTGATAGCAGGACACCCCATCTAGTCACCCAGAAAAAATCAGGACATTCTGATGTAGAGTTTCAAAATAAAATACCTTTGAAATCTCTATTGTATGAGCTATCATCCCTGTTTTTAGATGAGAATAAAACAAAAACTGTCCAGTATCAAAGACTCATCTCACTCCAGGGTGATAGCAGGACACCCCACCTAGTCACTCAGGGAGAATCAGGACATTCTGAAGTACAGTTTCAAAATAAAAGACCTTTGAAATCTCTATTGCATGAGCTATCATTCCTGTTTTTAGATGAGAATAAAACAAAAACTGTCCCGTATCAAAGACTCATCTCACTCCAGGGTGATAGCAGGACACCCCATCTAGTCACTCAGAAAAAATCAGGACATTCTGATGTAGAGTTTCAAAATAAAATACCTTTGAAATCTCTATTGTATGAGCTATCATCCCTGTTTTTAGATGAGAATAAAACAAAAACTGTCCAGTATCAAAGACGCATCTCACTCCAGGGTGATAGCAGGACACCCCATCTAGTCACTCAGAAAAAATCAGGACATTCTGATGTATAGTTTCAAAATAAAATACCTTTGAAATCTCTCTTGTATGAGCTATCATCCCTGTTTTTAGATGAGAATAAAACAATAACTGTCCAATATCAAAGACTCATCAAACTCCAGGGTGATAGCAGGACACCCCACCTAGTCACTCAGAAAAAATCAGGACATTCTGATGTACAGTTTCAAAATAAAAGACCTTTGAAATCTCATATATGAGCTATCATCCCTATTTTTAGATGAGAATAAAACAAAAACTGTCCAGTATCAAAGACTCATCTCACTCCAGGGTGATAGCAGGACACCCCACCTAGTCACTCAGGGAGAATCAGGACATTCTGATGTAGAGTTTCAAAATAAAAGACCTTTGAAATCTCATATATGAGCTATCATCCCTCTGTATTTAGATAAGAATAAAACAAAAACTGTCCAGTATCAAAGACGCATCTCACTCCAGGGTGATAGCAGGACACCCCACCTAGTCACTCAGGGAGAATCAGGAAATTCTGATTTAGAGTTTCAAAATAAAATACCTTTGAAGTCTCATATATGAGCTATCATCCCTGTTTTTAGATGGGAATAAAACAAACACTGTCCAGTATCAAAGACTCATCTAACTCCATGGTGATAGCAGGACACCCCATCTAGTCACTCAGAAAAAATCAGGACATTCTGATGTAGAGTTTCAAAATAAAAGACCTTTGAAATCTCATATATGAGCTATCATCCCATTTTTTAGATGAGAATAAAACAATAACTGTCCAGTATCAAAAACTCATCTCACTCCAGGGTGATAGCAGGACACCCCATCTAGTCACTCCGAAGAAAAATCAGGACATTCTGATGTAGAGTTTCAAAATAAAAGACCTTTGAAATCTCATATATGAGCTATCATCCCTCTCTGTTTAGATGAGAATAAAACAAAAACTCTCCAGTATCAAAGACTCATCTCACTCCAGGGTGATAGCAGGACACCCCATCTAGTCACTCAGAAAAAATCAGGACATTCTGATGTACAGTTTCAAAATAAAATACCTTTGAATTCTCATATATGAGCTATCATCCCATTTTTTAGATGAGAATAAAACAATAACTGTGAAGTATCACAAACTCATCTCACTCCAGGGTGATAGCATGACACCCCACCTAGTCACTCAGGGAGAATCAGGACATTCTGATGTAGAGTTTCAAAATAAAAGACCTTTGAAATCTCATATATGAGCTATCATCCCTCTGTATTTAGATAAGAATAAAACAAAAACTGTCCAGTATCAAAGACGCATCTCACTCCAGGGTGATAGCAGGACACCCCACCTAGTCACTCAGGGAGAATCAGGAAATTCTGATTTAGAGTTTCAAAATAAAATACCTTTGAAGTCTCATATATGAGCTATAGTCCCTGTTTTTAGATGGGAATAAAACAAACACTGTCCAGTATCAAAGACTCATCTAACTCCATGGTGATAGCAGGACACCCCATCTAGTCAATCAGAAAAAATCAGGACATTCTGATGTAGAGTTTCAAAATAAAATACCTTTGAAATCTCATATATGAGCTATCATCCCATTTTTTAGATGAGAATAAAACAATAACTGTCCAGTATCAAAAACTCATCTCACTCCGGGGTGATAGCATGACACCCCACCTAGTCACTCAGGGAGAATCAGGACATTCTGATGTAGAGTTTCAAAATAAAAGACCTTTGAAATCTCATATATGAGCTATCATCCCTCTGTATTTAGATAAGAATAAAACAAACACTGTCCAGTATCAAATACTCATTTCCCTTCAGGGTGATAACAGGACACCCCACCTAGTCACTCAGGGAGGATCAGGACTTTCTGATGTACAGTTTCAAAAATAAAATACCTTTGAAATCTCTATTGTATGAGCTATCATCCCTGTTTTTAGATGAGAATAAAACATCAACTGTCCAGTATCAAAGACGCATCTCACTCCAGGGTGATAGCAGGACACCCCACCTAGTCACTCAGGGAGAATCAGGACATTCTGATTTAGAGTTTCAAAATAGAATACCTTTGAAATCTCATATATGAGCTATCATCCCATTTTTTAGATGAGAATAAAACAATAACTGTCCAGTATCAAAAACTCATCTCACTCAAGGGTGATAGCATGACACCCCACCTAGTCACTCAGGGAGAATCAGGACATTCTGATTTAGAGTTTCAAAATAAAAGACCTTTGAAATCTCTATTGCATGAGCTATCATCCCTGTTTTTAGATGAGAATAAAACAAAAACTGTCCCGTATCAAAGACTCATCTCACTCCAGGGTGATAGCAGGACACCCCATCTAGTCACTCAGAAAAAATCAGGACATTCTGATGTAGAGTTTCAAAATAAAATATCTTTGAAATCTCTATTGTATGAGCTATCATCCCTGTTTTTAGATAAGAATAAAAAAAAAACTGTCAAGTATCAAAGACGCATCTCACTCCAGGGTGATAGCAGGACACCCCACCTAGTCACTCAGAAAAAATCAGGACATTCTGATGTACAGTTTCAAAATAAAAGACCTTTGAAATCTCATATATGAGCTATCATCCCTCTCTGTTTAGATGAGAATAAAACAAAAACTGTCCAGTATCAAAGACTCATCAAACTCCAGGGTGATAGCAGGACAACCCACCTAGTCACTCAGAAAAAATCAGGACATTCTGATGTAGAGTTTCAAAATAAAAGACCTTTGAAATCTCATATATGAGCTATCATCCCTCTGTATTTAGATAAGAATAAAACAAACACTGTCCAGTATCAAAGACGCATCTCACTCCAGGGTGATAGCAGGACACCCCATCTAGTCACTCAGGGAGAATCAGGACATTCTGATGTAGAGTTTCAAAATAAAATACATTTGAAGTCTCATATATGAGCTATCATCCCTGTTTTTAGATGGGAATACAACAAACACTGTCCAGTATCAAAGACTCATCTAACTCCATGGTGATAACAGGACACCCCCATCTAGTCACTCAGAAAAAATCAGGACATTCTGATGTAGAGTTTCAAAATAAAAGACCTTTGAAATCTCATATATGAGCTATCATCCCTCTCTGTTTAGATGAGAATAAAACAAAAACTGTCCAGTATAAAAGACTCATCTCACTCCAGGGTGATAGCAGGACACCCCACCTAGTCACTCAGAAAAAATCAGGACATTCTGATGTAGAGTTTCAAAATAAAATACCTTTGAAGTCTCATATATGAGCTATCATCTCTGTTTTTAGATGAGAATAAAACAATAACTGTCCAATATCAAAGACTCATCAAACTCCAGGGTGATAGCAGGACAACCCACCTAGTCACTCAGAAAAAATCAGGACATTCTGATGTAGAGTTTCAAAATAAAAGACCTTTGAAATCTCATATATGAGCTATCATCCCTCTGTATTTAGATAAGAATAAAACAAACACTGTCCAGTATCAAAGACGCATCTCACTCCAGGGTGATAGCAGGACACCCCACCTAGTCACTCAGGGAGAATCAGGACATTCTGATGTAGAGTTTCAAAATAAAAGACCTTTGAAATCTCATATATGAGCTATAATCCCTCTCTGTTTAGATGAGAATAAAACAAAAACTGTCCAGTATCAAAGACTCATCTCACTCCAGGGTGATAGCAGGACACCCCACCTAGTCACTCAGAAAAAATCAGGACATTCTGATGTAGAGTTTCAAAATAAAATACCTTTGAAATCTCTATTCTATGAGCTATCATCCCTATTTTTAGATGAGAATAAAACAAAGACTGTCCAGTATCAAAGACGCATCTCACTCCAGGGTGATAGCAGGACACCCCACCTAGTCACTCAGAAAAAATCAGGACATTCTGATTTAGAGTTTCAAAATAAAATACCTTTGAAATCTCATATATGAGCTATCATCTCTGTTTTTAGATGAGAATAAAACAATAACTGTCCAATATCAAAGACTCATCAAACTCCAGGGTGATAGCAGGACAACCCACCTAGTCACTCAGAAAAAATCAGGACATTCTGATGTACAGTTTCAAAATAAAAGACCTTTGAAATCTCATATATGAGCTATCATCCCTCTCTGTTTAGATGAGAATAAAACAAAAACTGTCCATTATCAAAGACTCATCTCACTCCAGGGTGATAGCAGGACACCCCACCTAGACACTCAGGGAGAATCAGGACATTCTGAAGTACAGTTTCAAAATAAAAGACCTTTGAAATCTCTATTGCATGAGCTATCATCCCTGTTTTTTGATGAGAATAAAACAAAAACTGTCCAGTATCAAAGACTCATCTCACTCCAGGGTGATATCAGGACACCCCACCTAGTCACTCAGAAAAAATCAGGACATTCTGATGTAGAGTTTCAAAATAAAATACCTTTGAAATCTCTATTGTATGAGCTATCATCCCTATTTTTAGATTAGAATAAAACAAAGACTGTCCAGTATCAAAGACTCATCTCACTCCAGGGTGATAGCAGGACACCCCATCTAGTCACTCAGAAAAAATCAGGACATTCTGGTGTACAGTTTCAAAATAAAATACCTTTGAAGCTGAGCTATATATGAGCTATCATCCCTGTTTTTAGATGAGAATAAAACAATAACTGTCCAATATCAAAGACGCATCTCACTCCAGGGTGATAGCAGGACACCCCATCTAGTCACTCAGAAAAAATCAGGACATTCTGATGTAGAGTTTCAAAATAAAATACCTTTGAAATCTCTATTGTATGAGCTATCATCCCTGTTTTTAGATGAGAATAAAACAAAAACTGTCCAGTATCAAAGACGCATCTCACTCCAGGGTGATAGCAGGACACCCCACCTAGTCACTCAGGGAGAATCAGGACATTCTGATGTAGAGTTTCAAAATAAAAGACCTTTGAAATCTCATATATGAGCTATAATCCCTCTCTGTTTAGATGAGAATAAAACAAAAACTCTCAAGTATCAAAGACTGATCTCACTCCAGGGTGATAGCAGGACACGCCACCTAGTCACTCAGAAAAAATCAGGACATTCTGATGTACAGTTTCAAAATAAAAGACCTTTGAAATCTCATATATGAGCTATCATCCCTCTCTGTTTAGATGAGAATAAAACAAAAACTGTCCAGTATCAAAGACTCATCTCACTCCAGGGTGATAGCAGGAGACCCCACCTAGTCACTCAGAAAAAATCAGGACATTCTGATGTAGAGTTTCAAAATAAAATACCTTTGAAATCTCTATTGTATGAGCTATCATCCCTATTTTTAGATGAGAATAAAACAAAGACTGTCCAGTATCAAAGACGCATCTCACTCCAGGGTGATAGCAGGACACCCCACCTAGTCACTCAGGGAGAATCAGGACATTCTGATGTAGAGTTTCAAAATAAAAGACCTTTGAAATCTCATATATGAGCTATCTCTGTATTTAGATAAGAATAAAACAAACACTGTCCAGTATCAAATACTCATTTCCCTTCAGGGTGATAACAGGACACCCCATCTAGTCACTCAGAAAAAATCAGGACATTCTGGTGTACAGTTTCAAAATAAAATACCTTTGAAGTCTCATATATGAGCTATCATCCCTGTTTTTAGATGAGAATAAAACAATAACTGTCCAATATCAAAGACTCATCAAACTCCAGGGTGATAGCAGGACACCCCACCTAGTCACTCAGGGAGAATCAGGACATTCTGAAGGACAGTTTCAAAATAAAGACCTTTGAAATCTCTATTGCATGAGCTATCATCCCTGTTTTTAGATGAGAATAAAACAATAACTGTCCAATATCAAAGACTCATCAAACTCCAGGGTGATAGCAGGACACCCCATCTAGTCACTCAGAAAAAATCAGGACATTCTGATGTAGAGTTTCAAAATAAAATACCTTTGAAATCTCTATTGTATGAGCTATCATCCCTGTTTTTAGATGAGAATGAAAGAAAAACTGTCCAGTATCAAAGACGCATCTCACTCCAGGGTGATAGCAGGACACCCCACCTAGTCACTCAGGGAGAATCAGGACATTCTGATGTAGAGTTTCAAAATAAAAGACCTTTGAAATCTCATATATGAGCTATAATCCCTCTCTGTTTAGATGAGAATAAAACAAAAACTCTCAAGTATCAAAGACTGATCTCACTCCAGGGTGATAGCAGGACACCCCATCTAGTCACTCAGAAAAAATCAGGACATTCTGATGTAGAGTTTCAAAATAAAATACCTTTGAAATCTCTATTGTATGAGCTATCATCCCTGTTTTTAGATGAGAATAAAACAATAACTGTCCAGTATCAAAGACTCATCTCACTCCAGGGTGATAGCAGGACAACCCACCTAGTCACTCAGAAAAAATCAGGACATTCTGATGTAGAGTTTCAAAATAAAATACCTTTGAAGTCTCATATATGAGCTATCATCTCTGTTTTTAGATGAGAATAAAACAATAACTGTCCAATATCAAAGACTCATCAAACTCCAGGGTGATAGCAGGACAACCCACCTAGTCACTCGGAAAAAATCAGGACATTCTGATGTACAGTTTCAAAATAAAATACCTTTGAAGCTGAGCTATATATGAGCTATCATCCCTATTTTTAGATGAGAATAAAACAAAGACTGTCCAGTATCAAAGACTCATCTCACTCCAGGGTGATAGCAGGACACCCCATCTAGTCACTCAGAAAAAATCAGGACATTCTGGTGTACAGTTTCAAAATAAAATACCTTTGAAGTCTCATATATGAGCTATCATCCCTATTTTTAGATGAGAATAAAACAATAACTGTCCAATATCAAAGACTCAACAAACACCAGGGTGATAGCAGGAAACCCCAACTAGTCACTCAGGGACAATCAGGACATTCTGCTTTAGAGTTTCAAAATAAAATACCTTTGAAGTCTCATATATGAGCTATAATCCCTGTTTTTAGATGGGAATAAAACAAACACTGTCCAGTATCAAAGACTCATCTAACTCCATGGTGATAGCAGTACACCCCATCTAGTCACTCAGGGACAATCAGGACATTCTGGTGTACAGTTTCAAAATAAAATACCTTTGAAGTCTCATATATGAGCTATCATCCCTGTTTTTAGATGAGAATAAAACAATAACTGTCCAATATCAAAGACTCATCAAACTCCAGGGTGATAGCAGGACACCCCACCTAGTCACTCAGGGAGAATCAGGACATTCTGAAGGACAGTTTCAAAATAAAAGACCTTTGAAATCTCTATTGTATGAGCTATCATCCCTATTTTTAGATGAGAATAAAACAAAGACTGTCCAGTATCAAAGACTCATCTCACTCCAGGGTGAAAGCAGGACACCCCACCTAGTCACTCAGGGAGAATCAGGACATTCTGATTTAGAGTTTCAAAATAAAATACCTTTGAAGTCTCATATATGAGCTATCATCCCTGTTTTTAGATGGGAATAAAACACACACTGTCCAGTATCAAAGACTCATCTCACTCCATGGTGACAGCAGGACACCCCATCTAGTCACTCAGAAAAAATCAGGACATTCTGATCTAGAGTTTCAAAATAAAAGACCTTTGAAATCTCATGTATGAGCTATCATCCCTCTCTGTTTAGATGAGAATAAAACAAAGATTCTCCAGTATCAAAGACACATCTCACTCCAGGGTGATAGCATGACACCCCACTTAGTCACTCAGGGAGAAACAGGAGATTCTGATGTAGAGTTTCAAAATAAAAGACCTTTTAAATATCTATTGTATGAGCTATCATCCCTGTTTTTAGATGAGAATAAAACAAACACTGTCCAGTATCAAAGACCTATCTCACTCCAGGGTGATAGCAGGACACCCCATCTAGTCACTCCGAAGAAAAATCAGGACATTCTGATGTAGAGTTTCAAAATAAAAGACCTTTGAAATCTCATATATGAGCTATCATCCCTCTGTATTTAGATAAGAATAAAACAAACAATGTCCAGTATCAAAGACACATCTCACTCCAGGGTGATTGCAGGACTCCCCACCTAGTCATTCAGGGAGAATCAGGACATTCTGATCTACAGTTTCAAAATAAAAGACCTTTGAAATCTCTATTGCATGAGCTATCATCCCTGTTTTTAGATGAGAATAAAACAAAAACTGTCCAGTATCAAAGACTCATCTCACTCCAGGGTGATAGCAGGACACCCCACCTAGTCACTCAGGGAGAATCAGGACATTCTGAAGGACAGTTTCAAAATAAAAGACCTTTGAAATCTCTATTGCATGAGCTATCATCCCTGTTTTTAGATGAGAATAAAACAAAAACTGTCCCGTATCAAAGACTCATCTCACTCCAGGGTGATAGCATGACACCCCATCTAGTCACTCAGAAAAAATCAGGACATTCTGATGTAGAGTTTCAAAATAAAATACCTTTGAAGTCTCATATATGAGCTATCATCTCTGTTTTTAGATGAGAATAAAACAATAACTGTCCAATATCAAAGACTCATCAAACTCCAGGGTGATAGCAGGACAACCCACCTAGTCACTCAGAAAAAATCAGGACATTCTGATGTAGAGTTTCAAAATAAAAGACCTTTGAAATATCATATATGAGCTATCATCCCTCTGTATTTAGATAAGAATAAAACAAACACTGTCCAGTATCAAAGACGCATCTCACTCCAGGGTGATAGCAGGACACCCCATCTAGTCACTCAGAAAAAATCAGGACATTCTGATGTACAGTCTCAAAATAAAAGACCTTTGAAATCTCATATATGAGCTATCATCCCTCTCTGTTTAGATGAGAATAAAACAAAAACTGTCCAGTATCAAAGACTCATCTCACTCCAGGGTGATAGCAGGACACCCCACCTAGTCACTCAGGGAGAATCAGGACTTTCTGATGTAGAGTTTCAAAATAAAAGACCTTTGAAATCTCTATTGCATGAGCTATCATCCCTGTTTTTAGATGAGAATAAAACAAATACTGTCCAATATCAAAGACTCATCTCACTCCAGGGTGATAGCAGGACACCCCATCTAGTCACTCAGAAAAAATCAGGACATTCTGATGTAGAGTTTCAAAATAAAATACCTTTGAAATCTCTATTGTATGAGCTATCATCCCTGTTTTTAGATGAGAATAAAACAATAACTGTCCAGTATCAAAGACTCATCTCACTCCAGGGTGATAGCAGGACAACCCACCTAGTCACTCAGAAAAAATCAGGACATTCTGATGTAGAGTTTCAAAATAAAATACCTTTGAAGTCTCATATATGAGCTATCATCTCTGTTTTTAGATGAGAATAAAACAATAACTGTCCAATATCAAAGACTCATCAAACTCCAGGGTGATAGCAGGACAACCCACCTAGTCACTCAGAAAAAATCAGGACATTCTGATGTACAGTTTCAAAATAAAATACCTTTGAAGCTGAGCTATATATGAGCTATCATCCCTATTTTTAGATGAGAATAAAACAAAGACTGTCCAGTATCAAAGACTCATCTCACTCCAGGGTGATAGCAGGACACCCCATCTAGTCACTCAGAAAAAATCAGGACATTCTGGTGTACAGTTTCAAAATAAAATACCTTTGAAGTCTCATATATGAGCTATCATCCCTGTTTTTAGATGAGAATAAAACAATAACTGTCCAATATCAAAGACTCAACAAACACCAGGGTGATAGCAGGACACCCCACCGAGTCACTCAGAAAAAATCAGGACATTCTGATGTACAGTTTCAAAATAAAAGACCTTTGAAATCTCATATATGAGCTATCATCCCTCTCTGTTTAGATGAGAATAAAACAAAAACTGTCCAGTATCAAAGACTCATCTCACTCCAGGGTGATAGCAGGACACCCCACCTAGTCACTCAGGGAGAATCAGGACATTCTGGAGTACAGTTTCAAAATAAAAGACCTTTGAAATCTCTATTGCATGAGCTATCATCCCTGTTTTTAGATGAGAATAAAACAAAAACTGTCCCATATCAAAGACTCATCTCACTCCAGAGTGATAGCAGGACACCCCATCTAGTCACTCAGAAAAAATCAGGACATTCTGATGTAGAGTTTCAAAATAAAATACCTTTGAAATCTCTATTGTATGAGCTATCATCCCTGTTTTTAGATGAGAATAAAACAAAAACTGTCCAGTATCAAAGACTCATCTCACTCCAGGGTGATAGCAGGACACCCCACCTAGTCACTCAGAAAAAATCAGGACATTCTGATGTAGAGTTTCAAAATAAAATACCTTTGAAATCTCTATTGTATGAGCTATCATCCCTATTTTTAGATGATAATAAAACAAAGACTGTCCAGTATCAAAGACTCATCTCACTCCAGGGTGATAGCAGGACACCCCACCTAGTCACTCAGGGAGAATCAGGACATTCTGAAGGACAGTTTCAAAATAAAAGACCTTTGAAATCTCTATTGCATGAGCTATCATCCCTGTTTTTAGATGAGAATAAAACAAAAACTGTCCCATATCAAAGACTCATCTCACTCCAGGGTGATAGCAGGACACCCCACCTGGTCACTCAAAAAATAACAGGACATTCTGATGTAGAGTTTCAAAATAAAATACCTTTGAAATCTCTATTGTATGAGCTATCATCCCTATTTTTAGATGAGAATAAAACAAATACTGTCCAGTATCAAAGACTCATCTCACTCCAGGGTGATAGCAGGACACCCCATCTAGTCACTCAGAAAAAATCAGGACATTCTGGTGTACAGTTTCAAAATAAAATACCTTTGAAGTCTCATATATGAGCTATCATCCCTGTTTTTAGATGAGAATAAAACAAAAACTGTCCAGTATCAAAGACTCATCTCACTCCAGGGTGATAGCAGGACACCCCACCTAGTCACTCAGGGAGAATCAGGACTTTCTGATGTAGAGTTTCAAAATAAAAGACCTTTGAAATCTCTATTGCATGAGCTATCATCCCTGTTTTTAGATGAGAATAAAACAAATACTGTCCAATATCAAAGACTCATCTCACTCCAGGGTGATAGCAGGACACCCCATCTAGTCACTCAGAAAAAATCAGGACATTCTGGTGTACAGTTTCAAAATAAAATACCTTTGAAGTCTCATATATGAGCTATCATCCCTGTTTTTAGATGAGAATAAAACAATAACTGTCCAATATCAAAGACTCAACAAACACCAGGGTGATAGCAGGACACCCCACCGAGTCACTCAGAAAAAATCAGGACATTCTGATGTAGAGTTTCAAAATAAAAGACCTTTGAAATCTCATATATGAGCTATCATCCCTCTCTGTTTAGATGAGAATAAAACAAAAACTGTCCAGTATCAAAGACTCATCTCACTCCAGGGTGATAGCAGGACACCCCACCTAGTCACTCAGGGAGAATCAGGACATTCTGGAGTACAGTTTCAAAATAAAAGACCTTTGAAATCTCTATTGCATGAGCTATCATCCCTGTTTTTAGATGAGAATAAAACAAAAACTGTCCCATATCAAAGACTCATCTCACTCCAGAGTGATAGCAGGACACCCCATCTAGTCACTCAGAAAAAATCAGGACATTCTGATGTAGAGTTTCAAAATAAAATACCTTTGAAATCTCTATTGTATGAGCTATCATCCCTGTTTTTAGATGAGAATAAAACAAAAACTGTCCAGTATCAAAGACTCATCTCACTCCAGGGTGATAGCAGGACACCCCATCTAGTCACTCAGAAAAAATCAGGACATTCTGGTGTACAGTTTCAAAATAAAATACCTTTGAAGTCTCATATATGAGCTATCATCCCTGTTTTTAGATGAGAATAAAACAAAAACTGTCCAGTATAAAAGACTCATCTCACTCCAGGGTGATAGCAGGACACCCCACCTAGTCACTCAGGGAGAATCAGGACTTTCTGATGTAGAGTTTCAAAATAAAAGACCTTTGAAATCTCTATTGCATGAGCTATCATCCCTGTTTTTAGATGAGAATAAAACAAATACTGTCCAATATCAAAGACTCATCTCACTCCAGGGTGATAGCAGGACTCCCCACCTAGTCACTCAGGGAGAATCAGGACATTCTGAATTACAGTTTCAAAATAAAAGACCTTTGAAATCTCTATTGCATAAGCTATCATCCCTGTTTTTAGATGAGAATAAAACAAAAATTGTCCCGTATCAAAGACTCATCTCACTCCAGGGTGATAGCAGGACACCCCATCTAGTCACTCAGGGAGAATCAGGACATTCTGATGTAGAGTTTCAAAATAAAATACCTTTGAAATCTCTATTGTATGAGCTATCATCCCTGTTTTTAGATGAGAATAAAACAAAAACTGTCCAGTATCAAAGACTCATCTCACTCCAGGGTGATAGCAGGACCCCCCACCTAGTCACTCAGAAAAAATCAGGACATTCTGATGTACAGTTTCAAAATAAAATACCTTTGAAGTCTCATATATGAGCTATCATCCCTGTTTTTAGATGAGAATAAAACAATAACTGTCCAGTATCAAAGACTCATCTCACTCCAGGGTGATAGCAGGACACCCCACCTAGACACTCAGGGAGAATCAGGACATTCTGAAGTACAGTTTCAAAATAAAAGACCTTTGAAATCTCTATTGCATGAGCTATCATCCCTGTTTTTAGATGAGAATAAAACAAAAACTGTCCAGTATCAAAGACTCATCTCACTCCAGGGTGATAGCAGGACACCCCACCTAGTCACTCAGAAAAAATCAGGACATTCTGATGTAGAGTTTCAAAATAAAATACGTTTGAAATCTCTATTGTATGAGCTATCATCCCTATTTTTAGATGAGAATAAAACAAAGACTGTCCAGTATCAAAGACTCATCTCACTCCAGGGTGATAGCAGGACACCCCACCTAGTCGCCCAGAAAAAATCAGGACATTCTGGTGTACAGTTTCAAAATAAAATACCTTTGAAGCTGAGCTATATATGAGCTATCATCCCTGTTTTTAGATGAGAATAAAACAATAACTGTCCAATATCAAAGACTCATCAAACTCCAGGGTGATAGCAGGACACCCCACCTAGTCACTCAGAAAAAATCAGGACATTCTGAATTAGAGTTTCAAAATAAAAGACCTTTGAAATCTCATATATGAGCTATAATCCCTCTCTGTTTAGATGAGAATAAAACAAAGACTGTCCAGTATCAAAGACTCATCTCACTCCAGGGTGATAGCAGGACACCCCACCTAGTCACTCAGAAACAATCAGGACATTCTGATGTAGAGTTTCAAAATAAAATACCTTTGAAATCTCTATTGTATGAGCTATCATCCCTATTTTTAGATGAGAATAAAACAAAGACTGTCCAGTATCAAAGACGCATCTCACTCCAGGGTGATAGCAGGACACACCACCTAGTCACTCAGGGAGAATCAGGACATTCTGATGTAGAGTTTCAAAATAAAAGACCTTTGAAATCTCATATATGAGCTATCTCTGTATTTAGATAAGGATAAAACAAACACTGTCCAGTATCAAATACTCATTTCCCTTCAGGGTGATAACAGGACACCCCACCTAGTCACTCAGGGAGAATCAGGACATTCTGAAGGACAGTTTCAAAATAAAGACCTTTGAAATCTCTATTGCATGAGCTATCATCCCTGTTTTTAGATGAGAATAAAACAAAAACTGTCCCGTATCAAAGACTCATCTCACTCCAGGGTGATAGCAGGACACCCCATCTAGTCACTCAGAAAAAATCAGGACATTCTGATGTAGAGTTTCAAAATAAAATACCTTTTAAATATCTATTGTATGAGCTATCATCCCTGTTTTTAGATGAGAATAAAACAAAAACTGTCCAGTATCAAAGACGCATCTCACTCCAGGGTGATAGCAGGACACCCCACCTAGTCACTCAGAAAAAATCAGGACATTCTGATGTAGAGTTTCAAAATAAAATACCTTTGAAATCTCTATTGTATGAGCTATCATCCCTATTTTTAGATGAGAATAAAACAAAGACTGTCCAGTATCAAAGACTCATCTCACTCCAGGGTGATAGCAGGACACCCCATCTAGTCACTCAGAAAAAAACAGGACATTCTGGTGTACAGTTTCAAAATAAAATACCTTTGAAGTCTCATATATGAGCTATCATCCCTGTTTTTAGATGAGAATAAAACATTAACTGTCCAATATCAAAGACTCATCAAACTCCAGGGTGATAGCAGGACACCCCACCTAGTCACTCAGAAAAAATCAGGACATTCTGATGTCCAGTCTCAAAATAAAAGACCTTTGAAATCTCATATATGAGCTATCATCCCTCTCTGTTTAGATGAGAATAAAACAAAAACTGTCCAGTATCAAAGACTCATCTCACTCCAGGGTGATAGCAGGACACCCCACCTAGTCACTCAGGGAGAATCAGGACTTTCTGATGTAGAGTTTCAAAATAAAAGACCTTTGAAATCTCTATTGCATGAGCTATCATCCCTGTTTTTAGATGAGAATAAAACAAATACTGTCCAATATCAAAGACTCATCTCACTCCAGGGTGATAGCAGGACACCCCATCTAGTCACTCAGAAAAAATCAGGACATTCTGATGTAGAGTTTCAAAATAAAATACCTTTGAAGTCTCATATATGAGCTATCATCTCTGTTTTTAGATGAGAATAAAACAATAACTGTCCAATATCAAAGACTCATCAAACTCCAGGGTGATAGCAGGACAACCCACCTAGTCACTCAGAAAAAATCAGGACATTCTGATGTACAGTTTCAAAATAAAATACCTTTGAAGCTGAGCTATATATGAGCTATCATCCCTGTTTTTAGATGAGAATAAAACAATAACTGTCCAGTATCAAAAACTCATCTCACTCCAGGGTGATAGCATGACACCCCACCTAGTCACTCAGGGAGAATCAGGACATTCTGATGTAGAGTTTCAAAATAAAATACCTTTGAAATCTCTATTCTATGAGCTATCATCCCTATTTTTAGATGAGAATAAAACAAAGACTGTCCAGTATCAAAGACGCATCTCACTCCAGGGTGATAGCAGGACACCCCACCTAGTCACTCAGAAAAAATCAGGACATTCTGATGTAGAGTTTCAAAATAAAATACCTTTGAAATCTCTATTGTATGAGCTATCATCCCTGTTTTTAGATGATAATAAAACAAAAACTGTCCAGTATCAAAGACTCATCTCACTCCAGGGTGATAGCAGGACACCCCACCTAGTCACTCAGAAAATAACAGGACATTCTGATGTAGAGTTTCAAAATAAAATACCTTTGAAATCTCTATTGTATGAGCTATCATCCCTATTTTTAGATGAGAATAAAACAAAGACTGTCCAGTATCAAAGACTCATCTCACTCCAGGGTGATAGCAGGACACCCCATCTAGTCACTCAGAAAAAATCAGGACATTCTGGTGTACAGTTTCAAAATAAAATACCTTTGAAGTCTCATATATGAGCTATCATCCCTGTTTTTAGATGAGAATAAAACAATAACTGTCCAATATCAAAGACTCAACAAACACCAGGGTGATAGCAGGACACCCCACCGAGTCACTCAGAAAAAATCAGGACATTCTGATGTACAGTTTCAAAATAAAAGACCTTTGAAATCTCATATATGAGCTATCATCCCTCTCTGTTTAGATGAGAATAAAACAAAAACTGTCCAGTATCAAAGACTCATCTCACTCCAGGGTGATAGCAGGACACCCCACCTAGTCACTCAGGGAGAATCAGGACATTCTGGAGTACAGTTTCAAAATAAAAGACCTTTGAAATCTCTATTGCATGAGCTATCATCCCTGTTTTTAGATGAGAATAAAACAAAAACTGTCCCGTATCAAAGACTCATCTCACTCCAGGGTGATAGCAGGACACCCCATCTAGTCACTCAGAAAAAATCAGGACATTCTGATGTAGAGTTTCAAAATAAAATACCTTTGAAGTCTCATATATGAGCTATCATCTCTGTTTTTAGATGAGAATAAAACAATAACTGTCCAATATCAAAGACTCATCAAACTCCAGGGTGATAGCAGGACAACCCACCTAGTCACTCAGAAAAAATCAGGACATTCTGATGTACAGTTTCAAAATAAAATACCTTTGAAGCTGAGCTATATATGAGCTATCATCCCTGTTTTTAGATGAGAATAAAACAATAACTGTCCAGTATCAAAAACTCATCTCACTCCAGGGTGATAGCATGACACCCCACCTAGTCACTCAGGGAGAATCAGGACATTCTGATGTAGAGTTTCAAAATAAAATACCTTTGAAATCTCTATTGTATGAGCTATCATCCCTGTTTTTAGATGAGAATAAAACAAAAACTGTCCAGTATCAAAGACTCATCTCACTCCAGGGTGATAGCAGGACACCCCACCTAGTCACTCAGAAAAAATCAGGACATTCTGATGTACAGTCTCAAAATAAAAGACCTTTGAAATCTCATATATGAGCTATCATCCCTCTCTGTTTAGATGAGAATAAAACAAAAACTGTCCAGTATCAAAGACTCATCTCACTCCAGGGTGATAGCAGGACACCCCACCTGGTCACTCAAAAAATAACAGGACATTCTGATGTAGAGTTTCAAAATAAAATACCTTTGAAATCTCTATTGTATGAGCTATCATCCCTATTTTTAGATGAGAATAAAACAAATACTGTCCAGTATCAAAGACTCATCTCACTCCAGGGTGATAGCAGGACACCCCATCTAGTCACTCAGAAAAAATCAGGACATTCTGGTGTACAGTTTCAAAATAAAATACCTTTGAAGTCTCATATATGAGCTATCATCCCTGTTTTTAGATGAGAATAAAACAATAACTGTCCAATATCAAAGACTCAACAAACTCCAGGGTGATAGCAGGACACCCCACCTAGTCACTCAGAAAAAATCAGGACATTCTGATGTACAGTTTCAAAATAAAAGACCTTTGAAATCTCATATATGAGCTATCATCCCTCTCTGTTTAGATGAGAATAAAACAAAAACTGTCCAGTATCAAAGACTCATCTCACTCCAGGGTGATAGTTGCTGAATTACAGTTTCAAAATAAAAGACCTTTGAAATCTCTATTGCATGAGCTATCATCCCTGTTTTTAGATGAGAATAAAACAAAAATTGTCCCGTATCAAAGACTCATCTCACTCCAGGGTGATAGCAGGACACCCCATCTAGTCACTCAGAAAAAATCAGGACATTCTGATGTAGAGTTTCAAAATAAAATACCTTTGAAATCTCTATTGTATGAGCTATCATCCCTGTTTTTAGATGAGAATAAAACAAAAACTGTCCAGTATCAAAGACGCATCTCACTCCAGGGTGATAGCAGGACACCCCATCTAGTCACTCAGAAAAAATCAGGACATTCTGATGTAGAGTTTCAAAATAAATTACCTTTGAAATCTCTATTGTATGAGCTATCATCCCTGTTTTTAGATGAGAATGAAAAAAAAACTGTCCAGTATCAAAGACGCATCTCACTCCAGGGTGATAGCAGGACACCCCACCTAGTCACTCAGGGAGAATCAGGACATTCTGATGTAGAGTTTCAAAATAAAAGACCTTTGAAGTCTCATATATGAGCTATCATCCCTGTTTTTAGATGAGAATAAAACAATAACTGTCCAATATCAAAGACTCAACAAACACCAGGGTGATAGCAGGACACCCCACCGAGTCACTCAGAAAAAATCAGGACATTCTAATGTACAGTTTCAAAATAAAAGACCTTTGAAATCTCATATATGAGCTATCATCCCTCTCTGTTTAGATGAGAATAAAACAAAAACTGTCCCGTATCAAAGACTCATCTCACTCCAGGGTGATAGCAGGACACCCCATCTAGTCACTCAGAAAAAATCAGGACATTCTGATGTAGAGTTTCAAAATAAAATACCTTTGAAATCTCTATTGTATGAGCTATCATCCCTGTTTTTAGATGAGAATGAAAGAAAAACTGTCCAGTATCAAAGACGCATCTCACTCCAGGGTGATAGCAGGACACCCCACCTAGTCACTCAGGGAGAATCAGGACATTCTGAAGGACAGTTTCAAAAATAAAAGACCTTTGAAATCTCTATTGCATGAGCTATCATCCCTGTTTTTAGATGAGAATAAAACAAAAACTGTCCCGTATCAAAGACTCATCTCACTCCAGGGTGATAGCAGGACACCCCACCTGGTCACTCAAAAAATAACAGGACATTCTGATGTAGAGTTTCAAAATAAAATACCTTTGAAATCTCTATTGTATGAGCTATCATCCCTATTTTTAGATGAGAATAAAACAAATACTGTCCAGTATCAAAGACTCATCTCACTCCAGGGTGATAGCAGGACACCCCATCTAGTCACTCAGAAAAAATCAGGACATTCTGGTGTACAGTTTCAAAATAAAATACCTTTGAAGTCTCATATTTGAGCTATCATCCCTGTTTTTAGATGAGAATAAAACAATAACTGTCCAATATCAAAGACTCAACAAACTCCAGGGTGATAGCAGGACACCCCACCTAGTCACTCAGAAAAAATCAGGACATTCTGATGTACAGTTTCAAAATAAAAGACCTTTGAAATCTCATATATGAGCTATCATCCCTCTCTGTTTAGATGAGAATAAAACAAAAACTGTCCAGTATCAAAGACGTATCTCACTCCAGGGTGATAGCAGGACACCCCACCTAGTCACTCAGGGAGAATCAGGACATTCTGTTGTACAGTTTCAAAATAAAAGACCTTTGAAATCTCATATATGAGCTATCATCCCTCTCTGTTTAGATGAGAATAAAACAAAAACTGTCCAGTATCAAAGACTCATCTCACTCCAGGGTGATAGCAGGACACCCCACCTAGTCACTCAGAAAAAATCAGGACATTCTGATGTAGAGTTTCAAAATAAAATACCTTTGAAATCTCTATTGTATGAGCTATCATCCCTATTTTTAGATGAGAATAAAACAAAGACTGTCCAGTATCAAAGACTCATCTCACTCCAAGGTGATAGCAGGACACCCCATCTAGTCACTCAGAAAAAATCAGGACATTCTGGTCTACAGTTTCAAAATAAAATACCTTTGAAGTCTCATATATGAGCTATCATCCCTGTTTTTAGATGAGAATAAAACAATAACTGTCCAATATCAAAGACTCATCAAACTCCAGGGTGATAGCAGGACACCCCACCTAGTCACTCAGAAAGAATCAGGACATTCTGATGTACAGTTTCAAAATAAAAGACCTTTGAAATCTCATATATGAGCTATCATCCCTCTCTGTTTAGATGAGAATAAAACAAAAACTGTCCAGTATCAAAGACTCATCTCACTCCAGGGTGATAGCAGGACACCCCATCTAGTCACTCAGAAAAAATCAGGACATTCTGATGTAGAGTTTCAAAATAAAATACCTTTGAAATCTCTATTGTATGAGCTATCATCCCTGTTTTTAGATGAGAATAAAACAATAACTGTCCAATATCAAAGACTCATCAAACTCCAGGGTGATAGCAGGACACCCCACCTAGTCACTCAGGGAGAATCAGGACATTCTGAAGGACAGTTTCAAAATAAAGACCTTTGAAATCTCTATTGCATGAGCTATCATCCCTGTTTTTAGATGAGAATAAAACAAAAACTGTCCCGTATCAAAGACTCATCTCACTCCAGGGTGATAGCAGGACACCCCATCTAGTCACTCAGAAAAAATCAGGACATTCTGGTGTACAGTTTCAAAATAAAATACCTTTGAAGTCTCATATATGAGCTATCATCCCTGTTTTTAGATGAGAATAAAACAATAACTGTCCAATATCAAAGACTCAACAAACACCAGGGTGATAGCAGGACACCCCACCGAGTCACTCAGAAAAAATCAGGACATTCTGATGTAGAGTTTCAAAATAAAATACCTTTGAAATCTCTATTGTATGAGCTATCATCCCTGTTTTTAGATGAGAATAAAACAAAGACTGTCCAGTATCAAAGACGCATCTCACTCCAGGGTGATAGCAGGACACCCCACCTAGTCACTCAGGGAGAATCAGGACATTCTGATGTATAGTTTCAAAATAAAAGACCTTTGAAATCTCATATATGAGCTATCATCCCTCTGTATTTAGATAAGAATAAAACAAACACTGTCCAGTATCAAAGACGCATCTCACTCCAGGGTGATAGCAGGACACCCCACCTAGTCACTCAGGGAGAATCAGGACATTCTGATGTAGAGTTTCAAAATAAAAGACCTTTGAAATCTCATATATGAGCTATAATCCCTCTCTGTTTAGATGAGAATAAAACAAAAACTGTCCACTATCAAAGACTCATCTCACTCCAGGGTGATAGCAGGACACCCCACCTAGTCACTCAGAAAAAATCAGGACATTCTGATGTAGAGTTTCAAAATAAAATACCTTTGAAATCTCTATTCTATAAGCTATCATCCCTCTTTTTAGATGAGAATAAAACAAAGACTGTCCAGTATCAAAGACGCATCTCACTCCAGGGTGATAGCAGGACACCCCACCTAGTAACTCAGAAAATAACAGGACATTCTGATGTAGAGTTTCAAAATAAAATACCTTTGAAATCTCTATTGTATGAGCTATCATCCCTATTTTTAGATGAGAATAAAACAAAGACTGTCCAGTATCAAAGACTCATCTCACTCCAGGGTGATAGCAGGACACCCCATCTAGTCACTCAGAAAAAATCAGGACATTCTGGTGTACAGTTTCAAAATAAAATACCTTTGAAGTCTCATATATGAGCTATCATCCCTGTTTTTAGATGAGAATAAAACAATAACTGTCCAATATCAAAGACTCAACAAACACCAGGGTGATAGCAGGACACCCCACCGAGTCACTCAGAAAAAATCAGGACATTCTGATGTACAGTTTCAAAATAAAAGACCTTTGAAATCTCATATAAGAGCTATCATCCCTCTCTGTTTAGATGAGAATAAAACAAAAACTGTCCAGTATCAAAGACTCATCTCACTCCAGGGTGATAGCAGGACACCCCACCTAGTCAATCAGGGAGAATCAGGACATTCTGAAGTACAGTTTCAAAATAAAAGACCTTTGAAATCTCTATTGCATGAGCTATCATCCCTGTTTTTAGATGAGAATAAAACAAAAACTGTCCCGTATCAAACACTCATCTCACTCCAGGGTGATAGCAAGACACCCCATCTAGTCACTCAGAAAAAATCAGGACATTCTGATGAAGAGTTTCAAAATAAAATACCTTTGAAATCTCTATTGTATGAGCTAACATCCCTGTTTTTAGATGAGAATAAAACAAAAACTGTCCAGTATCAAAGACTCATCTCACTCCAGGGTGATAGCAGGACACCCCACCTAGTCACTCAGAAAAAATCAGGACATTCTGATGTAGAGTTTCAAAATAAAATACCTTTGAAATCTCTATTGTATGAGCTATCATCCCTATTTTTAGATGATAATAAAACAAAGACTGTCCAGTATCAAAGACTTATCTCACTCCAGGGTGATAGCAGGACACCCCATCTAGTCACTCAGAAAAAATCAGGACATTCTGGTGTACAGTTTCAAAATAAAATACCTTTGAAGTCTCATATATGAGCTATCATCCCTGTTTTTAGATGAGAATAAAACAATAACTGTCCAATATCAAAGACTCATCAAACTCCAGGGTGATAGCAGGACACCCCACCTAGTCACTCAGAAAAAATCAGGACATTCTGATGTACAGTCTCAAAATAAAAGACCTTTGAAATCTCATATATGAGCTATCATCCCTCTCTGTTTAGATGAGAATAAAACAAAAACTGTCCAGTATCAAAGACTCATCTAACTCCAGGGTGATAGCAGGACACCCCACCTAGTCACTCAGGGAGAATCAGGACATTCTGAAGGACAGTTTCAAAATAAAAGACCTTTGAAATCTCTATTGCATGAGCCATCATCCCTGTTTTTAGATGAGAATAAAACAAAAACTGTCCCGTATCAAAGACTCATCTCACTCCAGGGTGATAGCAGGACACCCCATCTAGTCACTCAGAAAAAATCAGGACATTCTGATGTAGAGTTTCAAAATAAAATACCTTTGAAGTCTCATATATGAGCTATCATCCCTGTTTTTAGATGAGAATAAAACAATAACTGTCCAATATCAAAGACTCAACAAACTCCAGGGTGATAGCAGGACACCCCACCTAGTCACTCAGAAAAAATCAGGACATTCTGATGTACAGTTTCAAAATAAAAGACCTTTGAAATCTCATATATGAGCTATCATCCCTCTCTGTTTAGATGAGAATAAAACAAAAACTGTCCAGTATCAAAGACTCATCTCACTCCAGGGTGATAGCAGGACACCCCACCTAGTCACTCAGGGAGAATCAGGACTTTCTGATGTAGAGTTTCAAAATAAAAGACCTTTGAAATCTCTATTGCATGAGCTATCATCCCTGTTTTTAGATGAGAATAAAACAAATACTGTCCAATATCAAAGACTCATCTCACTCCAGGGTGATAGCAGGACTCCCCACCTAGTCACTCAGGGAGAATCAGGACATTCTGAATTACAGTTTCAAAATAAAAGACCTTTGAAATCTCTATTGCATGAGCTATCATCCCTGTTTTTAGATGAGAATAAAACAAAAATTGTCCCGTATCAAAGACTCATCTCACTCCAGGGTGATAGCAGGACACCCCGTCTAGTCACTCAGAAAAAATCAGGACATTCTGATGTAGAGTTTCAAAATAAAATACCTTTGAAATCTCTATTGTATGAGCTATCATCCCTGTTTTTAGATGAGAATAAAACAAAAACTGTCCAGTATCAAAGACGCATCTCACTCCAGGGTGATAGCAGGACACCCCATCTAGTCACTCAGAAAAAATCAGGACATTCTGATGTAGAGTTTCAAAATAAAATACCTTTGAAATCTCTATTGTATGAGCTATCATCCCTGTTTTTAGATGAGAATGAAACAAAAACTGTCCAGTATCAAAGACGCATCTCACTCCAGGGTGATAGCAGGACACCCCACCTAGTCACTCAGGGAGAATCAGGACATTCTGATGTAGAGTTTCAAAATAAAAGACCTTTGAAGTCTCATATATGAGCTATCATCCCTGTTTTTAGATGAGAATAAAACAATAACTGTCCAATATCAAAGACTCAACAAACACCAGGGTGATAGCAGGACACCCCACCGAGTCACTCAGAAAAAATCAGGACATTCTAATGTACAGTTTCAAAATAAAAGACCTTTGAAATCTCATATATGAGCTATCATCCCTCTCTGTTTAGATGAGAATAAAACAAAAACTGTCCAGTATCAAAGACTCATCTCACTCCAGGGTGATAGCAGGACACCCCACCTAGTCACTCAGGGAGAATCAGGACATTCTGAAGTACAGTTTCAAAATAAAAGACCTTTGAAATCTCTATTGCATGAGCTATCATCCCTGTTTTTAGATGAGAATAAAACAATAACTGTCCAATATCAAAGACTCATCAAACTCCAGGGTGATAGCAGGACAACCCACCTAGTCACTCAGAAAAAATCAGGACATTCTGATGTACATTTTCAAAATAAAAGACCTTTGAAATCTCATATATGAGCTATCATCCCTCTCTGTTTAGATGAGAATAAAACAAAAACTGTCCAGTATCAAAGACTCATCTCACTCCAGGGTGATAGCAGGACACCCCACCTAGACACTCAGGGAGAATCAGGACATTCTGAAGTACAGTTTCAAAATAAAAGACCTTTGAAATCTCTATTGCATGAGCTATCATCCCTGTTTTTAGATGAGAATAAAACAAAAACTGTCCAGTATCAAAGACTCATCTCACTCCAGGGTGATAGCAGGACAACCCCACCTAGTCACTCAGAAAAAATCAGGACATTCTGATGTAGAGTTTCAAAATAAAATACCTTTGAAATCTCTATTGTATGAGCTATCATCCCTATTTTTAGATGAGAATAAAACAAAGACTGTCCAGTATCAAAGACTCATCTCACTCCAGGGTGATAGCAGGACACCCCATCTAGTCACTCAGAAAAAATCAGGACATTCTGATGTAGAGTTTCAAAATAAAATACCTTTGAAGTCTCATATATGAGCTATCATCTCTGGTTTTAGATGAGAATAAAACAATAACTGTCCAATATCAAAGACTCATCAAACTCCAGGGTGATAGCAGGACAACCCACCTAGTCACTCAGAAAAAATCAGGACATTCTGATGTACAGTTTCAAAATAAAATACCTTTGAAGCTGAGCTATATATGAGCTATCATCCCTGTTTTTAGATGAGAATAAAACAATAACTGTCCAGTATCAAAAACTCATCTCACTCCAGGGTGATAGCATGACACCCCACCTAGTCACTCAGGGAGAATCAGGACATTCTGATGTAGAGTTTCAAAATAAAAGACCTTTGAAATCTCATATATGAGCTATCATCCCTCTGTATTTAGATAATAATAAAACAAACACTGTCCAGTATCAAAGACGCATCTCACTCCAGGGTGATAGCAGGACACCCCACCTAGTCACTCAAGGAGAATCAGGACATTCTGATGTAGAGTTTCAAAATAAAAGACCTTTGAAATCTCATATATGAGCTATAATCCCTCTCTGTTTAGATGAGAATAAAACAAAAACTGTCCACTATCAAAGACTCATCTCACTCCAGGGTGATAGCAGGACACCCCACCTAGTCACTCAGAAAAAATCAGGACATTCTGATGTAGAGTTTCAAAATAAAATACCTTTGAAATCTCTATTCTATGAGCTATCATCCCTATTTTTAGATGAGAATAAAACAAAGACTGTCCAGTATCAAAGACGCATCTCACTCCAGGGTGATAGCAGGACACCCCACCTAGTCACTCAGAAAAAATCAGGACATTCTGATGTAGAGTTTCAAAATAAAATACCTTTGAAATCTCTATTGTATGAGCTATCATCCCTGTTTTTTGATGAGAATAAAACAAAAACTGTCCAGTATCAAAGACTCATCTCACTCCAGGGTGATAGCAGGACACCCCACCTAGTCACTCAGAAAATAACAGGACATTCTGATGTAGAGTTTCAAAATAAAATACCTTTGAAATCTCTATTGTATGAGCTATCATCCCTATATTAGATGAGAATAAAACAAAGACTGTCCAGTATCAAAGACTCATCTCACTCCAGGGTGATAGCAGGACACCCCATCTAGTCACTCAGAAAAAATCAGGACATTCTGGTGTACAGTTTCAAAATAAAATACCTTTGAAGTCTCATATATGAGCTATCATCCCTGTTTTTAGATGAGAATAAAACAATAACTGTCCAATATCAAAGACTCAACAAACACCAGGGTGATAGCAGGACACCCCACCGAGTCACTCAGAAAAAATCAGGACATTCTGATGTAGAGTTTCAAAATAAAATACCTTTGAAATCTCTATTGTATGAGCTATCATCCCTGTTTTTAGATGAGAATAAAACAAAGACTGTCCAGTATCAAAGACGCATCTCACTCCAGGGTGATAGCAGGACACCCCACCTAGTCACTCAGGGAGAATCAGGACATTCTGATGTAGAGTTTCAAAATAAAAGACCTTTGAAATCTCATATATGAGCTATCATCCCTCTGTATTTAGATAAGAATAAAACAAACACTGTCCAGTATCAAAGACGCATCTCACTCCAGGGTGATAGCAGGACACCCCATCTAGTCACTCAGAAAAAATCAGGACATTCTGGTGTACAGTTTCAAAATAAAATACCTTTGAAGTCTCATATATGAGCTATCATCCCTGTTTTTAGATGAGAATAAAACAATAACTGTCCAATATCAAAGACTCAACAAACACCAGGGTGATAGCAGGACACCCCACCGAGTCACTCAGAAAAAATCAGGACATTCTGATGTACAGTTTCAAAATAAAAGACCTTTGAAATCTCATATATGAGCTATCATCCCTCTCTGTTTAGATGAGAATAAAACAAAAACTGTCCAGTATCAAAGACTCATCTCACTCCAGGGTGATAGCAGGACACCCCACCTAGTCAATCAGGGAGAATCAGGACATTCTGAAGTACAGTTTCAAAATAAAAGACCTTTGAAATCTCTATTGCATGAGCTATCATCCCTGTTTTTAGATGAGAATAAAACAAAAACTGTCCCGTATCAAACACTCATCTCACTCCAGGGTGATAGCAAGACACCCCATCTAGTCACTCAGAAAAAATCAGGACATTCTGATGAAGAGTTTCAAAATAAAATACCTTTGAAATCTCTATTGTATGAGCTAACATCCCTGTTTTTAGATGAGAATAAAACAAAAACTGTCCAGTATCAAAGACTCATCTCACTCCAGGGTGATAGCAGGACACCCCACCTAGTCACTCAGAAAAAATCAGGACATTCTGGTGTACAGTTTCAAAATAAAATACCTTTGAAGTCTCATATATGAGCTATCATCCCTGTTTTTAGATGAGAATAAAACAATAACTGTCCAATATCAAAGACTCATCAAACTCCAGGGTGATAGCAGGACACCCCATCTAGTCACTCAGAAAAAATCAGGACATTCTGATGTAGAGTTTCAAAATAAAATACCTTTGAAGTCTCATATATGAGCTATCATCTCTGTTTTTAGATGAGAATAAAACAATAACTGTCCAATATCAAAGACTCATCAAACTCCAGGGTGATAGCAGGACAACCCACCTAGTCACTCAGAAAAAATCAGGACATTCTGATGTACAGTTTCAAAATAAAATACCTTTGAAATCTCTATTGTATGAGCTATCATCCCTATTTTTAGATGAGAATAAAACAAAGACTGTCCAGTATCAAAGACTCATCTCACTCCAGGGTGATAGCAGGACACCCCATCTAGTCACTCAGAAAAAATCAGGACATTCTGATGTAGAGTTTCAAAATAAAATACCTTTGAAGTCTCATATATGAGCTATCATCTCTGTTTTTAGATGAGAATAAAACAATAACTGTCCAATATCAAAGACTCATCAAACTCCAGGGTGATAGCAGGACAACCCACCTAGTCACTCAGAAAAAATCAGGACATTCTGATGTACAGTTTCAAAATAAAATATCTTTGAAGCTGAGCTATATATGAGCTATCATCCCTGTTTTTAGATGAGAATAAAACAATAACTGTCCAGTATCAAAAACTCATCTCACTCCAGGGTGATAGCATGACACCCCACCTAGTCACTCAGGGAGAATCAGGACATTCTGATGTAGAGTTTCAAAATAAAAGACCTTTGAAATCTCATATATGAGCTATCATCCCTCTGTATTTAGATAAGAATAAAACAAACACTGTCCAGTATCAAAGACGCATCTCACTCCAGGGTGATAGCAGGACACCCCATCTAGTCACTCAAGGAGAATCAGGACATTCTGATGTAGAGTTTCAAAATAAAAGACCTTTGAAATCTCATATATGAGCTATAATCCCTCTCTGTTTAGATGAGAATAAAACAAAAACTGTCCACTATCAAAGACTCATCTCACTCCAGGGTGATAGCAGGACACCCCACCTAGTCACTCAGAAAAAATCAGGACATTCTGATGTAGAGTTTCAAAATAAAATACCTTTGAAATCTCTATTCTATGAGCTATCATCCCTATTTTTAGATGAGAATAAAACAAAGACTGTCCAGTATCAAAGACGCATCTCACTCCAGGGTGATAGCAGGACACCCCACCTAGTCACTCAGAAAAAATCAGGACATTCTGATGTAGAGTTTCAAAATAAAATACCTTTGAAATCTCTATTGTATGAGCTATCATCCCTGTTTTTTGTTGAGAATAAAACAAAAACTGTCCAGTATCAAAGACTCATCTCACTCCAGGGTGATAGCAGGACACCCCACCTAGTCACTCAGAAAATAACAGGACATTCTGATGTAGAGTTTCAAAATAAAATACCTTTGAAATCTCTATTGTATGAGCTATCATCCCTATATTAGATGAGAATAAAACAAAGACTGTCCAGTATCAAAGACTCATCTCACTCCAGGGTGATAGCAGGACACCCCATCTAGTCACTCAGAAAAAATCAGGACATTCTGGTGTACAGTTTCAAAATAAAATACCTTTGAAGTCTCATATATGAGCTATCATCCCTGTTTTTAGATGAGAATAAAACAATAACTGTCCAATATCAAAGACTCAACAAACACCAGGGTGATAGCAGGACACCCCACCGAGTCACTCAGAAAAAATCAGGACATTCTGATGTAGAGTTTCAAAATAAAATACCTTTGAAATCTCTATTGTATGAGCTATCATCCCTGTTTTTAGATGAGAATAAAACAAAGACTGTCCAGTATCAAAGACGCATCTCACTCCAGGGTGATAGCAGGACACCCCACCTAGTCACTCAGGGAGAATCAGGACATTCTGATGTAGAGTTTCAAAATAAAAGACCTTTGAAATCTCATATATGAGCTATCATCCCTCTGTATTTAGATAAGAATAAAACAAACACTGTCCAGTATCAAAGACGCATCTCACTCCAGGGTGATAGCAGGACACCCCACCTAGTCACTCAGGGAGAATCAGGACATTCTGATGTAGAGTTTCAAAATAAAAGACCTTTGAAATCTCATATATGAGCTATAATCCCTCTCTGTTTAGATGAGAATAAAACAAAAACTGTCCACTATCAAAGACTCATCTCACTCCAGGGTGATAGCAAGACACCCCATCTAGTCACTCAGAAAAAATCAGGACATTCTGATGAAGAGTTTCAAAATAAAATACCTTTGAAATCTCTATTGTATGAGCTAACATCCCTGTTTTTAGATGAGAATAAAACAAAAACTGTCCAGTATCAAAGACTCATCTCACTCCAGGGTGATAGCAAGACACCCCACCTAGTCACTCAGAAAAAATCAGGACATTCTGATGTAGAGTTTCAAAATAAAATACCTTTGAAATCTCTATTGTATGAGCTATCATCCCTATTTTTAGATGATAATAAAACAAAGACTGTCCAGTATCAAAGACTTATCTCACTCCAGGGTGATAGCAGGACACCCCATCTAGTCACTCAGAAAAAATCAGGACATTTTGGTGTACAGTTTCAAAATAAAATACCTTTGAAGTCTCATATATGAGCTATCATCCCTGTTTTTAGATGAGAATAAAACAATAACTGTCCAATATCAAAGACTCATCAAACTCCAGGGTGATAGCAGGACACCCCACCTAGTCACTCAGAAAAAATCAGGACATTCTGATGTACAGTCTCAAAATAAAAGACCTTTGAAATCTCATATATGAGCTATCATCCCTCTCTGTTTAGATGAGAATAAAACAAAAACTGTCCAGTATCAAAGACTCATCTAACTCCAGGGTGATAGCAGGACACCCCACCTAGTCACTCAGGGAGAATCAGGACATTCTGAAGGACAGTTTCAAAATAAAAGACCTTTGAAATCTCTATTGCATGAGCCATCATCCCTGTTTTTAGATGAGAATAAAACAAAAACTGTCCCGTATCAAAGACTCATCTCACTCCAGGGTGATAGCAGGACACCCCATCTAGTCACTCAGAAAAAATCAGGACATTCTGATGTACAGTTTCAAAATAAAATACCTTTGAAGCTGAGCTATATATGAGCTATCATCCCTGTTTTTAGATGAGAATAAAACAATAACTGTCCAGTATCAAAAACTCATCTCACTCCAGGGTGATAGCATGACACCCCACCTAGTCACTCAGGGAGAATCAGGACATTCTGATGTAGAGTTTCAAAATAAAAGACCTTTGAAATCTCATATATGAGCTATCATCCCTCTGTATTTAGATAAGAATAAAACAAACACTGTCCAGTATCAAAGACGCATCTCACTCCAGGGTGATAGCAGGACACCCCACCTAGTCACTCAAGGAGAATCAGGACATTCTGATGTAGAGTTTCAAAATAAAAGACCTTTGAAATCTCATATATGAGCTATAATCCCTCTCTGTTTAGATGAGAATAAAACAAAAACTGTCCACTATCAAAGACTCATCTCACTCCAGGGTGATAGCAGGACACCCCACCTAGTCACTCAGAAAAAATCAGGACATTCTGATGTAGAGTTTCAAAATAAAATACCTTTGAAATCTCTATTCTATGAGCTATCATCCCTATTTTTAGATGAGAATAAAACAAAGACTGTCCAGTATCAAAGACGCATCTCACTCCAGGGTGATAGCAGGACACCCCACCTAGTCACTCAGAAAAAATCAGGACATTCTGATGTAGAGTTTCAAAATAAAATACCTTTGAAATCTCTATTGTATGAGCTATCATCCCTGTTTTTTGATGAGAATAAAACAAAAACTGTCCAGTATCAAAGACTCATCTCACTCCAGGGTGATAGCAGGACACCCCACCTAGTCACTCAGAAAATAACAGGACATTCTGATGTAGAGTTTCAAAATAAAATACCTTTGAAATCTCTATTGTATGAGCTATCATCCCTATATTAGATGAGAATAAAACAAAGACTGTCCAGTATCAAAGACTCATCTCACTCCAGGGTGATAGCAGGACACCCCATCTAGTCACTCAGAAAAAATCAGGACATTCTGGTGTATAGTTTCAAAATAAAATACCTTTGAAGTCTCATATATGAGCTATCATCCCTGTTTTTAGATGAGAATAAAACAATAACTGTCCAATATCAAAGACTCAACAAACACCAGGGTGATAGCAGGACACCCCACCGAGTCACTCAGAAAAAATCAGGACATTCTGATGTAGAGTTTCAAAATAAAATACCTTTGAAATCTCTATTGTATGAGCTATCATCCCTGTTTTTAGATGAGAATAAAACAAAGACTGTCCAGTATCAAAGACGCATCTCACTCCAGGGTGATAGCAGGACACCCCACCTAGTCACTCAGGGAGAATCAGGACATTCTGATGTAGAGTTTCAAAATAAAAGACCTTTGAAATCTCATATATGAGCTATCATCCCTCTCTGTTTAGATGAGAATAAAACAAAAACTGTCCACTATCAAAGACTCATCTCACTCCAGGGTGATAGCAGGACACCCCACCTAGTCACTCAGAAAAAATCAGGACATTCTGATGTAGAGTTTCAAAATAAAATACCTTTGAAATCTCTATTCTATAAGCTATCATCCCTCTTTTTAGATGAGAATAAAACAAAGACTGTCCAGTATCAAAGACGCATCTCACTCCAGGGTGATAGCAGGACACCCCACCTAGTCACTCAGAAAAAATCAGGACATTCTGATGTAGAGTTTCAAAATAAAATACCTTTGAAATCTCTATTGTATGAGCTATCATCCCTATTTTTAGATGAGAATAAAACAAAGACTGTCCAGTATCAAAGACTCATCTCACTCCAGGGTGATAGCAGGACACCCCATCTAGTCACTCAGAAAAAATCAGGACATTCTGGTGTACAGTTTCAAAATAAAATACCTTTGAAGTCTCATATATGAGCTATCATCCCTGTTTTTAGATGAGAATAAAACAATAACTGTCCAATATCAAAGACTCATCAAACTCCAGGGTGATAGCAGGACACCCCACCTAGTCACTCAGAAAAAATCAGGACATTCTGATGTACAGTCTCAAAATAAAAGACCTTTGAAATCTCATATATGAGCTATCATCCCTCTCTGTTTAGATGAGAATAAAACAAAAACTGTCCAGTATCAAAGACTCATCTAACTCCAGGGTGATAGCAGGACACCCCACCTAGTCACTCAGGGAGAATCAGGACATTCTGATGTACAGTCTCAAAATAAAAGACCTTTGAAATCTCATATATGAGCTATCATCCCTGTTTTTAGATGAGAATAAAACAAAAACTGTCCCGTATCAAAGACTCATCTCACTCCAGGGTGATAGCAGGACACCCCACCTAGTCACTCAAAAAATAACAGGACATTCTGATGTAGAGTTTCAAAATAAAATACCTTTGAAATCTCTATTGTATGAGCTATCATCCCTATTTTTAGATGAGAATAAAACAAATACTGTCCAGTATCAAAGACTCATCTCACTCCAGGGTGATAGCAGGACACCCCATCTAGTCACTCAGAAAAAATCAGGACATTCTGATGTACAGTTTCAAAATAAAATACCTTTGAAATCTCTATTGCATGAGCTATCATCCCTGTTTTTAGATGAGAATAAAACAATAACTGTCCAATATCAAAGACTCAACAAACTCCAGGGTGATAGCAGGACACCCCACCTAGTCACTCAGAAAAAATCAGGACATTCTGATGTACAGTTTCAAAATAAAAGACCTTTGAAATCTCATATATGAGCTATCATCCCTCTCTGTTTAGATGAGAATAAAACAAATACTGTCCAATATCAAAGACTCATCTCACTCCAGGGTGATAGCAGGACTCCCCACCTAGTCACTCAGGGAGAATCAGGACATTCTGAATTAGAGTTTCAAAATAAAAGACCTTTGAAATCTCTATTGCATGAGCTATCATCCCTGTTTTTAGATGAGAATAAAACAAAAATTGTCCCGTATCAAAGACTCATCTCACTCCAGGGTGATAGCAGGACACCCCATCTAGTCACTCAGAAAAAATCAGGACATTCTGATGTAGAGTTTCAAAATAAAAGACCTTTGAAATCTCATATATGAGCTATCATCCCTCTCTGTTTAGATGAGAATAAAACAAAAACTGTCCAGTATCAAAGACTCATCTCACTCCAGGGTGATAGCAGGACACCCCACCTAGACACTCAGGGAGAATCAGGACATTCTGAAGTACAGTTTCAAAATAAAAGACCTTTGAAATCTCTATTGCATGAGCTATCATCCCTGTTTTTAGATGAGAATAAAACAAAACTGTCCAGTATCAAAGACTCATCTCACTCCAGGGTGATAGCAGGACACCCCACCTAGTCACTCAGAAAAAATCAGGACATTCTGATTTAGAGTTTCAAAATAAAATACCTTTGAAATCTCTATTGTATGAGCTATCATCCCTATTTTTAGATGAGAATAAAACAAAGACTGTCCAGTATCAAAGACTCATCTCACTCCAGGGTGATAGCAGGACACCCCATCTAGTCACTCAGAAAAAATCAGGACATTCTGGTGTACAGTTTCAAAATAAAATACCTTTGAAGCTGAGCTATATATGAGCTATCATCCCTGTTTTTAGATGAGAATAAAACAATAACTGTCCAGTATCAAAAACTCATCTCACTCCAGGGTGATAGCATGACACCCCACCTAGTCACTCAGGGAGAATCAGGACTTTCTGATGTAGAGTTTCAAAATAAAAGACCTTTGAAATCTCTATTGTATGAGCTATCATCCCTGTTTTTAGATGAGAATAAAACAAAAACTGTCCAGTATCAAAGACTTATCTCACTCCAGGGTGATAGCAGGACACCCCATCTAGTCACTCAGAAAAAATCAGGACATTCTGATGTAGAGTTTCAAAATAAAATACCTTTGAAATCTCTATTGTATGAGCTATCATCCCTGTTTTTAGATGAGAATAAAACAAAAACTGTCCAGTATCAAAGACGCATCTCACTCCAGGGTGATTGCAGGACACCCCACCTAGTCACTCAAAAAAAATCAGGACATTCTGATGTAGAGTTTCAAAATAAAATACCTTTTTGAAATCTCATATTTGAGCTATAATCCCTCTCTGTTTAGATGAGAATAAAACAATAACTGTCGAATATCAAAGACTCATCAAACTCCAGGTGATAGCAGGACACCCCACCTAGTCACTCAGAAAAAATCAGGACATTCTGATTTAGAGTTTCAAAATAAAATACCTTTGAAATCTCATATATGAGCTATCATTCCTGTTTTTAGATGAGAATAAAACAATAACTGTCCAGTATCAAAAACTCATCTCACTCCAGGGTGATAGCATGACACCCCACCTAGTCACTCAGGGAGAATCAGGACATTCTGATGTAGAGTTTCAAAATAAAAGACCTTTGAAATCTCATATATGAGCTATCATCCCTCTGTATTTAGATAAGAATAAAACAAACACTGTCCAGTATCAAATACTCATTTCTCTTCAGGGTGATAACAGGACACCCCACCTAGTCACTCAGGGAGAATCAGGACTTTCTGATGTAGAGTTTCAAAATAAAAGACCTTTGAAATCTCTATTGCATGAGCTATCATCCCTGTTTTTAGATGAGAATAAAACAAAAACTGTCCCGTATCAAAGACTCATCTCACTCCAGGGTGATAGCAGGACACCCCACCTAGTCACTCAGAAAAAATCAGGACATTCTGATGTAGAGTTTCAAAATAAAATACCTTTGAAATCTCTATTGTATGAGCTATCATCCCTGTTTTTAGATGAGAATAAAACAAAAACTGTCCAGTATCAAAGATGCATCTCACTCCAGGGTGATAGCAGGACACCCCACCTAGTCACTCAGGGAGAATCAGGACATTCTGATGTAGAGTTTCAAAATAAAAGACCTTTGAAATCTCATATATGAGCTATCATCCCTCTCTGTTTAGATTAGAATAAAACAAAAACTGTCCAGTATCAAAGACTCATCTCACTCCAGGGTGATAGCAGGACACCCCATCTAGTCACTCAGGGAGAATCAGGACATTCTGATGTACAGTTTCAAAATAAAAGACCTTTGAAATCTCTATTGCATGAGCTATCATCCCTGTTTTTAGATGAGAATAAAACAAACACTGTCCAATATCAAAGACTCATCTCACTCCAGGGTGATAGCAGGACACCCCGTCTAGTCACTCAGAAAAAATCAGGACATTCTGGTGTACAGTTTCAAAATAAAATACCTTTGAAGTCTCATATATGAGCTATCATCCCTGTTTTTAGATGAGAATAAAACAATAACTGTCCAATATCAAAGACTCATCAAACTCCAGGGAGATAGCAGGACACCCCACCTAGTCACTCAGAAAAAAACAGGACATTCTGATGTAAAGTTTCAAAATAAAATACCTTTGAAATCTCTATTGTATGAGCTATCATCCCTGTTTTTAGATGAGAATAAAACAAAAACTGTCCAGTATCAAAGACTCATCTCACTCCAGGGTGATAGCAGGACACCCCACCTAGTCACTCAGAAAAAATCAGGACATTCTGATTTAGAGTTTCAAAATAAAATACCTTTGAAATCTCTATTGTATGAGCTATCATCCCTATTTTTAGATGAGAATAAAACAAACACTGTCCAGTATCAAATACTCATTTACCTTCAGGGTGATAACAGGACACCCCACCTAGTCACTCAGGGAGAATCAGGACTTTCTGATGTAGAGTTTCAAAATAAAAGACCTTTGAAATCTCTATTGCATGAGCTATCATCCCTATATTTAGATGAGAATAAAACAAAGACTGTCCAGTATCAAAGACGCATCTCACTCCAGGGTGATAGCAGGACACCCCACCTAGTCACTCAGAAAAAATCAGGACATTCTGATATAGAGTTTCAAAAGAAAATACCTTTGAAATCTCATATATGAGCTATCATCCCTTTTTTTAGATGGGAATAAAACAAACAATGTCCAGTATCAAAGACTCATCTAACTCCATGGTGATAGCAGGACACCCCATCAAGTCACTCAGAAAAAATCAGGACATTCTGATGTAGAGTTTCAAAATAAAAGACCTTTGAAATCTCATATATGAGCTATCATCCCTCTCTGTTTAGATGAGAATAAAACAAAATCTCTCCAGTATCAAAGACTCATCTCACTCCAGAGTGATAGCAGGACACCCCATCTAGTCACTGAGAAAAAAATCAGGACATTCTGATGTAGAGTTTCAAAATAAAATATTTTTGAAATCTCTATTGTATTAGCTATCATCCCTGTTTTTAGATGAGAATAAAACAATAACTGTCCAGTATCAAAAACTCATCTCACTCCAGGGTGATAGCATGACACCCCACCTAGTCACTCAGGGAGAATCAGGACATTCTGATGTAGAGTTTCAAAATAAAAGACCTTTGAAATCTCATATATGAGCTATCATCCCTGTATTTAGATGAGAATAAAACAAATACAGTCCAATATCAAAGACTCATCTCACTCCAGGGAGATAGCAGGACACCCCATCTAGTCACTCAGGGAGAATCAGGACATTCTGATGTAGAGTTTCAAAATAAAAGACCTTTGAAATCTCATATATGAGCTATAATCCCTCTCTGTTTAGATGAGAATAAAAAAAGACTCTCAAGTATCAAAGACTGTTCTCACTCCAGGGTGATAGCAGGACACCCCACCTAGTCACTCAGAAAAAATCAGGACATTCTGATTTAGAGTTTCAAAATAAAATACCTTTGAAATCTCATATATGAGCTATCATCCCTGTTTTTAGATGAGAATAAAACAATAACTGTCCAATATCAAAGACTCATCAAACTCCAGGGTGATAGCAGGACACCCCACCTAGTCACACAGAAAAAATCAGGACATTCTGATTTAAAGTTTCAAAATAAAATACCTTTGAAATCTCTATTGTATGAGCTATCATCCCTATTTTTAGATGAGAATAAAACAAAGACTGTCCAGTATCAAAGACGCATCTCACTCCAGGGTGATAGCAGGACACCCCACCTAGTCACTCAGGGAGAATCAGGACATTCTGATGTAGAGTTTCAAAATAAAAGACCTTTGAAATCTCATATATGAGCTATCACCCCTCTGTATTTAGATAAGAATAAAACAAACACTGTCCAGTATCAAATACTCATTTACCTTCAGGGTGATAACAGGACACCCCACCTAGTCACTCAGGGAGAATCAGGACTTTCTGATGTAGAGTTTCAAAATAAAATACCTTTGAAATCTCATATATGAGCTATCATCCCTGTTTTTAGATGAGAATAAAACAATAACTGTCCAGTATCAAAAACTCATCTCACTCCAGGGTGATAGCAGGACACCCCACCTAGTCACTCAGAAAAAATCAGGACATTCTGATTTAGAGTTTCAAAATAAAATACCTTTGAAATCTCATATATGAGCTATCATCCCTGTTTTTAGATGGGAATAAAACAAACAATGTCCAGTATCAAAGACTCATCTCACTCCAGGGTGATAGCAGCACACCCCATCTAGTCACTCAGAAAAAATCAGGACATTCTGATTTAGAGTTTCAAAATAAAAGACCTTTGAAATCTCATATATGAGCTATCATCCCTCTCTGTTTAGATGAGAATAAAACAATAACTGTCCAATATCAAAGACTCATCTGACTCCAGGGTGATAGCAGGACACCCCACCTAGTCACTCAGAAAAAATCAGGACATTCTGATGTAGAGTTTCAAAATAAAAGACCTTTGAAATCTCTATTGTATGAGCTATCATCCCTGTTTTTAGATGAGAATAAAACAAAAACTGTCCAGTATCAAAGACTCATCTGACTCCAGGGTGATAGCAGGACACCCCACCTAGTCACTCAGGGAGAATCAGGACATTCTGATGTAGAGTTTCAAAATAAAAGACCTTTGAAATCTCATATATGAGCTATCATCCCTCTGTATTTAGATAAGAATAAAACAAACACTGTCCAGTATCAAATACTCATTTCTCTTCAGGGTGATAACAGGACACCCCACCTAGTCACTCAGGGAGAATCAGGACTTTCTGATGTAGGGTTTCAAAATAAAAGACCTTTGAAATCTCTATTGCATGAGCTATCATCCCTGTATTTAGATGAGAATAAAACAAATACAGTCCAATATCAAAGACTCATCTCACTCCAGGGAGATAGCAGGACACCCCACCTAGTCACTCAGAACAAATCAGGACATTCTGATGTAGAGTTTCAAAATAAAATACCTTTGAAATCTCTATTGTATGAGCTATCATCCCTGTTTTTAGATGAGAATAAAACAAAAACTGTCCAGTATCAAAGACGCATCTCACTCCAGGGTGATAGCAGGACACCCCATCTAGTCACTCAGGGAGAATCAGGACATTCTGATGTAGAGTTTCAAAATAAAAGACCTTTGAAATCTCATATATGAGCTATAATCCCTCTCTGTTTAGATGAGAATAAAAAAAGACTCTCAAGTATCAAAGACTGTTCTCACTCCAGGGTGATAGCAGGACACGCCACCTAGTCACTCAGAAAAAATCAGGACATTCTGATGTACAGTTTCAAAATAAAAGACCTTTGAAATCTCATATATGAGCTATCATCCCTCTCTGTTTAGATGAGAATAAAACAAAAACTGTCCAGTATCAAAGACTCATCTCACTCCAGGGTGATAGCAGGACACCCCACCTAGTCACTCAGAAAAAATCAGGACATTCTGATTTAGAGTTTCAAAATAAAATACCTTTGAAATCTCATATATGAGCTATCATCCCTGTTTTTAGATGAGAATAAAACAATAACTGTCCAATATCAAAGACTCATCAAACTCCAGGGTGATAGCAGGACACCCCACCTAGTCACACAGAAAAAATCAGGACATTCTGATTTAGAGTTTCAAAATAAAATACCTTTGAAATCTCTATTGTATGAGCTATCATCCCTATTTTTAGATGAGAATAAAACAAAGACTGTCCAGTATCAAAGACGCATCTCACTCCAGGGTGATAGCAGGACACCCCACCTAGTCACTCAGGGAGAATCAGGACATTCTGATGTAGAGTTTCAAAATAAAAGACCTTTGAAATCTCATATATGAGCTATCACCCCTCTGTATTTAGATAAGAATAAAACAAACACTGTCCAGTATCAAATACTCATTTACCTTCAGGGTGATAACAGGACACCCCACCTAGTCACTCAGGGAGAATCAGGACTTTCTGATGTAGAGTTTCAAAATAAAATACCTTTGAAATCTCATATATGAGCTATCATCCCTGTTTTTAGATGAGAATAAAACAATAACTGTCCAGTATCAACAACTCATCTCACTCCAGGGTGATAGCAGGACACCCCACCTAGTCACTCAGAAAAAATCAGGACATTCTGATTTAGAGTTTCAAAATAAAATACCTTTGAAATCTCATATATGAGCTATCATCCCTGTTTTTAGATGGGAATAAAACAAACAATGTCCAGTATCAAAGACTCATCTCACTCCAGGGTGATAGCAGCACACCCCATCTAGTCACTCAGAAAAAATCAGGACATTCTGATTTAGAGTTTCAAAATAAAAGACCTTTGAAATCTCATATATGAGCTATCATCCCTCTCTGTTTAGATGAGAATAAAACAATAACTGTCCAATATCAAAGACTCATCTGACTCCAGGGTGATAGCAGGACACCCCACCTAGTCACTCAGAAAAAATCAGGACATTCTGATGTAGAGTTTCAAAATAAAAGACCTTTGAAATCTCTATTGTATGAGCTATCATCCCTGTTTTTAGATGATAATAAAACAAAAACTGTCCAGTATCAAAGACGCATCTCACTCCAGGGTGATAGCAGGACACCCCACCTAGTCACTCAGGGAGAATCAGGACATTCTGATGTAGAGTTTCAAAATAAAAGACCTTTGAAATCTCATATATGAGCTATCATCCCTCTCTGTTTAGATGAGAATAAAACAAAAACTGTCCAGTATCAAAGACTCATCTCACTCCAGGGTAATAGCAGGACACCCCACCTAGTCACTCAGAAAAAATCGGGACATTCTGATGTAGAGTTTCAAAATAAAATACCTTTGAAATCTCTATTGTATGAGCTATCATCCCTATTTGTAGATGAGAATAAGACAAAGACTGTCCAGTATCAAAGACGCATCTCACTCCAGGGTGATAGCAGGACACCCCACCTAGTCACTCAGAAAAAATCAGGACATTCTGATTTAGAGTTTCAAAATAAAATACCTTTGAAATCTAGTATATGAGCTATCATCCCTGTTTTTAGATGAGAATAAAACAATAACTGTCCAGTATCAAAAACTCATCTCACTCCAGGGTGATAGCATGACACCCCACCTTGTCACTCTGGGAGAATCAGGACATTGTGATGTAGAGTTTCAAAATAAAAGACCTTTGAAATCTCATATATGAGCTATCATCCCTCTGTATTTAGATAAAAATAAAACAAACACTGTCCAGTATCAAATACTCATTTCCCTTCAGGGTGATAACAGGACACCCCACCTAGTCACTCAGGGAGAATCAGGACTTTCTGATGTACAGTTTCAAAATAAAAGACCTTTGAAATCTCTATTGTATGAGCTATCATCCCTGTTTTTAGATGAGAATAAAACAAACACTGTCCCGTATCAAAGACTCATCTCACTCCAGGGTGATAGCAGGACACCCCATCTAGTCACTCAGAAAAAATCAGGACATTCTGATGTACAGTTTCAAAATAAAATACCTTTGAAGTCTCATATATGAGCTATCATCCCTGTTTTTAGATGAGAATAAAACAATAACTGTCCAATTTCAAAGACTCATCAAACTCCAGGGTGATAGCAGGACACCCCACCTAGTCACTCAGAAAAAATCAGGACATTCTGATGTAGAGTTTCAAAATAAAATACCTTTGAAATCTCTATTGTATGAGCTATCATCCCTATTTTTAGATGAGAATAAAACAAAAACTGTCCAGTATCAAAGACTCATCTAATTCCATGGTGATAGCAGGACACCCCACCTAGTCACTCAGAAAAAATCAGGACATTCTGATTTAGAGTTTCAAAATAAAATACCTTTGAAATCTCATATATGAGCTATCATCCCTGTTTTTAGATGGGAATAAAACAAACACTGTCCAGTATCAAAGACTCATCTAACTCCATGGTGATAGCAGGACACCCCATCAAGTCACTCAGGGAGAGTCAGGACATTCTGATGTACAGTTTCAAAGTAAAAGACCTTTGAAATCTCATATATGAGCTATCATCCCTCTCTGTTTAGATGAGAATAAAACAAAAACTCTCAAGTATCAAAGACTGATCTCACTCCAGGGTTATAGCAGAACACGCCACATAGTCACTCAGAAAAAATCAGGACATTCTGATGTACAGTTTCAAAATAAAAGACCTTTGAAATCTCATATATGAGCTATCATCACTCTTTGTTTAGATGAGAATAAAACAAAACTGTCCAGTATCAAAGACTCATCTCACTCCAGGGTGATAGCAGGACACCCCACCTAGTCACTCAGAAAAAATCAGGACATTCTGATGTAGAGTTTCAAAATAAAATACCTTTGAAATCTCTATTGTATGAGCTATCATCCCTATTTTTAGATGAGAATAAAACAAAGACTGTCCAGTATCAAAGACGCATCTCACTCCAGGGTAATAGCAGGTAACCCCACCTAGTTACTCAGAAAAAATTAGGACATTCTGATTTAGAGTTTCAAAATAAAATACCTTTGAAATCTCATATATGAGCTATCATCCCTGTTTTTAGATGGGAATAAAACAAACACTGTCAAGTATCAAAGACTCATTTAACTCCATGGTGATAGCAGAACAACCCCATCAAGTCACTCAGAAAAAATCAGGACATTGTGATGTAGGGTTTCAAAATAAAAGACCTTTGAAATCTCATATATGAGCTATCATCCCTCTCTGTTTAGATGAGAATAAAACAAAATTTCTCCAGTATCAAAGACTCATCTCACTCCAGGGTGATAGCAGGACACCCCATCTAGTCACTGAGAAAAAATCAGGACATTCTGATGTAGAGTTTCAAAATAAAATATTTTTGAAATCTCTATTGTATTAGCTATCATCCCTGTATTTAGATGAGAATAAAACAAAAACTGTCCAGTATCAAAGACTCATCTCACTCCAGGGTGATAGCAGGACACCCCATCTAGTCACTCCGAAAAAATCAGGACATTTTGATGTACAGTTTCAAAATAAAATACCTTTGAAATCTCATATATGAGCTATCATCGCTCTCTGTTTAGATGAGAATAAAACAAAAACTGTCCAGTATCAAAGACTCATCTCACTCCAGGGTGATAGCAGGACACCCCACCTAGTCACTCAGGGAGAATCAGGACATTCTGATATAGAGTTTCAAAATAAAATACCTTTGAAATATCATATATGAGCTATCATCCCTCTCTGTTTAGATGAGAATAAAACAAAAACTGTCCAGTATCAAAGACTCATCTCACTCCAGGGTGATAGCAGGACACCCCACCTAGTCACTCAGGGAGAATCAGGACATTCTGAAGTATAGTTTCAAAATAAAAGACCTTTGAAATCTCTATTGCATGAGCTATCATCCCTGTTTTTATATGAGAATAAAACAAAAACTGTCACGTATCAAAGACTCATCTCACTGCAGGGTGATAGCATGAAACCCCACCTAGTCACTCAGCGAGAATCAGGACATTCTGATGTACAGTTTCAAAATAAAATACCTTTGAAGTCTCATATATGAGCTATCATCCCTGTTTTTAGATGAGAATAAAACAAATACTGTCCAATATCAAAAACTCATCTCACTCCAGGGTGATAGCAGGACACCCCATCTAGTCACTCAGAAAAAAATCGGACATTCTGATGTACAGTTTCAAAATAAAATACCTTTGAAGTCTCATATATGAGCTATCATCCCTGTTTTTAGATGAGAATAAAACAATAACTGTCCAATATCAAAGACTCATCAAACTCCAGGGTGAAAGCAGGACACCCAATCTAGTCACTCAGAAAAAATCAGGACATTCTGATGTAGAGTTTCAAAATAAAATACCTTTGAAATCTCTATTGTATGAGCTATCATCCCTGTTTTTAGATGAGAATAAAACAAAAACTGTCCAGTATCAAAGACGCATCTCACTCCAGGGTGATAGCAGGACACCCCACCTAGTCACTCAGGGAGAATCAGAACATTCTGATATAGAGTTTCAAAATAAAAGACCTTTGAAATCTCATATATGAGCTATAATCCCTCTCTGTTTAGATGAGAATAAAACAAAAAATCTCAAGTATCAAAGACTGATCTCACTCCAGGGTGATAGCAGGACATGCCACCTAGTCACTCCGAAAAAATCAGGACATTTTGATGTACAGTTTCAAAATAAAATACCTTTGAAATCTCATATATGAGCTATCATCGCTCTCTGTTTAGATGAGAATAAAACAAAAACTGTCCAGTATCAAAGACTCATCTCACTCCAGGGTGATAGCAGGACACCCCACCTAGTCACTCAGGGAGAATCAGGACATTCTGATTTAGAGTTTCAAAATAAAATACCTTTGAAATCTCATATATGAGCTATCATCCCTCTCTGTTTAGATGAGAATAAAACAAAACTGTCCAGTATCAAATACTCATTTCCCTTCAGGGTTATAACAGGACACCCCACCTAGTCACTCAGGGAGAATCAGGACTTTCTGATGTAGAGTTTCAAAATAAAAGACCTTTGAAATCTCTATTGTATGAGCTATCATCCCTGTTTTTAGATGAGAATAAAACAAAAACTGTCCAGTATCAAAGACTCATCTCACTCCAGGGTGATAGCAGGAAACCCCATCTAGTCACTCAGAAAAAATCAGGACATTCTGATGTACAGTTTCAAAATAAAATACCTTTGAAGTCTCATATATGAGCTATCATCCCTCTCTGTTTAGATGAGAATAAAACAAAACTGTCCAGTATCAAAGACTCATCTCACTCCAGGGTGATAGCAAGACACCCCATCTAGTCACTGAGAAAAAATCAGGACATTCTGATGTACAGTTTCAAAATAAAATACCTTTGAAGACTCATATATGAGATATCATCCCTGTTTTTAGATGGGAATAAAACAAACACTGTCCAGTATCAAAGACTCATCTAACTCCATGGTGATAGCAGGACACCCCATCAAGTCACTCAGAAAAAATCAGGACATTGTGATGTAGAGTTTCAAAATAAAAGACCTTTGAAATCTCATATATGAGCTATCATCCCTCTCTGTTTAGATGAGAATAAAACAAAATCTCTCCAGTATCAAAGACTCATCTCACTCCAGGGTGATAGCAGGACACCCCATCTAGTCACTGAGAAAAAATCAGGACATTCTGATGAAGAGTTTCAAAATAAAATATTTTTGAAATCTCTATTGTATTAGCTATCATCCCTGTATTTAGATGAGAATAAAACAAAAACTGTCCAGTATCAAAGACTCATCTCACTCCAGGGTGATAGCAGGACACACCATCTAGTCACTCAGAAAAAATCAGGACATTCTGATGTACAGTTTCAAAATAAAATACCTTTGAAGTCTCATATATGAGCTATCATCCCTGTTTTTAGATGAGAATAAAACAATAACTATCCAATATCAAAGACTCATCAAACTCCAGGGTGATAACAGGACACCCCACCTAGTCACTCAGAAAAAATCAGGACATTCTGATTTAGAGTTTCAAAATAAAATACCTTTGAAATCTCATATATGAGCTATCATCCCTCTCTGTTTAGATGAGAATAAAACAAAACTGTCCAGTATCAAAGACTCATCTCACTCCAGGGTGATAGCAGGACACCTCACCTAGTCACTCAGAAAAAATCAGGACATTCTGATGTAGAGTTTCAAAATAAAATACCTTTGAAATCTCTATTGTATGAGCTATCATCCCTATTTTTAGATGAGAATAAAACAAAGACTGTCCAGTATCAAAGACGCATCTCACTCCAGGGTGATAGCAGGACACCCCACCTAGTCACTCAGAAAAAATCAGGACATTCTGATTTAGAGTTTCAAAATAAAATACCTTTGAAATCTCATATATGAGCTATCATCCCTCTCTGTTTAGATGAGAATAAAACAAAACTGTCCAGTATCAAATACTCATTTCCCTTCAGGGTTATAACAGGACACCCCACCTAGTCACTCAGGGAGAATCAGGACTTTCTGATGTAGAGTTTCAAAATAAAAGACCTTTGAAATCTCTATTGTATGAGCTATCATCCCTGTTTTTAGATGATAATAAAACAAAACTGTCCAGTATCAAAGACTCATCTCACTCCAGGGTGATAGCAGGAAACCCCATCTAGTCACTCAGAAAAAATCAGGACATTCTGATGTACAGTTTCAAAATAAAATACCTTTGAAGTCTCATATATGAGCTATCATCCCTGTTTTTAGATGAGAATAAAACAATAACTGTCCAATATCAAAGACTCATCAAACTCCAGGGTGATAACAGGACACCCCACCTAGTCACTCAGAAAAAATCAGGACATTCTGATGTAGAGTTTCAAAATAAAAGACCTTTGAAATCTCTTTTGTATGAGCTATCATCCCTATGTTTAGATGAGAATAAAACAAAGACTGTCCAGTATCAAAGACGCATCTCACTCCAGGGTGATAGCAGGTAACCCCACCTAGTCACTCAGGGAGAATCAGGACATTCTGATGTAGAGTTTCAAAATAAAATACCTTTGAAATCTCTATTGTATGAGCTATCATCCCTATTTTTAGATGAGAATAAAAAAAAACTCTCAAGTATCAAAGACTGTTCTCACTCCAGGGTGATAGCAAGACACGCCACCTAGTCACTCAGAAAAAATCAGGACATTCTGATGTACAGTTTCAAAATAAAAGACCTTTGAAATCTCATATATGAGCTATCATCCCTCTATGTTTAGATGAGAATAAAACAAAAACTGTCCAGTATCAAAGACGCATCTCACTCCAGGGTGATAGCAGGACACCCCATCTAGTCACTCAGAAAAAATCAGGACATTCTGATGTAGAGTTTCAAAATAAAATATTTTTGAAGTCTCTATTGTATTAGCTATCATCCCTGTTTTTAGATGAGAATAAAACAAAAACTGTCCAGTATCAAAGACTCATCTCACTCCAGGGTGATAGCAGGACACCCCATCTAGTCACTCAGGGAGAATCAGGACATTCTGATTTAGAGTTTCAAAATAAAATACCTTTGAAGTCTCATATATGAGCTATCATCCCTGTTTTTAGATGGGAATAAAACAAACACTGTCCAGTATCAAAGACTCATCTAACTCCATGGTGATAGCAGGACACCCCATCTAGTCACTCAGAAAAAATCAGGACATTCTGATGTAGAGTTTCAAAATAAAATACCTTTGAAATCTCATATATGAGCTATCATCCCTGTTTTTAGATGAGAATAAAAAAAAACTGTCCATTATCAAAGACTCATCTCACTCCAGGGTGATAGCAGGACACCCATCTAGTCACTCAGGGAGAATCAGGACATTCTGATTTAGAATTTCAAAATAAAAGACCTTTGAAATCTCTATTGCATGAACTATCATCCCTGTTTTTAGATGAGAATAAAACAAAAACTGTCCAGTATCAAAGACTCATCTCACTCCAGGGTGATAGCAGGACACCCCATCTAGTCACTCAGAAAAAATCAGGACATTCTGATTTAGAGTTTCAAAATAAAATACCTTTGAAATCTCTATTGTATGAGCTATCATCCCTGTTTTTAGATGAGAATAAAACAAAAACTGTCCAGTATCAAAGACGCATCTCACTCCAGGGTGATGACAGGACACCCCACCTAGTCACTCTGGGAGAATCAGGACATTCTGATGTAGAGTTTCAAAATAAAAGACCTTTGAAATCTCATATATGAGCTATAATCCCTCTCTGTTTAGATGAGAATAAAACAAAAACTCTCAAGTATCAAATACTGATCTAACTCCAGGGTGATAGCAGGACACGCCACATAGTCACTCAGAAAAAATCAGGACATTCTGATGTACTGTTTCAAAATAAAAGACCTTTGAAATCTCATATATGAGCTATCATCCCTCTCTGTTTAGATGAGAATAAAACAAAACTGTCCAGTATCAAAGACTCATCTCACTCCAGGGTGATAGCAGGACACCTCACCTAGTCACTCAGAAAAAATCAGGACATTCTGATGTAGAGTTTCAAAATAAAATACCTTTGAAATCTCTATTGTATGAGCTATCATCCCTATTTTTAGATGAGAATAAAACAAAGACTGTCCAGTATCAAAGACGCATCTCACTCCAGGGTGATAGCAGGACACCCCACCTAGTCACTCAGAAAAAATCAGGACATTCTGATTTAGAGTTTCAAAATAAAATACCTTTGAAATCTCATATATGAGCTATCATCCCTCTCTGTTTAGATGAGAATAAAACAAAACTGTCCAGTATCAAATACTCATTTCCCTTCAGGGTTATAACAGGACACCCCACCTAGTCACTCAGGGAGAATCAGGACTTTCTGATGTAGAGTTTCAAAATAAAAGACCTTTGAAATCTCTATTGTATGAGCTATCATCCCTGTTTTTAGATGAGAATAAAACAAAGACTGTCCAGTATCAAAGACTCATCTCACTCCAGGGTGATAGCAAGAAACCCCATCTAGTCACTCAGAAAAAATCAGGACATTCTGATGTAGAGTTTCAAAATAAAATACCTTTGAAGTCTCATATATGAGCTATCATCCCTGTTTTTAGATGAGAATAAAACAAAAACTGTACAGTATCAAAGACTCATCTCACTCCAGGGTGATAGCAGGAAACCCCATCTAGTCACTCAGAAAAAATCAGGACATTCTGATGTACAGTTTCAAAATAAAATACCTTTGAAGTCTCATATATGAGCTATCATCCCTCTCTGTTTAGATGAGAATAAAACAAAACTGTCCAGTATCAAAGACTCATCTCACTCCAGGGTGATAGCAGGAAACCCCATCTAGTCACTCAGAAAAAATCAGGACATTCTGATGTACAGTTTCAAAATAAAATACCTTTGAAGTCTCATATATGAGCTATCATCCCTGTTTTTAGATGAGAATAAAACAATAACTGTCCAATATCAAAGACTCATCAAACTCCAGGGTGATAACAGGACACCCCACCTAGTCACTCAGAAAAAATCAGGACATTCTGATGTAGAGTTTCAAAATAAAAGACCTTTGAAATCTCTTTTGTATGAGCTATTATCCCTATTTTTAGATGAGAATAAAACAAAGACTGTCCAGTATCAAAGACGCATCTCACTCCAGGGTGATAGCAGGTAACCCCACCTAGTCACTCAGGGAGAATCAGGACATTCTGATGTAGAGTTTCAAAATAAAATACCTTTGAAATCTCATATATGAGCTATCATCCCTGTTTTTAGATGGGAATAAAACAAACACTGTCCAGTATCAAAGACTCATCTAACTCCATGGTGATAGCAGGACACCCCATCAAGTCACTCAGAAAAAATCAGGACATTGTGATGTAGAGTTTCAAAATAAAAGACCTTTGAAATCTCATATATTAGCTATCATCCCTCTATGTTTAGATGAGAATAGAACAAAATCTCTCCAGTATCAAAGACTCATCTCACTCCAGGGTGATAGCAGGACACCCCATCTAGTCACTGAGAAAAAATCAGGACATTCTGATGTAGAGTTTCAAAATAAAATACCTTTGAAATCTCTATTGTATGAGCTATCATCCCTATTTTTAGATGAGAATAAAACAAAGACTGTCCAGTATCAAAGACGCATCTCACTCCAGGGTGATAGCAGGACACCCCACCTAGTCACTCAGAAAAAATCAGGACATTCTGATTTAGAGTTTCAAAATAAAATACCTTTGAAATCTCATATATGAGCTATCATCCCTCTCTGTTTAGATGAGAATAAAACAAAACTGTCCAGTATCAAATACTCATTTCCCTTCAGGGTTATAACAGGACACCCCACCTAGTCACTCAGGGAAAATCAGGACATTCTGATGTAGAGTTTCAAAATAAAATACCTTTGAAATCTCATATATGAGCTATCATCCCTGTTTTTAGATGGGAATAAAACAAACACTGTCCAGTATCAAAGACTCATCTAACTCCATGGTGATAGCAGGACACCCCATCAAGTCACTCAGAAAAAATCAGGACATTGTGATGTAGAGTTTCAAAATAAAAGACCTTTGAAATCTCATATATTAGCTATCATCCCTCTATGTTTAGATGAGAATAAAACAAAATCTCTCCAGTATCAAAGACTCATCTCACTCCAGGGTGATAGCAGGACACCCCATCTAGTCACTGAGAAAAAATCAGGACATTGTGATGTAGAGTTTCAAAATAAAATATTTTTGAAATCTCTATTGTATTAGCTATCATCCCTGTATTTAGATGAGAATAAAACAAAAACTGTCCAGTATCGAAGACTCATCTCACTCCAGGGTGATAGCAAGACACCCCATCTAGTCACTGAGAAAAAATCAGGACATTCTGATGTACAGTTTCAAAATAAAATACCTTTGAAGACTCATATATGAGCTATCATCCCTGTTTTTAGATGAGAATAAAACAATAACTGTCCAATATCAAAGACTCATCAAACTCCAGGGTGATAACAGGACACCCCACCTAGTCACTCAGAAAAAATCAGGACATTCTGATGTAGAGTTTCAAAATAAAAGACCTTTGAAAATCTCTATTGTATGAGCTATCATCCCTGTATTTAGATGAGAATAAAAGAAAAACTGTCCAGTATCAAAGACTCATCTCACTCCAGGGTGATAGCAGCACACCCCATCTAGTCACTCAGGGAGAATCATGACATTCTGATGTAGAGTTTCAAAATAAAATACCTTTGAAATCTCTATTGTATGAGCTATCATCCCTGTTTGTAGATGAGAATAAAACAAAAACTGTCCAGTATCAAAGACGCATCTCACTCCAGGGTGATAGCAGGACACCCCACCTAGTCACTCAGGGAGAATCAGGACATTCTGATGTAGAGTTTCAAAATAAAAGACCTTTGAAATCTCATATATGAGCTATAATCCCTCTCTGTTTAGATGAGAATAAAACTAACACTGTCCAGTATCAAAGACTGATCTCACTCCATGGTGATAGCAGGACACCCCATCAAGTCACTCAGAAAAAATCAGGACATTGTGATGTAGAGTTTCAAAATAAAAGACCTTTGAAATCTCATATATGAGCTATCATCCCTCTCTGTTTAGATGAGAATAAAACAAAATCTCTCCAGTATCAAAGACTCATCTCACTCCAGGGTGATAGCAGGACACCCCATCTAGTCACTGAGAAAAAATCAGGACATTCTGATGAAGAGTTTCAAAATAAAATATTTTTGAAATCTCTATTGTATTAGCTATCATCCCTGTATTTAGATGAGAATAAAACAAAAACTGTCCAGTATCAAAGACTCATCTCACTCCAGGGTGATAGCAGGACACACCATCTAGTCACTCAGAAAAAATCAGGACATTCTGATGTACAGTTTCAAAATAAAATACCTTTGAAGTCTCATATATGAGCTATCATCCCTGTTTTTAGATGAGAATAAAACAATAACTGTCCAATATCAAAGACTCATCAAACTCCAGGGTGATAACAGGACACCCCACCTAGTCACTCAGAAAAAATCAGGACATTCTGATGTAGAGTTTCAAAATAAAATACCTTTGAAATCTCTATTGTATGAGCTATCATCCCTGTTTTTAGATGAGAATAAAACAAAAACTGTCCAGTATCAAAGATGCATCTCACTCCAGGGTGATAGCAGGACACCCCACCTAGTCACTCAGGGAGAATCAGGACATTCTGACGTAGAGTTTCAAAATAAAAGACCTTTGAAATCTCATATATGAGCTATCATCCCTGTTTTTAGATGGGAATAAAACAAACACTGTCCAGTATCAAAGACTCATCTAACTCCATGGTGATAGCAGGACACCCCATCTAGTCACTCAGAAAAAATCAGGACATTCTGATGTAGAGTTTCAAAATAAAAGACCTTTGAAATCTCTATTGCATGAACTATCATCCCTGTTTTTAGATGAGAATAAAACAAAAACTGTCCAGTATCAAAGACTCATCTCACTCCAGGGTGATAGCAGGACACCCCATCTAGTCACTCAGAAAAAATCAGGACATTCTGATGTAGAGTTTCAAAATAAAATACCTTTGAAATCTCTATTGTATGAGCTATCATCCCTGTTTTTAGATGAGAATAAAACAAAAACTGTCCAGTATCAAAGACGCATCTCACTCCAGGGTGATGACAGGACACCCCACCTAGTCACTCTGGGAGAATCAGGACATTCTGATGTAGAGTTTCAAAATAAAAGACCTTTGAAATCTCATATATGAGCTATAATCCCTCTCTGTTTAGATGAGAATAAAACAAAAACTCTCAAGTATCAAATACTGATCTAACTCCAGGGTGATAGCAGGACACGCCACATAGTCACTCAGAAAAAATCAGGACATTCTGATGTACTGTTTCAAAATAAAAGACCTTTGAAATCTCATATATGAGCTATCATCCCTCTCTGTTTAGATGAGAATAAAACAAAGAATGTCCAGTATCAAAGACGCATCTCACTCCAGGGTGATAGCAGGACACCCCACCTAGTCACTCAGAAAAAATCAGGACATTCTGATTTAGAGTTTCAAAATAAAATACCTTTGAAATCTCATATATGAGCTATCATCCCTCTCTGTTTGGATGAGAATAAAACAAAACTGTCCAGTATCAAATACTAATTTCCCTTCAGGGTTATAACAGGACACCCCACCTAGTCACTCAGGGAGAATCAGGACTTTCTGATGTAGAGTTTCAAAATAAAAGACCTTTGAAATCTCTATTGTATGAGCTATCATCCCTGTTTTTAGATGAGAATAAAACAAAGACTGTCCAGTATCAAAGGCGCATCTCACTCCAGGGTGATAGCAGGTAACCCCACCTAGTCACTCAGGGAGAATCAGGACATTCTGATGTAGAGTTTCAAAATAAAATACCTTTGAAATCTCATATATGAGCTATCATCCCTGTTTTTAGATGGGAATAAAACAAACACTGTCCAGTATCAAAGACTCATCTAACTCCATGGTGATAGCAGGACACCCCATCAAGTCACTCAGAAAAAATCAGGACATTGTGATGTAGAGTTTCAAAATAAAAGACCTTTGAAATCTCATATATTAGCTATCATCCCTCTATGTTTAGATGAGAATAAAACAAAATCTCTCCAGTATCAAAGACTCATCTCACTCCAGGGTGATAGCAGGACACCCCATCTAGTCACTGAGAAAAAATCAGGACATTCTGATGTAGAGTTTCAAAATAAAATATTTTTGAAATCTCTATTGTATTAGCTATCATCCCTGTATTTAGATGAGAATAAAACAAAAACTGTCCAGTATCGAAGACTCATCTCACTCCAGGGTGATAGCAAGACACCCCATCTAGTCACTGAGAAAAAATCAGGACATTCTGATGTACAGTTTCAAAATAAAATACCTTTGAAGACTCATATATGAGCTATCATCCCTGTTTTTAGATGAGAATAAAACAATAACTGTCCAATATCAAAGACTCATCAAACTCCAGGGTGATAACAGGACACCCCACCTAGTCACTCAGAAAAAATCAGGACATTCTGATGTAGAGTTTCAAAATAAAAGACCTTTGAAAATCTCTATTGTATGAGCTATCATCCCTGTATTTAGATGAGAATAAAACAAAAACTGTCCAGTATCAAAGACTCATCTCACTCCAGGGTGATAGCAGCACACCCCATCTAGTCACTCAGGGAGAATCATGACATTCTGATGTAGAGTTTCAAAATAAAAGACCTTTGAAATCTCATATATGAGCTATAATCCCTCTCTGTTTAGATGAGAATAAAACAAACACTGTCCAGTATCAAAGACTGATCTCACTCCATGGTGATAGCAGGACACCCCATCAAGTCACTCAGAAAAAATCAGGACATTGTGATGTAGAGTTTCAAAATAAAAGACCTTTGAAATCTCATATATGAGCTATCATCCCTCTCTGTTTAGATGAGAATAAAACAAAATCTCTCCAGTATCAAAGACTCATCTCACTCCAGGGTGATAGCAGGACACCCCATCTAGTCACTGAGAAAAAATCAGGACATTCTGATGAAGAGTTTCAAAATAAAATATTTTTGAAATCTCTATTGTATTAGCTATCATCCCTGTATTTAGATGAGAATAAAACAAAAACTGTCCAGTATCAAAGACTCATCTCACTCCAGGGTGATAGCAGGACACACCATCTAGTCACTCAGAAAAAATCAGGACATTCTGATGTACAGTTTCAAAATAAAATACCTTTGAAGTCTCATATATGAGCTATCATCCCTGTTTTTAGATGAGAATAAAACAATAACTGTCCAATATCAAAGACTCATCAAACTCCAGGGTGATAACAGGACACCCCACCTAGTCACTCAGAAAAAATCAGGACATTCTGATGTAGAGTTTCAAAATAAAATACCTTTGAAATCTCTATTGTATGAGCTATCATCCCTGTTTTTAGATGAGAATAAAACAAAAACTGTCCAGTATCAAAGATGCATCTCACTCCAGGGTGATAGCAGGACACCCCACCTAGTCACTCAGGGAGAATCAGGACATTCTGACGTAGAGTTTCAAAATAAAAGACCTTTGAAATCTCATATATGAGCTATTATCCCTCTCTGTTTAGATGAGAATAAAACAAAAACTCTCCAGTATCAAAGACTCATCTCAATCCAGGGTGATAGCAGGACACCCCATCTAGTCACTCAGAAAAAATCAGGACATTCTGATGTAGAGTTTCAAAATAAAATACCTTTGAAATCTCTATTGCATGAGCTATCATCCCTGTTTTTAGATGAGAATAAAACAAACACTGTCCAGTATCAAAGACTCATCAAACTCCAGGGTGATAACAGGACACCCCACCTAGTCACTCAGAAAAAATCAGGACATTCTGATGTAGAGTTTCAAAATAAAATACCTTTGAAATCTCTATTGTATGAGCTATAATCCCTGTTTTTAGATGAGAATAAAACAAACACTGTCCAGTATCAGAGACTCATCTAACTCCATGGTGATAGCAGGACACCCCATCTAGTCACTCAGAAAAAATCAGGACATTCTGATGTAGAGTTTCAAAATAAAATACCTTTGAATTCTCATATATGAGCTATCATCCCATTTTTTAGATGAGAATAAAACAATAACTGTCGAGTATCAAAAACTCATCTCACTCCAGGGTGATAGCATGACACCCCACCTAGTCACTCAGGGAGAATCAGGACATTCTGATGTAGAGTTTCAAAATAAAAGACCTTTGAAATCTCATATATGAGCTATCATCCCTGTTTTTAGATGGGAATAAAACAAACACTGTCCAGTATCAAAGACTCATCTAACTCCATGGTGATAGCAGGACACCCCATCTAGTCACTCAGAAAAAATCAGGACATTCTGATGTAGAGTTTCAAAATAAAATATTTTTGAAGTCTCTATTGTATTAGCTATCATCCCTGTTTTTAGATGAGAATAAAACAAAAACTGTCCAGTATCAAAGACTCATCTCACTCCAGGGTGATTGCAGGACACCCCATATAGTCACTCAGGGAGAATCAGGACATTCTGATGTACAGTTTCAAAATAAAAGACCTTTGAAATCTCTATTGCATGAGCTATCATCCCTGTTTTTAGATGAGAATAAAAAAAACACTGTCCATTATCAAAGACTCATCTCACTCCAGGGTGATAGCAGGACACCCCATCTAGTCACTCAGAAAAAATCAGGACATTCTGGTGTACAGTTTCAAAATAAAATACCTTTGAAGTCTCATATATGAGCTATCATCCCTGTGTTTAGATGAGAATAAAACAATAACTGTCCAATATCAAAGACTCATCAAACTCCAGGGTGATAGGAGGACACCCCACCTAGTCACTCAGAAAAAATCAGGACATTCTGATGTAGAGTTTCAAAATAAAATACCTTTGAAATCTCTATTGTATGAGCTATCATCCCTGTTTTTAGATGAGAATAAAACAAAAACTGTCCAGTATCAAAGACGCATCTCACTCCAGGGTGATAGCAGGACACCCCACCTAGTCACTCAGGGAGAATCAGGACATTCTGATTTAGAGTTTCAAAATAAAAGACCTTTGAAATCTCATATATGAGCTATAATCCCTCTCTGTTTAGATGAGAATAAAACAAAAACTCTCAAGTATCAAAGACTGATCTGACTCCAGGGTGATAGCAGGACACGCCACCTAGTCACTCAGAAAAAATCAGGACATTCTGATGTACAGTTTCAAAATAAAAGACCTTTGAAATCTCATATATGAGCTATCATCCCTCTCTGTTTAGATGAGAATAAAACAAACACTGTCCAGTATCAAAGACGCATCTCACTCCAGGGTGATAGCAAGACACCCCACCTAGTCACTCAGGGAGAATCAGGACATTCTGATGTAGAGTTTCAAAATAAAAGACCTTTGAAATCTCATATATGAGCTATAATCCCTCTCTGTTTAGATGAGAATAAAACAAAAACTGTCCACTATCAAAGACTCATCTCACTCCAGGGTGATAGCAGGACACCCCACCTAGTCACTCAGAAAAAATCAGGACATTCTGATGTAGAGTTTCAAAATAAAATACCTTTGAAATCTCATATATGAGCTATAATCCCTCTCTGTTTAGATGAGAATAAAACAAAAACTCTCAAGTATCAAAGACTGATCTCACTCCAGGGTGATAGCAGGACACGCCACCTAGTCACTCAGAAAAAATCAGGACATTGTGATGTAGAGTTTCAAAATAAAAGACCTTTGAAATCTCATATATGAGCTATCATCCCTCTCTGTTTAGATGAGAATAAAACAAAATCTCTCCAGTATCAAAGACTCATCTCACTCCAGGGTGATAGCAGGACACCCCATCTAGTCACTGAGAAAAAATCAGGACATTCTGATGAAGAGTTTCAAAATAAAATATTTTTGAAATCTCTATTGTATTAGCTATCATCCCTGTATTTAGATGAGAATAAAACAAAAACTGTCCAGTATCAAAGACTCATCTCACTCCAGGGTGATAGCAGGACACACCATCTAGTCACTCAGAAAAAATCAGGACATTCTGATGTACAGTTTCAAAATAAAATACCTTTGAAGTCTCATATATGAGCTATCATCCCTGTTTTTAGATGAGAATAAAACAATAACTGTCCAATATCAAAGACTCATCAAACTCCAGGGTGATAACAGGACACCCCACCTAGTCACTCAGAAAAAATCAGGACATTCTGATGTAGAGTTTCAAAATAAAATACCTTTGAAATCTCTATTGTATGAGCTATCATCCCTGTTTTTAGATGAGAATAAAACAAAAACTGTCCAGTATCAAAGATGCATCTCACTCCAGGGTGATAGCAGGACACCCCACCTAGTCACTCAGGGAGAATCAGGACATTCTGACGTAGAGTTTCAAAATAAAAGACCTTTGAAATCTCATATATGAGCTATCATCCCTCTCTGTTTAGATGAGAATAAAACAAAAACTCTCCAGTATCAAAGACTCATCTCAATCCAGGGTGATAGCAGGACACCCCATCTAGTCACTCAGAAAAAATCAGGACATTCTGATGTAGAGTTTCAAAATAAAATACCTTTGAAATCTCTATTGCATGAGCTATCATCCCTGTTTTTAGATGAGAATAAAACAAACACTGTCCAGTATCAAAGACTCATCAAACTCCAGGGTGATAACAGGACACCCCACCTAGTCACTCAGAAAAAATCAGGACATTCTGATGTAGAGTTTCAAAATAAAATACCTTTGAAATCTCTATTGTATGAGCTATAATCCCTGTTTTTAGATGAGAATAAAACAAACACTGTCCAGTATCAGAGACTCATCTAACTCCATGGTGATAGCAGGACACCCCATCTAGTCACTCAGAAAAAATCAGGACATTCTGATGTAGAGTTTCAAAATAAAATACCTTTGAATTCTCATATATGAGCTATCATCCCATTTTTTAGATGAGAATAAAACAATAACTGTCGAGTATCAAAAACTCATCTCACTCCAGGGTGATAGCATGACACCCCACCTAGTCACTCAGGGAGAATCAGGACATTCTGATGTAGAGTTTCAAAATAAAAGACCTTTGAAATCTCATATATGAGCTATCATCCCTGTTTTTAGATGGGAATAAAACAAACACTGTCCAGTATCAAAGACTCATCTAACTCCATGGTGATAGCAGGACACCCCATCTAGTCACTCAGAAAAAATCAGGACATTCTGATGTAGAGTTTCAAAATAAAATATTTTTGAAGTCTCTATTGTATTAGCTATCATCCCTGTTTTTAGATGAGAATAAAACAAAAACTGTCCAGTATCAAAGACTCATCTCACTCCAGGGTGATTGCAGGACACCCCATATAGTCACTCAGGGAGAATCAGGACATTCTGATGTACAGTTTCAAAATAAAAGACCTTTGAAATCTCTATTGCATGAGCTATCATCCCTGTTTTTAGATGAGAATAAAAAAAACACTGTCCAGTATCAAAGACTCATCTCACTCCAGGGTGATAGCAGGACACCCCATCTAGTCACTCAGAAAAAATCAGGACATTCTGGTGTACAGTTTCAAAATAAAATACCTTTGAAGTCTCATATATGAGCTATCATCCCTGTGTTTAGATGAGAATAAAACAATAACTGTCCAATATCAAAGACTCATCAAACTCCAGGGTGATAGGAGGACACCCCACCTAGTCACTCAGAAAAAATCAGGACATTCTGATGTAGAGTTTCAAAATAAAATACCTTTGAAATCTCTATTGTATGAGCTATCATCCCTGTTTTTAGATGAGAATAAAACAAAAACTGTCCAGTATCAAAGACGCATCTCACTCCAGGGTGATAGCAGGACACCCCACCTAGTCACTCAGGGAGAATCAGGACATTCTGATTTAGAGTTTCAAAATAAAAGACCTTTGAAATCTCATATATGAGCTATAATCCCTCTCTGTTTAGATGAGAATAAAACAAAAACTCTCAAGTATCAAAGACTGATCTGACTCCAGGGTGATAGCAGGACACGCCACCTAGTCACTCAGAAAAAATCAGGACATTCTGATGTACAGTTTCAAAATAAAAGACCTTTGAAATCTCATATATGAGCTATCATCCCTCTCTGTTTAGATGAGAATAAAACAAACACTGTCCAGTATCAAAGACGCATCTCACTCCAGGGTGATAGCAAGACACCCCACCTAGTCACTCAGGGAGAATCAGGACATTCTGATGTAGAGTTTCAAAATAAAAGACCTTTGAAATCTCATATATGAGCTATAATCCCTCTCTGTTTAGATGAGAATAAAACAAAAACTGTCCACTATCAAAGACTCATCTCACTCCAGGGTGATAGCAGGACACCCCACCTAGTCACTCAGAAAAAATCAGGACATTCTGATGTAGAGTTTCAAAATAAAATACCTTTGAAATCTCATATATGAGCTATAATCCCTCTCTGTTTAGATGAGAATAAAACAAAAACTCTCAAGTATCAAAGACTGATCTCACTCCAGGGTGATAGCAGGACACGCCACCTAGTCACTCAGAAAAAATCAGGACATTCTGATGTACAGTTTCAAAATAAAAGACCTTTGAAATCTCATATATGAGCTATCATCCCTCTCTGTTTAGATGAGAATAAAACAAAAACTGTCCAGTATCAAAGACTCATCTCACTCCAGGATGATAGCAGGACACCCCACCTAGTCACTCAGAAAAAATCAGGACATTCTGATGTAGAGTTTCAAAATAAAATACCTTTGAAATCTCTATTCTATGAGCTATCATCCCTATTTTTAGATGAGAATAAAACAAAGACTGTCCAGTATCAAAGACGCATCTCACTCCAGGGTGATAGCAGGACACCCCACCTAGTCACTCAGAAAAAATCAGGACATTCTGATTTAGAGTTTCAAAATAAAATACCTTTGAAATCTCATATATGAGCTATCATCCCTCTCTGTTTAGATGAGAATAAAACAAAACTGTCCAGTATCAAATACTCATTTCCCTTCAGGGTTATAACAGGACACCCCACCTAGTCACTCAGGGAAAATCAGGACATTCTGATGTAGAGTTTCAAAATAAAATACCTTTGAAATCTCATATATGAGCTATCATCCCTGTTTTTAGATGTGAATAAAACAAACACTGTCCAGTATCAAAGACTCATCTAACTCCATGGTGATAGCAGGACACCCCATCAAGTCACTCAGAAAAAATCAGGACATTGTGATGTAGAGTTTCAAAATAAAAGACCTTTGAAATCTCATATATTAGCTATCATCCCTCTATGTTTAGATGAGAATAAAACAAAATCTCTCCAGTATCAAAGACTCATCTCACTCCAGGGTGATAGCAGGACACCCCATCTAGTCACTGAGAAAAAATCAGGACATTGTGATGTAGAGTTTCAAAATAAAATATTTTTGAAATCTCTATTGTATTAGCTATCATCCCTGTATTTAGATGAGAATAAAACAAAAACTGTCCAGTATCGAAGACTCATCTCACTCCAGGGTGATAGCAAGACACCCCATCTAGTCACTGAGAAAAAATCAGGACATTCTGATGTACAGTTTCAAAATAAAATACCTTTGAAGACTCATATATGAGCTATCATCCCTGTTTTTAGATGAGAATAAAACAATAACTGTCCAATATCAAAGACTCATCAAACTCCAGGGTGATAACAGGACACCCCACCTAGTCACTCAGAAAAAATCAGGATATTCTGATGTAGAGTTTCAAAATAAAAGACCTTTGAAAATCTCTATTGTATGAGCTATCATCCCTGTATTTAGATGAGAATAAAACAAAAACTGTCCAGTATCAAAGACTCATCTCACTCCAGGGTGATAGCAGCACACCCCATCTAGTCACTCAGGGAGAATCATGACATTCTGATGTAGAGTTTCAAAATAAAATACCTTTGAAATCTCTATTGTATGAGCTATCATCCCTGTTTGTAGATGAGAATAAAACAAAAACTGTCCAGTATCAAAGACGCATCTCACTCCAGGGTGATAGCAGGACACCCCACCTAGTCACTCAGGGAGAATCAGGACATTCTGATGTAAAGTTTCAAAATAAAAGACCTTTGAAATCTCATATATGAGCTATAATCCCTCTCTGTTTAGATGAGAATAAAACTAACACTGTCCAGTATCAAAGACTGATCTCACTCCATGGTGATAGCAGGACACCCCATCAAGTCACTCAGAAAAAATCAGGACATTGTGATGTAGAGTTTCAAAATAAAAGACCTTTGAAATCTCATATATGAGCTATCATCCCTCTCTGTTTAGATGAGAATAAAACAAAATCTCTCCAGTATCAAAGACTCATCTCACTCCAGGGTGATAGCAGGACACCCCATCTAGTCACTCAGAAAAAATCAGGACATTCTGATGTAGAGTTTCAAAATAAAATACCTTTGAAATCTCTATTGCATGAGCTATCATCCCTGTTTTTAGATGAGAATAAAACAAACACTGTCCAGTATCAAAGACTCATCAAACTCCAGGGTGATAACAGGACACCCCACCTAGTCACTCAGAAAAAATCAGGACATTCTGATGTAGAGTTTCAAAATAAAATACCTTTGAAATCTCTATTGTATGAGCTATAATCCCTGTTTTTAGATGAGAATAAAACAAACACTGTCCAGTATCAGAGACTCATCTAACTCCATGGTGATAGCAGGACACCCCATCTAGTCACTCAGAAAAAATCAGGACATTCTGATGTAGAGTTTCAAAATAAAATACCTTTGAATTCTCATATATGAGCTATCATCCCATTTTTTAGATGAGAATAAAACAATAACTGTCCAGTATCAAAAACTCATCTCACTCCAGGGTGATAGCATGACACCCCACCTAGTCACTCAGGGAGAATCAGGACATTCTGATGTAGAGTTTCAAAATAAAAGACCTTTGAAATCTCTATTGCATGAGCTATCATCCCTGTTTTTAGATGAGAATAAAAAAAACACTGTCCAGTATCAAAGACTCATCTCACTCCAGGGTGATAGCAGGACACCCCATCTAGTCACTCAGAAAAAATCAGGACATTCTGGTGTACAGTTTCAAAATAAAATACCTTTGAAGTCTCATATATGAGCTATCATCCCTGTGTTTAGATGAGAATAAAACAATAACTGTCCAATATCAAAGACTCATCAAACTCCAGGGTGATAGGAGGACACCCCACCTAGTCACTCAGAAAAAATCAGGACATTCTGATGTAGAGTTTCAAAATAAAATACCTTTGAAATCTCTATTGTATGAGCTATCATCCCTGTTTTTAGATGAGAATAAAACAAAAACTGTCCAGTATCAAAGACGCATCTCACTCCAGGGTGATAGCAGGACACCCCACCTAGTCACTCAGGGAGAATCAGGACATTCTGATTTAGAGTTTCAAAATAAAATACCTTTGAAGTCTCATATATGAGCTATCATCCCTGTTTTTAGATGGGAATAAAACAAACACTGTCCAGTATCAAAGACTCATCTAACTCCATGGTGATAGCAGGACACCCCATCTAGTCACTCAGAAAAAATCAGGACATTCTGATGTACAGTTTCAAAATAAAATACCTTTGAAATCTCATATATGAGCTATCATCCCTGTTTTTAGATGAGAATAAAAAAAAAACTGTCCATTATCAAAGACTCATCTCACTCCAGGGTGATAGCAGGACACCCATCTAGTCACTCAGGGAGAATCAGGACATTCTGATTTAGAATTTCAAAATAAAAGACCTTTGAAATCTCTATTGCATGAACTATCATCCCTGTTTTTAGATGAGAATAAAACAAAAACTGTCCAGTATCAAAGACTCATCTCACTCCAGGGTGATAGCAGGACACCCCATCTAGTCACTCAGAAAAAATCAGGACATTCTGATGTAGAGTTTCAAAATAAAATACCTTTGAAATCTCTATTGTATGAGCTATCATCCCTGTTTTTAGATGAGAATAAAACAAAAACTGTCCAGTATCAAAGACGCATCTCACTCCAGGGTGATAGCAGGACACCCCACCTAGTCACTCAGGGAGAATCAGGACATTCTGATGTAGAGTTTCAAAATAAAAGACCTTTGAAATCTCATATATGAGCTATAATCCCTCTCTGTTTAGATGAGAATAAAACTAACACTGTCCAGTATCAAAGACTGATCTCACTCCATGGTGATAGCAGGACACCCCATCAAGTCACTCAGAAAAAATCAGGACATTGTGATGTAGAGTTTCAAAATAAAAGACCTTTGAAATCTCATATATGAGCTATCATCCCTCTCTGTTTAGATGAGAATAAAACAAAATCTCTCCAGTATCAAAGACTCATCTCACTCCAGGGTGATAGCAGGACACCCCATCTAGTCACTCAGAAAAAATCAGGACATTCTGATGTAGAGTTTCAAAATAAAATACCTTTGAAATCTCTATTGCATGAGCTATCATCCCTGTTTTTAGATGAGAATAAAACAAACACTGTCCAGTATCAAAGACTCATCAAACTCCAGGGTGATAACAGGACACCCCACCTAGTCACTCAGAAAAAATCAGGACATTCTGATGTAGAGTTTCAAAATAAAATACCTTTGAAATCTCTATTGTATGAGCTATAATCCCTGTTTTTAGATGAGAATAAAACAAACACTGTCCAGTATCAGAGACTCATCTAACTCCATGGTGATAGCAGGACACCCCATCTAGTCACTCAGAAAAAATCAGGACATTCTGATGTAGAGTTTCAAAATAAAATACCTTTGAATTCTCATATATGAGCTATCATCCCATTTTTTAGATGAGAATAAAACAATAACTGTCCAGTATCAAAAACTCATCTCACTCCAGGGTGATAGCATGACACCCCACCTAGTCACTCAGGGAGAATCAGGACATTCTGATGTAGAGTTTCAAAATAAAAGACCTTTGAAATCTCTATTGCATGAGCTATCATCCCTGTTTTTAGATGAGAATAAAAAAAACACTGTCCAGTATCAAAGACTCATCTCACTCCAGGGTGATAGCAGGACACCCCATCTAGTCACTCAGAAAAAATCAGGACATTCTGGTGTACAGTTTCAAAATAAAATACCTTTGAAGTCTCATATATGAGCTATCATCCCTGTGTTTAGATGAGAATAAAACAATAACTGTCCAATATCAAAGACTCATCAAACTCCAGGGTGATAGGAGGACACCCCACCTAGTCACTCAGAAAAAATCAGGACATTCTGATGTAGAGTTTCAAAATAAAATACCTTTGAAATCTCTATTGTATGAGCTATCATCCCTGTTTTTAGATGAGAATAAAACAAAAACTGTCCAGTATCAAAGACGCATCTCACTCCAGGGTGATAGCAGGACACCCCACCTAGTCACTCAGGGAGAATCAGGACATTCTGATTTAGAGTTTCAAAATAAAATACCTTTGAAGTCTCATATATGAGCTATCATCCCTGTTTTTAGATGGGAATAAAACAAACACTGTCCAGTATCAAAGACTCATCTAACTCCATGGTGATAGCAGGACACCCCATCTAGTCACTCAGAAAAAATCAGGACATTCTGATGTACAGTTTCAAAATAAAATACCTTTGAAATCTCATATATGAGCTATCATCCCTGTTTTTAGATGAGAATAAAAAAAAAACTGTCCATTATCAAAGACTCATCTCACTCCAGGGTGATAGCAGGACACCCATCTAGTCACTCAGGGAGAATCAGGACATTCTGATTTAGAATTTCAAAATAAAAGACCTTTGAAATCTCTATTGCATGAACTATCATCCCTGTTTTTAGATGAGAATAAAACAAAAACTGTCCAGTATCAAAGACTCATCTCACTCCAGGGTGATAGCAGGACACCCAATCTAGTCACTCAGAAAAAATCAGGACATTCTGATGTAGAGTTTCAAAATAAAATACCTTTGAAATCTCTATTGTATGAGCTATCATCCCTGTTTTTAGATGAGAATAAAACAAAAACTGTCCAGTATCAAAGACGCATCTCACTCCAGGGTGATGACAGGACACCCCACCTAGTCACTCTGGGAGAATCAGGACATTCTGATGTAGAGTTTCAAAATAAAAGACCTTTGAAATCTCATATATGAGCTATAATCCCTCTCTGTTTAGATGAGAATAAAACAAAAACTCTCAAGTATCAAATACTGATCTAACTCCAGGGTGATAGCAGGACACGCCACATAGTCACTCAGAAAAAATCAGGACATTCTGATGTACTGTTTCAAAATAAAAGACCTTTGAAATCTCATATATGAGCTATCATCCCTCTCTGTTTAGATGAGAATAAAACAGAGAATGTCCAGTATCAAAGACGCATCTCACTCCAGGGTGATAGCAGGACACCCCACCTAGTCACTCAGAAAAAATCAGGACATTCTGATTTAGAGTTTCAAAATAAAATACCTTTGAAATCTCATATATGAGCTATCATCCCTCTCTGTTTGGATGAGAATAAAACAAAACTGTCCAGTATCAAATACTCATTTCCCTTCAGGGTTATAACAGGACACCCCACCTAGTCACTCAGGGAGAATCAGGACTTTCTGATGTAGAGTTTCAAAATAAAAGACCTTTGAAATCTCTATTGTATGAGCTATCATCCCTGTTTTTAGATGAGAATAAAACAAAGACTGTCCAGTATCAAAGGCGCATCTCACTCCAGGGTGATAGCAGGTAACCCCACCTAGTCACTCAGGGAGAATCAGGACATTCTGATGTAGAGTTTCAAAATAAAATACCTTTGAAATCTCATATATGAGCTATCATCCCTGTTTTTAGATGGGAATAAAACAAACACTGTCCAGTATCAAAGACTCATCTAACTCCATGGTGATAGCAGGACACCCCATCAAGTCACTCAGAAAAAATCAGGACATTGTGATGTAGAGTTTCAAAATAAAAGACCTTTGAAATCTCATATATTAGCTATCATCCCTCTATGTTTAGATGAGAATAAAACAAAATCTCTCCAGTATCAAAGACTCATCTCACTCCAGGGTGATAGCAGGACACCCCATCTAGTCACTGAGAAAAAATCAGGACATTCTGATGTAGAGTTTCAAAATAAAATATTTTTGAAATCTCTATTGTATTAGCTATCATCCCTGTATTTAGATGAGAATAAAACAAAAACTGTCCAGTATCGAAGACTCATCTCACTCCAGGGTGATAGCAAGACACCCCATCTAGTCACTGAGAAAAAATCAGGACATTCTGATGTACAGTTTCAAAATAAAATACCTTTGAAGACTCATATATGAGCTATCATCCCTGTTTTTAGATGAGAATAAAACAATAACTGTCCAATATCAAAGACTCATCAAACTCCAGGGTGATAACAGGACACCCCACCTAGTCACTCAGAAAAAATCAGGACATTCTGATGTAGAGTTTCAAAATAAAAGACCTTTGAAAATCTCTATTGTATGAGCTATCATCCCTGTATTTAGATGAGAATAAAACAAAAACTGTCCAGTATCAAAGACTCATCTCACTCCAGGGTGATAGCAGCACACCCCATCTAGTCACTCAGGGAGAATCATGACATTCTGATGTAGAGTTTCAAAATAAAAGACCTTTGAAATCTCATATATGAGCTATAATCCCTCTCTGTTTAGATGAGAATAAAACAAACACTGTCCAGTATCAAAGACTGATCTCACTCCATGGTGATAGCAGGACACCCCATCAAGTCACTCAGAAAAAATCAGGACATTGTGATGTAGAGTTTCAAAATAAAAGACCTTTGAAATCTCATATATGAGCTATCATCCCTCTCTGTTTAGATGAGAATAAAACAAAATCTCTCCAGTATCAAAGACTCATCTCACTCCAGGGTGATAGCAGGACACCCCATCTAGTCACTGAGAAAAAATCAGGACATTCTGATGAAGAGTTTCAAAATAAAATATTTTTGAAATCTCTATTGTATTAGCTATCATCCCTGTATTTAGATGAGAATAAAACAAAAACTGTCCAGTATCAAAGACTCATCTCACTCCAGGGTGATAGCAGGACACACCATCTAGTCACTCAGAAAAAATCAGGACATTCTGATGTACAGTTTCAAAATAAAATACCTTTGAAGTCTCATATATGAGCTATCATCCCTGTTTTTAGATGAGAATAAAACAATAACTGTCCAATATCAAAGACTCATCAAACTCCAGGGTGATAACAGGACACCCCACCTAGTCACTCAGAAAAAATCAGGACATTCTGATGTACAGTTTCAAAATAAAATACCTTTGAAATCTCTATTGTATGAGCTATCATCCCTGTTTTTAGATGAGAATAAAACAAAAACTGTCCAGTATCAAAGATGCATCTCACTCCAGGGTGATAGCAGGACACCCCACCTAGTCACTCAGGGAGAATCAGGACATTCTGACGTAGAGTTTCAAAATAAAAGACCTTTGAAATCTCATATATGAGCTATCATCCCTCTCTGTTTAGATGAGAATAAAACAAAAACTCTCCAGTATCAAAGACTCATCTCAATCCAGGGTGATAGCAGGACACCCCATCTAGTCACTCAGAAAAAATCAGGACATTCTGATGTAGAGTTTCAAAATAAAATACCTTTGAAATCTCTATTGCATGAGCTATCATCCCTGTTTTTAGATGAGAATAAAACAAACACTGTCCAGTATCAAAGACTCATCAAACTCCAGGGTGATAACAGGACACCCCACCTAGTCACTCAGAAAAAATCAGGACATTCTGATGTAGAGTTTCAAAATAAAATACCTTTGAAATCTCTATTGTATGAGCTATAATCCCTGTTTTTAGATGAGAATAAAACAAACACTGTCCAGTATCAGAGACTCATCTAACTCCATGGTGATAGCAGGACACCCCATCTAGTCACTCAGAAAAAATCAGGACATTCTGATGTAGAGTTTCAAAATAAAATACCTTTGAATTCTCATATATGAGCTATCATCCCATTTTTTAGATGAGAATAAAACAATAACTGTCCAGTATCAAAAACTCATCTCACTCCAGGGTGATAGCATGACACCCCACCTAGTCACTCAGGGAGAATCAGGACATTCTGATGTAGAGTTTCAAAATAAAAGACCTTTGAAATCTCATATATGAGCTATCATCCCTGTTTTTAGATGGGAATAAAACAAACACTGTCCAGTATCAAAGACTCATCTAACTCCATGGTGATAGCAGGACACCCCATCTAGTCACTCAGAAAAAATCAGGACATTCTGATGTAGAGTTTCAAAATAAAATATTTTTGAAGTCTCTATTGTATTAGCTATCATCCCTGTTTTTAGATGAGAATAAAACAAAAAGTGTCCAGTATCAAAGACTCATCTCACTCCAGGGTGATTGCAGGACACCCCATATAGTCACTCAGGGAGAATCAGGACATTCTGATGTACAGTTTCAAAATAAAAGACCTTTGAAATCTCTATTGCATGAGCTATCATCCCTGTTTTTAGATGAGAATAAAAAAAACACTGTCCAGTATCAAAGACTCATCTCACTCCAGGGTGATAGCAGGACACCCCATCTAGTCACTCAGAAAAAATCAGGACATTCTGGTGTACAGTTTCAAAATAAAATACCTTTGAAGTCTCATATATGAGCTATCATCCCTGTGTTTAGATGAGAATAAAACAATAACTGTCCAATATCAAAGACTCATCAAACTCCAGGGTGATAGGAGGACACCCCACCTAGTCACTCAGAAAAAATCAGGACATTCTGATGTAGAGTTTCAAAATAAAATACCTTTGAAATCTCTATTGTATGAGCTATCATCCCTGTTTTTAGATGAGAATAAAACAAAAACTGTCCAGTATCAAAGACGCATCTCACTCCAGGGTGATAGCAGGACACCCCACCTAGTCACTCAGGGAGAATCAGGACATTCTGATTTAGAGTTTCAAAATAAAAGACCTTTGAAATCTCATATATGAGCTATAATCCCTCTCTGTTTAGATGAGAATAAAACAAAAACTCTCAAGTATCAAAGACTGATCTGACTCCAGGGTGATAGCAGGACACGCCACCTAGTCACTCAGAAAAAATCAGGACATTCTGATGTACAGTTTCAAAATAAAAGACCTTTGAAATCTCATATATGAGCTATCATCCCTCTCTGTTTAGATGAGAATAAAACAAACACTGTCCAGTATCAAAGACGCATCTCACTCCAGGGTGATAGCAAGACACCCCACCTAGTCACTCAGGGAGAATCAGGACATTCTGATGTAGAGTTTCAAAATAAAAGACCTTTGAAATCTCATATATGAGCTATAATCCCTCTCTGTTTAGATGAGAATAAAACAAAAACTGTCCACTATCAAAGACTCATCTCACTCCAGGGTGATAGCAGGACACCCCACCTAGTCACTCAGAAAAAATCAGGACATTCTGATGTAGAGTTTCAAAATAAAATACCTTTGAAATCTCATATATGAGCTATAATCCCTCTCTGTTTAGATGAGAATAAAACAAAAACTCTCAAGTATCAAAGACTGATCTCACTCCAGGATGATAGCAGGACACCCCACCTAGTCACTCAGAAAAAATCAGGACATTCTGATGTAGAGTTTCAAAATAAAATACCTTTGAAATCTCTATTCTATGAGCTATCATCCCTATTTTTAGATGAGAATAAAACAAAGACTGTCCAGTATCAAAGACGCATCTCACTCCAGGGTGATAGCAGGACACCCCACCTAGACACTCAGAAAAAATCAGGACATTCTGATTTAGAGTTTCAAAATAAAATACCTTTGAAATCTCATATATGAGCTATCATCCCTGTTTTTAGATGGGAATAAAACAAACACTGTCCAGTATCAAAGACTCATCTAACTCCATGGTGATAGCAGGACACCCCATCTAGTCACTCAGAAAAAATCAGGACATTCTGATGTAGAGTTTCAAAATAAAATATTTTTGAAGTCTCTATTGTATTAGCTATCATCCCTGTTTTTAGATGAGAATAAAACAAAAACTGTCCAGTATCAAAGACTCATCTCACTCCAGGGTGATAGCATGACACCCCACCTAGTCACTCAGGGAGAATCAGGACATTCTGATGTAGAGTTTCAAAATAAAAGACCTTTGAAATCTCATATATGAGCTATCATCCCTCTGTATTTAGATAAGAATAAAACAAACACTGTCCAGTATCAAATACTCATTTCTCTTCAGGGTGATAACAGGACACCCCACCTAGTCACTCAGGGAGAATCAGGACTTTCTGATGTAGGGTTTCACAATAAAAGACCTTTGAAATCTCTATTGCATGAGCTATCATCCCTGTTTTTAGATGAGAATAAAACAAAAACTGTCACGTATCAAAGACTCATCTCACTCCAGGGTGATAGCAGGACACCCCACCTAGTCACTCAGGGAGAATCAGGACATTCTGATGTAGAGTTTCAAAATAAAAGACCTTTGAAATCTCATATATGAGCTATAATCCCTCTCTGTTTAGATGAGAATAAAACAAAAACTCTCAAGTATCAAAGACTCATCTCACTCCAGGGTGATAGCAGGACACCCCACCTAGTCACTCAGGGAGAATCAGGACTTTCTGATGTAGAGTTTCAAAATAAAAGACCTTTGAAATCTCTATTGCATGAGCTATCATCCCTGTTTTTAGATGAGAATAAAACAAATACAGTCCAATATCAAAGACTCATCTCACTCCATGGTGATAGCAGGACACCCCATCAAGTCACTCAGAAAAAATCAGGACATTGTGATGTAGAGTTTCAAAATAAAAGACCTTTGAAATCTCATATATGAGCTATCATCCCTCTCTGTTTAGATGAGAATAAAACAAAATCTCTCCAGTATCAAAGACTCATCTCACTCCAGGGTGATAGCAGGACACCCCATCTAGTCACTGAGAAAAAATCAGGACATTCTGATGAAGAGTTTCAAAATAAAATATTTTTGAAATCTCTATTGTATTAGCTATCATCCCTGTATTTAGATGAGAATAAAACAAAAACTGTCCAGTATCAAAGACTCATCTCACTCCAGGGTGATAGCAGGACACACCATCTAGTCACTCAGAAAAAATCAGGACATTCTGATGTACAGTTTCAAAATAAAATACCTTTGAAGTCTCATATATGAGCTATCATCCCTGTTTTTAGATGAGAATAAAACAATAACTGTCCAATATCAAAGACTCATCAAACTCCAGGGTGATAACAGGACACCCCACCTAGTCACTCAGAAAATATCAGGACATTCTGATGTAGAGTTTCAAAATAAAATACCTTTGAAATCTCTATTGTATGAGCTATCATCCCTGTTTTTAGATGAGAATAAAACAAAAACTGTCCAGTATCAAAGATGCATCTCACTCCAGGGTGATAGCAGGACACCCCACCTAGTCACTCAGGGAGAATCAGGACATTCTGACGTAGAGTTTCAAAATAAAAGACCTTTGAAATCTCATATATGAGCTATCAACCCTCTCTGTTTAGATGAAAATAAAACAAAAACTCTCCAGTATCAAAGACTCATCTCAATCCAGGGTGATAGCAGGACACCCCATCTAGTCACTCAGAAAAAATCAGGACATTCTGATGTAGAGTTTCAAAATAAAATACCTTTGAAATCTCTATTGCATGAGCTATCATCCCTGTTTTTAGATGAGAATAAAACAAACACTGTCCAGTATCAAAGACTCATCAAACTCCAGGGTGATAACAGGACACCCCACCTAGTCACTCAGAAAAAATCAGGACATTCTGATGTAGAGTTTCAAAATAAAATACCTTTGAAATCTCTATTGTATGAGCTATAATCCCTGTTTTTAGATGAGAATAAAACAAACACTGTCCAGTATCAGAGACTCATCTAACTCCATGGTGATAGCAGGACACCCCATCTAGTCACTCAGAAAAAATCAGGACATTCTGATGTAGAGTTTCAAAATAAAATACCTTTGAATTCTCATATATGAGCTATCATCCCATTTTTTAGATGAGAATAAAACAATAACTGTCCAGTATCAAAAACTCATCTCACTCCAGGGTGATAGCATGACACCCCACCTAGTCACTCAGGGAGAATCAGGACATTCTGATGTAGAGTTTCAAAATAAAAGACCTTTGAAATCTCTATTGCATGAGCTATCATCCCTGTTTTTAGATGAGAATAAAAAAAACACTGTCCAGTATCAAAGACTCATCTCACTCCAGGGTGATAGCAGGACACCCCATCTAGTCACTCAGAAAAAATCAGGACATTCTGGTGTACAGTTTCAAAATAAAATACCTTTGAAGTCTCATATATGAGCTATCATCCCTGTGTTTAGATGAGAATAAAACAATAACTGTCCAATATCAAAGACTCATCAAACTCCAGGGTGATAGGAGGACACCCCACCTAGTCACTCAGAAAAAATCAGGACATTCTGATGTAGAGTTTCAAAATAAAATACCTTTGAAATCTCTATTGTATGAGCTATCATCCCTGTTTTTAGATGAGAATAAAACAAAAACTGTCCAGTATCAAAGACGCATCTCACTCCAGGGTGATAGCAGGACACCCCACCTAGTCACTCAGGGAGAATCAGGACATTCTGATTTAGAGTTTCAAAATAAAATACCTTTGAAGTCTCATATATGAGCTTTCATCCCTGTTTTTAGATGGGAATAAAACAAACACTGTCCAGTATCAAAGACTCATCTAACTCCATGGTGATAGCAGGACACCCCATCTAGTCACTCAGAAAAAATCAGGACATTCTGATGTACAGTTTCAAAATAAAATACCTTTGAAATCTCATATATGAGCTATCATCCCTGTTTTTAGATGAGAATAAAAAAAAAACTGTCCATTATCAAAGACTCATCTCACTCCAGGGTGATAGCAGGACACCCATCTAGTCACTCAGGGAGAATCAGGACATTCTGATGTAGAGTTTCAAAATAAAAGACCTTTGAAATCTCATATATGAGCTATAATCCCTCTCTGTTTAGATGAGAATAAAACAAAAACTCTCAAGTATCAAAGACTCATCTCACTCCAGGGTGATAGCAGGAAACCCCACCTAGTCACTCAGGGAGAATCAGGACTTTCTGATGTAGAGTTTCAAAATAAAAGACCTTTGAAATCTCTATTGCATGAGCTATCATCCCTGTTTTTAGATGAGAATAAAACAAATACAGTCCAATATCAAAGACTCATCTCACTCCATGGTGATAGCAGGACACCCCATCAAGTCACTCAGAAAAAATCAGGACATTGTGATGTAGAGTTTCAAAATAAAAGACCTTTGAAATCTCATATATGAGCTATCATCCCTCTCTGTTTAGATGAGAATAAAACAAAATCTCTCCAGTATCAAAGACTCATCTCACTCCAGGGTGATAGCAGGACACCCCATCTAGTCACTGAGAAAAAATCAGGACATTCTGATGAAGAGTTTCAAAATAAAATATTTTTGAAATCTCTATTGTATTAGCTATCATCCCTGTATTTAGATGAGAATAAAACAAAAACTGTCCAGTATCAAAGACTCATCTCACTCCAGGGTGATAGCAGGACACACCATCTAGTCACTCAGAAAAAATCAGGACATTCTGATGTACAGTTTCAAAATAAAATACCTTTGAAGTCTCATATATGAGCTATCATCCCTGTTTTTAGATGAGAATAAAACAATAACTGTCCAATATCAAAGACTCATCAAACTCCAGGGTGATAACAGGACACCCCACCTAGTCACTCAGAAAATATCAGGACATTCTGATGTAGAGTTTCAAAATAAAATACCTTTGAAATCTCTATTGTATGAGCTATCATCCCTGTTTTTAGATGAGAATAAAACAAAAACTGTCCAGTATCAAAGATGCATCTCACTCCAGGGTGATAGCAGGACACCCCACCTAGTCACTCAGGGAGAATCAGGACATTCTGACGTAGAGTTTCAAAATAAAAGACCTTTGAAATCTCATATATGAGCTATCAACCCTCTCTGTTTAGATGAGAATAAAACAAAAACTCTCCAGTATCAAAGACTCATCTCAATCCAGGGTGATAGCAGGACACCCCATCTAGTCACTCAGAAAAAATCAGGACATTCTGATGTAGAGTTTCAAAATAAAATACCTTTGAAATCTCTATTGCATGAGCTATCATCCCTGTTTTTAGATGAGAATAAAACAAACACTGTCCAGTATCAAAGACTCATCAAACTCCAGGGTGATAACAGTACACCCCACCTAGTCACTCAGAAAAAATCAGGACATTCTGATGTAGAGTTTCAAAATAAAATACCTTTGAAATCTCTATTGTATGAGCTATAATCCCTGTTTTTAGATGAGAATAAAACAAACACTGTCCAGTATCAGAGACTCATCTAACTCCATGGTGATAGCAGGACACCCCATCTAGTCACTCAGAAAAAATCAGGACATTCTGATGTAGAGTTTCAAAATAAAATACCTTTGAATTCTCATATATGAGCTATCATCCCATTTTTTAGATGAGAATAAAACAATAACTGTCCAGTATCAAAAACTCATCTCACTCCAGGGTGATAGCATGACACCCCACCTAGTCACTCAGGGAGAATCAGGACATTCTGATGTAGAGTTTCAAAATAAAAGACCTTTGAAATCTCTATTGCATGAGCTATCATCCCTGTTTTTAGATGAGAATAAAAAAAACACTGTCCAGTATCAAAGACTCATCTCACTCCAGGGTGATAGCAGGACACCCCATCTAGTCACTCAGAAAAAATCAGGACATTCTGGTGTACAGTTTCAAAATAAAATACCTTTGAAGTCTCATATATGAGCTATCATCCCTGTGTTTAGATGAGAATAAAACAATAACTGTCCAATATCAAAGACTCATCAAACTCCAGGGTGATAGGAGGACACCCCACCTAGTCACTCAGAAAAAATCAGGACATTCTGATGTAGAGTTTTAAAATAAAATACCTTTGAAATCTCTATTGTATGAGCTATCATCCCTGTTTTTAGATGAGAATAAAACAAAAACTGTCCAGTATCAAAGACGCATCTCACTCCAGGGTGATAGCAGGACACCCCACCTAGTCACTCAGAAAAAATCAGGACATTCTGATGTACAGTTTCAAAATAAAATACCTTTGAAATCTCATATATGAGCTATCATCCCTGTTTTTAGATGGGAATAAAACAAACACTGTCCAGTATCAAAGACTCATCTAACTCCATGGTGATAGCAGGACACCCCATCTAGTCACTCAGAAAAAATCAGGACATTCTGATGTACAGTTTCAAAATAAAATACCTTTGAAATCTCATATATGAGCTATCATCCCTGTTTTTAGATGAGAATAAAAAAAAAAATGTCCATTATCAAAGACTCATCTCACTCCAGGGTGATAGCAGGACACCCATCTAGTCACTCAGGGAGAATCAGGACATTCTGATTTAGAATTTCAAAATAAAAGACCTTTGAAATCTCTATTGCATGAACTATCATCCCTGTTTTTAGATGAGAATAAAACAAAAACTGTCCAGTATCAAAGACTCATCTCACTCCAGGGTGATAGCAGGACACCCCATCTAGTCACTCAGAAAAAATCAGGACATTCTGATGTAGAGTTTCAAAATAAAATACCTTTGAAATCTCTATTGTATGAGCTATCATCCCTGTTTTTAGATGAGAATAAAACAAAAACTGTCCAGTATCAAAGACGCATCTCACTCCAGGGTGATGACAGGACACCCCACCTAGTCACTCTGGGAGAATCAGGACATTCTGATTTAGAGTTTCAAAATAAAAGACCTTTGAAATCTCATATATGAGCTATAATCCCTCTCTGTTTAGATGAGAATAAAACAAAAACTCTCAAGTATCAAATACTGATCTAACTCCAGGGTGATAGCAGGACACGCCACATAGTCACTCAGAAAAAATCAGGACATTCTGATGTACTGTTTCAAAATAAAAGACCTTTGAAATCTCATATATGAGCTATCATCCCTCTCTGTTTAGATGAGAATAAAACAAAGAATGTCCAGTATCAAAGACGCATCTCACTCCAGGGTGATAGCAGGACACCCCACCTAGTCACTCAGAAAAAATCAGGACATTCTGATTTAGAGTTTCAAAATAAAATACCTTTGAAATCTCATATATGAGCTATCATCCCTCTCTGTTTAGATGAGAATAAAACAAAACTGTCCAGTATCAAATACTCATTTCCCTTCAGGGTTATAACAGGACACCCCACCTAGTCACTCAGGGAGAATCAGGACTTTCTGATGTAGAGTTTCAAAATAAAAGACCTTTGAAATCTCTATTGTATGAGCTATCATCCCTGTTTTTAGATGAGAATAAAACAAAGACTGTCCAGTATCAAAGGCGCATCTCACTCCAGGGTGATAGCAGGTAACCCCACCTAGTCACTCAGGGAGAATCAGGACATTCTGATGTAGAGTTTCAAAATAAAATACCTTTGAAATCTCATATATGAGCTATCATCCCTGTTTTTAGATGGGAATAAAACAAACACTGTCCAGTATCAAAGACTCATCTAACTCCATGGTGATAGCAGGACACCCCATCAAGTCACTCAGAAAAAATCAGGACATTGTGATGTAGAGTTTCAAAATAAAAGACCTTTGAAATCTCATATATTAGCTATCATCCCTCTATGTTTAGATGAGAATAAAACAAAATCTCTCCAGTATCAAAGACTCATCTCACTCCAAGGTGATAGCAGGACACCCCATCTAGTCACTGAGAAAAAATCAGGACATTGTGATGTAGAGTTTCAAAATAAAATATTTTTGAAATCTCTATTGTATTAGCTATCATCCCTGTATTTAGATGAGAATAAAACAAAAACTGTCCAGTATCAAAGACTCATCTCACTCCAGGGTGATAGCAGGACACACCATCTAGTCACTCAGAAAAAATCAGGACATTCTGATGTACAGTTTCAAAATAAAATACCTTTGAAGTCTCATATATGAGCTATCATCCCTGTTTTTAGATGAGAATAAAACAATAACTGTCCAATATCAAAGACTCATCAAACTCCAGGGTGATAACAGGACACCCCACCTAGTCACTCAGAAAAAATCAGGACATTCTGATGTAGAGTTTCAAAATAAAATACCTTTGAAATCTCTATTGTATGAGCTATCATCCCTGTTTTTAGATGAGAATAAAACAAAAACTGTCCAGTATCAAAGATGCATCTCACTCCAGGGTGATAGCAGGACACCCCACCTAGTCACTCAGGGAGAATCAGGACATTCTGACGTAGAGTTTCAAAATAAAAGACCTTTGAAATCTCATATATGAGCTATCATCCCTCTCTGTTTAGATGAGAATAAAACAAAAACTCTCCAGTATCAAAGACTCATCTCAATCCAGGGTGATAGCAGGACATCCCATCTAGTCACTCAGAAAAAATCAGGACATTCTGATGTAGAGTTTCAAAATAAAATACCTTTGAAATCTCTATTGCATGAGCTATCATCCCTGTTTTTAGATGAGAATAAAACAAACACTGTCCAGTATCAAAGACTCATCAAACTCCAGGGTGATAACAGGACACCCCACCTAGTCACTCAGAAAAAATCAGGACATTCTGATGTAGAGTTTCAAAATAAAATACCTTTGAATTCTCATATATGAGCTATCATCCCATTTTTTAGATGAGAATAAAACAATAACTGTCCAGTATCAAAAACTCATCTCACTCCAGGGTGATAGCATGACACCCCACCTAGTCACTCAGGGAGAATCAGGACATTCTGATGTAGAGTTTCAAAATAAAAGACCTTTTAAATCTCATATATGAGCTATCATCCCTGTTTTTAGATGGGAATAAAACAAAAACTGTCCAGTATCAAAGACTCATCTCACTCCAGGGTGATAGCAGCACACCCCATCTAGTCACTCAGGGAGAATCATGACATTCTGATGTAGAGTTTCAAAATAAAATACCTTTGAAATCTCTATTGTATGAGCTATCATCCCTGTTTGTAGATGAGAATAAAACAAAAACTGTCCAGTATCAAAGACGCATCTCACTCCAGGGTGATAGCAGGACACCCCACCTAGTCACTCAGGGAGAATCAGGACATTCTGATGTAGAGTTTCAAAATAAAAGACCTTTGAAATCTCATATATGAGCTATAATCCCTCTCTGTTTAGATGAGAATAAAACAAACACTGTCCAGTATCAAAGACTGATCTCACTCCATGGTGATAGCAGGACACCCCATCAAGTCACTCAGAAAAAATCAGGACATTGTGATGTAGAGTTTCAAAATAAAAGACCTTTGAAATCTCATATATGAGCTATCATCCCTCTCTGTTTAGATGAGAATAAAACAAAATCTCTCCAGTATCAAAGACTCATCTCACTCCAGGGTGATAGCAGGACACCCCATCTAGTCACTGAGAAAAAATCAGGACATTCTGATGAAGAGTTTCAAAATAAAATATTTTTGAAATCTCTATTGTATTAGCTATCATCCCTGTATTTAGATGAGAATAAAACAAAAACTGTCCAGTATCAAAGACTCATCTCACTCCAGGGTGATAGCAGGACATACCATCTAGTCACTCAGAAAAAATCAGGACATTCTGATGTACAGTTTCAAAATAAAATACCTTTGAAGTCTCATATATGAGCTATCATCCCTGTTTTTAGATGAGAATAAAACAATAACTGTCCAATATCAAAGACTCATCAAACTCCAGGGTGATAACAGGACACCCCACCTAGTCACTCAGAAAAAATCAGGACATTCTGATGTAGAGTTTCAAAATAAAATACCTTTGAAATCTCTATTGTATGAGCTATCATCCCTGTTTTTAGATGAGAATAAAACAAAAACTGTCCAGTATCAAAGATGCATCTCACTCCAGGGTGATAGCAGGACACCCCACCTAGTCACTCTGGGAGAATCAGGACATTCTGATTTAGAGTTTCAAAATAAAAGACCTTTGAAATCTCATATATGAGCTATAATCCCTCTCTGTTTAGATGAGAATAAAACAAAAACTCTCAAGTATCAAATACTGATCTAACTCCAGGGTGATAGCAGGACACGCCACATAGTCACTCAGAAAAAATCAGGACATTCTGATGTACTGTTTCAAAATAAAAGACCTTTGAAATCTCATATATGAGCTATCATCCCTCTCTGTTTAGATGAGAATAAAACAAAGAATGTCCAGTATCAAAGACGCATCTCACTCCAGGGTGATAGCAGGACACCCCACCTAGTCACTCAGAAAAAATCAGGACATTCTGATTTAGAGTTTCAAAATAAAATACCTTTGAAATCTCATATATGAGCTATCATCCCTCTCTGTTTAGATGAGAATAAAACAAAACTGTCCAGTATCAAATACTCATTTCCCTTCAGGGTTATAACAGGACACCCCACCTAGTCACTCAGGGAGAATCAGGACTTTCTGATGTAGAGTTTCAAAATAAAAGACCTTTGAAATCTCTATTGTATGAGCTATCATCCCTGTTTTTAGATGAGAATAAAACAAAGACTGTCCAGTATCAAAGGCGCATCTCACTCCAGGGTGATAGCAGGTAACCCCACCTAGTCACTCAGGGAGAATCAGGACATTCTGATGTAGAGTTTCAAAATAAAATACCTTTGAAATCTCATATATGAGCTATCATCCCTGTTTTTAGATGGGAATAAAACAAACACTGTCCAGTATCAAAGACTCATCTAACTCCATGGTGATAGCAGGACACCCCATCAAGTCACTCAGAAAAAATCAGGACATTGTGATGTAGAGTTTCAAAATAAAAGACCTTTGAAATCTCATATATTAGCTATCATCCCTCTATGTTTAGATGAGAATAAAACAAAATCTCTCCAGTATCAAAGACTCATCTCACTCCAAGGTGATAGCAGGACACCCCATCTAGTCACTGAGAAAAAATCAGGACATTCTGATGTAGAGTTTCAAAATAAAATATTTTTGAAATCTCTATTGTATTAGCTATCATCCCTGTATTTAGATGAGAATAAAACAAAAACTGTCCAGTATCGAAGACTCATCTCACTCCAGGGTGATAGCAAGACACCCCATCTAGTCACTGAGAAAAAATCAGGACATTCTGATGTACAGTTTCAAAATAAAATACCTTTGAAGACTCATATATGAGCTATCATCCCTGTTTTTAGATGAGAATAAAACAATAACTGTCCAATATCAAAGACTCATCAAACTCCAGGGTGATAACAGGACACCCCACCTAGTCACTCAGAAAAAATCAGGACATTCTGATGTAGAGTTTCAAAATAAAAGACCTTTGAAAATCTCTATTGTATGAGCTATCATCCCTGTATTTAGATGAGAATAAAACAAAAACTGTCCAGTATCAAAGACTCATCTCACTCCAGGGTGATAGCAGCACACCCCATCTAGTCACTCAGGGAGAATCATGACATTCTGATGTAGAGTTTCAAAATAAAAGACCTTTGAAATCTCATATATGAGCTATAATCCCTCTCTGTTTAGATGAGAATAAAACAAACACTGTCCAGTATCAAAGACTGATCTCACTCCATGGTGATAGCAGGACACCCCATCAAGTCACTCAGAAAAAATCAGGACATTGTGATGTAGAGTTTCAAAATAAAAGACCTTTGAAATCTCATATATGAGCTATCATCCCTCTCTGTTTAGATGAGAATAAAACAAAATCTCTCCAGTATCAAAGACTCATCTCACTCCAGGGTGATAGCAGGACACCCCATCTAGTCACTGAGAAAAAATCAGGACATTCTGATGAAGAGTTTCAAAATAAAATATTTTTGAAATCTCTATTGTATTAGCTATCATCCCTGTATTTAGATGAGAATAAAACAAAAACTGTCCAGTATCAAAGACTCATCTCACTCCAGGGTGATAGCAGGACACACCATCTAGTCACTCAGAAAAAATCAGGACATTCTGATGTACAGTTTCAAAATAAAATACCTTTGAAGTCTCATATATGAGCTATCATCCCTGTTTTTAGATGAGAATAAAACAATAACTGTCCAATATCAAAGACTCATCAAACTCCAGGGTGATAACAGGACACCCCACCTAGTCACTCAGAAAAAATCAGGACATTCTGATGTAGAGTTTCAAAATAAAATACCTTTGAAATCTCTATTGTATGAGCTATCATCCCTGTTTTTAGATGAGAATAAAACAAAAACTGTCCAGTATCAAAGATGCATCTCACTCCAGGGTGATAGCAGGACACCCCACCTAGTCACTCAGGGAGAATCAGGACATTCTGACTTAGAGTTTCAAAATAAAAGACCTTTGAAATCTCATATATGAGCTATCATCCCTCTCTGTTTAGATGAGAATAAAACAAAAACTCTCCAGTATCAAAGACTCATCTCAATCCAGGGTGATAGCAGGACATCCCATCTAGTCACTCAGAAAAAATCAGGACATTCTGATGTAGAGTTTCAAAATAAAATACCTTTGAAATCTCTATTGCATGAGCTATCATCCCTGTTTTTAGATGAGAATAAAACAAACACTGTCCAGTATCAAAGACTCATCAAACTCCAGGGTGATAACAGGACACCCCACCTAGTCACTCAGAAAAAATCAGGACATTCTGATGTAGAGTTTCAAAATAAAATACCTTTGAATTCTCATATATGAGCTATCATCCCATTTTTTAGATGAGAATAAAACAATAACTGTCCAGTATCAAAAACTCATCTCACTCCAGGGTGATAGCATGACACCCCACCTAGTCACTCAGGGAGAATCAGGACATTCTGATGTAGAGTTTCAAAATAAAAGACCTTTTAAATCTCATATATGAGCTATCATCCCTGTTTTTAGATGGGAATAAAACAAAAACTGTCCAGTATCAAAGACTCATCTCACTCCAGGGTGATAGCAGCACACCCCATCTAGTCACTCAGGGAGAATCATGACATTCTGATGTAGAGTTTCAAAATAAAATACCTTTGAAATCTCATATATGAGCTATAATCCCTCTCTGTTTAGATGAGAATAAAACAAACACTGTCCAGTATCAAAGACTGATCTCACTCCATGGTGATAGCAGGACACCCCATCAAGTCACTCAGAAAAAATCAGGACATTGTGATGTAGAGTTTCAAAATAAAAGACCTTTGAAATCTCATATATGAGCTATCATCCCTCTCTGTTTAGATGAGAATAAAACAAAATCTCTCCAGTATCAAAGACTCATCTCACTCCAGGGTGATAGCAGGACACCCCATCTAGTCACTGAGAAAAAATCAGGACATTCTGATGAAGAGTTTCAAAATAAAATATTTTTGAAATCTCTATTGTATTAGCTATCATCCCTGTATTTAGATGAGAATAAAACAAAAACTGTCCAGTATCAAAGACTCATCTCACTCCAGGGTGATAGCAGGACATACCATCTAGTCACTCAGAAAAAATCAGGACATTCTGATGTACAGTTTCAAAATAAAATACCTTTGAAGTCTCATATATGAGCTATCATCCCTGTTTTTAGATGAGAATAAAACAATAACTGTCCAATATCAAAGACTCATCAAACTCCAGGGTGATAACAGGACACCCCACCTAGTCACTCAGAAAAAATCAGGACATTCTGATGTAGAGTTTCAAAATAAAATACCTTTGAAATCTCTATTGTATGAGCTATCATCCCTGTTTTTAGATGAGAATAAAACAAAAACTGTCCAGTATCAAAGATGCATCTCACTCCAGGGTGATAGCAGGACACCCCACCTAGTCACTCAGGGAGAATCAGGACATTCTGACGTAGAGTTTCAAAATAAAAGACCTTTGAAATCTCATATATGAGCTATCATCCCTCTCTGTTTAGATGAGAATAAAACAAAAACTCTCCAGTATCAAAGACTCATCTCAATCCAGGGTGATAGCAGGACACCCCATCTAGTCACTCAGAAAAAATCAGGACATTCTGATGTAGAGTTTCAAAATAAAATACCTTTGAAATCTCTATTGCATGAGCTATCATCCCTGTTTTTAGATGAGAATAAAACAAACACTGTCCAGTATCAAAGACTCATCAAACTCCAGGGTGATAACAGGACACCCCACCTAGTCACTCAGAAAAAATCAGGACATTCTGATGTAGAGTTTCAAAATAAAATACCTTTGAAATCTCTATTGTATGAGCTATAATCCCTGTTTTTAGATGAGAATAAAACAAACACTGTCCAGTATCATAGACTCATCTAACTCCATGGTGATAGCAGGACACCCCATCTAGTCACTCAGAAAAAATCAGGACATTCTGATGTAGAGTTTCAAAATAAAATACCTTTGAATTCTCATATATGAGCTATCATCCCATTTTTTAGATGAGAATAAAACAATAACTGTCCAGTATCAAAAACTCATCTCACTCCAGGGTGATAGCATGACACCCCACCTAGTCACTCAGGGAGAATCAGGACATTCTGATGTAGAGTTTCAAAATAAAAGACCTTTGAAATCTCATATATGAGCTATCATCCCTGTTTTTAGATGGGAATAAAACAAACACTGTCCAGTATCAAAGACTCATCTAACTCCATGGTGATAGCAGGACACCCCATCTAGTCACTCAGAAAAAATCAGGACATTCTGATGTAGAGTTTCAAAATAAAATATTTTTGAAGTCTCTATTGTATTAGCTATCATCCCTGTTTTTAGATGAGAATAAAACAAAAACTGTCCAGTATCAAAGACTCATCTCACTCCAGGGTGATTGCAGGACACCCCATATAGTCACTCAGGGAGAATCAGGACATTCTGATGTACAGTTTCAAAATAAAAGACCTTTGAAATCTCTATTGCATGAGCTATCATCCCTGTTTTTAGATGAGAATAAAAAAAACACTGTCCAGTATCAAAGACTCATCTCACTCCAGGGTGATAGCAGGACACCCCATCTAGTCACTCAGAAAAAATCAGGACATTCTGGTGTACAGTTTCAAAATAAAATACCTTTGAAGTCTCATATATGAGCTATCATCCCTGTGTTTAGATGAGAATAAAACAATAACTGTCCAATATCAAAGACTCATCAAACGCCAGGGTGATAGGAGGACACCCCACCTAGTCACTCAGAAAAAATCAGGACATTCTGATGTAGAGTTTCAAAATAAAATACCTTTGAAATCTCTATTGTATGAGCTATCATCCCTGTTTTTAGATGAGAATAAAACAAAAACTGTCCAGTATCAAAGACGCATCTCACTCCAGGGTGATAGCAGGACACCCCACCTAGTCACTCAGGGAGAATCAGGACATTCTGATTTAGAGTTTCAAAATAAAAGACCTTTGAAATCTCATATATGAGCTATAATCCCTCTCTGTTTAGATGAGAATAAAACAAAAACTCTCAAGTATCAAAGACTGATCTGACTCCAGAGTGATAGCAGGACACGCCACCTAGTCACTCAGAAAAAATCAGGACATTCTGATGTACAGTTTCAAAATAAAAGACCTTTGAAATCTCATATATGAGCTATCATCCCTCTCTGTTTAGATGAGAATAAAACAAACACTGTCCAGTATCAAAGACGCATCTCACTCCAGGGTGATAGCAAGACACCCCACCTAGTCACTCAGGGAGAATCAGGACATTCTGATGTAGAGTTTCAAAATAAAAGACCTTTGAAATCTCATATATGAGCTATAATCCCTCTCTGTTTAGATGAGAATAAAACAAAAACTGTACACTATCAAAGACTCATCTCACTCCAGGGTGATAGCAGGACACCCCACCTAGTCACTCAGAAAAAATCAGGACATTCTGATGTAGAGTTTCAAAATAAAATACCTTTGAAATCTCATATATGAGCTATAATCCCTCTCTGTTTAGATGAGAATAAAACAAAAACTCTCAAGTATCAAAGACTGATCTCACTCCAGGGTGATAGCAGGACACGCCACCTAGTCACTCAGAAAAAATCAGGACATTCTGATGTACAGTTTCAAAATAAAAGACCTTTGAAATCTCATATATGAGCTATCATCCCTCTCTGTTTAGATGAGAATAAAACAAAAACTGTCCAGTATCAAAGACTCATCTCACTCCAGGATGATAGCAGGACACCCCACCTAGTCACTCAGAAAAAATCAGGACATTCTGATGTAGAGTTTCAAAATAAAATACCTTTGAAATCTCTATTCTATGAGCTATCATCCCTATTTTTAGATGAGAATAAAACAAAGACTGTCCAGTATCAAAGACGCATCTCACTCCAGGGTGATAGCAGGACACCCCACCTAGACACTCAGAAAAAATCAGGACATTCTGATTTAGAGTTTCAAAATAAAATACCTTTGAAATCTCATATATGAGCTATCATCCCTGTTTTTAGATGGGAATAAAACAAACACTGTCCAGTATCAAAGACTCATCTAACTCCATGGTGATAGCAGGACACCCCATCTAGTCACTCAGAAAAAATCAGGACATTCTGATGTAGAGTTTCAAAATAAAATATTTTTGAAGTCTCTATTGTATTAGCTATCATCCCTGTTTTTAGATGAGAATAAAACAAAAACTGTCCAGTATCAAAGACTCATCTCACACCAGGGTGATAGCAGGACACCCCATCTAGTCACTCAGGGAGAATCAGGACTTTCTGATGTACAGTTTCAAAATAAAAGACTTTTGAAATCTCTATTGCATGAGCTATCATCCCTGTTTTTAGATGAGAATAAAACAAACACTGTCCAGTATCAAAGACTCATCTCACTCCAGGGTGATAGCATGACACCCCACCTAGTCACTCAGGGAGAATCAGGACATTCTGATGTAGAGTTTCAAAATAAAAGACCTTTGAAATCTCATATATGAGCTATCATCCCTCTGTATTTAGATAAGAATAAAACAAACACTGTCCAGTATCAAATACTCATTTCTCTTCAGGGTGATAACAGGACACCCCACCTAGTCACTCAGGGAGAATCAGGACTTTCTGATGTAGGGTTTCACAATAAAAGACCTTTGAAATCTCTATTGCATGAGCTATCATCCCTGTTTTTAGATGAGAATAAAACAAAAACTGTCACGTATCAAAGACTCATCTCACTCCAGGGTGATAGCAGGACACCCCACCTAGTCACTCAGGGAGAATCAGGACATTCTGATGTAGAGTTTCAAAATAAAAGACCTTTGAAATCTCATATATGAGCTATAATCCCTCTCTGTTTAGATGAGAATAAAACAAAAACTCTCAAGTATCAAAGACTCATCTCACTCCAGGGTGATAGCAGGACACCCCACCTAGTCACTCAGGGAGAATCAGGACTTTCTGATGTAGAGTTTCAAAATAAAAGACCTTTGAAATCTCTATTGCATGAGCTATCATCCCTGTTTTTAGATGAGAATAAAACAAATACAGTCCAATATCAAAGACTCATCTCACTCCAGGGTGATAGCAGGACTCCCCACCTAGTCACTCAGGGAGAATCAGGACATTCTGATATAGAGTTTCAAAATAAAAGACCTTTGAAATCTCATATATGAGCTATAATCCCTCTCTGTTTAGATGAGAATAAAACAAAAACTCTCAAGTATCAAAGACTGATCTCACTCCAGGGTGATAGCAGGACACGCCACCTAGTCACTCAGAAAAAATCAGGACATTCTGATGTACAGTTTCAAAATAAAAGACCTTTGAAATCTCTATTGCATGAGCTATCATCCCTGTTTTTAGATGAGAATAAAACAAAAACTGTCCAGTATCAAAGACTCATCTCACTCCAGGGTGATAGCAGGACTCCCCACCTAGTCACTCAGGGAGAATCAGGACATTCTGAAGTACAGTTTCAAAATAAAAGACCTTTGAAATCTCTATGAGCTATCATCCCTGTTTTTAGATGACAATAAAACAAACACTGTCAAGTAACAAAGACGCATCTCACTCCAGGGTGATAGCAGGACACCCCACCTAGTCACTCAGGGAGAATCAGGACATTCTGATTTAGAGTTTCAAAATAAAATATCTTTGAAGTCTCATATATGAGCTATCATCCCATTTTTTAGATGAGAATAAAACAATAACTGTCCAATTTCAAAGACTCATCAAACTCCAGGGTGATAGCAGGACACCCCACCTAGTCACTCAGAAAAAATCAGGACATTCTGATGTACAGTTTCAAAATAAAATACCTTTGAAATCTCTATTGTATGAGCTATCATCCCTATATTTAGATGAGAATAAAACAAAGACTGTCCAGTATCAAAGACGTATCTCACTCCAGGGTGATAGCAGGACACCCCACCTAGTCACTTAGAAAAAATCAGGACATTCTGATTTAGAGTTTCAAAATAAAATACCTTTGAAATCTCATATATGAGCTATCATCCCTCTCTGTTTAGATGAGAATAAAACAAAACTGTCCAGTATCAAATACTCATTTCCCTTCAGGGTTATAACAGGACACCCCACCTAGTCACTCAGGGAGAATCAGGACTTTCTGATGTAGAGTTTCAAAATAAAATACCTTTGAAATCTCTATTGTATGAGCTATCATCCCTGTTTTTAGATGAGAATAAAACAAAGACTGTCCAGTATCAAAGACTCATCTCACTCCATGGTGATAGCAGGACACCCTTTCTAGTCACTCCGAAAAAATCAGGACATTCTGATGTAGAGTTTCAAAATAAAATACCTTTGAAGTCTCATATATGAGCTATCATCCCTGTTTTTAGATGAGAATAAAACAAATACTGTCCAATATCAAAGACTCATCTCACTCCAGGGTGATAGCAGGACACCCCATCTAGTCACTCAGAAAAAATCAGGACATTCTGATGTACAGTTTCAAAATAAAATACCTTTGAAGTCTCATATATGAGCTATCATCCCTGTTTTTAGATGAGAATAAAACAATAACTGTCCAATTTCAAAGACTCATCAAACTCCAGGGTGATAGCAGGACACCCCACCTAGTCACTCAGAAAAAATCAGGACATTCTGATGTAGAGTTTCAAAATAAAATACCTTTGAAATCTCTATTGTATGAGCTATCATCCCTGTTTTTAGATGAGAATAAAACAAAAACTGTCCAGTATCGAAGACTCATCTAATTCCATGGTGATAGCAGGACACCCCATCTAGTCACTCAGAAAAAATCAGGACATTCTGATGTACAGTTTTAAAATAAAAGACCTTTGAAATCTCATATATGAGCTATCATCCCTCTCTGTTTAGATGAGAATAAAACAAAACTGTCCAGTATCAAATACTCATTTCCCTTCAGGGTTATAACAGGACACCCCACCTAGTCACTCAGGGAGAATCAGGACTTTCTGATGTAGAGTTTCAAAATAAAAGACCTTTGAAATCTCTATTGTATTAGCTATCATCCCTGTTTTTAGATGAGAATAAAACAAACACTGTCCAGTATCAAAGACTCATCTCACTGCAGGGTGATAGCATGAAACCCCACCTATTCACTCAGGGAGAATCAGGACATTCTGATGTACAGTTTCAAAATAAAAGACCTTTGAAATCTCATATATGAGCTATCATCCCTCTGTATTTAGATAAGAATAAAACTAAAACTGTCCAGTATCAAATACTCATTTCCCTTCAGGGTTATAACAGGACACCCCACCTAGTCACTCAGGGAGAATCAGGACTTTCTGATGTAGATTTTCAAAATAAAAGACCTTTGAAATCTCTATTGTATGAGCTATCATCCCTGTTTTTAGATGAGAATAAAACAAAAACTGTCCAGTATCAAATACTCATTTCCCTTCAGGGTTATAACAGGACACCCCACCTAGTCACTCAGGGAGAATCAGGACTTTCTGATGTAGATTTTCAAAATAAAAGACCTTTGAAATCTCTATTGTATGAGCTATCATCCCTGTTTTTAGATGAGAATAAAACAAAGACTGTCCAGTATCAAAGACTCATCTCACTCCATGGTGATAGCAGGAGACCCTTTCTAGTCACTCCGAAAAAATCAGGACATTCTGATGTAGAGTTTCAAAATAAAATACCTTTGAAGTCTCATATATGAGCTATCATCCATCTGTATTTAGATAAAAATAAAACAAACACTGTCCAGTATCAAATACTCATTTCTCTTCAGGGTGATAACAGGACACCCCACCTAGTCACTCAGGGAGAATCAGGACTTTCTGATGTAGAGTTTCAAAATAAAAGACCTTTGAAATCTCTATTGCATGAGCTATCATCTCTGTTTTTAGATGAGAATAAAACAAATACAGTCCAATATCAAAGACTCATCTCACTCCAGGGTGATAGCAGGACTCCCCACCTAGTCACTCAGGGAGAATCAGGACATTCTGACGTACAGTTTCAAAATAAAAGACCTTTGAAATCTCTATTGCATGAGCTATCATCCCTGTTTTTAGATGAGAATACAACAAAAACTGTCCCGTATCAAAGACTCATCTCACTCCAGGGTGATAGCAGGACACCCCACCTAGTCACTCAGAAAAAATCAGGACATTCTGATGTAGAGTTTCAAAATAAAATACCTTTGAAATCTCTATTGTATGAGCTATCATCCCTGTTTTTAGATGAGAATAAAACAAAAACTGTCCAGTATCAAAGACGCATCTCACTCCAGGGTGATAGCAGGACACCCCACCTAGTCACTCAGGGAGAATCAGGACATTCTGATGTAGAGTTTCAAAATAAAAGACCTTTGAAATCTCATATATGAGCTATAATCCCTCTCTGTTTAGATGAGAATAAAAAAAAAACTGTCCAGTATCAAATACTCATTTCCCTTCAGGGTTATAACAGGACACCCCACCTAGTCACTCAGGGAGAATCAGGACTTTCTGATGTAGAGTTTCAAAATAAAAGACCTTTGAAATCTCTATTGTATGAGCTATCATCCCTGTTTTTAGATGAGAATAAAACAAAGACTGTCCAGTATCAAAGACTAATCTCACTCCAGGGTGATTGCAGGACACGCCACCTAGTCACTCAGGAAAAATCAGGACATTCTGATGTACAGTTTCAAAATAAAAGACCTTTGAAATCTCATATATGAGCTATCATCCCTCTCTGTTTAGATGAGAATAAAACAAAAACTGTCCAGTATCAAAGACTCATCTCACTCCAGGGTGATAGCAGGACACCCCACCTAGTCACTCAGAAAAAATCAGGACATTCTGATGTAGAGTTTCAAAATAAAATACCTTTGAAATCTCTATTGTATGAGCTATCATCCCTATTTTTAGATGAGAATAAAACAAAGACTGTCTAGTATCAAAGACGCATCTCACTCCAGGGTGATAGCAGGACACCCCATCTAGTCACTCAGAAAAAATCAGGACATTCTGATTTAGAGTTTCAAAATAAAATACCTTTGAAATCTCATATATGAGCTATCATCCCTGTTTTTAGATGATAATAAAACAATAACTGTCCAGTATCAAAAACTCATCTCACTCCAGGGTGATAGCATGACACCCCACCTAGTCACTCAGGGAGAATCAGGACATTCTGATGTAGAGTTTCAAAATAAAATACCTTTGAAATCTCATATATGAGCTATCATCCCTGTTTTTAGATGATAATAAAACAATAACTGTCCAGTATCAAAAACTCATCTCACTCCAGGGTGATAGCATGACACCCCACCTAGTCACTCAGGGAGAATCAGGACATTCTGATGTAGAGTTTCAAAATAAAAGACCTTTGAAATCTCTATTGCATGAGCTATCATCCCTGTTTTTAGATGAGAATAAAACAAATACTGTCCAATATCAAAGACTCATCTCACTCCAGGGTGATAGCAGGACTCCCCACCTAGTCACTCAGGGAGAATCAGGACATTCTGAAGTACAGTTTCAAAATAAAAGACCTTTGAAATCTCTATTGCATGAGCTATCATCCCTGTTTTTAGATGAGAATAAAACAAAAACTGTCCAGTATCAAAGACGCATCTCAATCCAGGGTGATAGCAGGACATCCCACCTAGTCACTCAGAAAAAACCAAGACATTCTGGTGTACAGTTTCAAAATAAAATACCTTTGAAATCTCATATATGAGCTATCATCCCTCTGTATTTAGATAAGAATAAAACAAACACTGTCCAGTATCAAATACTCATTTCTCTTCAGGGTGATAACAGGACACCCCACCTAGTCACTCAGGGAGAATCAGGACTTTCTGATGTAGGGTTTCAAAATAAAAGACCTTTGAAATCTCTATTGCATGAGCTATCATCCCTGTTTTTAGATGAGAATAAAACAAATACAGTCCAATATCAAAGACTCATCTCTCTCCAGGGTGATAGCAGGACTCCCCAACTAGTCACTCAGGGAGAATCAGGACATTCTGATGTACAGTTTCAAAATAAAAGACCTTTGAAATCTCTATTGCATGAGCTATCATCCCTGTTTTTAGATGAGAATAAAACAAAAACTGTCCCGTATCAAAGACTCATCTCACTCCAGGGTGATAGCAGGACACCCCACCTAGTCACTCAGAAAAAATCAGGACATTCTGATGTAGAGTTTCAAAATAAAATACCTTTGAAATCTCTATTGTATGAGCTATCATCCCTATTTTTAGATGAGAATAAAACAAAAACTGTCCAGTATCAAAGACGCATCTCACTCCAGGGTGATTGCAGGACACCCCACCTAGTCACTCAGGGAGAATCAGGACATTCTGATGTAGAGTTTCAAAATAAAAGACCTTTGAAATCTCATATATGAGCTATAATCCCTCTCTGTTTAGATGAGAATAAAAAAAAACTCTCAAGTATCAAAGACTGTTCTCACTCCAGGGTGATAGCAGGACACGCCACCTAGTCACTCAGAAAAAATCAGGACATTCTGATGTACAGTTTCAAAATAAAAGACCTTTGAAATCTCATATATGAGCTATCATCCCTCTATGTTTAGATGAGAATAAAACAAAAACTGTCCAGTATCAAAGACTCATCTCACTCCAGGGTGATAGCAGGACACCCCACCTAGTCACTCAGAAAAAATCAGGACATTCTGATTTAGAGTTTCAAAATAAAATACCTTTGAAGTCTCATATATGAGCTATCATCCCTGTTTTTAGATGAGAATAAAACAATAACTGTCCAATATCAAAGACTCATCAAACTCCAGGGTGATAGCAGGACACCCCACCTAGTCACTCAGAAAAAAATCAGGACATTCTGATGTAGAGTTTCAAAATAAAATACCTTTGAAATCTCTATTGTATGAGCTATCATCCCTCTGTATTTAGATAAGAATAAAACAAACACTGTCCAGTATCAAATACTCATTTCCCTTCAGGGTGATAACAGGACACCCCACCTAGTCACTCAGGGAGAATCAGGACTTTCTGATGTAGAGTTTCAAAATAAAAGACCTTTGAAATCTCTATTGCATGAGCTATCATCCCTGTTTTTAGATGAGAATAAAACAAATACAGTCCAATATCAAAGACTCATCTCACTACAGGGTGATAGCAGGTAACCCCACCTAGTCACTCAGGGAGAATCAGGACTTTCTGATGTAGAGTTTCAAAATAAAAGACCTTTGAAATCTCTATTGCATGAGCTATCATCCCTGTTTTTAGATGAGAATAAAACAAATAAAGTCCAGTATCAAAGACGCATCTCACTCCAGGGTGATAGCAGGTAACCCCACCTAGTTACTCAGAAAAAAATAGGACATTCTGATTTAGAGTTTCAAAATAAAAGACCTTTGAAATCTCATATATGAGCTATCATCCCTCTCTGTTTAGATGAGAATAAAAAAAAAACTGTCCAGTATCAAATACTCATTTCCCTTCAGGGTTATAACAGGACACCCCACCTAGTCACTCAGGGAGAATCAGGACTTTCTGATGTAGAGTTTCAAAATAAAAGACCTTTGAAATCTCTATTGTATGAGCTATCATCCCTGTTTTTAGATGAGAATAAAACAAAGACTGTCCAGTATCAAAGACTAATCTCACTCCATGGTGATAGCAGGACACCCTTTCTAGTCACTCCGAAAAAATCAGGACATTCTGATGTAGAGTTTCAAAATAAAATACCTTTGAAGTCTCATATATGAGCTATCATCCCTGTTTTTAGATGAGAATAAAACAAATACTGTCCAATATCAAAAACTCATCAAACTCCAGGGTGATAGCAGGACACCCCATCTAGTCACTCAGAAAAAATCAGGACATTCTGATGTAGAGTTTCAAAATAAAATACCTTTGAAATCTCTATTGTATGAGCTATCATCCCTGTTTTTAGATGAGAATAAAACAAAAACCGTGTCCAGTATCAAATACGCATCTCACTCCAGGGTGATAGCAGGACACCCCACCTAGTCACTCAGGGAGAATCAGGACATTCTGATATAGAGTTTCAAAATAAAATACCTTTGAAATCTCATATATGAGCTATAATCCCTCTCTGTTTAGATGAGAATAAAACAAAAACTCTCAAGTATCAAAGACTGATCTCACTCCAGGGTGATTGCAGGACACGCCACCTAGTCACTCAGGAAAAATCAGGACATTCTGATGTACAGTTTCAAAATAAAAGACCTTTGAAATCTCATATATGAGCTATCATCCCTCTCTGTTTAGATGAGAATAAAACAAAAACTGTCCAGTATCAAAGACTCATCTCACTCCAGGGTGATAGCAGGACACCCCACCTAGTCACTCAGAAAAAATCAGGACATTCTGATGTAGAGTTTCAAAATAAAATACCTTTGAAATCTCTATTGTATGAGCTATCATTCCTATTTTTAGATGAGAATAAACCAAAGACTGTCTAGTATCAAAGACGCATCTCACTCCAGGGTGATAGCAGGACACCCCATCTAGTCACTCAGAAAAAATCAGGACATTCTGATTTAGAGTTTCAAAATAAAATACCTTTGAAATCTCATATATGAGCTATCATCCCTGTTTTTAGATGATAATAAAACAATAACTGTCCAGTATCAAAAACTCATCTCACTCCAGGGTGATAGCATGACACCCCACCTAGTCACTCAGGGAGAATCAGGACTTTCTGATGTAGAGTTTCAAAATAAAAGACCTTTGAAATCTCTATTGTATGAGCTAACATCCCTGTTTTTAGATGAGAATAAAACAAATACTGTCCAATATCAAAGACTCATCTCACTCCAGGGTGATAGCAGGACTCCCCACCTAGTCACTCAGGGAGAATCAGGACATTCTGAAGTACAGTTTCAAAATAAAAGACCTTTGAAATCTCTATTGCATGAGCTATCATCCCTGTATTTAGATGAGAATAAAACAAAAACTGTCCAGTATCAAAGACACATCTCAATCCAGGGTGATAGCAGGACATCCCACCTAGTCACTCAGGGAGAATCAGGACATTCTGATATAGAGTTTCAAAATAAAAGACCTTTGAAATCTCATATATGAGCTATAATCCCTCTCTGTTTAGATGAGAATAAAACAAAAACTCTCAAGTATCAAAGACTGATCTCACTCCAGGTTGATAGCAGGACACGCCACCTAGTCACTCAGAAAAAATCAGGACATTCTGATGTACAGTTTCAAAATAAAAGACCTTTGAAATCTCATATATGAGCTATCATCCATCTCTGTTTAGATGAGAATAAAACAAAAACTGTCCAGTATCAAAGACTCATCTCACTCCAGGGTGATAGCAGGACACCCCACCTAGTCACTCAGAAAAAATCAGGACATTCTGATTTAGAGTTTCAAAATAAAATACCTTTGAAATCTCATATATGAGCTATCATCCCTGTTTTTAGATGATAATAAAACAATAACTGTCCAGTATCAAAAACTCATCTCACTCCAGGGTGATAGCATGACACCCCACCTAGTCACTCAGGGAGAATCAGGACATTCTGATGTAGAGTTTCAAAATAAAATACCTTTGAAATCTCATATATGAGCTATCATCCCTGTTTTTAGATGATAATAAAACAATAACTGTCCAGTATCAAAAACTCATCTCACTCCAGGGTGATAGCATGACACCCCACCTAGTCACTCAGGGAGAATCAGGACATTCTGATGTAGAGTTTCAAAATAAAAGACCTTTGAAATCTCTATTGCATGAGCTATCATCCCTGTTTTTAGATGAGAATAAAACAAATACTGTCCAATATCAAAGACTCATCTCACTCCAGGGTGATAGCAGGACTCCCCACCTAGTCACTCAGGGAGAATCAGGACATTCTGAAGTACAGTTTCAAAATAAAAGACCTTTGAAATCTCTATTGCATGAGCTATCATCCCTGTTTTTAGATGAGAATAAAACAAAAACTGTCCAGTATCAAAGACGCATCTCAATCCAGGGTGATAGCAGGACATCCCACCTAGTCACTCAGGGAGAATCAGGACATTCTGATGTAGAGTTTCAAAATAAAAGACCTTTGAAATCTCATATATGAGCTATAATCCCTCTCTGTTTAGATGAGAATAAAACAAAAACTCTAAAGTATCAAAGACTGATCTCACTCCAGGGTGATAGCAGGACACGCCACCTAGTCACTCAGAAAAAATCAGGACATTCTGATGTACAGTTTCAAAATAAAAGACCTTTGAAATCTCATATATGAGCTATCATCCATCTCTGTTTAGATGAGAATAAAACAAAAACTGTCCAGTATCAAAGACTCATCTCACTCCAGGGTGATAGCAGGACACCCCACCTAGTCACTCAGAAAAAATCAGGACATTCTGATGTAGAGTTTCAAAATAAAATACCTTTGAAATCTCTATTGTATGAGCTATCATCCCTATTTTCAGATGAGAATAAAACAAAGACTGTCCAGTATCAAAGACGCATCTCACTCCAGGGTGATAGCAGGACACCCCACCTAGTCACTCAGAAAAAATCAGGACATTCTGATTTAGAGTTTCAAAATAAAATACCTTTGAAATCTCATATATGAGCTATCATCCCTGTTTTTAGATGGGAATAAAACAAACAATGTCCAGTATCAAAGACTCATCTAACTCCATGGTGATAGCAGGACACCCCATCTAGTCACTCAGAAAAAATCAGGACATTCTGATGTAGAGTTTCAAAATAAAATATTTTTGAAGTCTCTATTGTATTAGCTATCATCCCTGTTTTTAGATGAGAATAAAACAAAAACTGTCCATTATCAAAGACTCATCTCACTCCAGAGTGATAGCAGGACACCCCATCTAGTCACTCAGGGAGAACCAGGACATTCTGATGTACAGTTTCAAAATAAAAGACCTTTGAAATCTCTATTGCATGAGCTATCATCCCTGTTTTTAGATGAGAATAAAACAAACACTGTCCAGTATCAAAGACTCATCTCACTCCAGGGTGGTAGCAGGACACCCCGTCTAGTCACTCAGAAAAAACCAAGACATTCTGGTTTACAGTTTCAAAATAAAATACCTTTGAAATCTCATATATGAGCTATCATCCCTCTGTATTTAGATAAGAATAAAACAAACACTGTCCAGTATCAAATACTCATTTCTCTTCAGGGAGATAACAGGACACCCCACCTAGTCACTCAGGGAGAATCAGGACTTTCTGATGTAGGGTTTCAAAATAAAAGACCTTTGAAATCTCTATTGCATGAGCTATCATCCCTGTTTTTAGATGAGAATAAAACAAATACAGTCCAATATCAAAGACTCATCTCTCTCCAGGGTGATAGCAGGACTCCCCACCTAGTCACTCAGGGAGAATCAGGACATTCTGATGTACAGTTTCAAAATAAAAGACCTTTGAAATCTCTATTGCATGAGCTATCATCCCTGTTTTTAGATGAGAATAAAACAAAAACTGTCCCGTATCAAAGACTCATCTCACTCCAGGGTGATAGCAGGACACCCCACCTAGTCACTCAGAAAAAATCAGGACATTCTGATGTAGAGTTTCAAAATAAAATACCTTTGAAATCTCTATTGTATGAGCTATCATCCCTATTTTTAGATGAGAATAAAACAAAAACTGTCCAGTATCAAAGACGCATCTCACTCCAGGGTGATAGCAGGACACCCCACCTGGTCACTCAGGGAGAATCAGGACATTCTGATGTAGAGTTTCAAAATAAAAGACCTTTGAAATCTCATATATGAGCTATAATCCCTCTCTGTTTAGATGAGAATAAAAAAAAACTCTCAAGTATCAAAGACTGTTCTCACTCCAGGGTGATAGCAGGACACGCCACCTAGTCACTCAGAAAAAATCAGGACATTCTGATGTACAGTTTCAAAATAAAAGACCTTTGAAATCTCATATATGAGCTATCATCCCTCTATGTTTAGATGAGAATAAAACAAAAACTGTCCAGTATCAAAGACTCATCTCACTCCAGGGTGATAGCAGGACACCCCACCTAGTCACTCAGAAAAAATCAGGACATTCTGATTTAGAGTTTCAAAATAAAATACCTTTGAAGTCTCATATATGAGCTATCATCCCTGTTTTTAGATGAGAATAAAACAATAACTGTCCAATATCAAAGACTCATCAAACTCCAGGGTGATAGCAGGACACCCCACCTAGTCACTCAGAAAAAAATCAGGACATTCTGATGTAGAGTTTCAAAATAAAATACCTTTGAAATCTCTATTGTATGAGCTATCATCCCTCTGTATTTAGATAAGAATAAAACAAACACTGTCCAGTATCAAATACTCATTTCCCTTCAGGGTGATAACAGGACACCCCACCTAGTGACTCAGGGAGAATCAGGACTTTCTGATGTAGAGTTTCAAAATAAAAGACCTTTGAAATCTCTATTGCATGAGCTATCATCCCTGTTTTTAGATGAGAATAAAACAAATACAGTCCAATATCAAAGACTCATCTCACTACAGGGTGATAGCAGGTAACCCCACCTAGTCACTCAGGGAGAATCAGGACTTTCTGATGTAGAGTTTCAAAATAAAAGACCTTTGAAATCTCTATTGCATGAGCTATCATCACTGTTTTTAGATGAGAATAAAACAAATACAGTCCAGTATCAAAGACGCATCTCACTCCAGGGTGATAGCAGGTAACCCCACCTAGTTACTCAGAAAAAATTAGGACATTCTGATTTAGAGTTTCAAAATAAAATACCTTTGAAATCTCATATATGAGCTATCATCCCTGTTTTTAGATGGGAATAAAACAAACACTGTCCAGTATCAAAGACTCATCTAACTCCATGGTGATAGCAGGACACCCCATCAAGTCACTCAGAAAAAATCAGGACATTGTGATTTAGGGTTTCAAAATAAAAGACCTTTGAAATCTCATATATGAGCTATCATCCCTCTCTGTTTAGATGAGAATAAAAAAAAAACTGTCCAGTATCAAATACTCATTTCCCTTCAGGGTTATAACAGGACACCCCACCTAGTCACTCAGGGAGAATCAGGACTTTCTGATGTAGAGTTTCAAAATAAAAGACCTTTGAAATCTCTATTGTATGAGCTATCATCCCTGTTTTTAGATGAGAATAAAACAAAGACTGTCCAGTATCAAAGACTAATCTCACTCCATGGTGATAGCAGGACACCCTTTCTAGTCACTCCGAAAAAATCAGGACATTCTGATGTAGAGTTTCAAAATAAAATACCTTTGAAGTCTCATATATGAGCTATCATCCCTGTTTTTAGATGAGAATAAAACAAATACTGTCCAATATCAAAAACTCATCAAACTCCAGGGTGATAGCAGGACACCCCATCTAGTCACTCAGAAAAAATCAGGACATTCTGATGTAGAGTTTCAAAATAAAATACCTTTGAAATCTCTATTGTATGAGCTATCATCCCTGTTTTTAGATGAGAATAAAACAAAAACTGTCCAGTATCAAAGACGCATCTCACTCCAGGGTGATAGCAGGACACCCCACCTAGTCACTCAGGGAGAATCAGGACATTCTGATATAGAGTTTCAAAATAAAAGACCTTTGAAATCTCATATATGAGCTATAATCCCTCTCTGTTTAGATGAGAATAAAACATAAACTCTCAAGTATCAAAGACTGATCTCACTCCAGGGTGATTGCAGGACACGCCACCTAGTCACTCAGGAAAAATCAGGACATTCTGATGTACAGTTTCAAAATAAAAGACCTTTGAAATCTCATATATGAGCTATCATCCCTCTCTGTTTAGATGAGAATAAAACAAAAACTGTCCAGTATCAAAGACTCATCTCACTCCAGGGTGATAGCAGGACACCCCACCTAGTCACTCAGAAAAAATCAGGACATTCTGATGTAGAGTTTCAAAATAAAATACCTTTGAAATCTCTATTGTATGAGCTATCATCCCTATTTTTAGATGAGAATAAAACAAAGACTGTCTAGTATCAAAGACGCATCTCACTCCAGGGTGATAGCAGGACACCCCATCTAGTCACTCAGAAAAAATCAGGACATTCTGATTTAGAGTTTCAAAATAAAATACCTTTGAAATCTCATATATGAGCTATCATCCCTGTTTTTAGATGATAATAAAACAATAACTGTCCAGTATCAAAAACTCATCTCACTCCAGGGTGATAGCATGACACCCCACCTAGTCACTCAGGGAGAATCAGGACATTCTGATGTAGAGTTTCAAAATAAAATACCTTTGAAATCTCATATATGAGCTATCATCCCTGTTTTTAGATGATAATAAAACAATAACTGTCCAGTATCAAAAACTCATCTCACTCCAGGGTGATAGCATGACACCCCACCTAGTCACTCAGGGAGAATCAGGACTTTCTGATGTAGAGTTTCAAAATAAAAGACCTTTGAAATCTCTATTGCATGAGCTATCATCCCTGTTTTTAGATGAGAATAAAACAAAAACTGTCCAGTATCAAAGACGCATCTCAATCCAGGGTGATAGCAGGACATCCCACCTAGTCACTCAGGGAGAATCAGGACATTCTGATGTAGAGTTTCAAAATAAAAGACCTTTGAAATCTCATATATGAGCTATAATCCCTCTCTGTTTAGATGAGAATAAAACAAAAACTCTCAAGTATCAAAGACTGATCTCACTCCAGGTTGATAGCAGGACACGCCACCTAGTCACTCAGAAAAAATCAGGACATTCTGATGTACAGTTTCAAAATAAAAGACCTTTGAAATCTCATATATGAGCTATCATCCATCTCTGTTTAGATGAGAATAAAACAAAAACTGTCCAGTATCAAAGACTCATCTCACTCCAGGGTGATAGCAGGACACCCAACCTAGTCACTCAGAAAAAATCAGGACATTCTGATGTAGAGTTTCAAAATAAAATACCTTTGAAAACTCTATTGTATGAGCTATCATCCCTATTTTTAGATGATAATAAAACAAAGACTGTCCAGTATCAAAGACGCATCTCACTCCAGGGTGATAGCAGGACACCCCACCTAGTCACTCAGAAAAAATCAGGACATTCTGATTTAGAGTTTCAAAATAAAATACCTTTGAAATCTCATATATGAGCTATCATCCCTGTTTTTAGATGGGAATAAAACAAACAATGTCCAGTATCAAAGACTCATCTAACTCCATGGTGATAGCAGGACACCTCATCTAGTCACTCAGAAAAAATCAGGACATTCTGATGTAGAGTTTCAAAATAAAATATTTTTGAAGTCTCTATTGTATTAGCTATCATCCCTGTTTTTAGATGAGAATAAAACAAAAACTGTCCATTATCAAAGACTCATCTCACTCCAGAGTGATAGCAGGACACCCCATCTAGTCACTCAGGGAGAATCAGGACATTCTGATGTACAGTTTCAAAATAAAAGACCTTTGAAATCTCTATTGCATGAGCTATCATCCCTGTTTTTAGATGACAATAAAACAAACACTGTCCAGTATCAAAGACGCATCTCACTCCAGGGTGATAGCAGGACACCCCACCTAGTCACTCAGGGAGAGTCAGGACATTCTGATGTAGAGTTTCAAAATAAAATACCTTTGAAATCTCTATTGTATGAGCTATCATCCCTGTTTTTAGATGAGAATAAAACAAAAACTTTCCAGTATCAAAGACGCATCTCACTCCAGGGTGATAGCAGGACACCCCACCTAGTCACTCAGGGAGAATCAGGACATTCTGATATAGAGTTTCAAAATAAAAGACCTTTGAAATCTCATATATGAGCTATCATCCCTCTCTGTTTAGATGAGAATAAAACAAAATCTCTCCAGTATCAAAGACTGATCTCACTCCAGGGTTATAGCAGGACACCCCATCTAGTCACTGAGAAAAAATCAGGACATTCTGATGTAGAGTTTCAAAATAAAATATTTTTGAAATCTCTATTGTATTAGCTATCATCCCTGTATTTAGATGAGAATAAAACAAAAACTGTCCAGTATCAAAGACTCATCTCACTCCTGGGTGATAGCAGGACACCCCATCTAGTCACTGAGTAAAAATCAGGACATTCTGATGTAGAGTTTCAAAATAAAATATTTTTGAAATCTCTATTGTATTAGCTATCATCCCTGTTTTTAGATGAGAATAAAACAAAAACTGTCCAGTATCAAAGACTCATCTCACTGCAGGGTGATAGCATGAAACCCCACCTATTCACTCAGGGAGAATCAGGACATTCTGATTTACAGTTTCAAAATAAAAGACCTTTGAAATCTCATATATGAGCTATCATCCCTCTGTATTTAGATAAGAATAAAACAAAAACTGTCCAGTATCAAATACTCATTTCCCTTCAGGGTTATAACAGGACACCCCACCTAGTCACTCAGGGAGAATCAGGACTTTCTGATGTAGATTTTCAAAATAAAAGACCTTTGAAATCTCTATTGTATGAGCTATCATCCCTGTTTTTAGATGAGAATAAAACAAATACTGTCCAGTATCAAAGACTCATCTCACTCCATGGTGATAGCAGGACACCCTTTCTAGTCACTCCGAAAAAACCAGGACATTCTGATGTAGAGTTTCAAAATAAAATACCTTTGAAGTCTCATATATGAGCTATCATCCCTGTTTTTAGATGAGAATAAAACAAATACTGTCCAATATCAAAGACTCATCTCACTCCAGGGTGATAGCAGGACACCCCATCTAGTCACTCAGAAAAAATCAGGACATTCTGATGTAGAGTTTCAAAATAAAATACCTTTGAAATCTCTATTGTATGAGCTATCATCCCTGTTTTTAGATGAGAATAAAACAAAAACTGTCCAGTATCAAAGACGCATCTCACTCCAGGGTGATAGCAGGACACCCCACCTAGTCACTCAGGGAGAATCAGGACATTCTGATATAGAGTTTCAAAATAAAAGACCTTTGAAATCTCATATATGAGCTATAATCCCTCTCTGTTTAGATGAGAATAAAACATAAACTCTCAAGTATCAAAGACTGATCTCACTCCAGGGTGATTGCAGGACACGCCACCTAGTCACTCAGGAAAAATCAGGACATTCTGATGTACAGTTTCAAAATAAAAGACCTTTGAAATCTCATATATGAGCTATCATCCCTCTCTGTTTAGATGAGAATAAAACAAAAACTGTCCAGTATCAAAGACTCATCTCACTCCAGGGTGATAGCAGGACACCCCACCTAGTCACTCAGAAAAAATCAGGACATTCTGATGTAGAGTTTCAAAATAAAATACCTTTGAAATCTCTATTGTATGAGCTATCATCCCTATTTTTAGATGAGAATAAAACAAAGACTGTCTAGTATCAAAGACGCATCTCACTCCAGGGTGATAGCAGGACACCCCATCTAGTCACTCAGAAAAAATCAGGACATTCTGATTTAGAGTTTCAAAATAAAATACCTTTGAAATCTCATATATGAGCTATCATCCCTGTTTTTAGATGATAATAAAACAATAACTGTCCAGTATCAAAAACTCATCTCACTCCAGGGTGATAGCATGACACCCCACCTAGTCACTCAGGGAGAATCAGGACATTCTGATGTAGAGTTTCAAAATAAAATACCTTTGAAATCTCATATATGAGCTATCATCCCTGTTTTTAGATGATAATAAAACAATAACTGTCCAGTATCAAAAACTCATCTCACTCCAGGGTGATAGCATGACACCCCACCTAGTCACTCAGGGAGAATCAGGACTTTCTGATGTAGAGTTTCAAAATAAAAGACCTTTGAAATCTCTATTGCATGAGCTATCATCCCTGTTTTTAGATGAGAATAAAACAAAAACTGTCCAGTATCAAAGACGCATCTCAATCCAGGGTGATAGCAAGACATCCCACCTAGTCACTCAGGGAGAATCAGGACATTCTGATGTAGAGTTTCAAAATAAAAGACCTTTGAAATCTCATATATGAGCTATAATCCCTCTCTGTTTAGATGAGAATAAAACAAAAACTCTCAAGTATCAAAGACTGATCTCACTCCAGGTTGATAGCAGGACACGCCACCTAGTCACTCAGAAAAAATCAGGACATTCTGATGTACAGTTTCAAAATAAAAGACCTTTGAAATCTCATATATGAGCTATCATCCATCTCTGTTTAGATGAGAATAAAACAAAAACTGTCCAGTATCAAAGACTCATCTCACTCCAGGGTGATAGCAGGACACCCAACCTAGTCACTCAGAAAAAATCAGGACATTCTGATGTAGAGTTTCAAAATAAAATACCTTTGAAAACTCTATTGTATGAGCTATCATCCCTATTTTTAGATGATAATAAAACAAAGACTGTCCAGTATCAAAGACGCATCTCACTCCAGGGTGATAGCAGGACACCCCACCTAGTCACTCAGAAAAAATCAGGACATTCTGATTTAGAGTTTCAAAATAAAATACCTTTGAAATCTCATATATGAGCTATCATCCCTGTTTTTAGATGGGAATAAAACAAACAATGTCCAGTATCAAAGACTCATCTAACTCCATGGTGATAGCAGGACACCTCATCTAGTCACTCAGAAAAAATCAGGACATTCTGATGTAGAGTTTCAAAATAAAATATTTTTGAAGTCTCTATTGTATTAGCTATCATCCCTGTTTTTAGATGAGAATAAAACAAAAACTGTCCATTATCAAAGACTCATCTCACTCCAGAGTGATAGCAGGACACCCCATCTAGTCACTCAGGGAGAATCAGGACATTCTGATGTACAGTTTCAAAATAAAAGACCTTTGAAATCTCTATTGCATGAGCTATCATCCCTGTTTTTAGATGACAATAAAACAAACACTGTCCAGTATCAAAGACGCATCTCACTCCAGGGTGATAGCAGGACACCCCACCTAGTCACTCAGGGAGAGTCAGGACATTCTGATGTAGAGTTTCAAAATAAAATACCTTTGAAATCTCTATTGTATGAGCTATCATCCCTGTTTTTAGATGAGAATAAAACAAAAACTTTCCAGTATCAAAGACGCATCTCACTCCAGGATGATAGCAGGACACCCCACCTAGTCACTCAGGGAGAATCAGGACATTCTGATATAGAGTTTCAAAATAAAAGACCTTTGAAATCTCATATATGAGCTATCATCCCTCTCTGTTTAGATGAGAATAAAACAAAATCTCTCCAGTATCAAAGACTGATCTCAATCCAGGGTTATAGCAGGACACCCCATCTAGTCACTGAGAAAAAATCAGGACATTCTGATGTAGAGTTTCAAAATAAAATATTTTTGAAATCTCTATTGTATTAGCTATCATCCCTGTATTTAGATGAGAATAAAACAAAAACTGTCCAGTATCAAAGACTCATCTCACTGCAGGGTGATAGCATGAAACCCCACCTATTCACTCAGGGAGAATCAGGACATTCTGATTTACAGTTTCAAAATAAAAGACCTTTGAAATCTCATATATGAGCTATCATCCCTCTGTATTTAGATAAGAATAAAACAAAAACTGTCCAGTATCAAATACTCATTTCCCTTCAGGGTTATAACAGGACACCCCACCTAGTCACTCAGGGAGAATCAGGACTTTCTGATGTAGATTTTCAAAATAAAAGACCTTTGAAATCTCTATTGTATGAGCTATCATCCCTGTTTTTAGATGAGAATAAAACAAATACTGTCCAGTATCAAAGACTCATCTCACTCCATGGTGATAGCAGGACACCCTTTCTAGTCACTCCGAAAAAACCAGGACATTCTGATGTAGAGTTTCAAAATAAAATACCTTTGAAGTCTCATATATGAGCTATCATCCCTGTTTTTAGATGAGAATAAAACAAATACTGTCCAATATCAAAGACTCATCTCACTCCAGGGTGATAGCAGGACACCCCATCTAGTCACTCAGAAAAAATCAGGACATTCTGATGTACAGTTTCAAAATAAAATACCTTTGAAGTCTCATATATGAGCTATCATCACTGTTTTTAGATGAGAATAAAACAATAACTGTCCAATTTCAAAGACTCATCAAACTCCAGGGTGATAGCAGGACACCCCACCTACTCACTCAGAAAAAATCAGGACATTCTGATGTAGAGTTTCAAAATAAAATACCTTTGAAATCTCTATTGTATGAGCTATCATCCCTGTTTTTAGATGAGAATAAAACAAAAACTGTCCAGTATCGAAGACTCATCTAATTCCATGGTGATAGCAGGACACCCCATCTAGTCACTCAGAAAAAATCAGGACATTCTGATTTAGAGTTTCAAAATAAAATACCTTTGAAATCTCATATATGAGCTATCATCCCTCTCTGTTTAGATGAGAATAAAACAAAACTGTCCAGTATCAAATACTCATTTCCCTTCAGGGTTATAACAGGACACCCCACCTAGTCACTCAGGGAGAATCAGGACTTTCTGATGTAGAGTTTCAAAATAAAAGACCTTTGAAATCTCTATTGTATTAGCTATCATCCCTGTTTTTAGATGAGAATAAAACAAACACTGTCCAGTATCAAAGACTCATCTCACTGCAGGGTGATAGCATGAAACCCCACCTATTCACTCAGGGAGAATCAGGACATTCTGATGTACAGTTTCAAAATAAAAGACCTTTGAAATCTCATATATGAGCTATCATCCCTCTGTATTTAGATAAGAATAAAACAAAAACTGTCCAGTATCAAATACTCATTTCCCTTCAGGGTTATAACAGGACACCCCACCTAGTCACTCAGGGAGAATCAGGACTTTCTGATGTAGATTTTCAAAATAAAAGACCTTTGAAATCTCTATTGTATGAGCTATCATCCCTGTTTTTAGATGAGAATAAAACAAAGACTGTCCAGTATCAAAGACGCATCTCACTCCAGGGTGATAGCAGGACACCCCACCTAGTCACTCAGGGAGAATCAGGACATTCTGATATAGAGTTTCAAAATAAAAGACCTTTGAAATCTCATATATGAGCTATCATCCCTCTGTATTTAGATAAGAATAAAACAAACACTGTCCAGTATCAAATACTCATTTCCCTTCAGGGTGATAACAGGACACCCCACCTAGTCACTCAGGGAGAATCAGGACATTCTGAAGTACAGTTTCAAAATAAAAGACCTTTGAAATCTCTATTGCATGAGCTATCATCCCTGTTTTTAGATGAGAATAAAACAAAAACTGTCCCGTATCAAAGACTCATCTCACTCCAGGGTGATAGCAGGACACCCCATCTAGTCACTCAGAAAAAATCAGGACATTCTGATGTAGAGTTTCAAAATAAAATACCTTTGAAATCTCTATTGTATGAGCTATCATCCCTGTTTTTAGATGAGAATAAAACAAAAACTGTCCAGTATCAAAGATGCATCTCACTACAGGGTGATAGCAGGACACCCCATCTAGTCACTCAGAAAAAATCAGGACATTCTGATTTAGAGTTTCAAAATAAAATACCTTTGAAATCTTTATTGTATGAGCTATCATCCCTGTTTTTAGATGAGAATAAAACAAAAACTGTCCAGTATCAAAGACGCATCTCACTCCAGGGTGATAGCAGGACACCCCACCTAGTCACTCAGAAAAAATCAGGACATTCTGATTTAGAGTTTCAAAATAAAATACCTTTGAAATCTCATATATGAGCTATCATCCCTGTTTTTAGATGGGAATAAAACAAACAATGTCCAGTATCAAAGACTCATCTAACTCCATGGTGATAGCAGGACACCCCATCTAGTCACTCAGAAAAAATCAGGACATTCTGATGTAGAGTTTCAAAATAAAATATTTTTGAAGTCTCTATTGTATTAGCTATCATCCCTGTTTTTAGATGAGAATAAAACAAAGACTGTCAAGTAACAAAGACGCATCTCACTCCAGGGTGATAGCAGGACACCCCACCTAGTCACTCAGGGAGAATCAGGACATTCTGATTTAGAGTTTCAAAATAAAATATCTTTGAAGTCTCATATATGAGCTATCATGCCTGTTTTTAGATGGGAATAAAACAAACACTGTCCAGTATCAAAGACTCATCTAACTCCATGGTGATAGCAGGACACCCCATCTAGTCACTCAGAACAAATCAGGACATTCTGATGTAGAGTTTCAAAATAAAAGACCTTTGAAATCTCATATATGAGCTATCATCTCATTTTTTAGATGAGAATAAAACAATAACTGTCCAGTATCAAAAACTCATCTCACTCCAGGGTGATAGCATGACACCCCACCTAGTCACTCAGGGAGAATCAGGACATTCTGATGTAGAGTTTCAAAATAAAAGACCTTTGAAATCTCATATATGAGCTATCATCCCTCTGTATTTAGATAAGAATAAAACAAACACTGTCCAGTATCAAATACTCATTTCCCTTCAGGGTGATAACAGGACACCCCACTTAGTCACTCAGGGAGAATCAGGACTTTCTGATGTACAGTTTCAAAATAAAAGACCTTTGAAATCTCTATTGTATGAGCTATCATCCCTGTTTTTAGATGATAATAAAACAATAACTGTCCAGTATCAAAAACTCATCTCACTCCAGGGTGATAGCAGGACACCCCACCTAGTCACTCAGAAAAAATCAGGACATTCTGATGTAGAGTTTCAAAATAAAATACCTTTGAAGTCTCATATATGAGCTATCATCCCTGTTTTTAGATGAGAATAAAACAAATACTGTCCAATATCAAAAACTCATCAAACTCCAGGGTGATAGCAGGACACCCCATCTAGTCACTCAGAAAAAATCAGGACATTCTGATGTAGAGTTTCAAAATAAAATACCTTTGAAATCTCTATTGTATGAGCTATCATCCCTGTTTTTAGATGAGAATAAAACAAAAACTGTCCAGTATCAAAGACGCATCTCACTCCAGGGTGATAGCAGGACACCCCACCTAGTCACTCAGGGAGAATCAGGACATTCTGATATAGAGTTTCAAAATAAAAGACCTTTGAAATCTCATATATGAGCTATAATCCCTCTCTGTTTAGATGAGAATAAAACAAAAACTCTCAAGTATCAAAGACTGATCTCACTCCAGGGTGATTGCAGGACACGCCACCTAGTCACTCAGGAAAAATCAGGACATTCTGATGTACAGTTTCAAAATAAAAGACCTTTGAAATCTCATATATGAGCTATCATCCCTCTCTGTTTAGATGAGAATAAAACAAAAACTGTCCAGTATCAAAGACTCATCTCACTCCAGGGTGATAGCAGGACACCCCACCTAGTCACTCAGAAAAAATCAGGACATTCTGATGTAGAGTTTCAAAATAAAATACCTTTGAAATCTCTATTGTATGAGCTATCATCCCTATTTTTAGATGAGAATAAAACAAAGACTGTCTAGTATCAAAGACGCATCTCACTCCAGGGTGATAGCAGGACACCCCATCTAGTCACTCAGAAAAAATCAGGACATTCTGATTTAGAGTTTCAAAATAAAATACCTTTGAAATCTCATATATGAGCTATCATCCCTGTTTTTAGATGATAATAAAACAATAACTGTCCAGTATCAAAAACTCATCTCACTCCAGGGTGATAGCATGACACCCCACCTAGTCACTCAGGGAGAATCAGGACATTCTGATGTAGAGTTTCAAAATAAAATACCTTTGAAATCTCATATATGAGCTATCATCCCTGTTTTTAGATGATAATAAAACAATAACTGTCCAGTATCAAAAACTCATCTCACTCCAGGGTGATAGCATGACACCCCACCTAGTCACTCAGGGAGAATCAGGACTTTCTGATGTAGAGTTTCAAAATAAAAGACCTTTGAAATCTCTATTGCATGAGCTAACATCCCTGTTTTTAGATGAGAATAAAACAAATACTGTCCAATATCAAAGACTCATCTCACTCCAGGGTGATAGCAGGACTCCCCACCTAGTCACTCAGGGAGAATCAGGACATTCTGAAGTACAGTTTCAAAATAAAAGACCTTTGAAATCTCTATTGCATGAGCTATCATCCCTGTTTTTAGATGAGAATAAAACAAAAACTGTCCAGTATCAAAGACGCATCTCAATCCAGGGTGATAGCAGGACATCCCACCTAGTCACTCAGGGAGAATCAGGACATTCTGATGTAGAGTTTCAAAATAAAAGACCTTTGAAATCTCATATATGAGCTATAATCCCTCTCTGTTTAGATGAGAATAAAACAAAAACTCTCAAGTATCAAAGACTGATCTCACTCCAGGTTGATAGCAGGACACGCCACCTAGTCACTCAGAAAAAATCAGGACATTCTGATGTACAGTTTCAAAATAAAAGACCTTTGAAATCTCATATATGAGCTATCATCCATCTCTGTTTAGATGAGAATAAAACAAAAACTGTCCAGTATCAAAGACTCATCTCACTCCAGGGTGATAGCAGGACACCCCACCTAGTCACTCAGGGAGAATCAGGACATTCTGATATAGAGTTTCAAAATAAAAGACCTTTGAAATCTCATATATGAGCTATCATCCCTCTGTATTTAGATAAGAATAAAACAAACACTGTCCAGTATCAAATACTCATTTCCCTTCAGGGTGATAACAGGACACCCCACCTAGTCACTCAGGGAGAATCAGGACATTCTGAAGTACAGTTTCAAAATAAAAGACCTTTGAAATCTCTATTGCATGAGCTATCATCCCTGTTTTTAGATGAGAATAAAACAAAAACTGTCCCGTATCAAAGACTCATCTCACTCCAGGGTGATAGCAGGACACCCCATCTAGTCACTCAGAAAAAATCAGGACATTCTGATGTAGAGTTTCAAAATAAAATACCTTTGAAATCTCTATTGTATGAGCTATCATCCCTGTTTTTAGATGAGAATAAAACAAAAACTGTCCAGTATCAAAGATGCATCTCACTACAGGGTGATAGCAGGACACCCCATCTAGTCACTCAGAAAAAATCAGGACATTCTGATTTAGAGTTTCAAAATAAAATACCTTTGAAATCTCTATTGTATGAGCTATCATCCCTGTTTTTAGATGAGAATAAAACAAAAACTGTCCAGTATCAAAGACGCATCTCACTCCAGGGTGATAGCAGGACACCCCACCTAGTCACTCAGAAAAAATCAGGACATTCTGATTTAGAGTTTCAAAATAAAATACCTTTGAAATCTCATATATGAGCTATCATCCATGTTTTTAGATGGGAATAAAACAAACAATGTCCAGTATCAAAGACTCATCAAACTCCATGGTGATAGCAGGACACCCCATCTAGTCACTCAGAAAAAATCAGGACATTCTGATGTAGAGTTTCAAAATAAAATATTTTTGAAGTCTCTATTGTATTAGCTATCATCCCTGTTTTTAGATGAGAATAAAACAAAAACTGTCCAGTATCAAAGACTCATCTCACTCCAGAGTGATAGCAGGACACCCCATCTAGTCACTCAGGGAGAATCAGGACATTCTGATGTACAGTTTCAAAATAAAAGACCTTTGAAATCTCTATTGCATGAGCTATCATCCCTGTTTTTAGATGGCAATAAAACAAACACTGTCAAGTAACAAAGACGCATCTCACTCCAGGGTGATAGCATGACACCCCACCTAGTCACTCAGGGAGAATCAGGACATTCTGATGTAGAGTTTCAAAATAAAAGACCTTTGAAATCTCATATATGAGCTATCATCCCTCTGTATTTAGATAAGAATAAAACAAACACTGTCCAGTATCAAATACTCATTTCCCTTCAGGGTGATAACAGGACACCCCACTTAGTCACTCAGGGAGAATCAGGACTTTCTGATGTACAGTTTCAAAATAAAAGACCTTTGAAATCTCTATTGTATGAGCTATCATCCATGTTTTTAGATGAGAATAAAACAATAACTGTCCAGTATCAAAAACTCATCTCACTCCAGGGTGATAGCAGGACACCCCACCTAGTCACTCAGAAAAAATCAGGACATTCTGATGTACAGTTTCAAAATAAAAGACCTTTGAAATCTCATATATGAGCTATCATCCCTCTCTGTTTAGATGAGAATAAAACAAAAACTGTCCAGTATCAAAGACTCATCTCACTCCAGGGTGATAGCAGGACACCCAATCTAGTCACTCAGAAAAAATCAGGACATTCTGATGTAGAGTTTCAAAATAAAATACCTTTGAAATCTCTATTGTATGAGCTATCATCCCTGTTTTTAGATGAGAATAAAACAAAAACTGTCCAGTATCAAAGACGCATCTCACTCCAGGGTGATAGCAGGACACCCCATCTAGTCACTCAGAAAAAATCAGGACATTCTGTTGTAGAGTTTCAAAATAAAATACCTTTGAAATCTCTATTGTATGAGCTATCATCCCTATTTTTAGATGAGAATAAAACAAAGACTGTCCAGTATCAAAGACTCATCTCACTCCAGGGTGATAGCAGGATACGCCACCTAGTCACTCAGAAAAAATCAGGACATTCTGATTTACAGTTTCAAAATAAAAGACCTTTGAAATCTCATATATGAGCTATCATCCCTCTCTGTTTAGATGAGAATAAAACAAAAACTGTCCAGTATCAAAGACTCATCTCACTCCAGGGTGATAGCAGGACACCCCACCTAGTCACTCAGAAAAAATCAGGACATTCTGATTTAGAGTTTCAAAATAAAAGACCTTTGAAATCTCATATATGAGCTATAATCCCTCTCTGTTTAGATGAGAATAAAACAAAAACTCTCAAGTATCAAATACTCATTTCCCTTCAGGGTGATAACAGGACACCCCACCTAGTCACTCAGGGAGAATCAGGACTTTCTGATGTAGAGTTTCAAAATAAAAGACCTTTGAAATCTCTATTGCATGAGCTATCATCCCTGTTTTTAGATGAGAATAAAAAAATACTGTCAAATATCAAAGACTCATCTCACTCCAGGGTGATAGCAGGACTCCCCACCTAGTCACTCAGGGAGAATCAGGACATTCTGAAGTACAGTTTCAAAATAAAAGACCTTTGAAATCTCTATTGCATGAGCTATCATCCCTGTTTTTAGACGAGAATAAAACAAAAATTGTCCCGTATCAAAGACTCATCTCACTCCAGGGTGATAGCAGGACACCCCACCTAGTCACTCAGAAAAAATCAGGACATTCTGATGTAGAGTTTCAAAATAAAATACCTTTGAAGTCTCATATATGAGCTATCATCCCTGTTTTTAGATAAGAATAAAACAATAACTGTCCAGTATCAAAGACTCATCTCACTCCAGGGTGATAGCAGGACACCCCATCTAGTCACTCAGAAAAAATCAGGACATTCTGGTGTACAGTTTCAAAATAAAATACCTTTGAAGTCTCATATATGAGCTATCATCCCTGTTTTTAGATGAGAATAAAATAATAACTGTCCAATATCAAAGACGCATCTCACTCCAGGGTGATAGCAGGACACCCCACCTAGTCACTCAGGGAGAATCAGGACATTCTGATGTAGAGTTTCAAAATAAAAGACCTTTGAAATCTCATATATGAGCTATAATCCCTCTCTGTTTAGATGAGAATAAAACAAAAACTCTCAAGTATCAAAGACGCATCTCACTCCAGGGTGATAGCAGGACACCCCACCTAGTCACTCAGAAAAAATCAGGACATTCTGATGTAGAGTTTCAAAATAAAATACCTTTGAAATATCTATTGTATGAGCTATCATCCCTGTTTTTAGATGAGAATAAAACAAAAACTGTCCAGTATCAAAGACTCATCTAATTCCATGGTGATAGCAGGACACCCAATCTAGTCACTCAGAATAAATCAGGACATTCTGATGTACAGTTTCAAAATAAAATACCTTTGACATCTCATATATGAGCTATCATCCCTCTCTGTTTAGATGAGAATAAAACAAAATCTCTCCAGTATCAAAGACTCATCTCACTCCAGGGTGATAGCAGGACACCCATCTAGTCACTAAGGGAGAATCAGGACATTCTGATGTAGAATTTCAAAATAAAAGACCTTTGAAATCTCTATTGCATGAGCTATCATCCCTGTTTTTAGATGAGAATAAAACAACAACTGTCCAGTATCAAAGACTCATCTCACTCCAGGGTGATACCAGGACACCCCATCTAGTCACTCAGAAAAAATCAGGACATTCTGAGGTAGAGTTTCAAAATAAAATACCTTTGAAATCTCATATATGAGCTATAATCCCTCTCTGTTTAGATGAGAATAAAACAAAAACTCTCAAGTATCAAAGACTGATCTAACTCCAGGGTGATAGCAGGACACGCCACATAGTCACTCAGAAAAAATCAGGACATTCTGATTTAGAGTTTCAAAATAAAATACCTTTGAAATCTCATATATGAGCTATAATCCCTCTCTCTTTAGATGAGAATAAAACAAAAACTCTCAAGTATCAAAGACTGATCTAACTCCAGGGTGATAGCAGGACACCCCACCTAGTCACTCAGAAAAAATCAGGACATTCTGATTTAGAGTTTCAAAATAAAATACCTTTGAAATCTCATATATGAGCTATCATCCCTGTTTTTAGATGGGAATAAAACAAACACTGTCCAGTATCAAAGACTCATCTAACTCCATGGTGATAGCAGGACACCCCATCAAGTCACTCAGAAAAAATCAGGACATTCTGATCTAGAGTTTCAAAATAAAAGACCTTTGAAATCTCATATATGAGCTATCATCCCTGTTTTTAGATGAGAATAAAACAAAAACTGTCCAGTATCAAAGACGCATCTCACTCCAGGGTGATAGCAGGACACCCCACCTAGTCACTCAGGGAGAATCAGGACATTCTGATGTAGAGTTTCAAAATAAAAGACCTTTGAAATCTCATATATGAGCTATAATCCCTCTCTGTTTAGATGAGAATAAAACAAAAACTCTCAAGTATCAAAGAATGATCTCACTCCAGGGTGATAGCAGGACACGCCACATAGTCACTCAGAAAAAATCAGGACATTCTGATGTACAGTTTCAAAATAAAATACCTTTGAAATCTCTATTGTATGAGCTATCATCCCTATTTTTAGATGAGAATAAAACAAAGACTGTCCAGTATCAAAGACGCATCTCACTCCAGGGTGATAGCAAGACACCCCACCTAGTTACTCAGAAAAAATCGGGATATCCTGATTTAGAGTTTCAAAATAAAATACCTTTGAAATCTCATATATGAGCTATCATCCCTGTTTTTAGATGGGAATAAAACAAACACTGTCCAGTATCAAAGACGCATCTCACTCCAGGGTGATAGCAGGACACCCCACCTAGTCACTCAGGGAGAATCAGGACATTCTGATGTAGAGTTTCAAAATAACAGACCTTTGAAATCTCATATATGAGCTATAATCCCTCTCTGTTTAGATGAGAATAAAACAAAAACTCTCAAGTATCAAAGACTGATCTCACTCCAGGGTGATAGCATGAAACCCCACCTAGTCACTCAGGAAGAATCAGGACATTCTGATGTAGAGTTTCAAAATAAAATACCTTTGAAATCTCTATTGTATGAGCTATCATCCCTGTTTTTAGATGAGAATAAAACAAAAACTCTCCAGTATCAAAGACTCATCTCACTCCAGGGTGATAGCAGGACACCCCACCTAGTCACTCAGGGAGAATCAGGACATTCTGATGTAGAGTTTCAAAATAAAAGACCTGTGAAATCTCATATATGAGCTATCATCCCTCTGTATTTAGATACGAATAAAACAAACACTGTCCAGTATCAAATACTCATTTCCCTTCAGGGTGATAACAGGACACCCCACCTAGTCACTCAGGGAGAATCAGGACTTTCTGATGTAGAGTTTCAAAATAAAAGACCTTTGAAATCTCTATTGCATGAGCTATCATCCCTGTTTTTAGATGAGAATAACACAAAAACTGTCCAATATCAAAGACTCATCTCACTGCAGGGTGATAGCAGGACACCCCATCTAGTCACTCAGAAAAAATCAGGATATTCTGATGTATAGTTTCAAAATAAAATACATTTGAAATCTCTATTGTATGAGCTATCATCCCTGTTTTTAGATGAGAATAAAACAAAAACTGTCCAGTATCAAAGATGCATCTCACTCCAGGGTGATAGCAGGACACCCCACCTAGTCACTCAGGGAGAATCAGGACATTCTGAAGGACAGTTTCAAAATAAAAGACCTTTGAAATCTCATATATGAGCTATAATCCCTCTCTGTTTAGATGAGAATAAAACAAAAACACTCAAGTATCAAAGACTGATCTAACTCCAGGGTGATAGCAGGACACGCCACATAGTCACTCAGAAAAAATCAGGACATTCTGATGTAGAGTTTCAAAATAAAATATTTTTGAAATCTCATATATGAGCTATCATCCCTCTCTGTTTAGATGAGAATAAAACAAAACTGTCCAGTATCAAAGACTCATCTCACTCCAGGGTGATAGCAGGACACCCAACCTAGTCACTCAGAAAAAATCAGGACATTCTGATGTAGAGTTTCAAAATAAAATACCTTTGAAATCTCTATTGTATGAGCTATCATCCCTATTTTTAGATGAGAATAAAACAAAGACTGTCCAGTATCGAAGACTCAATCTAACTCCATGGTGATAGCAGGACACCCCATCAAGTCACTCAGAAAAAATCAGGACATTCTGATGTAGAGTTTCAAAATAAAAGACCTTTGAAATCTCATATATGAGCTATCATCCCTCTCTGTTTAGATGAGAATAAAACAAAAACTGTCCAGTATCAAAGACTCATCTAATTCCATGGTGATAGCAGGACACCCCATCTAGTCACTCAGAAAAAATCAGGACATTCTGATGTACAGTTTCAAAATAAAATACCTTTGAAATCTCTATTGCATGAGCTATAATCCCTCTCTGTTTAGATGAGAATAAAACAAAAACTCTCAAGTATCAAAGACTGATCTAACTCCAGGGTGATAGCAGGACACGCCACATAGTCACTCAGAAAAAATCAGGACATTCTGATGTAGAGTTTCAAAATAAAATACCTTTGAAATCTCATATATGAGCTATCATCCCTGTTTTTAGATGGAAATAAAACAAACACTGTCCAGTATCAAAGACTCAATCTAACTCCATGGTGATAGCAGGACACCCCATCAAGTCACTCAGAAAAAATCAGGACATTCTGATGTAGAGTTTCAAAATAAAATACCTTTGAAATCTCTATTGTATGAGCTATCATCCCTATTTTTAGATGAGAATAAAACAAAGACTGTCCAGTATCAAAGACGCATCTCACTCCAGGGTGATAGCAGGACACCCCACCTAGTCACTCAGAAAAAATCAGGACATTCTGATTTAGAGTTTCAAAATAAAATACCTTTGAAATCTCATATATGAGCTATCATCCCTGTTTTTAGATGGGAATAAAACAAACACTGTCCAGTATCAAAGACTCAATCTAACTCCATGGTGATAGCAGGACACCCCATCAAGTCACTCAGAAAAAATCAGGACATTCTGATGTAGAGTTTCAAAATAAAATACCTTTGAAATCTCTATTGTATGAGCTATCATCCCTGTTTTTAGATGAGAATAAAACAAAGACTGTCCAGTATCAAAGACGCATCTCACTGCAGGGTAATAGCAGGACACCCCACCTAGTCACTCAGGGAGAATCAGGACATTCTGATATAGAGTTTCAAAATAAAAGACCTTTGAAATCTCATATATGAGCTATCATCCCTCTGTATTTAGATACGCATAAAACAAACACTGTCCAGTATCAAATACTCATTTCCCTTCAGGGTGATAACAGGACACCCCACCTAGTCAATCAGGGAGAATCAGGACTTTCTGATGTAGAGTTTCAAAATAAAAGACCTTTGAAATCTCTATTGCATGAGCTATCATCCCTGTTTTTAGATGATAATAAAACAAAAACTGTCCAATATCAAAGACTCATCTCACTGCAGGGTGATAGCAGGACACCCCACCTAGTCACTCAGAAAAAATCAGGACATTCTAATTTAGAGTTTCAAAATAAAATACCTTTGAAATCTCATATATGAGCTATCATCCCTGTTTTTAGATGGGAATAAAACAAACACTGTCCAGTATCAAAGACTCATCTAACTCCATGGTGATAGCAGGACACCCCATCTAGTCACTCAGAAAAAATCAGGACATTCTGATGTAGAATTTCAAAATAAAAGACCTTTGAAATCTCATATATGAGCTATCATCCCTCTCTGTTTAGAGGAGAATAAAACAAAAACTCTCCAGTATCAAAGACTCATCTCACTCCAGGGTGATAGCAGGACACCCCATCTAGTCACTCAGAAAAAATCAGGACATTCTGATTTAGAGTTTCAAAATAAAATACCTTTGAATTCTCATATATGAGCTATCATCCCATTTTTTAGATGAGAATAAAACAATAACTGTCCAGTATCAAAAACTCATGTCACTCCAGGGTGATAGCAGGACATCCCACCTAGTCACTCAGGGACAATCAGGACATTCTGATGTAGAGTTACAAAATAAAAGACCTTTGAAATCTCATATATGAGCTATAATCCCTCTCTGTTTAGATGAGAATAAAACAAAAACTCTCAAGTATCAAAGACTGATCTCACTCCAGGGTGATAGCAGGACACGCCACATAGTCTCTCAGAAAAAATCAGGACATTCTGATGTACAGTTTCAAAATAAAAGACCTTTGAAATCTCATATATGAGCTATCATCCCTCTCTGTTTAGATGAGAATAAAACAAAACTGTCCAGTATCAAAGAGTCATCTAACTCCGTGGTGATAGCAGGACACCCCATCAAGTCACTCAGAAAAAATCAGGACATTCTGATGTAGAGTTTCAAAATAAAAGACCTTTGAAATCTCATATATGAGCTATCATCCCTCTCTGTTTAGATGAGAATAAAAAAAAATCTCTCCAGTATCAAAGACTCATCTCACTCCAGGGTGATAGCAGGACACCCCACCTAGTCACTAAGGGAGAATCAAGACATTCTGATTTAGAGTTTCAAAATAAAATACCTTTGAAGTCTCATATATGAGCTATCATCCCTGTTTTTATATGGGAATAAAACAAACACTGTCCAGTATCAAAGACTCATCTAACTCCATGGTGATAGCAGGACACCCCATCTAGTCACTCAGAAAAAATCAGGACATTCTGATGTAGAATTTCAAAATAAAAGACCTTTGAAATCTCATATATGAGCTATCATCCCTCTCTGTTTAGATGAGAATAAAACAAAAACTCTCCAGTATCAAAGACTCATCTCACTCCAGGGTGATAGCAGGACACCCCATCTAGTCACTCAGGGAGAATCAGGACATTCTGATGTAGAGTTTCAAAATAAAAGACCTTTGAAATCTCATATATGAGCTATAATCCCTCTCTGTTTAGATGAGAATAAAACAAAACTGTCCAGTATCAAAGACTCATCTCACTCCAGGGTGATAGCAGGACACCCAACCTAGTCACTCAGAAAAAATCAGGACATTCTGATGTAGAGTTTCAAAATAAAATACCTTTGAAATCTCTATTGTATGAGCTATCATCCCTATTTTTAGATGAGAATAAAACAAAGACTGTCCAGTATCAAAGACGCATCTCACTCCAGGGTGATAGCAGGACACCCCACCTAGTCACTCAGAAAAAACCAGGACATTCTGATGTAGAGTTTCAAAATAAAATACCTTTGAAATCTCTATTGCATGAGCTATCATCCCTGTTTTTATATGAGAATAAAACAAACACTGTCCAGTATCAAAGACTCAATCTAACTCCAGGGTGATAGCAGGACACCCCATCTAGTAACTCAGAAAATATCAGGACATTCTGATGTACAGTTTCAAAATAAAATACCTTTGAAATCTCTATTGCATGAGCTATCATCCCTGTTTTTATATGAGAATAAAACAAAAACTGTCCATTATCAAAGACTCATCTCACTCCATGGTGATAGCAGGACACCCATCTAGTCACTCAGAAAAAATCATGACATTCTGATGTAGAGTTTCAAAATAAAATACCTTTGAAATCTCTATTGTATGAGCTATCATCCCTATTTTTAGATGAGAATAAAACAAAGACTGTCCAGTATCAAAGACGCATCTCACTCCAGGGTGATAGCAGGACACCCCACCTAGTCACTCAGAAAAAATCAGGACATTCTGATTTAGAGTTTCAAAATAAAATACCTTTGAAATCTCATATATGAGCTATCATCCCTGTTTTTAGATGGGAATAAAACAAACACTGTCCAGTATCAAAGACTCAATCTAACTCCATGGTGATAGCAGGACACCCCATCAAGTCACTCAGAAAAAATCAGGACATTCTGATGTAGAGTTTCAAAATAAAATACCTTTGAAATCTCTATTGTATGAGCTATCATCCCTATTTTTAGATGAGAATAAAACAAAGACTGAACAGTATCAAAGACGCATCTCACTCCAGGGTGATAGCAGGACACCCCACCTAGTCACTCAGAAAAAATCAGGACATTCTGATTTAGAGTTTCAAAATAAAATACCTTTGAAATCTCATATATGAGCTATCATCCCTGTTTTTAGATGGGAATAAAACAAACACTGTCCAGTATCAAAGACTCAATCTAACTCCATGGTGATAGCAGGACACCCCATCAAGTCACTCAGAAAAAATCAGGACATTCTGATGTAGAGTTTCAAAATAAAATACCTTTGAAATCTCTATTGTATGAGCTATCATCCCTGTTTTTAGATGAGAATAAAACAAAAACTCTCCAGTATCAAAGACTCATCTCACTCCAGGGTGATAGCAGGACACCCCACCTAGTCACTCAGGGAGAATCAGGACATTCTGATGTAGAGTTTCAAAATAAAAGACCTGTGAAATCTCATATATGAGCTATCATCCCTCTGTATTTAGATACGAATAAAACAAACACTGTCCAGTATCAAATACTCATTTCCCTTCAGGGTGATAACAGGACACCCCACCTAGTCACTCAGGGAGAATCAGGACTTTCTGATGTAGAGTTTCAAAATAAAAGACCTTTGAAATCTCTATTGCATGAGCTATCATCCCTGTTTTTAGATGAGAATAACACAAAAACTGTCCAATATCAAAGACTCATCTCACTGCAGGGTGATAGCAGGACACCCCATCTAGTCACTCAGAAAAAATCAGGATATTCTGATGTATAGTTTCAAAATAAAATACATTTGAAATCTCTATTGTATGAGCTATCATCCCTGTTTTTAGATGAGAATAAAACAAAAACTGTCCAGTATCAAAGATGCATCTCACTCCAGGGTGATAGCAGGACACCCCACCTAGTCACTCAGGGAGAATCAGGACATTCTGAAGGACAGTTTCAAAATAAAAGACCTTTGAAATCTCATATATGAGCTATAATCCCTCTCTGTTTAGATGAGAATAAAACAAAAACACTCAAGTATCAAAGACTGATCTAACTCCAGGGTGATAGCAGGACACGCCACATAGTCACTCAGAAAAAATCAGGACATTCTGATGTAGAGTTTCAAAATAAAATATTTTTGAAATCTCATATATGAGCTATCATCCCTCTCTGTTTAGATGAGAATAAAACAAAACTGTCCAGTATCAAAGACTCATCTCACTCCAGGGTGATAGCAGGACACCCAACCTAGTCACTCAGAAAAAATCAGGACATTCTGATGTAGAGTTTCAAAATAAAATACCTTTGAAATCTCTATTGTATGAGCTATCATCCCTATTTTTAGATGAGAATAAAACAAAGACTGTCCAGTATCGAAGACTCAATCTAACTCCATGGTGATAGCAGGACACCCCATCAAGTCACTCAGAAAAAATCAGGACATTCTGATGTAGAGTTTCAAAATAAAAGACCTTTGAAATCTCATATATGAGCTATCATCCCTCTCTGTTTAGATGAGAATAAAACAAAAACTGTCCAGTATCAAAGACTCATCTAATTCCATGGTGATAGCAGGACACCCCATCTAGTCACTCAGAAAAAATCAGGACATTCTGATGTACAGTTTCAAAATAAAATACCTTTGAAATCTCTATTGCATGAGCTATAATCCCTCTCTGTTTAGATGAGAATAAAACAAAAACTCTCAAGTATCAAAGACTGATCTAACTCCAGGGTGATAGCAGGACACGCCACATAGTCACTCAGAAAAAATCAGGACATTCTGATGTAGAGTTTCAAAATAAAATACCTTTGAAATCTCATATATGAGCTATCATCCCTGTTTTTAGATGGGAATAAAACAAACACTGTCCAGTATCAAAGACTCAATCTAACTCCATGGTGATAGCAGGACACCCCATCAAGTCACTCAGAAAAAATCAGGACATTCTGATGTAGAGTTTCAAAATAAAATACCTTTGAAATCTCTATTGTATGAGCTATCATCCCTATTTTTAGATGAGAATAAAACAAAGACTGTCCAGTATCAAAGACGCATCTCACTCCAGGGTGATAGCAGGACACCCCACCTAGTCACTCAGAAAAAATCAGGACATTCTGATTTAGAGTTTCAAAATAAAATACCTTTGAAATCTCATATATGAGCTATCATCCCTGTTTTTAGATGGGAATAAAACAAACACTGTCCAGTATCAAAGACTCAATCTAACTCCATGGTGATAGCAGGACACCCCATCAAGTCACTCAGAAAAAATCAGGACATTCTGATGTAGAGTTTCAAAATAAAATACCTTTGAAATCTCTATTGTATGAGCTATCATCCCTGTTTTTAGATGAGAATAAAACAAAGACTGTCCAGTATCAAAGACGCATCTCACTGCAGGGTAATAGCAGGACACCCCACCTAGTCACTCAGGGAGAATCAGGACATTCTGATATAGAGTTTCAAAATAAAAGACCTTTGAAATCTCATATATGAGCTATCATCCCTCTGTATTTAGATACGCATAAAACAAACACTGTCCAGTATCAAATACTCATTTCCCTTCAGGGTGATAACAGGACACCCCACCTAGTCAATCAGGGAGAATCAGGACTTTCTGATGTAGAGTTTCAAAATAAAAGACCTTTGAAATCTCTATTGCATGAGCTATCATCCCTGTTTTTAGATGATAATAAAACAAAAACTGTCCAATATCAAAGACTCATCTCACTGCAGGGTGATAGCAGGACACCCCACCTAGTCACTCAGAAAAAATCAGGACATTCTAATTTAGAGTTTCAAAATAAAATACCTTTGAAATCTCATATATGAGCTATCATCCCTGTTTTTAGATGGGAATAAAACAAACACTGTCCAGTATCAAAGACTCATCTAACTCCATGGTGATAGCAGGACACCCCATCTAGTCACTCAGAAAAAATCAGGACATTCTGATGTAGAATTTCAAAATAAAAGACCTTTGAAATCTCATATATGAGCTATCATCCCTCTCTGTTTAGAGGAGAATAAAACAAAAACTCTCCAGTATCAAAGACTCATCTCACTCCAGGGTGATAGCAGGACACCCCATCTAGTCACTCAGAAAAAATCAGGACATTCTGATTTAGAGTTTCAAAATAAAATACCTTTGAATTCTCATATATGAGCTATCATCCCATTTTTTAGATGAGAATAAAACAATAACTGTCCAGTATCAAAAACTCATGTCACTCCAGGGTGATAGCATGACACCCCACCTAGTCACTCAGGGAGAATCAGGACATTCTGATATAGAGTTTCAAAATAAAAGACCTTTGAAATCTCATATATGAGCTATCATCCCTCTGTATTTAGATACGCATAAAACAAACACTGTCCAGTATCAAATACTCATTTCCCTTCAGGGTGATAACAGGACACCCCACCTAGTCAATCAGGGAGAATCAGGACTTTCTGATGTAGAGTTTCAAAATAAAAGACCTTTGAAATCTCTATTGCATGAGCTATCATCCCTGTTTTTAGATGATAATAAAACAAAAACTGTCCAATATCAAAGACTCATCTCACTGCAGGGTGATAGCAGGACACCCCACCTAGTCACTCAGAAAAAATCAGGACATTCTAATTTAGAGTTTCAAAATAAAATACCTTTGAAATCTCATATATGAGCTATCATCCCTGTTTTTAGATGGGAATAAAACAAACACTGTCCAGTATCAAAGACTCAATCTAACTCCATGGTGATAGCAGGACACCCCATCAAGTCACTCAGAAAAAATCAGGACATTCTGATGTAGAGTTTCAAAATAAAAGACCTTTGAAATCTCATATATGAGCTATCATCCCTCTCTGTTTAGATGAGAATAAAACAAAAACTGTCCAGTATCAAAGACTCATCTCACTCCAGGGTGATAGCAGGACACCCCACCTAGTCACTCAAAAAAAATCAGGACATTCTGATGTAGAGTTTCAAAATAAAATACCTTTGAAATCTCTATTGTATGAGCTATCATCCCTATATTTAGATGAGAATAAAACAAAGACTGTCCCGTATCAAAGACGCATCTCACTCCAGGGTGATAGCAGGACACCCCACCTAGTCACTCAGAAAAAATCAGGACATTCTGATGTAGAGTTTCAAAATAAAATACCTTTGAAATCTCTATTGTATGAGCTATCATCCCTGTTTTTAGATGAGAATAAAACAAACACTGTCCAGTATCAAAGACTCATCTCACGCCAGTGTGATAGCAGGACACCCCATCTAGTCACTCAGAAAAAATCAGGAAATTCTGATGTACAGTTTCAAAATAAAAGACCTTTGAAATCTCATATATGAGCTATCATCCCTGTTTTTATATGAGAATAAAACAAAAACTGTCCATTATCAAAGACTCATCTCACTCCAGGGTGATAGCAGGACACCCATCTAGTCACTCAGGGAGAATCAGGACATTCTGATGTACAGTTTCAAAATAAAAGACCTTTGAAATCTCTATTGCATGAGCTATCATCCCTGTTTTTAGATGAGAATAAAACAAAAACTGTCCAGTATCAAAGACACATCTCACTCCAGGGTGATAGCAGGACATCCCACCTAGTCACTCAGGGAGAATCAGGACATTCTGATGTACAGTTTCAAAATAAAAGACCTTTGAAATCTCATATATGAGCTATCATCCCTCTCTGTTTAGATGAGAATAAAACAAAACTAGCCAGTATCAAAGAGTCATCTAACTCCATGGTGATAGCAGGACACCCCATCAAGTCACTCAGAAAAAATCAGGACATTCTGATGTAGAGTTTCAAAATAAAAGACCTTTGAAATCTCATATATGAGCTATCATCCCTCTCTGTTTAGATGAGAATAAAAAAAAATCTCTCCAGTATCAAAGACTCATCTCACTCCAGGGTGATAGCAGGACACCCCATCTAGTCACTCAGAAAAAATCAGGACATTCTGATGTAGAGTTTCAAAATAAAATACCTTTGAAATCTCTATTGTATGAGCTATCATCCCTGTTTTTAGATGAGAATAAAACAAAAACTCTCAAGTATCAAAGACTGATCTCACTCCAGGGTGATAGCAGGACACGCCACATAGTCACTCAGAAAAAATCAGGACATTCTGATGAACAGTTTCAAAATAAAAGACCTTTGAAATCTCATATATGAGCTATCATCCCTCTGTATTTAGATAAGAATAAAACAAAACTGTCCAGTATCAAATACTCATTTCCCTTCAGGGTGATAGCAGGACACCCCATCTAGTCACTAAGGGAGAATCAAGACATTCTGATTTAGAGTTTCAAAATAAAATACCTTTGAAGTCTCATATATGAGCTATCATCCCTCTCTGTTTAGATGAGAATAAAACAAAAACTCTCCAGTATCAAAGACTCATCTCACTCCAGGGTGATAGCAGGACACCCCATCTAGTCACTCAGAAAAAATCAGGACATTCTGATGTAGAGTTTCAAAATAAAAGACCTTTGAAATCTCTATTGCATGAGCTATCATCCCTGTTTTTAGATGAGAATAAAACAAATACTGTCCAATATCAAAGACTCATCTCACTCCAGGGTGATAGCAGGACACCCCACCTAGTCACTCAGGGAGAATCAGGACATTCTGATGTAGAGTTTTAAAATAAAATACCTTTGAAATCTCTATTGTATGAGCTATCATCCCTGTTTTTAGATGAGAATAAAACAAAAACTATCCAGTCTCAAAGACGCATCTCACTCCAGGGTAATAGCAGGACACCCCACCTAGTCACTAAGGGAGAATCAAGACATTCTGATTTAGAGTTTCAAAATAAAATACCTTTGAAGTCTCATATATGAGCTATCATCCCTGTTTTTATATGGGAATAAAACAAACACTGTCCAGTATCAAAGACTCATCTAACTCCATGGTGATAGCAGGACACCCCATCTAGTCACTCAGAAAAAATCAGGACATTCTGATGTAGAATTTCAAAATAAAAGACCTTTGAAATCTCATATATGAGCTATCATCCCTCTCTGTTTAGATGAGAATAAAACAAAAACTCTCCAGTATCAAAGACTCATCTCACTCCAGGGTGATAGCAGGACACCCCATCTAGTCACTCAGGGAGAATCAGGACATTCTGATGTAGAGTTTCAAAATAAAAGACCTTTGAAATCTCATATATGAGCTATAATCCCTCTCTGTTTAGTTGAGAATAAAACAAAACTGTCCAGTATCAAATACTCAATCTAACTCCAGGGTGATAGCAGGACACCCCATCTAGTCACTCAGAAAATATCAGGACATTCTGATGTACAGTTTCAAAATAAAATACCTTTGAAATCTCTATTGCATGAGCTATCATCCCTGTTTTTATATGAGAATAAAACAAAAACTGTCCATTATCAAAGACTCATCTCACTCCATGGTGATAGCAGGACACCCATCTAGTCACTCAGAAAAAATCAGGACATTCTGATGTAGAGTTTCAAAATAAAATACCTTTGAAATCTCTATTGTATGAGCTATCATCCCTATATTTAGATGAGAATAAAACAAAGACTGTCCAGTATCAAAGACGCATCTCACTCCAGGGTGATAGCAGGACACCCCACCTAGTCACTCAGAAAAAATCAGGACATTCTGATGTAGAGTTTCAAAATAAAAGACCTTTGAAATCTCATATATGAGCTATCATCCCTCTGTATTTAGATACGAATAAAACAAACACTGTCCAGTATCAAATACTCATTTCCCTTCAGGGTGATAACAGGACACCCCACCTAGTCACTCAGGGAGAATCAGGACTTTCTGATGTAGAGTTTCAAAATAAAAGACCTTTGAAATCTCTATTGCATGAGCTATCATCCCTGTTTTTAGATGAGAATAAAACAAAAACTGTCCAATATCAAAGACTCATCTCACTGCAGGGTGATAGCAGGACACCCCATCTAGTCACTCAGAAAAAATCAGGATATTCTGATGTATAGTTTCAAAATAAAATACATTTGAAATCTCTATTGTATGAGCTATCATCCCTGTTTTTAGATGAGAATAAAACAAAAACTGTCCAGTATCAAAGATGCATCTCACTCCAGGGTGATAGCAGGACACCCCACCTAGTCACTCAGAAAAAATCAGGACATTCTGATGTAGAGTTTCAAAATAAAATATTTTTGAAATCTCATATATGAGCTATCATCCCTCTCTGTTTAGATGAGAATAAAACAAAACTGTCCAGTATCAAAGACTCATCTCACTCCAGGGTGATAGCAGGACACCCAACCTAGTCACTCAGAAAAAATCAGGACATTCTGATGTAGAGTTTCAAAATAAAATACCTTTGAAATCTCTATTGTATGAGCTATCATCCCTATTTTTAGATGAGAATAAAACAAAGACTGTCCAGTATCAAAGACTCAATCTAACTCCATGGTGATAGCAGGACACCCCATCAAGTCACTCAGAAAAAATCAGGACATTCTGATGTAGAGTTTCAAAATAAAAGACCTTTGAAATCTCATATATGAGCTATCATCCCTCTCTGTTTAGATGAGAATAAAACAAAAACTGTCCAGTATCAAAGACTCATCTAATTCCATGGTGATAGCAGGACACCCCATCTAGTCACTCAGAAAAAATCAGGACATTCTGATGTAGAGTTTCAAAATAAAATACCTTTGAAATCTCTATTGCATGAGCTATAATCCCTCTCTGTTTAGATGAGAATAAAACAAAAACTCTCAAGTATCAAAGACTGATCTAACTCCAGGGTGATAGCAGGACACGCCACATAGTCACTCAGAAAAAATCAGGACATTCTGATGTAGAGTTTCAAAATAAAATACCTTTGAAATCTCTATTGTATGAGCTATCATCCCTATCTTTAGATGAGAATAAAACAAAGACTGTCCAGTATCAAAGACGCATCTCACTCCAGGGTGATAGCAGGACACCCCACCTAGTCACTCAGAAAAAATCAGGACATTCTGATTTAGAGTTTCAAAATAAAATACCTTTGAAATCTCATATATGAGCTATCATCCCTGTTTTTAGATGGGAATAAAACAAACACTGTCCAGTATCAAAGACTCAATCTAACTCCATGGTGATAGCAGGACACCCCATCAAGTCACTCAGAAAAAATCAGGACATTCTGATGTAGAGTTTCAAAATAAAATACCTTTGAAATCTCTATTGTATGAGCTATCATCCCTATTTTTAGATGAGAATAAAACAAAGACTGTCCAGTATCAAAGACGCATCTCACTCCAGGGTGATAGCAGGACACCCCACCTAGTCACTCAGAAAAAATCAGGACATTCTGATTTAGAGTTTCAAAATAAAATACCTTTGAAATCTCATATATGAGCTATCATCCCTGTTTTTAGATGGGAATAAAACAAACACTGTCCAGTATCAAAGACTCAATCTAACTCCATGGTGATAGCAGGACACCCCATCAAGTCACTCAGAAAAAATCAGGACATTCTGATGTAGAGTTTCAAAATAAAATACCTTTGAAATCTCTATTGTATGAGCTATCATCCCTGTTTTTAGATGAGAATAAAACAAAGACTGTCCAGTATCAAAGACGCATCTCACTGCAGGGTAATAGCAGGACACCCCACCTAGTCACTAAGGGAGAATCAGGACATTCTGATTTAGAGTTTCAAAATAAAATACCTTTGAAGTCTCATATATGAGCTATCATCCTTGTTTTTAGATGGGAATAAAACAAACACTGTCCAGTATCAAAGACTCATCTAACTCCATGGTGATAGCAGGACACCCCATCTAGTCACTCAGAAAAAATCAGGACATTCTGATGTAGAATTTCAAAATAAAAGACCTTTGAAATCTCATATATGAGCTATCATCCCTCTCTGTTTAGATGAGAATAAAACAAAAACTCTCCAGTATCAAAGACTCATCTCACTCCAGGGTGATAGCAGGACACCCCATCTAGTCACTCAGAAAAAATCAGGACATTCTGATTTAGAGTTTCAAAATAAAATACCTTTGAATTCTCATATATGAGCTATCATCCCATTTTTTAGATGAGAATAAAACAATAACTGTCCAGTATCAAAAACTCATCTCACTCCAGGGTGATAGCATGACACCCCACCTAGTCACTCAGGGAGAATCAGGACATTCTGATATAGAGTTTCAAAATAAAAGACCTTTGAAATCTCATATATGAGCTATCATCCCTCTGTATTTAGATACGCATAAAACAAACACTGTCCAGTATCAAATACTCATTTCCCTTCAGGGTGATAACAGGACACCCCACCTAGTCACTCAGGGAGAATCAGGACTTTCTGATGTAGAGTTTCAAAATAAAAGACCTTTGAAATCTCTATTGCATGAGCTATCATCCCTGTTTTTAGATGATAATAAAACAAAAACTGTCCAATATCAAAGACTCATCTCACTGCAGGGTGATAGCAGGACACCCCACCTAGTCACTCAGAAAGAATCAGGACATTCTAATTTAGAGTTTCAAAATAAAATACCTTTGAAATCTCATATATGAGCTATCATCCCTGTTTTTAGATGGGAATAAAACAAACACTGTCCAGTATCAAAGACTCAATCTAACTCCATGGTGATAGCAGGACACCCCATCAAGTCACTCAGAAAAAATCAGGACATTCTGATGTAGAGTTTCAAAATAAAAGACCTTTGAAATCTCATATATGAGCTATCATCCCTCTCTGTTTAGATGAGAATAAAACAAAACTGTCCAGTATCAAAGACTCATCTCACTCCAGGGTGATAGCAGGACACCCCACCTAGTCACTCAGAAAAAATAAGGACATTCTGATGTAGAGTTTCAAAATAAAATACCTTTGAAATCTCTATTGTATGAGCTATCATACCTATTTTTAGATGAGAATAAAACAAAGACTGTCCAGTATCAAAGACGCATCTCACTCCAGGGTGATAGCAGGACACCCCACCTAGTCACTCAGAAAAAATCAGGACATTCTGATGTAGAGTTTCAAAATAAAATACCTTTGAAATCTCTATTGTATGAGCTATCATCCCTGTTTTTAGATGAGAATAAAACAAAAACTGTCCAGTATCAAAGACTCATCTAATTCCATGGTGATAGCAGGACACCCAATCTAGTCACTCAGAATAAATCAGGACATTCTGATGTACAGTTTCAAAATAAAATACCTTTGACATCTCATATATGAGCTATCATCCCTCTCTGTTTAGATGAGAATAAAACAAAATCTCTCCAGTATCAAAGACTCATCTCACTCCAGGGTGATAGCAGGACACGCCACATAGTCACTCAGAAAAAATCAGGACATTCTGATGTACAGTTTCAAAATAAAATTACTTTGAAATCTCTATTGTATGAGCTATCATCCCTATTTTTAGATGAGAATAAAACAAAGACTGTCCAGTATCAAAGACGCATCTCACTCCAGGGTGATAGCAGGACACCCCACCTAGTCACTCAGAAAAAATCAGGACATTCTGATTTAGAGTTTCAAAATAAAATACCTTTGAAATCTCATATATGAGCTATCATCCCTGTTTTTAGATGGGAATAAAACAAACAGTGTCCAGTAAAAAAGACTCATCTCACGCCAGTGTGATAGCAGCACACCCCATCTAGTCACTCAGAAAAGATCAGGACATTCTGATGTAGAGTTTCAAAATAAAATACCTTTGAAATCTCTATTGTATGAGCTATCATCCCTGTTTTTAGATGAGAATAAAACAAAAACTGTCCAGTATCAAAGACGCATCTCACTCCAGGGTGATAGCAGGACACCCCACCTAGTCACTCAGGGAGAATCAGGACATTCGGATGTAGAGTTTCAAAATAAAAGACCTTTGAAATCTCATATATGAGCTATAATCCCTCTCTGTTTAGATGAGAATAAAACAAAACTGTCCAGTATCAAAGACTCATCTCACTCCAGGGTGATAGCAGGACACCCCATCTAGTCACTCAGAAAAAATCAGGACATTCTGATGTACAGTTTCAAAATAAAATACCTTTGAAGTCTCATATATGAGCTATAATCCCTCTCTGTTTAGATGAGAATAAAACAAATATTCTCAAGTATAAAAGACTCATCAAACTCCAGGGTGATAACAGGACACCCCATCTAGTCACTCAGAAAAAATCAGGACATTCTGATGTAGAATTTCAAAATAAAAGACCTTTGAAATCTCATATATGAGCTATCATCCCTCTCTGTTTAGATGAGAATAAAACAAAGACTGTCCAGTATCAAAGACTCATCTCACTCCAGGGTGATAGCAGGACACCCCATCTAGTCACTCAGAAAAAATCAGGACATTCTGATTTAGAGTTTCAAAATAAAATACCTTTGAATTCTCATATATGAGCTATCATCCCATTTTTTAGATGAGAATAAAACAATAACTGTCCAGTATCAAAAACTCATCTCACTCCAGGGTGATAGCATGACACCCCACCTAGTCACTCAGGGAGAATCAGGACATTCTGATATAGAGTTTCAAAATAAAAGACCTTTGAAATCTCATATATGAGCTATCATCCCTCTGTATTTAGATACGAATAAAACAAACACTGTCCAGTATCAAAGACGCATCTCACGCCAGGGTGATAGCAGGACACCCCACCTAGTCACTCAGAAAAAATCAGGACATTCTGATTTAGAGTTTCAAAATAAAAGACCTTTGAAATCTCTATTGCATGAGCTATCATCCCTGTTTTTAGATGAGAATAAAACAAAAACTGTCCAATATCAAAGACTCATCCCACTGCAGGGTGATAGCAGGACACCCCATCTAGTCACTCAGAAAAAATCAGGACATTCTGATGTAGAGTTTCAAAATAAAATACCTTTGAAATCTCTATTGTATGAGCTATCATCCCTGTTTTTAGATGAGAATAAAACAAAAACTGTCCAGTATCAAAGACTCATCTAATTCCATGGTGATAGCAGGACAACCCATCTAGTCACTCAGAAAAAATCAGGAAATTCTGAAGTACAGTTTCAAAATAAAATACCTTTGACATCTCATATATGAGCTATCATCCCTCTCTGTTTAGGTGAGAATAAAACAAAATCTCTCCAGTATCAAAGACTCATCTCACTCCAGGGTGATAGCAGGACAACCCATCTAGTCACTCAGAAAATATCAGGACATTCTGATGTACAGTTTCAAAATAAAATACCTTTGAAATCTCTATTGCATGAGCTATCATCCCTGTATTTATATGAGAATAAAACAAAAACTGTCCATTATCAAAGACTCATCTCGATCCATGGTGATAGCAGGACACCCATCTAGTCACTCAGGGAGAATCAGGACATTCTGATGTAGAGTTTCAAAATAAAATACCTTTGAAATCTCATATATGAGCTATCATCCCTGTTTTTAGATGGGAATAAAACAAACACTGTCCAGTATCAAAGATGCATCTCAATCCAGGGTGATAGCAGGACACCCCACCTAGTCACTCAGAAAAAATCAGGACATTCTGATGTAGAGTTTCAAAATAAAATACCTTTGAAATCTCTATTGTTTGAGCTATCATCCCTGTTTTTAGATGAGAATAAAACAAAAACTGTCCAATATCAAAGACTCATCCCACTGCAGGGTGATAGCAGGACACCCCATCTAGTCACTCAGAAAAAATCAGGATATTCTGATGTATAGTTTCAAAATAAAATACATTTGAAATCTCTATTGTATGAGCTATCATCCCTGTTTTTAGATGAGAATAAAACAAAAACTGTCCAGTATCAAAGACGCATCTCACTCCAGGGTGATTGCAGGACACCCAACCTAGTCACTCAGAAAAAATCAGGACATTCTGATGTAGAGTTTCAAAATAAAATACCTTTGAAATCTCTATTGTGTGAGCTATCATCCCTGTTTTTAGATGAGAATAAAACAAAGACTGTCCAGTATCAAAGACGCATCTCACTCCAGGGTGATAGCAGGACACCCAACCTAGTCACTCAGAAAAAATCAGGACATTCTGATGTAGAGTTTCAAAATAAAATACCTTTGAAATCTCTATTGTATGAGCTATCATCCCTATTTTTAGATGAGAATAAAACAAAGACTGTCCAGTATCAAAGACGCATCTCACTCCAGGGTGATAGCAGGACACCCCACCTAGTCACTCAGAAAAAATCAGGACATTCTAATTTAGAGTTTCAAAATAAAATACCTTTGAAATCTCATATATGAGCTATCATCCCTGTTTTTAGATGGGAATAAAACAAACACTGTCCAGTATCAAAGACTCAATCTAACTCCATGGTGATAGCAGGACACCCCATCAAGTCACTCAGAAAAAATCAGGACATTCTGATGTAGAGTTTCAAAATAAAAGACCTTTGAAATCTCATATATGAGTTATCATCCCTCTCTGTTTAGATGAGAATAAAACAAAAACTGTCCAGTATCAAAGACTCATCTAATTCCATGGTGATAGCAGGACACCCCATCTAGTCACTCAGAAAAAATCAGGACATTCTGATGTACAGTTTCAAAATAAAATACCTTTGACATCTCATATATGAGCTATCATCCCTCTCTGTTTAGGTGAGAATAAAACAAAATCTCTCCAGTATCAAAGACTCATCTCACTCCAGGGTGATAGCAGGACACCCCATCTAGTCACTCAGAAAAAATCAGGACATTCTGATGTAGAGTTTCAAAATAAAATACCTTTGAAATCTCTATTGTATGAGCTATCATCCCTGTTTTTAGATGAGAATAAAACAAAAACTGTCCAATATCAAAGACTCATCAAACTCCAGGGTGATAACAGGACACCCCACCTAGTCACTCAGAAAAAATCAGGACATTCTGATGTAGAGTTTCAAAATAAAATACCTTTGAAATCTCTATTGTATGAGCTATCATCCCTGTTTTTAGATGAGAATAAAACAAAAACTGTCCAGTATCAAAGACGCATCTCACTCCAGCGTGATAGCAGGACACCCCACCTAGTCACTCAGGGAGAATCAGGACATTCTGATGTACAGTTTCAAAATAAAAGACCTTTGAAATCTCTATTGCATGAGCTATCATCCCTGTTTTTAGATGAGAATAAAACAAAAACTGTCCAGTATCAAAGACTCATCTCACTCCAGGGTGATAGCAGGACACCCCATCTAGTCACTCAGAAAAAATCAGGACATTCTGATGTAGAGTTTCAAAATAAAATACATTTGAAATCTCTATTGTATGAGCTATCATCCCTGTTTTTAGATGAGAATAAAACAAAAACTGTCCAGTATCAAAGACGCATCTCACTCCAGGGTGATAGCAGGACACCCCACCTAGTCACTCAGGGAGAATCAGGACATTCTGATGTAGAGTTTCAAAATAAAAGACCTTTGAAATCTCATATATGAGCTATAATCCCTCTCTGTTTAGATGAGAATAAAACAAAAACTCTCAAGTATCAAAGACTGATCTAACTCCAGGGTGATAGCAGGACACCCCATCTAGTCACTCAGAAAAAATCAGGACATTCTGATGTAGAGTTTCAAAATAAAATACCTTTGAAATCTCTATTGTATTAGCTATCATCCCTGTTTTTAGATGAGAATAAAACAAAAACTGTCCAGTATCAAAGACTCATCTCACTGCAGGGTGATAGCATGAAACCCCACCTAGTCACTCAGGGAGAATCAGGACATTCTGATGTACAGTTTCAAAATAAAAGACCTTTGAAATCTCATATATGAGCTATCATCCCTCTGTATTTAGATAAGAATAAAACAAAAACTGTCCAGTATCAAATACTCATTTCCCTTCAGGGTTATAACAGGACACCCCACCTAGTCACTCAGGGAGAATCAGGACTTTCTGATGTAGAGTTTCAAAATAAAAGACCTTTGAAATCTCTATTGTATGAGATATCATCTCTGTTTTTAGATGAGAATAAAACAAAGACTGTCCAGTATCAAAGACTCATCTCACTCCATGGTGATAGCAGGACACCCTTTCTAGTCACTCCGAAAAAATCAGGACATTCTGATGTAGAGTTTCAAAATAAAATACATTTGAAATCTCTATTGTATGAGCTATCATCCCTGTATTTAGATGAGAATAAAACAAAAACTGTCCAGTATCAAAGACGCATCTCACTCCAGGGTGATAGCAGGACACCCCACCTAGTCACTCAGGGAGAATCAGGACATTCTGATGTAGAGTCTCAAAATAAAAGACCTTTGAAATCTCATATATGAGCTATAATCCCTCTCTGTTTAGATGAGAATAAAACAAAAACTCTCAAGTATCAAAGACTGATCTGACTCCAGGGTGATAGCAGGACACCCCATCAAGTCACTCAGAAAAGATCAGGACATTGTGATGTAGAGTTTCAAAATAAAAGACCTTTGAAATCTCATATATGAGCTATCATCCCTCTCTGTTTAGATGAGAATAAAACAAAATCTCTCCAGTATCAAAGACTCATCTCACTCCAGGGTGATAGCAGGACACCCCATCTAGTCACTGAGAAAAATGCAGGACATTCTGATGTAGAGTTTCAAAATAAAATATTTTTGAAATCTCTATTGTATTAGCTATCATCCCTGTTTTTAGATGATAATAAAACAAAAACTGTCCAGTATCAAAGACTCATCTCACTGCAGGGTGATAGCATGAAACCCCACCTAGTCACTCAGAAAAAATCAGGACATTCTGATGTAGAGTTTCAAAATAAAATACCTTTGAAATCTCTATTGTATGAGCTATCATCCCTGTTTTTAGATGAGAATAAAACAAAAACTGTCCAGTATCAAAGACACATCTCACTCCAGGGTGATAGTAGGACACCCCACCTAGTCACTCAGGGAGAATCAGGACATTCTGATTTAGAGTTTCAAAATAAAATACCTTTGAAGTCTCATATATGAGCTATCATCCCTGTTTTTAGATGGGAATAAAACAAACACTGTCCAGTATCAAAGACTCATCTAACTCCATGGTGATAGCAGGACACCCCATCTAGTAACTCCGAAAAAATCAGGACATTCTGATGTAGAGTTTCAAAATAAAATACATTTGAAATCTCTATTGTATGAGCTATCATCCCTGTTTTTAGATGATAATAAAACAAACACTGTCCAGTATCAAAGACGCATCTCACTCCAGGGTGATAGCAGGACACCCCACCTAGTCACTCAGGGAGAATCAGGACATTCTGATGTAGAGTTTCAAAATAAAAGACCTTTGAAATCTCATATATGAGCTATCATCCCTCTCTGTTTAGATGAGAATAAAACAAAATCTCTCCAGTATCAAAGACTCATCTCACTCCAGAGTGATAGCAGGACACCCCATCTAGTCACTGAGAAAAAAATCAGGACATTCTGATGTAGAGTTTCAAAATAAAATATTTTTGAAATCTCTATTGTATTAGCTATCATCCCTGTTTTTAGATGAGAATAAAACAAAAACTGTCCAGTATCAAAGACTCATCTCACTCCAGGGTGATAGCAGGACACCCCATCTAGTCACTGAGAAAAAATCAGGACATTCTGATGTAGAGTTTCAAAATAAAATACCTTTGAATTCTCATATATGAGCTATCATCCCTGTTTTTAGATGAGAATAAAACAAATACTGTCCAATATCAAAAACTCATCTCACTCCAGGGTGATAGAAGGAAACCCCACCTAGTCACTCAGGGAGAATCAGGACATTCTGATGTACAGTTTCAAAATAAAATACCTTTGAAGTCTCATATATGAGCTATCATCCCTGTTTTTAGATGAGAATAAAACAAAAACTCTCAAGTATCAAAGATTGATCTAACTCCAGGGTGATAGCAGGACACGCCACATAGTCACTCAGAAAAAATCAGGACATTCTGATGTAGAGTTTCAAAATAAAATACCTTTGAAATCTCTATTGTATGAGCTATCATCCCTATTTTTAGATGAGAATAAAACAAAGAATGTCCAGTATCAAAGATGCATCTCACTCCAGGGTGATAGCAGGACACCCCACCTAGTCACTCAGGGAGAATCAGGACATTCTGATGTACAGTTTCAAAATAAAAGACCTTTGAAATCTCATATATGAGCTATCATCACTCTGTATTTAGATAAGAATAAAACAAAAACTGTCCAGTATCAAAGACTCATCTAACTCCATGGTGATAGCAGGACCCCCCATCTAGTCACTCAGGGAGAATCAGGACATTCTGATGTACAGTTTCAAAATAAAAGACCTTTGAAATCTCTATTGTATGAGCTATCATCCCTGTATTTAGATGAGAATAAAACAAAAACTGTCCAGTATCAAAGACGCATCTCATTCCAGGGTGATAGCAGGACACCCCACCTAGTCACTCAGAAAAAATCAGGACATTCTCATCTAGATTTTCAAAATAAAATACCTTTGAAATCTCATATATGAGCTATCATCCCTGTTTTTAGATGGGAATAAAACAAACACTGTCCAGTATCAAAGACTCATCTAACTCCATGGTGATAGCAGGACCCCCCATCAATTCACTCAGAAAAAATCAGGACATTTTGATGTAGAGTTTCAAAATAAAAGACCTTTGAAATCTCATATATGAGCTATCATCCCTCTCTGTTTAGATGAGAATAAAACAAAATCTCTCCAGTATCAAAGACTCATCTCACTCCAGGGTGATAGCAGGACACCCCATCTAGTCACTGAGAAAAAATCAGGACATTCTGATGTAGAGTTTCAAAATAAAATATTTTTGAAATTTCTATTGTATTAGCTATCATCCCTGTTTTTAGATGAGAATAAAACAAAAACTGTCCAGTATCAAAGACTCATCTCACTCCAGGGTGATAGCAGGACACCCCATCTAGTCACTGAGAAAAAATCAGGACATTCTGATGTACAGTTTCAAAATAAAATATTTTTGAAATCTCTATTGTATTAACTATCATCCCTGTTTTTAGATGAGAATAAAACAAAAACTGTCCAGTATCAAAGACTCATCTCACTCCAGGGTGATAGCATGAAACCCCACCTAGTCACTCAGGGAAAATCAGGACTTTCTGATGTAGAGTTTCAAAATAAAAGACCTTTGAAATCTCTATTGTATGAGCTATCATCCCTGTTTTTAGATGAGAATAAAACAAAGACTGTCCAGTATCAAAGACAGATCTCACTCCATGGTGATAGCAGGACACCCTTTCTAGTCACTCCGAAGAAATCAGGACATTCTGATGTAGAGTTTCAAAATAAAATACCTTTGAATTCTCATATATGAGCTATCATCCCTGTTTTTAGATGAGAATAAAACAATAACTGTCCAGTATCAAAGACTCATCTAACTCCATGGTGATAGCAGGACACCCCATCTAGTCACTCAGAAAAAATCAGGACATTCTGATTTAGAGTTTCAAAATAAAATACCTTTGAATTCTCATATATGAGCTATCATCCCATTTTTTAGATGAGAATAAAACAATAACTGTCCAGTATCAAATACTCATTTCCCTTCAGGGTGATAACAGGACACCCCACCTAGTCACTCAGGGAGAATCAGGACTTTCTGATGTAGAGTTTCAAAATAAAAGACCTTTGAAATCTCTATTGCATGAGCTATCATCCCTGTTTTTAGATGAGAATAAAACAAATACTGTCCAATATCAAAGACTCATCTCACTCCAGGGTGATAGCAGGACAACCCACCTAGTCACTCAGGGAGAATCAGGACATTCTGATGTACAGTTTAAAAATAAAAGACCTTTGAAATCTCTATTGCATGAGCTATCATCCCTGTTTTTAGATGAGAATAAAACAAAAACTGTCCAGTATCAAAGACTCATCTCACTCCAGGGTGATAGCAGGACACCCCATCTAGTCACTGAGAAAAGAATCAGGACATTCTGATGTAGAGTTTCAAAATAAAATATTTTTGAAATCTCTATTGTATTAGCTATCATCCCTGTTTTTAGATGAGAATAAAACAAAAATTGTCCAGTATCAAAGACTCATCTCACTCCAGGGTGATAGCATGAAACCCCACCTAGTCACTCAGGGAGAATCAGGACATTCTGATGTACAGTTTCAAAATAAAAGACCTTTGAAATCTCATATATGAGCTATCATCCCTCTGTATTTAGATAAGAATAAAACAAAAACTGTCCAGTATAAAATACTCATTTCCCTTCAGGGTTATAACAGGACACCCCACCTAGTCACTCAGGGAGAATCAGGACATTCTGATGTACAGTTTCAAAATAAAAGACCTTTGAAATCTCTATTGCATGAGCTATCATCCCTGTTTTTAGATGAGAATAAAACAAAAAATGTCCAGTATCAAAGACTCATCTCACTCCAGGGTGATAGCAGGACACCCCTTCTAGTCACTCAGAAAAAATCAGGACATTCTGATGTAGAGTTTCAAAATAAAATACCTTTGAAATCTCTATTGTATGAGCTATCATCCCTGTTTTTAGATGAGAATAAAACAAAAACTGTCCAGTATCAAAGACGCATCTCACTCCAGGGTGATAGCAGGACACCCCACCTAGTCACTCAGGGAGAATCAGGACATTCGGATGTAGAGTTTCAAAATAAAAGACCTTTGAAATCTCATATATGAGCTATAATCCCTCTCTGTTTAGATGAGAATAAAACAAAAACTCTCAAGTATCAAAGACTGATCTAACTCCAGGGTGATAGCAGGACACGCCACATAGTCACTCAGAAAAAATCAGGACATTCTGATGTACAGTTTCAAAATAAAAGACCTTTGAAATCTCATATATGAGCTATCATCCCTCTCTGTTTAGATGAGAATAAAACAAAACTGTCCAGTATCAAATACTCATCTCACTCCAGGGTGATAGCAGGACACCCCACCTAGTCAATCAGAAAAAATCAGGACATTCTGATGTAGAGTTTCAAAATAAAATACCTTTGAAATCTCTATTGTATGAGCTATCATCCCTATTTTTAGATGAGAATAAAACAAAGACTGTCCAGTATCAAAGACGCATCTCACTCCAGGGTGATAGCAGGACACCCCACCTAGTCACTCAGAAAAAATCAGGACATTCTGATGTAGAGTTTCAAAATAAAATACCTTTGAAATCTCTATTGTATGAGCTATCATCCCTGTATTTAGATGGGAATAAAACAAACACTGTCCAGTATCAAAGACTCATCTAACTCCATGGTGATAGCAGGACACCCCATCAAGTCACTCAGAAAAAATCAGGACATTCTGATGTAGAGTTTCAAAATAAAAGACCTTTGAAATCTCATATATGAGCTATCATCCCTCTCTGTTTAGATGAGAATAAAACAAAATCTCTCCAGTATCAAAGACTCATCTCACTCCAGGGTGATAGCAGGACACCCCATCTAGTCACTGAGAAAAAATCAGGACATTCTGATGTAGAGTTTCAAAATAAAATATTTTTGAAATCTCTATTGTATTAGCTATCATCCCTGTTTTTAGATGAGAATAAAACAAAAACTATTCAGTATCAAATACTCATTTCCCTTCAGGGTGATAACAGGACACCCCACCTAGTCACTCAGGGAGAATCAGGACATTCTGATGTACAGTTTCAAAATAAAATACCTTTGAAATCTCTATTGCATGAGCTATCATCCCTGTTTTTAGATGAGAATAAAACAAAAAATGTCCAGTATCAAAGACTCATCTCACTCCAGGGTGATAGCAGGACACCCCTTCTAGTCACTCAGAAAAAATCAGGACATTCTGATGTAGAGTTTCAAAATAAAATACCTTTGAAATCTCTATTGTATGAGCTATCATCCCTGTTTTTAGATGAGAATAAAACAAAAACTGTCCAGTATCAAAGACGCATCTCACTCCAGGGTGATAGCAGGACACCCCACCTAGTCACTCAGGGAGAATCAGGACATTCGGATGTAGAGTTTCAAAATAAAAGACCTTTGAAATCTCATATATGAGCTATAATCCCTCTCTGTTTAGATGATAATAAAACAAAAACTCTCAAGTATCAAAGACTGATCTAACTCCAGGGTGATAGCAGGACACGCCACATAGTCACTCAGAAAAAATCAGGACATTCTGATGTACAGTTTCAAAATAAAAGACCTTTGAAATCTCTATTGCATGAGCTATCATCCCTCTCTGTTTAGATGAGAATAAAACAAAACTGTCCAGTATCAAATACTCATCTCACTCCAGGATGATAGCAGGACACCCCACCTAGTCAATCAGAAAAAATCAGGACATTCTGATGTAGAGTTTCAAAATAAAATACCTTTGAAATCTCTATTGTATGAGCTATCATCCCTATTTTTAGATGAGAATAAAACAAAGACTGTCCAGTATCAAAGACGCATCTCACTCCAGGGTGATAGCAGGACACCCCACCTAGTCACTCAGAAAAAATCAGGACATTCTGATGTAGAGTTTCAAAATAAAATACCTTTGAAATCTCTATTGTATGAGCTATCATCCCGATTTTTAGATGAGAATAAAACTAAGACTGTCCAGTATCAAAGACGCATCTCACTCCAGGGTGATAGCAGGACACCCCACCTAGTCACTCAGAAAAAATCAGGACATTCTGATTTAGAGTTTCAAAATAAAATACCTTTGAAATCTCATATATGAGCTATCATCCCTGTATTTAGATGGGAATAAAACAAACACTGTCCAATATCAAAGACTCATCTAACTCCATGGTGATAGCAGGACACCCCATCAAGTCACTCAGAAAAAATCAGGACATTCTGATGTAGAGTTTCAAAATAAAAGACCTTTGAAATCTCATATATGAGCTATCATCCCTCTCTGTTTAGATGAGAATAAAACAAAATCTCTCCAGTATCAAAGACTCATCTCACTCCAGGGTGATAGCAGAACACCCCATCTAGTCACTGAGAAAAAATCAGGACATTCTGATGTAGAGTTTCAAAATAAAATATTTTTGAAATCTCTATTGTATTAACTATCATCCCTGTTTTTAGATGAGAATAAAACAAAAACTGTCCAGTATCAAAGACTCATCTCACTCCAGGGTGATAGCATGACACCTCACCTAGTCACTCAGGGAGAATCAGGACATTATGATGTACAGTTTCAAAATAAAAGACCTTTGAAATTTCATATATGAGCTATCATCCCTCTGTATTTAGATAAGAATAAAACAAAAACTGTCCAGTATCAAATACTCATTTCCCTTCAGGGTTATAACAGGACACCCCACCTAGTCACTCAGGGAGAATCAGGACTTTCTGATGTAGAGTTTCAAAATAAAAGACCTTTGAAATCTCTATTGTATGAGCTATCATCCCTGTTTTTAGATGAGAATAAAACAAAGACTGTCCAGTATCAAAGACTCATCTCACTCCATGGTGATAGCAGGACACCCTTTCTAGTCACTCCGAACAAATCAGGACATTCTGATGTAGAGTTTCAAAATAAAATACCTTTGAATTCTCATATATGAGCTATCATCCCTGTTTTTAGATGATAATAAAACAAATACTGTCCAATATCAAAAACTCATCTCACTCCAGGGTGATAGCAGGAAACCCCACCTAGTCACTCAGAAAAAATCAGGACATTCTGATGTACAGTTTCAAAATAAAATACCTTTGAAGTCTCATATATGAGCTATCATCCCTGTTTTTAGATGAGAATAAAACAATAACTGTCCAATATCAAAGACTCATCAAACTCCAGGGTGATAACAGGACACCCCACCTAGTCACTCAGAAAAAATCAGGACATTCTGATGTAGAGTTTCAAAATAAAATACCTTTGAAATCTCTATTGTATGAGCTATCATCCCTGTTTTTAGATGAGAATAAAACAAAAACTGTCCAGTATCAAAGACGCATCTCACTCCAGCGTGATAGCAGGACACCCCACCTAGTCACTCAGGGAGAATCAGGACATTCTGATGTACAGTTTCAAAATAAAAGACCTTTGAAATCTCTATTGCATGAGCTATCATCCCTGTTTTTAGATGAGAATAAAACAAAAACTGTCCAGTATCAAAGACTCATCTCACTCCAGGGTGATAGCAGGACACCCCATCTAGTCACTCAGAAAAAATCAGGACATTCTGATGTAGAGTTTCAAAATAAAATACATTTGAAATCTCTATTGTATGAGCTATCATCCCTGTTTTTAGATGAGAATAAAACAAAAACTGTCCAGTATCAAAGACGCATCTCACTCCAGGGTGATAGCAGGACACCCCACCTAGTCACTCAGGGAGAATCAGGACATTCTGATGTAGAGTTTCAAAATAAAAGACCTTTGAAATCTCATATATGAGCTATAATCCCTCTCTGTTTAGATGAGAATAAAACAAAAACTCTCAAGTATCAAAGACTGATCTAACTCCAGGGTGATAGCAGGACACCCCATCTAGTCACTCAGAAAAAATCAGGACATTCTGATGTAGAGTTTCAAAATAAAATACCTTTGAAATCTCTATTGTATTAGCTATCATCCCTGTTTTTAGATGAGAATAAAACAAAAACTGTCCAGTATCAAAGACTCATCTCACTGCAGGGTGATAGCATGAAACCCCACCTAGTCACTCAGGGAGAATCAGGACATTCTGATGTACAGTTTCAAAATAAAAGACCTTTGAAATCTCATATATGAGCTATCATCCCTCTGTATTTAGATAAGAATAAAACAAAAACTGTCCAGTATCAAATACTCATTTCCCTTCAGGGTTATAACAGGACACCCCACCTAGTCACTCAGGGAGAATCAGGACTTTCTGATGTAGAGTTTCAAAATAAAAGACCTTTGAAATCTCTATTGTATGAGATATCATCTCTGTTTTTAGATGAGAATAAAACAAAGACTGTCCAGTATCAAAGACTCATCTCACTCCATGGTGATAGCAGGACACCCTTTCTAGTCACTCCGAAAAAATCAGGACATTCTGATGTAGAGTTTCAAAATAAAATACATTTGAAATCTCTATTGTATGAGCTATCATCCCTGTATTTAGATGAGAATAAAACAAAAACTGTCCAGTATCAAAGACGCATCTCACTCCAGGGTGATAGCAGGACACCCCACCTAGTCACTCAGGGAGAATCAGGACATTCTGATGTAGAGTCTCAAAATAAAAGACCTTTGAAATCTCATATATGAGCTATAATCCCTCTCTGTTTAGATGAGAATAAAACAAAAACTCTCAAGTATCAAAGACTGATCTGACTCCAGGGTGATAGCAGGACACCCCATCAAGTCACTCAGAAAAGATCAGGACATTGTGATGTAGAGTTTCAAAATAAAATACCTTTGAAATCTCATATATGAGCTATCATCCCTCTCTGTTTAGATGAGAATAAAACAAAATCTCTCCAGTATCAAAGACTCATCTCACTCCAGGGTGATAGCAGGACACCCCATCTAGTCACTGAGAAAAATGCAGGACATTCTGATGTAGAGTTTCAAAATAAAATATTTTTGAAATCTCTATTGTATTAGCTATCATCCCTGTTTTTAGATGATAATAAAACAAAAACTGTCCAGTATCAAAGACTCATCTCACTGCAGGGTGATAGCATGAAACCCCACCTAGTCACTCAGAAAAAATCAGGACATTCTGATGTAGAGTTTCAAAATAAAATACCTTTGAAATCTCTATTGTATGAGCTATCATCCCTGTTTTTAGATGAGAATAAAACAAAAACTGTCCAGTATCAAAGACACATCTCACTCCAGGGTGATAGTAGGACACCCCACCTAGTCACTCAGGGAGAATCAGGACATTCTGATTTAGAGTTTCAAAATAAAATACCTTTGAAGTCTCATATATGAGCTATCATCCCTGTTTTTAGATGGGAATAAAACAAACACTGTCCAGTATCAAAGACTCATCTAACTCCATGGTGATAGCAGGACACCCCATCTAGTAACTCCGAAAAAATCAGGACATTCTGATGTAGAGTTTCAAAATAAAATACATTTGAAATCTCTATTGTATGAGCTATCATCCCTGTTTTTAGATGATAATAAAACAAACACTGTCCAGTATCAAAGACGCATCTCACTCCAGGGTGATAGCAGGACACCCCACCTAGTCACTCAGGGAGAATCAGGACATTCTGATGTAGAGTTTCAAAATAAAAGACCTTTGAAATCTCATATATGAGCTATCATCCCTCTCTGTTTAGATGAGAATAAAACAAAAACTCTCAAGTATCAAAGACTGATCTAACTCCAGGTTGATAGCAGGACACGCCACATAGTCACTCAGAAAAAATCAGGACATTCTGATATAGAGTTTCAAAAGAAAATACCTTTGAAATCTCATATATGAGCTATCATCCCTTTTTTTAGATGGGAATAAAACAAACAATGTCCAGTATCAAAGACTCATCTAACTCCATGGTGATAGCAGGACACCCCATCAAGTCACTCAGAAAAAATCAGGACATTCTGATGTAGAGTTTCAAAATAAAAGACCTTTGAAATCTCATATATGAGCTATCATCCCTCTCTGTTTAGATGAGAATAAAACAAAATCTCTCCAGTATCAAAGACTCATCTCACTCCAGAGTGATAGCAGGACACCCCATCTAGTCACTGAGAAAAAAATCAGGACATTCTGATGTAGAGTTTCAAAATAAAATATTTTTGAAATCTCTATTGTATTAGCTATCATCCCTGTTTTTAGATGAGAATAAAACAAAAACTGTCCAGTATCAAAGACTCATCTCACTCCAGGGTGATAGCAGGACACCCCATCTAGTCACTGAGAAAAAATCAGGACATTCTGATGTAGAGTTTCAAAATAAAAGAACTTTGAAATCTCTATTGTATGAGCTATCATCCCTGTTTTTAGATGAGAATAAAACAAAGACTGTCCAGTATCAAAGACTCATCTCACTCCATGGTGATAGCAGGACACCCTTTCTAGTCACTCCGAAAAAATCAGGACATTCTGATGTAGAGTTTCAAAATAAAAGACCTTTGAAATCTCATATATGAGCTATCATCCCTCTCTGTTTAGATGAGAATAAAACAAAAACTCTCAAGTATCAAAGACTGATCTAACTCCATGTTGATAGCAGGACACGCCACATAGTCACTCAGAAAAAATCAGGACATTCTGATGTACAGTTTCAAAATAAAAGACCTTTGAAATCTCATATATGAGCTATCATCCCTCTCTGTTTAGATGAGAATAAAACAAAACTGTCCAGTATCAAAGACTCATCTCACTCCAGGGTGATAGCAGGACACCCCACCTAGTCACTCAGAAAAAATCAGGACATTCTGATGTAGTGTTTCAAAATAAAATACCTTTGAAATCTCTATTGTATGAGCTATAAATCCCTATTTTTAGATGAGAATAAAACAAAGACTGTCCAGTATCAAAGACGCATCTCACTCCAGGGTGATAGCAGGACACCCCACCTAGTCACTCAGAAAAAATCAGGACATTCTGATTTAGAGTTTCAAAAGAAAATACCTTTGAAATCTCATATATGAGCTATCATCCCTTTTTTTAGATGGGAATAAAACAAACACTGTCCAGTATCAAAGACTCATCTAACTCCATGGTGATAGCAGGACACCCCATCAAGTCACTCAGAAAAAATCAGGACATTCTGATGTAGAGTTTCAAAATAAAATACCTTTGAAATCTCTCTTGTATGTGCTATCACCCCTGTTTTTAGATGAGAATAAAACAAAAACTGTCCAGTATCAAAGACTCATCTCACTCCAGGGTGATAGCAGGATACCCCACCTAGTCACTCAGAAAAAATCAGGACATTCTGATGTAGAGTTTCAAAATAAAATACCTTTGAAATCTCTATTGTATGAGCTATCATCACTATTTTTAGATGAGAATAAAACAAAGACTGTCCAGTATCAAAGACTCATCTCACTCCAGGGTGAAAGCAGGACACCCCATCTAGTCACTCAGAAAAAATCAGGACATTCTGGTGTACAGTTTCAGAATAAAATACCTTTGAAGTCTCATATATGAGCTATCATCCCTGTTTTTAGATGAGAATAAAACAATAACTGTCCAATATCAAAGACTCATCTCACTCCAGGGTGAAAGCAGGACACCCCATCTAGTCACTCAGACAAAATCAGGACATTCTGGTGTACAGTTTCAAAATAAAATACCTTTGAAGTCTCATATATGAGCTATCATCCCTGTTTTTAGATGAGAATAAAACAATAACTGTCCAATATCAAAGATTCATCTCACTCCAGGGTGATAGCAGGATACCCCACCTAGTCACTCAGAAAAAATCAGGACATTCTGATGTAGAGTTTCAAAATAAAATACCTTTGAAATCTCTATTGTATGAGCTATCATCACTATTTTTAGATGAGAATAAAACAAAGACTGTCCAGTATCAAAGACGCATCTCACTCCAGGGTGATAGCAGGACACCCCACCTAGTCACTCAGAAAAAATCAGGACATTCTGATATAGAGTTTCAAAAGAAAATACCTTTGAAATCTCATATATGAGCTATCATCCCTTTTTTTAGATGGGAATAAAACAAACAATGTCCAGTATCAAAGACTCATCTAACTCCATGGTGATAGCAGGACACCCCATCAAGTCACTCAGAAAAAATCAGGACATTCTGATGTAGAGTTTCAAAATAAAAGACCTTTGAAATCTCATATATGAGCTATCATCCCTCTCTGTTTAGATGAGAATAAAACAAAATCTCTCCAGTATCAAAGACTCATCTCACTCCAGAGTGATAGCAGGACACCCCATCTAGTCACTGAGAAAAAAATCAGGACATTCTGATGTAGAGTTTCAAAATAAAATATTTTTGAAATCTCTATTGTATTAGCTATCATCCCTGTTTTTAGATGAGAATAAAACAAAAACTGTCCAGTATCAAAGACTCATCTCACTCCAGGGTGATAGCAGGACACCCCATCTAGTCACTGAGAAAAAATCAGGACATTCTGATGTAGAGTTTCAAAATAAAAGAACTTTGAAATCTCTATTGTATGAGCTATCATCCCTGTTTTTAGATGAGAATAAAACAAAGACTGTCCAGTATCAAAGACTCATCTCACTCCATGGTGATAGCAGGACACCCTTTCTAGTCACTCCGAAAAAATCAGGACATTCTGATGTAGAGTTTCAAAATAAAAGACCTTTGAAATCTCATATATGAGCTATCATCCCTCTCTGTTTAGATGAGAATAAAACAAAAACTCTCAAGTATCAAAGACTGATCTAACTCCATGTTGATAGCAGGACACGCCACATAGTCACTCAGAAAAAATCAGGACATTCTGATGTACAGTTTCAAAATAAAAGACCTTTGAAATCTCATATATGAGCTATCATCCCTCTCTGTTTAGATGAGAATAAAACAAAACTGTCCAGTATCAAAGACTCATCTCACTCCAGGGTGATAGCAGGACACCCCACCTAGTCACTCAGAAAAAATCAGGACATTCTGATGTAGTGTTTCAAAATAAAATACCTTTGAAATCTCTATTGTATGAGCTATAAATCCCTATTTTTAGATGAGAATAAAACAAAGACTGTCCAGTATCAAAGACGCATCTCACTCCAGGGTGATAGCAGGACACCCCACCTAGTCACTCAGAAAAAATCAGGACATTCTGATTTAGAGTTTCAAAAGAAAATACCTTTGAAATCTCATATATGAGCTATCATCCCTTTTTTTAGATGGGAATAAAACAAACACTGTCCAGTATCAAAGACTCATCTAACTCCATGGTGATAGCAGGACACCCCATCAAGTCACTCAGAAAAAATCAGGACATTCTGATGTAGAGTTTCAAAATAAAATACCTTTGAAATCTCTCTTGTATGTGCTATCACCCCTGTTTTTAGATGAGAATAAAACAAAAACTGTCCAGTATCAAAGACTCATCTCACTCCAGGGTGATAGCAGGATACCCCACCTAGTCACTCAGAAAAAATCAGGACATTCTGATGTAGAGTTTCAAAATAAAATACCTTTGAAATCTCTATTGTATGAGCTATCATCACTATTTTTAGATGAGAATAAAACAAAGACTGTCCAGTATCAAAGACTCATCTCACTCCAGGGTGAAAGCAGGACACCCCATCTAGTCACTCAGAAAAAATCAGGACATTCTGGTGTACAGTTTCAGAATAAAATACCTTTGAAGTCTCATATATGAGCTATCATCCCTGTTTTTAGATGAGAATAAAACAATAACTGTCCAATATCAAAGACTCATCTCACTCCAGGGTGAAAGCAGGACACCCCATCTAGTCACTCAGACAAAATCAGGACATTCTGGTGTACAGTTTCAAAATAAAATACCTTTGAAGTCTCATATATGAGCTATCATCCCTGTTTTTAGATGAGAATAAAACAATAACTGTCCAATATCAAAGATTCATCTCACTCCAGGGTGATAGCAGGATACCCCACCTAGTCACTCAGAAAAAATCAGGACATTCTGATGTAGAGTTTCAAAATAAAATACCTTTGAAATCTCTATTGTATGAGCTATCATCACTATTTTTAGATGAGAATAAAACAAAGACTGTCCAGTATCAAAGACTCATCTCACTCCAGGGTGAAAGCAGGACACCCCATCTAGTCACTCAGAAAAAATCAGGACATTCTGGTGTACAGTTTCAGAATAAAATACCTTTGAAGTCTCATATATGAGCTATCATCCCTGTTTTTAGATGAGAATAAAACAATAACTGTCCAATATCAAAGACTCATCTCACTCCAGGGTGAAAGCAGGACACCCCATCTAGTCACTCAGACAAAATCAGGACATTCTGGTGTACAGTTTCAAAATAAAATACCTTTGAAGTCTCATATATGAGCTATCATCCCTGTTTTTAGATGAGAATAAAACAATAACTGTCCAATATCAAAGACTCATCTCACTCCAGGGTGAAAGCAGGACACCCCATCTAGTCACTCAGAAAAAATCAGGACATTCTGATGTAGAGTTTCAAAATAAAATACCTTTGAAATCTCTATTGTATGAGCTATCATCCCTGTTTTTAGCTGAGAATAAAACAAAAACTGTCCAGTATCAAAGACGCATCTCACTCCAGGGTGATAGCAGGACACCCCACCTAGTCACTCAGGGAGAATCAGGACAATCTGATGTACAGTTTCAAAATAAAAGACCTTTGAAATTTAATATATGAGCTATCATACCTCTGTATTTAGATAAGAATAAAATAAAAACTGTCCAGTATCAAATACTCATTTTCCTTCAGGGTGATAGCAGGACACCCCACCTAGTCACTCAGGGAGAATCAGGACATTCTGATGTAGAGTTTCAAAATAAAAGACCTTTGAAATCTCATATATGAGCTATTATCTCTGTATTTAGATGAGAATAAAACAAAAACTGTCCAGTATCAAATAAAACAAAGACTGTCCCGTATCAAAGACGCATCTCACTCCAGGGTGATAGCAGGAAGCCCCATCTAGTCACTCAGGGAGAATCAGGACATTCTGATGTAGAGTCTCAAAATAAAAGACCTTTGAAATCTCATATATGAGCTATAATCCCTCTCTGTTTAGATGAGAATAAAACAAAAACTCTCAAGTATCAAAGACTGATCTGACTCCAGGGTGATAGCAGGACACCCCATCAAGTCACTCAGAAAAGATCAGGACATTGTGATGTAGAGTTTCAAAATAAAATATTTTTGAAATCTCTATTGTATTAGCTATCATCCCTGTTTTTAGATGATAATAAAACAAAAACTGTCCAGTATCAAAGACTCATCTCACTGCAGGGTGATAGCATGAAACCCCACCTAGTCACTCAGAAAAAATCAGGACATTCTGATGTAGAGTTTCAAAATAAAATACCTTTGAAATCTCTATTGTATGAGCTATCATCCCTGTTTTTAGATGAGAATAAAACAAAAACTGTCCAGTATCAAAGACACATCTCACTCCAGGGTGATAGTAGGACACCCCACCTAGTCACTCAGGGAGAATCAGGACATTCTGATTTAGAGTTTCAAAATAAAATACCTTTGAAGTCTCATATATGAGCTATCATCCCTGTTTTTAGATGGGAATAAAACAAACACTGTCCAGTATCAAAGACTCATCTAACTCCATGGTGATAGCAGGACACCCCATCTAGTAACTCCGAAAAAATCAGGACATTCTGATGTAGAGTTTCAAAATAAAATACATTTGAAATCTCTATTGTATGAGCTATCATCCCTGTTTTTAGATGATAATAAAACAAACACTGTCCAGTATCAAAGACGCATCTCACTCCAGGGTGATAGCAGGACACCCCACCTAGTCACTCAGGGAGAATCAGGACATTCTGATGTAGAGTTTCAAAATAAAAGACCTTTGAAATCTCATATATGAGCTATCATCCCTCTCTGTTTAGATGAGAATAAAACAAAAACTCTCAAGTATCAAAGACTGATCTAACTCCAGGTTGATAGCAGGACACGCCACATAGTCACTCAGAAAAAATCAGGACATTCTGATGTAGTGTTTCAAAATAAAATACCTTTGAAATCTCTATTGTATGAGCTATAAATCCCTATTTTTAGATGAGAATAAAACAAAGACTGTCCAGTATCAAAGACGCATCTCACTCCAGGGTGATAGCAGGACACCCCACCTAGTCACTCAGAAAAAATCAGGACATTCTGATATAGAGTTTCAAAAGAAAATACCTTTGAAATCTCATATATGAGCTATCATCCCTTTTTTTAGATGGGAATAAAACAAACACTGTCCAGTATCAAAGACTCATCTAACTCCATGGTGATAGCAGGACACCCCATCAAGTCACTCAGAAAAAATCAGGACATTCTGATGTAGAGTTTCAAAATAAAAGACCTTTGAAATCTCATATATGAGCTATCATCCCTCTCTGTTTAGATGAGAATAAAACAAAATCTCTCCAGTATCAAAGACTCATCTCACTCCAGAGTGATAGCAGGACACCCCATCTAGTCACTGAGAAAAAAATCAGGACATTCTGATGTAGAGTTTCAAAATAAAATATTTTTGAAATCTCTATTGTATTAGCTATCATCCCTGTTTTTAGATGAGAATAAAACAAAAACTGTCCAGTAACAAAGACTCATCTCACTCCAGGGTGATAGCAGGACACCCCATCTAGTCACTGAGAAAAAATCAGGACATTCTGATGTGCAGTTTCAAAATAAAAGACGTTTGAAATCTCATATATGAGCTATCATCCCTCTCTATTTAGATAAGAATAAAACAAAAACTGTCCAGTATCAAATACTCATTTCCCTTCAGGGTTATAACAGGACACCCCACCTAGTCACTCAGAAAAAATCAGGACATTCTGATTTAGAGTTTCAAAAGAAAATACCTTTGAAATCTCATATATGAGCTATCATCCCTTTTTTTAGATGAGAATAAAACAAACACTGTCCAGTATCAAAGACTCATCTAACTCCATGGTGATAGCAGGACACCCCATCAAGTCACTCAGAAAAAATCAGGACATTCTGATGTAGAGTTTCAAAATAAAATACCTTTGAAATATCTATTGTATGAGCTATCATCCCTGTTTTTAGATGAGAATAAAACAAAAACTGTCCAGTATCAAAGACTCATCTCACTCCAGGGTGATAGCAGGACACCCCACCTAGTCACTCAGAAAAAATCAGGACATTCTGATGTAGAGTTTCAAATTTAAAATACCTTTGAAATCTCTATTGTATGAGCTATCATCCCTATTTTTAGATGAGAATAAAACAAAGACTGTCCAGTATCAAAGACTCATCTCACTCCAGGGTGATAGCAGGACACCCCACCTAGTCACTCAGGGAGAATCAGGACATTCTGAAGTACAGTTTCAAAATAAAAGACCTTTGAAATCTCTATTGCATGAGCTATCATCCCTGTTTTTAGATGAGAATAAAACAAAAACTGTCCCGTATCAAAGACTCATCTCACTCCAGGGTGATAGCAGGACACCCCATCTAGTCACTCAGAAAAAATCAGGACATTCTGATGTAGAGTTTCAAAATAAAATACCTTTGAAATCTCTATTGTATGAGCTATCATCCCTATTTTTAGATGAGAATAAAACAAAGACTGTCCAGTATCAAAGACTCATCTCACTCCAGGGTGAAAGCAGGACACCCCATCTAGTCACTCAGAAAAAATCAGGACATTCTGGTGTACAGTTTCAAAATAAAATACCTTTGAAGTCTCATATATGAGCTATCATCCCTGTTTTTAGATGAGAATAAAACAATAACTGTCCAATATCAAAGACTCATCAAACTCCAGGGTGATAGCAGGACACCCGACCTAGTCACTCATAAAAAATCAGGACATTCTGATGTACAGTTTCAAAATAAAAGACCTTTGAAATCTCATATATGAGCTATCATCCCTATTTTTAGATGAGAATAAAACAAAAACTGTCCAGTATCAAAGACTCATCTCACTCCAGGGTGATAGCAGGACACCCCACCTAGTCACTCAGGGAGAATCAGGACATTCTGAAGGACTGTTTCAAAATAAAAGACCTTTGAAATCTCTATTGCATGAGCTATCATCCCTGTTTTTAGATGAGAATAAAACAAAAACTGTCCCGTATCAAAGACTCATCTCACTCCAGGGTGATAGCAGGACACCCCATCTAGTCACTCAGAAAAAATCAGGACATTCTGATGTAGAGTTTCAAAATAAAATACCTTTGAAATCTCTCTTGTATGAGCTATCATCCCTGTTTTTAGATGAGAATAAAACAAAAACTGTCCAGTATCAAAGACTCATCTCACTCCAGGGTGATAGCAGGACACCCCACCTAGTCACTCAGAAAAAATCAGGACATTCTGATTTCGAGTTTCAAAATAAAATACCTTTGAAATCTCTATTGTATGAGCTATCATCCCTATTTTTAGATGAGAATAAAACAAAGACTGTCCAGTATCAAAGACTCATCTCACTCCAGGGTGAAAGCAGGACACCCCATCTAGTCACTCAGAAAAAATCAGGACATTCTGGTGTACAGTTTCAAAATAAAATACCTTTGAAGTCTCATATATGAGCTATCATCCCTGTTTTTAGATGAGATCAAAACAATAACTGTCCAATATCAAAGACTCATCAAACTCCAGGGTGATAGCAGGACACCCCACCTAGTCACTCAGACAAAATCAGGACATTCTGATGTACAGTTTCAAAATAAAAGACCTTTGAAATCTCATATATGAGCTATCATCCCTATTTTTAGATGAGAATAAAACAAAAACTGTCCAGTATCAAAGACTCATCTCACTCCAGGGTGATAGCAGGACACCCCACCTAGTCACTCAGGGAGAATCAGGACATTCTGAAGTACAGTTTCAAAATAAAATACCTTTGAAATCTCTATTGCATGAGCTATCATCCCTGTTTTTAGATGAGAATAAAACAAAGACTGTCCCGTATCAAAGACTCATCTCACTCCAGGGTGATAGCAGGACACCCCATCTAGTCACTCAGAAAAAATCAGGACATTCTGGTGTACAGTTTCAAAATAAAATACCTTTGAAGTCTCATATATGAGCTATCATCCCTGTTTTTAGATGAGAATAAAACAATAACTGTCCAATATCAAAGACTCATCTCACTCCAGGGTGATAGCAGGACACCCCATCTAGTCACTCAGAAAAAATCAGGACATTCTGATGTAGAGTTTCAAAATAAAATACCTTTGAAATCTCTATTGTATGAGCTATCATCCCTGTTTTTAGATGAGAATAAAAAAAAAACTGTCCAGTATCAAAGACGCATCTCACTCCAGGGTGATAGCAGGACACCCCATCTAGCCACTCAGAAAAAATCAGGACATTCTGATGTAGAGTTTCAAAATAAAATACCTTTGAAGTCTCATATATGCTATCATCCCTGTTTTTAGATGAGAATAAAACAATAACTGTCCAATATCAAAGACTCATCAAACTCCAGGGTGATAGCAGGACACCCCACCTAGTCACTCAGAAAAAATCAGGACATTCTGATGTACAGTTTCAAAATAAAAGACCTTTGAAATCTCATATATGAGCTATCATCCCTATTTTTAGATGAGAATAAAACAAAAACTGTCCAGTATCAAAGACTCATCTCACTCCAGGGTGATAGCAGGACACCCCACCTAGTCACTCAGGGAGAATCAGGACATTCTGAAGGACAGTTTCAAAATAAAAGACCTTTGAAATCTCTATTGCATGAGCTATCATCCCTGTTTTTAGATGAGAATAAAACAAAAACTGTCCCGTATCAAAGACTCATCTCACTCCAGGGTGATAGCAGGACACCCCATCTAGTCACTCAGTAAAAAATCAGGACATTCTGATGTAGAGTTTCAAAATAAAATACCTTTGAAATCTCTCTTGTATGAGCTATCATCCCTGTTTTTAGATGAGAATAAAACAAATACTGTCCAGTATCAAAGACGCATCTCACTCCAGGGTGATTGCAGGACACCCCATCTAGTCACTCAGAAAAAATCAGGACATTCTGATGTAGAGTTTCAAAATAAAATACCTTTGAAATCTCTCTTGTATGTGCTATCATCCCTGTTTTTAGATGAGAATAAAACAAAAACTGTCCAGTATCAAAGACTCATCTCACTCCAGGGTGATAGCAGGATACCCCACCTAGTCACTCAGAAAAAATCAGGACATTCTGATGTAGAGTTTCAAAATAAAATACCTTTGAAATCTCTATTGTATGAGCTATCATCACTATTTTTAGATGAGAATAAAACAAAGACTGTCCAGTATCAAAGACTCATCTCACTCCAGGGTGAAAGCAGGACACCCCATCTAGTCACTCAGACAAAATCAGGACATTCTGGTGTACAGTTTCAAAATAAAATACCTTTGAAGTCTCATATATGAGCTATCATCCCTGTTTTTAGATGAGAATAAAACAATAACTGTCCAATATCAAAGACTCATCTCACTCCAGGGTGAAAGCAGGACACCCCATCTAGTCACTCAGACAAAATCAGGACATTCTGGTGTACAGTTTCAAAATAAAATACCTTTGAAGTCTCATATATGAGCTATCATCCCTGTTTTTAGATGAGAATAAAACAAAAACTGTCCCGTATCAAAGACTCATCTCACTCCAGGGTGATAGCAGGACACCCCATCTAGTCACTCAGAAAAAATCAGGACATTCTGATGTAGAGTTTCAAAATAAAATACCTTTGAAATCTCTATTGTATGAGCTATCATCCCTGTTTTTAGCTGAGAATAAAACAAAAACTGTCCAGTATCAAAGACGCATCTCACTCCAGGGTGATAGCAGGACACCCCACCTAGTCACTCAGGGAGAATCAGGACAATCTGATGTACAGTTTCAAAATAAAATACCTTTGAAATCTCTATTGCATGAGCTATCATCCCTGTTTTTAGATGAGAATAAAACAAAGACTGTCCCGTATCAAAGACTCATCTCACTCCAGGGTGATAGCAGGACACCCCATCTAGTCACTCAGAAAAAATCAGGACATTCTGATGTAGAGTTTCAAAATAAAATACCTTTGAAATCTCTATTGTATGAGCTATCATCCCTGTTTTTAGATGAGAATAAAACAAAAACTGTTCAGTATCAAAGACGCATCTCACTCCAGGGTGATAGCAGGACACCCCATCTAGTCACTCAGAAAAAATCAGGACATTCTGATTTAGAGTTTCAAAATAAAATACCTTTGAAATCTCATATATGAGCTATCATCCCTCTGTATTTAGATAAGAATAAAACAAACACTGTCCAGTATCAAATACTCATTTCCCTTCAGGGTGATAACAGGACACCCCACCTAGTCACTCAGGGAGAATCAGGACTTTCTGATGTAGAGTTTCAAAATAAAAGACCTTTGAAATCTCTATTGCATGAGCTATCATCCCTGTTTTTAGATGAGAATAAAACAAATACAGTCCAATATCAAAGACTCATCTCACTCCAGGGTGATAGCAGGACTCCCCACCTAGTCACTCAGGGAGAATCAGGACATTCTGAAGTACAGTTTCAAAATAAAAGACCTTTGAAATCTCTATTGCATGAGCTACCATCCCTGTTTTTAGATGAGAATAAAACAAAAACTGTTCCGTATCAAAGACTCATCTCACTCCAGGGTGATAGCAGGACACCCCATCTAGTCACTCAGAAAAAATCAGGACATTCTGATGTAGAGTTTCAAAATAAAATACCTTTGAAATCTCTATTGTATGAGCTATCATCCCTGTTTTTAGATGAGAATAAAACAAAAACTGTCCAGTATCAAAGACGCATCTCACTCCAGGGTGATAGCAGGACACCCCACCTAGTCATTCAGAAAAAATCAGGACATTCTGATGTAGAGTTTCAAAATAAAATACCTTTGAAATCTCTATTGTATGAGCTATCATCCCTGTTTTTAGATGAGAATAAAACAAAAACTGTCCAGTATCAAAGAAGCATCTCACTTCAGGGTGATAGCAGGACACCCCACTTAGTCACTCAGGGAGAATCAGGACATTCTGATGTAGAGTTTCAAAATAAAAGACCTTTGAAATTTAATATATGAGCTATCATACCTCTGTATTTAGATGAGAATAAAACAAAAACTGTCCAGTATCAAATAAAACAAAGACTGTCCCGTATCAAAGACGCATCTCACTCCAGGGTGATAGCAGGACGCCCCATCTAGTCACTCAGGGAGAATCAGGACATTCTGATGTAGAGTTTCAAAATAAAATACCTTTGAAATCTCTCTTGTATGAGCTATCATCCCTGTTTTTAGATGAGAATAAAACAAAAACTGTCCAGTATCAAAGACTCATCTCACTCCAGGGTGATAGCAGGACACCCCACCTAGTCACTCAGAAAAAATCAGGACATTCTGATGTAGAGTTTCAAATTTAAAATACCTTTGAAATCTCTATTGTATGAGCTATCATCCCTATTTTTAGATGAGAATAAAACAAAGACTGTCCAGTATCAAAGACTCATCTCACTCCAGGGTGATAGCAGGACACCCCACCTAGTCACTCAGGGAGAATCAGGACATTCTGAAGTACAGTTTCAAAATAAAAGACCTTTGAAATCTCTATTGCATGAGCTATCATCCCTGTTTTTAGATGATAATAAAACAAAAACTGTCCTGTATCAAAGACTCATCTCACTCCAGGGTGATAGCAGGACACCCCATCTAGTCACTCAGAAAAAATCAGGACATTCTGATGTAGAGTTTCAAAATAAAATACCTTTGAAATCTCTATTGTATGAGCTATCATCCCTATTTTTAGATGAGAATAAAACAAAGACTGTCCAGTATCAAAGACTCATCTCACTCCAGGGTGAAGGCAGGACACCCCATCTAGTCACTCAGAAAAAATCAGGACATTCTGGTGTACAGTTTCAAAATAAAATACCTTTGAAGTCTCATATATGAGCTATCATCCCTGTTTTTAGATGAGAATAAAACAATAACTGTCCAATATCAAATACTCATCAAACTCCAGGGTGATAGCAGGACACCCCACCTAGTCACTCAGAAAAAATCAGGACATTCTGATGTACAGTTTCAAAATAAAAGACCTTTGAAATCTCATATATGAGCTATCATCCCTATTTTTAGATGAGAATAAAACAAAAACTGTCCAGTATCAAAGACTCATCTCACTCCAGGGTGATAGCAGGACACCCCACCTAGTCACTCAGGGAGAATCAGGACATTCTGAAGGACTGTTTCAAAATAAAATACCTTTGAAATCTCTATTGCATGAGCTATCATCCCTGTTTTTAGATGAGAATAAAACAAAAACTGTCCCGTATCAAAGACTCATCTCACTCCAGGGTGATAGCAGGACACCCCATCTAGTCACTCAGAAAAAATCAGGACATTCTGGTGTACAGTTTCAAAATAAAATACCTTTGAAATCTCTCTTGTATGAGCTATCATCCCTGTTTTTAGATGAGAATAAAACAAAAACTGTCCAGTATCAAAGACTCATCTCACTCCAGGGTGATAGCAGGACACCCCACCTAGTCACTCAGAAAAAATCAGGACATTCTGATTTCGAGTTTCAAAATAAAATACCTTTGAAATCTCTATTGTATGAGCTATCATCCCTATTTTTAGATGAGAATAAAACAAAGACTGTCCAGTATCAAAGACTCATCTCACTCCAGGGTGAAAGCAGGACACCCCATCTAGTCACTCAGAAAAAATCAGGACATTCTGGTGTACAGTTTCAAAATAAAATACCTTTGAAGTCTCATATATGAGCTATCATCCCTGTTTTTAGATGAGATCAAAACAATAACTGTCCAATATCAAAGACTCATCAAACTCCAGGGTGATAGCAGGACACCCCACCTAGTCACCCAGACAAAATCAGGACATTCTGATGTACAGTTTCAAAATAAAAGACCTTTGAAATCTCATATATGAGCTATCATCCCTATTTTTAGATGAGAATAAAACAAAAACTGTCCAGTATCAAAGACTCATCTCACTCCAGGGTGATAGCAGGACACCCCACCTAGTCACTCAGGGAGAATCAGGACATTCTGAAGGACAGTTTCAAAATAAAAGACCTTTGAAATCTCTATTGCATGAGCTATCATCCCTGTTTTTAGATGAGAATAAAACAAAAACTGTCCCGTATCAAAGACTCATCTCACTCCAGGGTGATAGCAGGACACCCCATCTAGTCACTCAGTAAAAAATCAGGACATTCTGATGTAGAGTTTCAAAATAAAATACCTTTGAAATCTCTCTTGTATGTGCTATCATCCCTGTTTTTAGATGAGAATAAAACAAAAACTGTCCAGTATCAAAGACTCATCTCACTCCAGGGTGATAGCAGGATACCCCATCTAGTCACTCAGAAAAAATCAGGACATTCTGATGTAGAGTTTCAAAATAAAATACCTTTGAAATCTCTATTGTATGAGCTATCATCACTATTTTTAGATGAGAATAAAACAAAGACTGTCCAGTATCAAAGACTCATCTCACTCCAGGGTGAAAGCAGGACACCCCATCTAGTCACTCAGAAAAAATCAGGACATTCTGGTGTACAGTTTCAGAATAAAATACCTTTGAAGTCTCATATATGAGCTATCATCCCTGTTTTTAGATGAGAATAAAACAATAACTGTCCAATATCAAAGACTCATCTCACTCCAGGGTGAAAGCAGGACACCCCATCTAGTCACTCAGAAAAAATCAGGACATTCTGATGTAGAGTTTCAAAATAAAATACCTTTGAAGTCTCATATATGAGCTATCATCCCTGTTTTTAGATGAGAATAAAACAAAAACTGTCCAGTATCAAAGACGCATCTCACTCCAGGGTGATAGCAGGACACCCCACCTAGTCACTCAGGGAGAATCATGACATTCTGATGTACAGTTTCAAAATAAAAGACCTTTGAAATCTCATATATGAGCTATCATCCCTATTTTTAGATGAGAATAAAACAAAAACTGTCCAGTATCAAAGACTCATCTCACTCCAGGGTGATAGCAGGACACCCCACCTAGTCACTCAGGGAGAATCAGGACATTCTGAAGGACAGTTTCAAAATAAAAGACCTTTGAAATCTCTATTGCATGAGCTATCATCCCTGTTTTTAGATGAGAATAAAACAAAAACTGTCCCGTATCAAAGACTCATCTCACTCCAGGGTGATAGCAGGACACCCCATCTAGTCACTCAGTAAAAAATCAGGACATTCTGATGTAGAGTTTCAAAATAAAATACCTTTGAAATCTCTCTTGTATGTGCTATCATCCCTGTTTTTAGATGAGAATAAAACAAAAACTGTCCAGTATCAAAGACGCATCTCACTCCAGGGTGATAGCAGGACACCCCACCTAGTCACTCAGGGAGAATCAGGACATTCTGATGTACAGTTTCAAAATAAAAGACCTTTGAAATCTCTATTGCATGAGCTATCATCCCTGTTTTTAGATGAGAATAAAACAAAGACTGTCCCGTATCAAAGACTCATCTCACTCCAGGGTGATAGCAGGACACCCCATCTAGTCACTCAGAAAAAATCAGGACATTCTGATGTAGAGTTTCAAAATAAAATACCTTTGAAATCTCTATTGTATGAGCTATCATCCCTGTTTTTAGATGAGAATAAAACAAAAACTGTCCAGTATCAAAGACGCATCTCACTCCAGGGTGATAGCAGGACACCCCATCTAGTCACTCAGAAAAAATCAGGACATTCTGATTTAGAGTTTCAAAATAAAATACCTTTGAAATCTCATATATGAGCTATCATCCCTCTGTATTTAGATAAGAATAAAACAAACACTGTCCAGTATCAAATACTCATTTCCCTTCAGGGTGATAACAGGACACCCCACCTAGTCACTCAGGGAGAATCAGGACTTTCTGATGTAGAGTTTCAAAATAAAAGACCTTTGAAATCTCTATTGCATGAGCTATCATCCCTGTTTTTAGATGAGAATAAAACAAATACAGTCCAATATCAAAGACTCATCTCACTCCAGGGTGATAGCAGGACTCCCCACCTAGTCACTCAGGGAGAATCAGGACATTCTGAAGTACAGTTTCAAAATAAAAGACCTTTGAAATCTCTATTGCATGAGCTACCATCCCTGTTTTTAGATGAGAATAAAACAAAAACTGTTCCGTATCAAAGACTCATCTCACTCCAGGGTGATAGCAGGACACCCCATCTAGTCACTCAGAAAAAATCAGGACATTCTGATGTAGAGTTTCAAAATAAAATACCTTTGAAATCTCTATTGTATGAGCTATCATCCCTGTTTTTAGATGAGAATAAAACAAAAACTGTCCAGTATCAAAGACGCATCTCACTCCAGGGTGATAGCAGGACACCCCACCTAGTCACTCAGAAAAAATCAGGACATTCTGATGTAGAGTTTCAAAATAAAATACCTTTTGAAATCTCTATTGTATGAGCTATCATCCCTATTTTTAGATGATAATAAAACAAAGACTGTCCAGTATCAAATACGCATCTCACTCCAGGGTGATAGCAGGACACCCCACCTAGTCATTCAGGGAGAATCAGGACATTCTGATTTAGATTTTCAAAATAAAATACCTTTGAAGTCTCATATATGAGCTATCATCCCTGTTTTTAGATGGGAATAAAACAAACACTGTCCAGTATCAAAGACTCATCTAACGCCATGGTGATAGCAGGACACCCCATCAAGTCACTCAAAAAAAATCAGGACATTCTGATGTAGAGTTTCAAAATAAAATACCTTTGAAATCTCTATTGTATGAGCTATCATCCCTGTTTTTAGATGAGAATAAAACAAAAACTGTCCAGTATCAAAGACTCATCTCACTCCAGGGTGATAGCAGGACACCCCACCTAGTCACTCAGGGAGAATCAGGACATTCTGAAGTACAGTTTCAAAATAAAAGACCTTTGAAATCTCTATTGCATGAGCTATCATCCCTATTTTTAGATGAGAATAAAACAAAAACTGTCCAGTATAAAAGACTCATCTCACTCCAGGGTGATAGCAGGACACCCCACCTAGTCACTCAGGGAGAATCAGGACATTCTGAAGTACAGTTTCAAAATAAAAGACCTTTGAAATCTCTATTGTATGAGCTATCATCCCTGTTTTTAGATGAGAATAAAACAAAAACTGTCCCGTATCAAAGACTCATCTCACTCCAGGGTGATAGCAGGACACCCCACCTAGTCATTCAGGGAGAATCAGGACATTCTGATTTTGAGTTTCAAAATAAAATACCTTTGAAGTCTCATATATGAGCTATCATCCCTGTTTTTAGATGGGAATAAAACAAACACTGTCCAGTATCAAAGACTCATATAACTCCATGGTGATAGCAGGACACCCCATCTAGTCACCCAGAAAAAATCAGGACATTCTGATGTAGAGTTTCAAAATAAAATACCTTTGAAATCTCTATTGTATGAGCTATCATCCCTGTTTTTAGATGAGAATAAAACAAAAACTGTCCAGTATCAAAGACTCATCTCACTCCAGGGTGATAGCAGGACACCCCACCTAGTCACTCAGGGAGAATCAGGACATTCTGAAGGACAGTTTCAAAATAAAAGACCTTTGAAATCTCTATTGTATGAGCTATCATCCCTGTTTTTAGATGAGAATAAAACAAAAACTGTCCAGTATCAAAGACGCATCTCACTCCAGGGTGATAGCAGGACACCCCACCTAGTCACTCAGGGAGAATCAGGACATTCTGATGTAGAGTTTCAAAATAAAAGACCTTTGAAATCTCATATATGAGCTATAATCCCTCTCTGTTTAGATGAGAATAAAACAAAAACTCTCAAGTATCAAAGACTGATCTCACTCCAGGGTGATAGCAGGACACGCCACCTAGTCACTCAGAAAAAATCAGGACATTCTGATGTACAGTTTCAAAATAAAAGACCTTTGAAATCTCATATATGAGCTATCATCCCTCTCTGTTTAGATGAGAATAAAACAAAAACTGTACAGTATCAAAGACTCATCTCAATCCAGGGTGATAGCAGGACACCCCACCTAGTCACTCAGAAAAAATCAGGACATTCTGATTTAGAGTTTCAAAATAAAATACCTTTGAAATCTCATATATGAGCTATCATCCCTGTTTTTAGATGAGAATAAAACAAAAACTGTCCAGTATCAAAGACGCATCTTACTCCAGGGTGATAGCAGGACACCCCACCTAGTCACTCAGGGAGAATCAGGACATTCTGATGTAGAGTTTCAAAATAAAAGACCTTTGAAATCTCATATATGAGCTATAATCCCTCTCTGTTTAGATGAGAATAAAACAAAAACTCTCAAGTATCAAAGACTGATCTCACGCCAGGGTGATAGCAGGACACGCCACCTAGTCACTCAGAAAAAATCAGGACATTCTGATGTACAGTTTCAAAATAAAAGACCTTTGAAATCTCATATATGAGCTATCATCCCTCTCTGTTTAGATGAGAATAAAACAAAAACTGTCCAGTATCAAAGACTCATCTCACTCCAGGGTGATAGCAGGACTCCCCACCTAGTCACTCAGGGAGAATCAGGACATTCTGATGTAGAGTTTCAAAATAAAATACCTTTGAAATCTCTATTGTATGAGCTATCATCCCTGTTTTTAGATGAGAATAAAACAAAAACTGTCCAGTATCAAAGACGCATCTTACTCCAGGGTGATAGCAGGACACCCCACCTAGTCACTCAGGGAGAATCAGGACATTCTGATGTAGAGTTTCAAAATAAAAGACCTTTGAAATCTCATATATGAGCTATAATCCCTCTCTGTTTAGATGAGAATAAAACAAAAACTCTCAAGTATCAAAGACTGATCTCACGCCAGGGTGATAGCAGGACACGCCACCTAGTCACTCAGAAAAAATCAGGACATTCTGATGTACAGTTTCAAAATAAAAGACCTTTGAAATCTCATATATGAGCTATCATCCCTCTCTGTTTAGATGAGAATAAAACAAAAACTGTCCAGTATCAAAGACTCATCTCACTCCAGGGTGACAGCAGGACACCCCACCTAGTCACTCAGAAAAAATCAGGACATTCTGATGTAGAGTTTCAAAATAAAATACCTTTGAAATCTCTATTGTATGAGCTATCATCCCTGTTTTTAGATGAGAATAAAACAAAAACTGTCCAGTATCAAAGACGCATCTCACTCCAGGGTGATAGCAGGACACCCCACCTAGTCACTCAGGGAGAATCAGGACATTCTGATTTAGAGTTTCAAAATAAAAGACCTTTGAAATCTCATATATGAGCTATCATCCCTCTCTGTTTAGATGAGAATAAAACAAAAACTGTCCAGTATCAAAGACTCATCTCACTCCAGGGTGATAGCAGGACACCCCACCTAGACACTCAGAAAAAATCAGGACATTCTGATGTAGAGTTTCAAAATAAAATACCTTTGAAATCTCTATTGTATGAGCTATCATCCCTATATTTAGATGAGTATAAAACAAAGACTGTCCAGTATCAAAAACTCATCTCACTCCAGGGTGATAGCATGACACCCCACCTAGTCACTCAGGGAGAATCAGGACATTCTGATGTAGAGTTTCAAAATAAAAGACCTTTGAAATTTCATATATGAGCTATCATCCCACTGTATTTAGATAAGAATAAAACAAACACTGTCCAGTATCAAATACTCATTTCCCTTCAGGGTGATAACAGGACACCCCACCTAGTCACTCAGGGAGAATCAGGACTTTCTGAAGTACAGTTTCAAAATAAAAGACCTTTGAAATCTCTATTGCATGAGCTATCATCCCTGTTTTTAGATGAGAATAAAACAAATACAGTCCAATATCAAAGACTCATCTCACTCCAGGGTGATAGCAGGACTCCCCACCTAGTCACTCAGGGAGAATCAGGACATTCTGAAGTACAGTTTCAAAATAAAAGACCTTTGAAATCTCTATTGCATGAGCTATCATCCCTGTTTTTAGATGAGAATAAAACAAAAACTGTCCCGTATCAAAGACTCATCTAACTCCAGGGTGATAGCAGGACACCCCATCTAGTCACTCAGAAAAAATCTGGACATTCTGATGTAGAGTTTCAAAATAAAATACCTTTGAAATCTCTATTGTATGAGCTATCATCCCTGTTTTTAGATGAGAATAAAACAAAAACTGTCCAGTATCAAAGACGCATCTCACTCCAGGGTGATAGCAGGACACCCCACCTAGTCACTCAGGGGGAATCAGGACATTCTGACGTAGAGTTTCAAAATAAAAGACCTTTGAAATCTCATATATGAGCTATAATCCCTCTCTGTTTAGATGAGAATAAAACAAAAACTGTCCAGTATCAAATACGCATCTCACTCCAGGGTGATAGCAGGACACCCCACCTAGTCATTCAGGGAGAATCAGGACATTCTGATTTTGAGTTTCAAAATAAAATACCTTTGAAGTCTCATATATGAGCTATCATCCCTGTTTTTAGATGGGAATAAAACAAACACTGTCCAGTATCAAAGACTCATCTCACTCCAGGGTGATAGCAGGACACCCCATCTAGTCACTCAGAAAAAATCAGGACATTCTGATGTAGAGTTTCAAAATAAAATACCTTTGAAATATCTATTGTATGAGCTATCATCCCTGTTTTTAGATGAGAATAAAACAAAAAATGTCCAGTATCAAAGACTCATCTCACTCCAGGGTGATAGCAGGACACCCCACCTAGTCACTCAGAAAAAATCAGGACATTCTGGTTTACAGTTTCAAAATAAAATACCTTTGAAGTCTCATATATGAGCTATCATCCCTGTTTTTAGATGAGAATAAAACAATAACTGTCGAATATCAAAGACTCATCAAACTCCAGGTGATAGCAGGACACCCCACCTAGTCACTCAGAAAAAATCAGGACATTCTGATGTACAGTTTCAAAATAAAAGAACTTTGAAATCTCATATATGAGCTATCATCCCTCTCTGTTTAGATGAGAATAAAACAAAAACTGTCCAGTATCAAAGACTCATCTCACTCCAGGGTGATAGCAGGACACCCCACCTAGTCACTCAGGGAGAATCAGGACATTCTGAAGGACAGTTTCAAAATAAAAGACCTTTGAAATCTCTATTGTATGAGCTATCATCCCTGTTTTTAGATGAGAATAAAACAAAAACTGTCCAGTATCAAAGACGCATCTCACTCCAGGGTGATAGCAGGACACCCCACCTAGTCACTCAGGGAGAATCAGGACTTTCTGATGTAGAGTTTCAAAATAAAAGACCTTTGAAATTTCTATTGCATGAGCTATCATCCCTGTTTTTAGATGAGAATAAAACAAATACTGTCCAATATCAAAGACTCATCTCACTCCAAGGTGATAGCAGGACTCCCCACCTAGTCACTCAGGGAGAATCAGGACATTCTGAAGTACAGTTTCAAAATAAAAGACCTTTGAAATCTCTATTGCATGAGCTATCATCCCTGTTTTTAGATGAGAATAAAACAAAAACTGTCCAGTATCAAAGACGCATCTCACTCCAGGGTGATAGCAGGACACCCCACCTAGTCACTCAGGGAGAATCAGGATATTCTGATGTAGAGTTTCAAAATAAAAGACCTTTGAAATCTCATATATGAGCTATAATCCCTCTCTGTTTAGATGAGAATAAAACAAAAACTCTCAAGTATCAAAGACTGATCTCACTCCAGGGTGATAGCAGGACACGCCACCTAGTCACTCAGAAAAAATCAGGACATTCTGATGTACAGTTTCAAAATAAAAGACCTTTGAAATCTCATATATGAGCTATCATCCCTCTCTGTTTAGATGAGAATAAAACAAAAACTGTCCAGTATCAAAGACTCATCTCACTCCAGGGTGATAGCAGGACTCCCCACCTAGTCACTCAGGGAGAATCAGGACATTCTGATGTAGAGTTTCAAAATAAAATACCTTTGAAATCTCTATTGTATGAGCTATCATCCCTGTTTTTAGATGAGAATAAAACAAAAACTGTCCAGTATCAAAGACGCATCTTACTCCAGGGTGATAGCAGGACACCCCACCTAGTCACTCAGGGAGAATCAGGACATTCTGATGTAGAGTTTCAAAATAAAAGACCTTTGAAATCTCATATATGAGCTATAATCCCTCTCTGTTTAGATGAGAATAAAACAAAAACTCTCAAGTATCAAAGACTGATCTCACGCCAGGGTGATAGCAGGACACGCCACCTAGTCACTCAGAAAAAATCAGGACATTCTGATGTACAGTTTCAAAATAAAAGACCTTTGAAATCTCATATATGAGCTATCATCCCTCTCTGTTTAGATGAGAATAAAACAAAAACTGTCCAGTATCAAAGACTCATCTCACTCCAGGGTGATAGCAGGACTCCCCACCTAGTCACTCAGGGAGAATCAGGACATTCTGATGTAGAGTTTCAAAATAAAATACCTTTGAAATCTCTATTGTATGAGCTATCATCCCTGTTTTTAGATGAGAATAAAACAAAAACTGTCCAGTATCAAAGACGCATCTTACTCCAGGGTGATAGCAGGACACCCCACCTAGTCACTCAGGGAGAATCAGGACATTCTGATGTAGAGTTTCAAAATAAAAGACCTTTGAAATCTCATATATGAGCTATAATCCCTCTCTGTTTAGATGAGAATAAAACAAAAACTCTCAAGTATCAAAGACTGATCTCACGCCAGGGTGATAGCAGGACACGCCACCTAGTCACTCAGAAAAAATCAGGACATTCTGATGTACAGTTTCAAAATAAAAGACCTTTGAAATCTCATATATGAGCTATCATCCCTCTCTGTTTAGATGAGAATAAAACAAAAACTGTCCAGTATCAAAGACTCATCTCACTCCAGGGTGACAGCAGGACACCCCACCTAGTCACTCAGAAAAAATCAGGACATTCTGATGTAGAGTTTCAAATAAAATACCTTTGAAATCTCTATTGTATGAGCTATCATCCCTGTTTTTAGATGAGAATAAAACAAAAACTGTCCAGTATCAAAGACGCATCTCACTCCAGGGTGATAGCAGGACACCCCACCTAGTCACTCAGGGAGAATCAGGACATTCTGATTTAGAGTTTCAAAATAAAAGACCTTTGAAATCTCATATATGAGCTATCATCCCTCTCTGTTTAGATGAGAATAAAACAAAAACTGTCCAGTATCAAAGACTCATCTCACTCCAGGGTGATAGCAGGACACCCCACCTAGACACTCAGAAAAAATCAGGACATTCTGATGTAGAGTTTCAAAATAAAATACCTTTGAAATCTCTATTGTATGAGCTATCATCCCTATATTTAGATGAGTATAAAACAAAGACTGTCCAGTATCAAAGACGCATCTCACTCCAGGGTGATAGCAGGACACCCCACCTAGTCACTCAGAAAAAATCAGGACATTCTGATTTAGAGTTTCAAAATAAAATACCTTTGAAATCTCATATATGAGCTATCATCCCTGTTTTTAGATGAGAATAAAACAATAACTGTCCAGTATCAAAAACTCATCTCACTCCAGGGTGATAGCATGACACCCCACCTAGTCACTCAGGGAGAATCAGGACATTCTGATGTAGAGTTTCAAAATAAAAGACCTTTGAAATTTCATATATGAGCTATCATCCCACTGTATTTAGATAAGAATAAAACAAACACTGTCCAGTATCAAATACTCATTTCCCTTCAGGGTGATAACAGGACACCCCACCTAGTCACTCAGGGAGAATCAGGACTTTCTGAAGTACAGTTTCAAAATAAAAGACCTTTGAAATCTCTATTGCATGAGCTATCATCCCTGTTTTTAGATGAGAATAAAACAAATACAGTCCAATATCAAAGACTCATCTCACTCCAGGGTGATAGCAGGACTCCCCACCTAGTCACTCAGGGAGAATCAGGACATTCTGAAGTACAGTTTCAAAATAAAAGACCTTTGAAATCTCTATTGCATGAGCTATCATCCCTGTTTTTAGATGAGAATAAAACAAAAACTGTCCCGTATCAAAGACTCATCTAACTCCAGGGTGATAGCAGGACACCCCATCTAGTCACTCAGAAAAAATCTGGACATTCTGATGTAGAGTTTCAAAATAAAATACCTTTGAAATCTCTATTGTATGAGCTATCATCCCTGTTTTTAGATGAGAATAAAACAAAAACTGTCCAGTATCAAAGACGCATCTCACTCCAGGGTGATAGCAGGACACCCCACCTAGTCACTCAGGGGGAATCAGGACATTCTGACGTAGAGTTTCAAAATAAAAGACCTTTGAAATCTCATATATGAGCTATAATCCCTCTCTGTTTAGATGAGAATAAAACAAAAACTGTCCAGTATCAAATACGCATCTCACTCCAGGGTGATAGCAGGACACCCCACCTAGTCATTCAGGGAGAATCAGGACATTCTGATTTTGAGTTTCAAAATAAAATACCTTTGAAGTCTCATATATGAGCTATCATCCCTGTTTTTAGATGGGAATAAAACAAACACTGTCCAGTATCAAAGACTCATCTCACTCCAGGGTGATAGCAGGACACCCCATCTAGTCACTCAGAAAAAATCAGGACATTCTGATGTAGAGTTTCAAAATAAAATACCTTTGAAATATCTATTGTATGAGCTATCATCCCTGTTTTTAGATGAGAATAAAACAAAAAATGTCCAGTATCAAAGACTCATCTCACTCCAGGGTGATAGCAGGACACCCCACCTAGTCACTCAGAAAAAATCAGGACATTCTGGTTTACAGTTTCAAAATAAAATACCTTTGAAGTCTCATATATGAGCTATCATCCCTGTTTTTAGATGAGAATAAAACAATAACTGTCGAATATCAAAGACTCATCAAACTCCAGGTGATAGCAGGACACCCCACCTAGTCACTCAGAAAAAATCAGGACATTCTGATGTACAGTTTCAAAATAAAAGAACTTTGAAATCTCATATATGAGCTATCATCCCTCTCTGTTTAGATGAGAATAAAACAAAAACTGTCCAGTATCAAAGACTCATCTCACTCCAGGGTGATAGCAGGACACCCCACCTAGTCACTCAGGGAGAATCAGGACATTCTGAAGGACAGTTTCAAAATAAAAGACCTTTGAAATCTCTATTGTATGAGCTATCATCCCTGTTTTTAGATGAGAATAAAACAAAAACTGTCCAGTATCAAAGACGCATCTCACTCCAGGGTGATAGCAGGACACCCCACCTAGTCACTCAGGGAGAATCAGGACTTTCTGATGTAGAGTTTCAAAATAAAAGACCTTTGAAATTTCTATTGCATGAGCTATCATCCCTGTTTTTAGATGAGAATAAAACAAATACTGTCCAATATCAAAGACTCATCTCACTCCAAGGTGATAGCAGGACTCCCCACCTAGTCACTCAGGGAGAATCAGGACATTCTGAAGTACAGTTTCAAAATAAAAGACCTTTGAAATCTCTATTGCATGAGCTATCATCCCTGTTTTTAGATGAGAATAAAACAAAAACTGTCCAGTATCAAAGACGCATCTCACTCCAGGGTGATAGCAGGACACCCCACCTAGTCACTCAGGGAGAATCAGGACATTCTGATGTAGAGTTTCAAAATAAAAGACCTTTGAAATCTCATATATGAGCTATAATCCCTCTCTGTTTAGATGAGAATAAAACAAAAACTCTCAAGTATCAAAGACTGATCTCACTCCAGGGTGATAGCAGGACACGCCACCTAGTCACTCAGAAAAAATCAGGACATTCTGATGTACAGTTTCAAAATAAAAGACCTTTGAAATCTCATATATGAGCTATCATCCCTCTCTGTTTAGATGAGAATAAAACAAAAACTGTCCAGTATCAAAGACTCATCTCAATCCAGGGTGATAGCAGGACACCCCACCTAGTCACTCAGAAAAAATCAGGACATTCTGATTTAGAGTTTCAAAATAAAATACCTTTGAAATCTCATATATGAGCTATCATCCCTGTTTTTAGATGAGAATAAAACAATAACTGTCCAGTATCAAAAACTCATCTCACTCCAGGGTGATAGCATGACACCCCACCTAGTCACTCAGGGAGAATCAGGACATTCTGATGTAGAGTTTCAAAATAAAAGACCTTTGAAATCTCATATATGAGCTATCATCCCACTGTATTTAGATAAGAATAAAACAAACACTGTCCAGTATCAAATACTCATTTCCCTTCAGGGTGATAACAGGACACCCCACCTAGTCACTCAGGGAGAATCAGGACTTTCTGAAGTACTGTTTCAAAATAAAAGACCTTTGAAATCTCTATTGCATGAGCTATCATCCCTGTTTTTAGATGAGAATAAAACAAAAACTGTCCAGTATCAAAGACGCATCTCACTCCAGGGTGATAGCAGGACACCCCACCTAGTCACTCAGGGAGAATCAGGATATTCTGATGTAGAGTTTCAAAATAAAAGACCTTTGAAATCTCATATATGAGCTATAATCCCTCTCTGTTTAGATGAGAATAAAACAAAAACTCTCAAGTATCAAAGACTGATCTCACTCCAGGGTGATAGCAGGACACGCCACCTAGTCACTCAGAAAAAATCAGGACATTCTGATGTACAGTTTCAAAATAAAAGACCTTTGAAATCTCATATATGAGCTATCATCCCTCTCTGTTTAGATGAGAATAAAACAAAAACTGTCCAGTATCAAAGACTCATCTCACTCCAGGGTGATAGCAGGACTCCCCACCTAGTCACTCAGGGAGAATCAGGACATTCTGATGTAGAGTTTCAAAATAAAATACCTTTGAAATCTCTATTGTATGAGCTATCATCCCTGTTTTTAGATGAGAATAAAACAAAAACTGTCCAGTATCAAAGACGCATCTTACTCCAGGGTGATAGCAGGACACCCCACCTAGTCACTCAGGGAGAATCAGGACATTCTGATGTAGAGTTTCAAAATAAAAGACCTTTGAAATCTCATATATGAGCTATAATCCCTCTCTGTTTAGATGAGAATAAAACAAAAACTCTCAAGTATCAAAGACTGATCTCACGCCAGGGTGATAGCAGGACACGCCACCTAGTCACTCAGAAAAAATCAGGACATTCTGATGTACAGTTTCAAAATAAAAGACCTTTGAAATCTCATATATGAGCTATCATCCCTCTCTGTTTAGATGAGAATAAAACAAAAACTGTCCAGTATCAAAGACTCATCTAACTCCAGGGTGATAGCAGGACACCCCACCTAGACACTCAGAAAAAATCAGGACATTCTGATGTAGAGTTTCAAAATAAAATACCTTTGAAATCTCTATTGTATGAGCTATCATCCCTATATTTAGATGAGTATAAAACAAAGACTGTCCAGTATCAAAGACGCATCTCACTCCAGGGTGATAGCAGGACACCCCACCTAGTCACTCAGAAAAAATCAGGACATTCTGATTTAGAGTTTCAAAATAAAATACCTTTGAAATCTCATATATGAGCTATCATCCCTGTTTTTAGATGAGAATAAAACAATAACTGTCCAGTATCAAAAACTCATCTCACTCCAGGGTGATAGCATGACACCCCACCTAGTCACTCAGGGAGAATCAGGACATTCTGATGTAGAGTTTCAAAATAAAAGACCTTTGAAATCTCATATATGAGCTATCATCCCACTGTATTTAGATAAGAATAAAACAAACACTGTCCAGTATCAAATACTCATTTCCCTTCAGGGTGATAACAGGACACCCCACCTAGTCACTCAGGGAGAATCAGGACTTTCTGAAGTACAGTTTCAAAATAAAAGACCTTTGAAATCTCTATTGCATGAGCTATCATCCCTGTTTTTAGATGAGAATAAAACAAATACAGTCCAATATCAAAGACTCATCTCACTCCAGGGTGATAGCAGGACTCCCCACCTAGTCACTCAGGGAGAATCAGGACATTCTGAAGTACAGTTTCAAAATAAAAGACCTTTGAAATCTCTATTGCATGAGCTATCATCCCTGTTTTTAGATGAGAATAAAACAAAAACTGTCCCGTATCAAAGACTCATCTAACTCCAGGGTGATAGCAGGACACCCCATCTAGTCACTCAGAAAAAATCTGGACATTCTGATGTAGAGTTTCAAAATAAAATACCTTTGAAATCTCTATTGTATGAGCTATCATCCCTGTTTTTAGATGAGAATAAAACAAAAACTGTCCAGTATCAAAGACGCATCTCACTCCAGGGTGATAGCAGGACACCCCATCTAGTCACTCAGAATAAATCAGGACATTCTGATGTAGAGTTTCAAAATAAAATACCTTTGAAATCTCTATTGTATGAGCTATGATCCCTGTTTTTAGATGAGAATAAAACAAAAACTGTCCAGTATCAAAGACGCATCTCACTCCAGGGTGATAGCAGGACACCCCACCTAGTCACTCAGGGGGAATCAGGACATTCTGATGTAGAGTTTCAAAATAAAAGACCTTTGAAATCTCATATATGAGCTATAATCCCTCTCTGTTTAGATGAGAATAAAACAAAAACTGTCCAGTATCAAATACGCATCTCACTCCAGGGTGATAGCAGGACACCCCACCTAGTCATTCAGGGAGAATCAGGACATTCTGATTTTGAGTTTCAAAATAAAATACCTTTGAAGTCTCATATATGAGCTATCATCCCTGTTTTTAGATGGGAATAAAACAAACACTGTCCAGTATCAAAGACTCATCTCACTCCAGGGTGATAGCAGGACACCCCATCTAGTCACTCAGAAAAAATCAGGACATTCTGATGTAGAGTTTCAAAATAAAATACCTTTGAAATATCTATTGTATGAGCTATCATCCCTGTTTTTAGATGAGAATAAAACAAAAAATGTCCAGTATCAAAGACTCATCTCACTCCAGGGTGATAGCAGGACACCCCACCTAGTCACTCAGAAAAAATCAGGACATTCTGATGTAGAGTTTCAAAATAAAATACCTTTGAAATCTCTATTGTATGAGCTATCATCCCTATTTTTAGATGAGAATAAAACAAAGACTGTCCAGTATCAAAGAATCATCTGACTCCAGGGTGATAGCAGGACACCCCATCTAGTCACTCAGAAAAAATCAGGACATTCTGGTTTACAGTTTCAAAATAAAATACCTTTGAAGTCTCATATATGAGCTATCATCCCTGTTTTTAGATGAGAATAAAACAATAACTGTCGAATATCAAAGACTCATCAAACTCCAGGTGATAGCAGGACACCCCACCTAGTCACTCAGGGAGAATCAGGACATTCTGAAGGACAGTTTCAAAATAAAAGACCTTTGAAATCTCTATTGTATGAGCTATCATCCCTGTTTTTAGATGAGAATAAAACAAAAACTGTCCAGTATCAAAGACGCATCTCACTCCAGGGTGATAGCATGACACCCCATCTAGTCACTCAAGGAGAATCAGGACTTTCTGATGTAGAGTTTCAAAATAAAAGACCTTTGAAATTTATATTGCATAAGCTATCATCCCTGTTTTTAGATGAGAATAAAACAAATACTGTCCAATATCAAAGACTCATCTCACTCCAGGGTGATAGCATGACACCCCACCTAGTCACTCAAGGAGAATCAGGACTTTCTGATGTAGAGTTTCAAAATAAAAGACCTTTGAAATTTCTATTGCATAAGCTATCATCCCTGTTTTTAGATGAGAATAAAACAAATACTGTCCAATATCAAAGACTCATCTCACTCCAGGGTGATAGCAGGACTCCCCACCTAGTCACTCAGGGAGAATCAGGACATTCTGAAGTACAGTTTCAAAATAAAAGACCTTTGAAATCTCTATTGCATGAGCTATCATCCCTGTTTTTAGATGAGAATAAAACAAAAACTGTCCAGTATCAAAGACGCATCTCACTCCAGGGTGATAGCAGGACACCCCACCTAGTCACTCAGGGAGAATCAGGATATTCTGATGTAGAGTTTCAAAATAAAAGACCTTTGAAATCTCATATATGAGCTATAATCCCTCTCTGTTTAGATGAGAATAAAACAAAAACTCTCAAGTATCAAAGACTGATCTCACTCCAGGGTGATAGCAGGACACGCCACCTAGTCACTCAGAAAAAATCAGGACATTCTGATGTACAGTTTCAAAATAAAAGACCTTTGAAATCTCATATATGAGCTATCATCCCTCTCTGTTTAGATGAGAATAAAACAAAAACTGTCCAGTATCAAAGACTCATCTCACTCCAGGGTGATAGCAGGACACCCCACCTAGTCACTCAGAAAAAATCAGGACATTCTGATGTAGAGTTTCAAAATAAAATACCTTTGAAATCTCTATTGTATGAGCTATCATCCCTATTTTTAGATGAGAATAAAACAAAGACTGTCCAGTATCAAAGACGCATCTCACTCCAGGGTGATAGCAGGACACCCCATCTAGTCACTCAGAAAAAATCAAGACATTCTGATGTAGAGTTTCAAAATAAAATACCTTTGAAATCTCTATTGTATGAGCTATCATCCCTGTTTTTAGATGAGAATAAAACAAAAACTGTCCAGTATCAAAGACGCATCTTACTCCAGGGTGATAGCAGGACACCCCACCTAGTCACTCAGGGAGAATCAGGACATTCTGATGTAGAGTTTCAAAATAAAAGACCTTTGAAATCTCATATATGAGCTATAATCCCTCTCTGTTTAGATGAGAATAAAACAAAAACTCTCAAGTATCAAAGACTGATCTCACGCCAGGGTGATAGCAGGACACGCCACCTAGTCACTCAGAAAAAATCAGGACACTCTGATGTACAGTTTCAAAATAAAAGACCTTTGAAATCTCATATATGAGCTATCATCCCTCTCTGTTTAGATGAGAATAAAACAAAAACTGTCCAGTATCAAAGACTCATCTCACTCCAGGGTGATAGCAGGACACCCCACCTAGTCACTCAGAAAAAATCAGGACATTCTGATGTAGAGTTTCAAAATAAAATACCTTTGAAATCTCTATTGTATGAGCTATCATCCCTATTTTTAGATGAGAATAAAACAAAGACTGTCCAGTATCAAAGACGCATCTCACTCCAGGGTGATAGCAGGACACCCCACCTAGTCACTCAGAAAAAATCAGGACATTCTGATTTAGAGTTTCAAAATAAAATACCTTTAAAATCTCATATATGAGCTATCATCCCTGTTTTTAGATGAGAATAAAACAATAACTGTACAGTATCAAAAACTCATCTCACTCCAGGGTGATAGCATGACACCCCACCTAGTCACTCAGGGAGAATCAGGACTTTCTGAAGTACAGTTTCAAAATAAAAGACCTTTGAAATCTCTATTGCATGAGCTATCATCCCTGTTTTTAGATGAGAATAAAACAAATACAGTCCAATATCAAAGACTCATCTCACTCCAGGGTGATAGCAGGACTCCCCACCTAGTCACTCAGGGAGAATCAGGACATTCTGAAGTACAGTTTCAAAATAAAAGACCTTTGAAATCTCTATTGCATGAGCTATCATCCCTGTTTTTAGATGAGAATAAAACAAACACTGTCCCGTATCAAAGACTCATCTCACTCCAGGGTGATAGCAGGTCACCCCATCTAGTCACTCAGAAAAAATCAGGACATTCTGATGTAGAGTTTCAAAATAAAATACCTTTGAAATCTCTATTGTATGAGCTATCATCCCTGTTTTTAGATGAGAATAAAACAAACACTGTCCAGTATCAAAGACGCATCTCACTCCAGGGTGATAGCAGGACACCCCATCTAGTCACTCAGAATAAATCAGGACATTCTGATGTAAAGTTTCAAAATAAAATACCTTTGAAATCTCTATTGTATGAGATATGATCCCTGTTTTTAGATGAGAATAAAACAAAAACTGTCCAGTATCAAAGACGCATCTCACTCCAGGGTGATAGCAGGACACCCCACCTAGTCACTCAGGGGGAATCAGGACATTCTGATGTAGAGTTTCAAAATAAAAGACCTTTGAAATCTCATATATGAGCTATAATCCCTCTCTGTTTAGATGAGAATAAAACAAAAACTGTCCAGTATCAAATACGCATCTCACTCCAGGGTGATAGCAGGACACCCCACCTAGTCATTCAGGGAGAATCAGGACATTCTGATTTTGAGTTTCAAAATAAAATACCTTTGAAGTCTCATATATGAGCTATCATCCCTGTTTTTAGATGGGAATAAAACAAACACTGTCCAGTATCAAAGACTCATCTAACTCCATGGTGATAGCAGGACACCCCATCTAGTCACTCAGAAAAAATCAGGACATTCTGATGTAGAGTTTCAAAATAAAATACATTTGAAATCTCTATTGTATGAGCTATCATCCCTGTTTTTAGATGAGAATAAAACAAAAACTGTCCAGTATCAAAGACTCATCTCACTCCAGGGTGATAGCAGGACACCCCATCTAGTCACCCAGAAAAAATCAGGACATTCTGATGTAGAGTTTCAAAATAAAATACCTTTGAAATCTCTATTGTATGAGCTATCATCCCTGTTTTTAGATGAGAATAAAACAAAAACTGTCCAGTATCAAAGACTCATCTCACTCCAGGGTGATAGCAGGACACCCCACCTAGTCACTCAGAAAAAGTCAGGACATTCTGATGTAGAGTTTCAAAATAAAATACCTTTGAAATCTCTATTGTATGAGCTATCATCCCTGTTTTTAGATGAGAATAAAACAAAAACTGTCCAGTATCAAAGACTCATCTCACTCCAGGGTGATAGCAGGACACCCCATCTAGTCACCCAGAAAAAATCAGGACATTCTGATTTAGAGTTTCAAAATAAAATACCTTTGAAATCTCTATTGTATGAGCTATCATCCCTGTATTTAGATGAGAATAAAACAAAAACTGTCCAGTATCAAAGACTCATCTCACTCCAGGGTGATAGCAGGACACCCCACCTAGTCACTCAGAAAAAATCAGGACATTCTGATGTAGAGTTTCAAAATAAAATACCTTTGAAATCTCTATTGTATGAGCTATCATCCCTATATTTAGATGAGAATAAAACAAAGACTGTCCAGTATCAAAGAATCATCTCACTCCAGGGTGATAGCAGGACACCCCATCTAGTCACTCAGAAAAAATCAGGACATTCTGGTTTACAGTTTCAAAATAAAATACCTTTGAAGTCTCATATATGAGCTATCATCCCTGTTTTTAGATGAGAATAAAACAATAACTGTCGAATATCAAAGACTCATCAAACTCCAGGTGATAGCAGGACACCCCACCTAGTCACTCAGAAAAAATCAGGACATTCTGATGTACAGTTTCAAAATAAAAGACCTTTGAAATCTCATATATGAGCTATCATCCCTCTCTGTTTAGATGAGAATAAAACAAAAACTGTCCAGTATCAAAGACTCATCTCACTCCAGGGTGATAGCAGGACACCCCACATAGTCACTCAGGGAGAATCAGGACATTCTGAAGGACAGTTTCAAAATAAAAGACCTTTGAAATCTCTATTGTATGAGCTATCATCCCTGTTTTTAGATGAGAATAAAACAAAAACTGTCCAGTATCAAAGACGCATCTCACTCCAGGGTGATAGCAGGACACCCCATCTAGTCACTCCGAAAAAATCAGGACATTCTGATGTAGAGTTTCAAAATAAAATACCTTTGAAATCTCTATTGTATGAGCTATCATCCCTGTTTTTAGATGAGAATAAAACAAAGAGTGTTCAGTATCAAAGACTCATCTCACTCCAGGGTGAAAGCAGGACACCCCACCTAGTCACTCAGAACAAATCAGGACATTCTGATGTAGAGTTTTAAAATAAAAGACCTTTGAAATCTCATATATGAGCTATCATCCCTGTTTTTAGATGAGAATAAAACAAAAACTGTCCAATATCAAAGACTCATCAAACTCCAGGGTGATAGCAGGACACCCCACCTAGTCACTCAGAAAAAATCAGGACATTCTGATGTACAGTTTCAAAATAAAAGACCTTTGAAATCTCTATTGCATGAGCTATCATCCCTGTTTTTAGATGAGAATAAAACAAAAACTGTCCAGTATCAAAGACTCATCTCACTCCAGGGTGATAGCAGGACACCCCACCTAGTCACTCAAAAAAAATCAGGACAATCTGATGTAGAGTTTCAAAATAAAATACCTTTGAAATCTCTATTGTATGAGCTATCATCCCTATATTTAGATGAGAATAAAACAAAGACTGTCCAGTATCAAAGAATCATCTCACTCCAGGGTGATAGCAGGACACCCCATCTAGTCACTCAGAAAAAATCAGGACATTCTGGTTTACAGTTTCAAAATAAAATACCTTTGAAGTCTCATATATGAGCTATCATCCCTGTTTTTAGATGAGAATAAAACAATAACTGTCGAATATCAAAGACTCATCAAACTCCAGGTGATAGCAGGACACCCCACCTAGTCACTCAGAAAAAATCAGGACATTCTGATGTACAGTTTCAAAATAAAAGACCTTTGAAATCTCATATATGAGCTATCATCCCTCTCTGTTTAGATGAGAATAAAACAAAAACTGTCCAGTATCAAAGACTCATCTCACTCCAGGGTGATAGCAGGACACCCCACATAGTCACTCAGGGAGAATCAGGACATTCTGAAGGACAGTTTCAAAATAAAAGACCTTTGAAATCTCTATTGTATGAGCTATCATCCCTGTTTTTAGATGAGAATAAAACAAAAACTGTCCAGTATCAAAGACGCATCTCACTCCAGGGTGATAGCAGGACACCCCATCTAGTCACTCCGAAAAAATCAGGACATTCTGATGTAGAGTTTCAAAATAAAATACCTTTGAAATCTCTATTGTATGAGCTATCATCCCTGTTTTTAGATGAGAATAAAACAAAAACTGTCCAGTATCAAAGACGCATCTCACTCCAGGGTGATAGCAGGACACCCCACCTAGTCACTCAGGGAGAATCAGGACATTCTGATGTAGAGTTTCAAAATAAAAGACCTTTGAAATCACATATATGAGCTATCATCCCTCTCTGTTTAGATGAGAATAAAACAAAAACTGTCCAGTATCAAAGACTCATCTCAATCCAGGGTGATAGCAGGACACCCCACCTTGTCACTCAGAAAAAATCAGGACATTCTGATGTAGAGTTTCAAAATAAAATACCTTTGAAATCTCTATTGTATGAGCTATCATCCCTATTTTTAGATGAGAATAAAACAAAGACTGTCCAGTATCAAAGACGCATCTCACTCCAGGGTGATAGCAGGACACCCCACCTAGTCACTCAGAAAAAATCAGGACATTCTGATTTAGAGTTTCAAAATAAAAGACCTTTGAAATCTCTATTGTATGAGCTATCATCCCTGTTTTTAGATGAGAATAAAACAAAAACTGTCCAGTATCAAAGACGCATCTTACTCCAGGGTGATAGCATGACACCCCACCTAGTCACTCAGGGAGAATCAGGACTTTCTGATGTAGAGTTTCAAAATAAAAGACCTTTGAAATCTCTATTGCATGAGCTATCATCCCTGTTTTTAGATGAGAATAAAACAAATACTGTCCAATATCAAAGACTCATCTCACTCCAGGGTGATAGCAGGACTCCCCACCTAGTCACTCAGGGAGAATCAGGACATTCTGAAGTACAGTTTCAAAATAAAAGACCTTTGAAATCTCTATTGCATGAGCTATCATCCCTGTATTTAGATGAGAATAAAACAAAAACTGTCCCGTATCAAAGACTCATCTTACTCCAGGGTGATAGCAGGACACCCCATCTAGTCACTCAGAAAAAATCAAGACATTCTGATGTAGAGTTTCAAAATAAAATACCTTTGAAATCTCTATTGTATGAGCTATCATCCCTGTTTTTAGATGAGAATAAAACAATAACTGTCCAATATCAAAGACTCATCAAACTCCAGGGTGATGGCAGGACACCCCACCTAGTCACTCAGAAAACATCAGGACATTCTGATGTACAATTTCAAAATAAAAGACCTTTGAAATCTCATATATGAGCTATCATCCCTCTCTGTTTAGATGAGAATAAAACAAAAACTGTCCAGTATCAAAGACTCATCTCACTCCAGGGTGATAGCAGGACACCCCACCTAGTCACTCAGAAAAAATCAGGACATTCTGATGTAGAGTTTCAAAATAAAATACCTTTGAAATCTCTATTGTATGAGCTATCATCCCTATTTTTAGATGAGAATAAAACAAAGACTGTCCAGTATCAAAAACTCATCTCACTCCAGGGTGATAGCATGACACCCCACCTAGTCACTCAGGGAGAATCAGGACATTCTGATGTAGAGTTTCAAAATAAAATACCTTTGAAATCTCTCTTGTATGAGCTATCATCCCTGTTTTTAGATGAGAATAAAACAAAAACTGTCCAGTATCAAAGACTCCTCTCACTCCAGGGTGATAGCAGGACACCCCACCTAGTCACTCAGAAAAAATCAGGACATTCTGATGTAGAGTTTCAAAATAAAAGACCTTTGAAATCTCATATATGAGCTATAATCCCTCTCTGTTTAGATGAGAATAAAACAAAAACTCTCAAGTATCAAAGACTGATCTCACTCCAGGTTGATAGCAGGACACGCCACCTAGTCACTCAGAAAAAATCAGGACATTCTGATGTACAGTTTCAAAATAAAAGACCTTTGAAATCTCATATATGAGCTATCATCCCTATTTTTAGATGAGAATAAAACAAAAACTGTCCAGTATCAAAGACTCATCTCACTCCAGGGTGATAGCAGGACACCCCACCTAGTCACTCAGGGAGAATCAGGACATTCTGAAGGACAGTTTAAAAAAAAAAGACCTTTGAAATCTCTATTGCATGAGCTATCATCCCTGTTTTTAGATGAGAATAAAACAAAAACTGTCCCGTATCAAAGACTCATCTCACTCCAGGGTGATAGCAGGACACCCCATCTAGTCACTCAGAAAAAATCAGGACATTCTGATGTAGAGTTTCAAAATAAAAGACCTTTGAAATCTCTATTGTATGAGCTATCATCCCTGTTTTTAGATGAGAATAAAACAAAAACTGTCCAGTATCAAAGACGCATCTCACTCCAGGGTGATAGCAGGACACCCCATCTAGTCACTCAGAATAAATCAGGACATTCTGATGTACAGTTTCAAAATAAAAGACCTTTGAAATCTCATATATGAGCTATCATCCCTCTCTGTTTAGATGAGAATAAAACAAAAACTGTCCAGTATCAAAGACTCATCTCACTCCAGGGTGATAGCAGGACACCCCATCTAGTCACTCAGAAAAAATCAGGACATTCTGATGTAGAGTTTCAAAATAAAATATTTTTGAAGTCTCCATTGTATTAGCTATCATCCCTGTTTTTAGATGAGAATAAAACAAAAACTGTCCAGTATCAAAGACTCATCTCACTCCAGGGTGATAGCAGGACACCCCATCTAGTCACTCTGGGAGAATCAGGACATTCTGATGTAGAGTTTCAAAATAAAAGACCTTTGAAGTCTCATATATGAGCTATCATCCCTGTTTTTAGATGAGAATAAAACAAAAACTGTCCAGTATCAAAGACTCATCTCACTCCAGGGTGATAGCAGGACACCCCACCTAGTCACTCAGGGAGAATCAGGACATTCTGAAGTACAGTTTCAAAATAAAATACCTTTGAAATCTCTATTGCATGAGCTATCATCCCTGTTTTTAGATGAGAATAAAACAAAAACTGTCCCGTATCAAAGAATCATCTCACTCCAGGGTGATAGCAGGACACCCCATCTAGTCACTCAGAAAAAATCAGGACATTCTGGTGTACAGTTTCAAAATAAAAGACCTTTGAAATCTCTATTGCATGAGCTATCATCCCTGTTTTTAGATGAGAATAAAACAAAAACTGTCCCGTATCAAAGACTCATCTCACTCCAGGGTGATAGCAGGACACCCCACCTAGTCACTCAGGGAGAATCAGGACATTCTGAAGTACAGTTTCAAAATAAAATACCTTTGAAATCTCTATTGCATGAGCTATCATCCCTGTTTTTAGATGAGAATAAAACAAAAACTGTCCCGTATCAAAGACTCATCTCACTCCAGGGTGATAGCAGGACACCCCATCTAGTCACTCAGAAAAAATCAGGACATTCTGATGTAGAGTTTCAAAATAAAATATTTTTGAAGTCTCCATTGTATTAGCTATCATCCCTGTTTTTAGATGAGAATAAAACAAAAACTGTCCAGTATCAAAGACTCATCTCACTCCAGGGTGATAGCAGGACACCCCATCTAGTCACTCTGGGAGAATCAGGACATTCTGATGTAGAGTTTCAAAATAAAAGACCTTTGAAGTCTCATATATGAGCTATCATCCCTGTTTTTAGATGAGAATAAAACAAAAACTGTCCAGTATCAAAGACTCATCTCACTCCAGGGTGATAGCAGGACACCCCACCTAGTCACTCAGGGAGAATCAGGACATTCTGAAGTACAGTTTCAAAATAAAATACCTTTGAAGTCTCATATATGAGCTATCATCCCTGTTTTTAGATGAGAATAAAACAATAACTGTCCAATATCAAAGACTCATCAAACTCCAGGGTGATAGCAGGACACCCCACCTAGTCACTCAGAAAAAATCAGGACATTCTGATGTACAGTTTCAAAATAAAAGACCTTTGAAATCTCTATTGCATGAGCTATCATCCCTGTTTTTAGATGAGAATAAAACAAAAACTGTCCCGTATCAAAGACTCATCTCACTCCAGGGTGATAGCAGGACACCCAGTCTAGTCACTCAGAAAAAATCAGGACATTCTGATATAGAGTTTCAAAATAAAAGACCTTTGAAATCTCTATTGTATGAGCTATCATCCCTGTTTTTAGATGAGAATAAAACAAAGAGTGTCCAGTATCAAAGACTCATCTCACTCCAGGGTGAAAGCAGGACACCCCACCTAGTCACTCAGAACAAATCAGGACATTCTGATGTAGAGTTTTAAAATAAAAGACCTTTGAAATCTCATATATGAGCTATCATCCCTGTTTTTAGATGAGAATAAAACAAAAACTGTCCAGTATCAAAGAATCATCTCACTCCAGGGTGATAGCAGGACACCCCACCTAGTCACTCAGGGAGAATCAGGACATTCTGAAGTACAGTTTCAAAATAAAAGACCTTTGAAATCTCTATTGCATGAGCTATCATCCCTGTTTTTAGATGAGAATAAAACAAAAACTGTCCAGTATCAAAGACGCATATAACTCCAGGGTGATAGCAGGACACCCCATCTAGTCACTCAGAAAAAATCAGGACATTCTGATGTAGAGTTTCAAAATAAAATACCTTTGAAATCTCTCTTGTATGAGCTATCATCCCTGTTTTTAGATGAGAATAAAACAAAAACTGTCCAGTATCAAAGACTCCTCTCACTCCAGGGTGATAGCAGGACACCCCACCTAGTCACTCAGAAAAAATCAGGACATTCTGATTTAGAGTTTCAAAATAAAAGACCTTTGAAATCTCATATATGAGCTATAATCCCTCTCTGTTTAGATGAGAATAAAACAAAAACTCTCAAGTATCAAAGACTGATCTCACTCCAGGGTGATAGCAGGACACGCCACCTAGTCACTCAGAAAAAATCAGGACATTCTGATGTACAGTTTCAAAATAAAAGACCTTTGAAATCTCATATATGAGCTATCATCCCTCTCTGTTTAGATGAGAATAAAACAAAAACTGTCCAGTATCAAAGACTCATCTCACTCCAGGGTGATAGCAGGACACCCCATCTATTCACTCAGAAAAAATCAGGACATTCTGGTGTACAGTTTCAAAATAAAATACCTTTGAAGTCTCATATATGAGCTATCATCCCTGTTTTTAGATGAGAATAAAACAATAACTGTCCAATATCAAAGACTCAACAAACTCCAGGGTGATAGCAGGACACCCCACCTAGTCACTCAGAAAAAATCAGGACATTCTGATGTACAGTTTCAAAATAAAAGACCTTTGAAATCTCATATATGAGCTAACTGTCCAGTATCAAAGACTCATCTCACTCCAGGGTGATAGCAGGACACCCCACCTAGTCACTCAGGGAGAATCAGGACATTCTGAAGGACAGTTTCAAAATAAAAGACCTTTGAAATCTCTATTGCATGAGCTATCATCACTGTTTTTAGATGAGAATAAAACAAAAACTGTCCCGTATCAAAGACTCATCTCACTCCAGGGTGATAGCAGGACACTCCATCTAGTCACTCAGAAAAAATCAGGACATTCTGATGTAGAGTTTCAAAATAAAATACCTTTGAAATCTCTATTGTATGAGCTATCATCCCTGTTTTTAGATGAGAATAAAACAAACACTGTTCAGTATCAAAGACTCATCTCACTCCAGGGTGATAGCAGGACACCCCATCTATTCACTCAGAAAAAATCAGGACATTCTGGTGTACAGTTTCAAAATAAAATACCTTTGAAGTCTCATATATGAGCTATCATCCCTGTTTTTAGATGAGAATAAAACAATAACTGTCCAATATCAAAGACTCAACAAACTCCAGGGTGATAGCAGGACACCCCACCTAGTCACTCAGAAAAAATCAGGACATTCTGATGTACAGTTTCAAAATAAAAGACCTTTGAAATCTCATATATGAGCTAACTGTCCAGTATCAAAGACTCATCTCACTCCAGGGTGATAGCAGGACACCCCACCTAGTCACTCAGTGAGAATCAGGACTTTCTGATGTAGAGTTTCAAAATAAAAGACCTTTGAAATCTCTATTGCATGAGCTATCATCCCTGTTTTTAGATGAGAATAAAACAAATACTGTCCAATATCAAAGACTCATCTCACTCCAGGGTGATAGCAGGACTCCCCACCTAGTCACTCAGGGAGAATCAGGACATTCTGAAGTACAGTTTCAAAATAAAAGACCTTTGAAATCTCATATATGAGCTATCATCCCTCTCTGTTTAGATGAGAATAAAACAAAATATCTCCAGTATCAAAGACTCATCTCACTCCAGGGTGATAGCAGGACACCCCATCTAGTCACTCAGAAAAAATCAGGACATTCTGCTTTAGAGTTTCAAAATAAAATACCTTTTAAGTCTCATATATGAGCTATCATCCCTGTTTTTAGATGGGAATAACACAAACACTGTCCAGTATCAAAAACTCATCTCACTCCAGGGTGATAGCATGACACCCCACCTAGTCACTCAGGGAGAATCAGGACATTCTGATTTAGAGTTTCAAAATAAAAGACCTTTGAAATATCATATATGAGCTATCATCCCTCTGTATTTAGATAAGAATAAAACAAACAATGTCCAGTATCAAATACTCATTTCCCTTCAGGGTGATAACAGGACACCTAGTCACTCAGGGAGAATCAGGACTTTCTGATGTAGAGTTTCAAAATAAAAGACCTTTGAAATCTCTATTGCATGAGCTATCATCCCTGATTTTAGATGAGAATAAAACAAATACTGACCAATATCAAAGACTCATCTCACTCCAGGGTGATTGCAGGACTCCCCACCTAGTCATTCAGGGAGAATCAGGACATTCTAATCTACAGTTTCAAAATAAAAGACCTTTGAAATCTCTATTGCATGAGCTATCATCCCTGTTTTTAGATGAGAATAAAACAATAACTGTCCAATATCAAAGACTCATCAAACTCCAGGGTGATAGCAGGACACCCCACCTAGTCTCTCAGAAAAAATCAGGACATTCTGATGTACAGTTTCAAAATAAAAGACCTTTGAAATCTCATATATGAGCTATCATCCCTCTGTATTTAGATAAGAATAAAACAAACACTGTCGAGTATCAAATACTCATTTCCCTTCAGGGTGATAACAGGACACCCCACATAGTCACTCAGGGAGAATCAGGACTTTCTGATGTACAGTTTCAAAATAAAAGACCTTTGAAATCTCTATTGTATGAGCTATCATCACTGTTTTTAGATGAGAATAAAACAATAACTGTCCAGTATCAAAGACTCAACTAACGCCATGGTGATAGCAGGACACCCCATCTAGTCACTCAGAAAAAATCAGGACATTCTGATGTAGAGTTTCAAAATAAAAGACCTTTGAAATCTCATATATGAGCTATCATCCCTCTGTATTTAGATAAGAATAAAACAAACACTGTCGAGTATCAAATACTCATTTCCCTTCAGGGTGATAACAGGACACCCCACATAGTCACTCAGGGAGAATCAGGACATTCTGAAGGACAGTTTCAAAATAAAATACCTTTGAAATCTCTATTGTATGAGCTATCATCCCTATTTTTAGATAAGAATAAAACAAAGACTGTCCAGTATCAAAGACTCATCTCACTCCAGGGTGAAAGCAGGACACCCCATCTAGTCACTCAGAAAAAATCAGGACATTCTGGTGTACAGTTTCAAAATAAAATACCTTTGAAGTCTCATATATGAGCTATCATCCCTGTTTTTAGATGAGAATAAAACAATAACTGTCCAATATCAAAGACTCATCAAACTCCAGGGTGATAGCAGGACACCCCACCTAGTCACTCAGAAAGAATCAGGACATTCTGAAGTACAGTTTCAAAATAAAATACCTTTGAAATCTCTATTGCATGAGCTATCATCCCTGTTTTTAGATGAGAATAAAACAAAAACTGTCCCGTATCAAAGACTCATCTCAATCCAGGGTGATAGAAGGACACCCCACCTAGTCACTCAGGGAGAATCAGGACATTCTGATTTAGAGTTTCAAAATAAAATACCTTTGAAGTCTCATATATGAGCTATCATCCCTGTATTTAGATGAAAATAAAACAAAAACTGTCCAGTATCAAAGATTAATCTCAATCCAGGGTGATAGCAGGACACCCCACCTAGTCACTCAGGGAGAATCAGGACATTCTGATTTGAGCTATCATCCCTTTTTTTAGATGGGAATAAAACACACACTGTCCAGTATCAAAGACTCATCTCACTCAATGGTGACAGCAGGACACCCCATCTAGTCACTCAGAAAAAATCAGGACATTCTGATCTAGAGTTTCAAAATAAAAGACCTTTGAAATCTCAAATATGAGCTATCATCCCTCTCTGTTTAGATGAGAATAAAACAAAAACTGTCCAATATCAAAGACTCATCTCACTCCAGGGTGATAGCAGGACACCCCACCTAGTCACTCAGTGAGAATCAGGACTTTCTGATGTAGAGTTTCAAAATAAAATACCTTTGAAGTCTCATATATGAGCTATAATCCCTGTTTTTAGATGGGAATAAAACAAACACTGTCCAGTATCAAAGACTCATCTAACTCCATGGTGATAGCAGTACACCCCATCTAGTCACTCAGGGACAATCAGGACATTCTGGTGTACAGTTTCAAAATAAAATACCTTTGAAGTCTCATATATGAGCTATCATCCCTGTTTTTAGATGAGAATAAAACAAAAACTGTCCCGTATCAAAGACTCATCTCACTCCAGGGTGATAGCAGGACACCCCATCTAGTCACTCAGAAAAAATCAGGACATTCTGATGTAGAGTTTCAAAATAAAATACCTTTGAAATCTCTATTGTATGAGCTATCATCCCTGTTTTTAGATGAGAATAAAACAAAAACTGTCCAGTATCAAAGACGCATCTCACTCCAGGGTGATAGCAGGACACCCCACCTAGTCACTCAGGGAGAATCAGGACATTCTGATGTAGAGTTTCAAAATAAAATACATTTGAAGTCTCATATATGAGCTATCATCCCTGTTTTTAGATGGGAATAAAACAAACACTGTCCAGTATCAAAGACTCATCTAACTCCATGGTGATAGCAGGACACCCCCATCTAGTCACTCAGAAAAAATCAGGACATTCTGATGTAGAGTTTCAAAATAAAAGACCTTTGAAATCTCATATATGAGCTATCATCCCTCTCTGTTTAGATGAGAATAAAACAAAAACTCTCCAGTATCAAAGACTCATCTCACTCCAGGGTGATAGCAGGACACCCCATCTAGTCACTCAGAAAAAATCAGGACATTCTGATGTACAGTTTCAAAATAAAATACCTTTGAATTCTCATATTTGAGCTATCATCCCATTTTTTAGATGAGAATAAAACAATAACTGTCCATTATCAAAGACTCATCTAACTCCATGGTGATAGCAGGACACCCCATCTAGTCACTCAGAAAAATTCAGGACATTCTGATGTAGAGTTTCAAAATAAAAGACCTTTGAAATCTCATATATGAGCTATCATCCCATTTTTTAGATGAGAATAAAACAATAACTGTCCAGTATCAAAAACTCATCTCACTCCAGGGTGATAGCATGACACCCCACATAGTCACTCAGGGAGAATCAGGACATTCTGATGTAGAGTTTCAAAATAAAAGACCTTTGAAATCTCATATATGAGCTATCATCCCTCTGTATTTAGATAAGAATAAAACAAACACTGTCCAGTATCAAATACTCATTTCCCTTCAGGGTGATAACAGGACACCCCACCTAGTCACTCAGGGAGGATCAGGACTTTCTGATGTACAGTTTCAAAATAAAATACCTTTGAAATCTCTATTGTATGAGCTATCATCCCTGTTTTTAGATGAGAATAAAACAACAACTGTCCAGTATCAAAGACGCATCTCACTCCAGGGTGATAGCAGGACACCCCACCTAGTCACTCAGGGAGAATCAGGACATTCTGATTTAGAGTTTCAAAATAAAATACCTTTGAAATCTCATATATGAGCTATCATCCCTGTTTTTAGATGAGAATAAAACAATAACTGTCCAGTATCAAAGACTCAACTAACGCCATGGTGATAGCACGACACCCCATCTAGTCACTCAGAAAAAATCAGGACATTCTGATCTAGAGTTTCAAAATAAAAGACCTTTGAAATCTCATATATGAGCTATCATCCCTCTCTGTTTAGATGAGAATAAAACAAAATTTCTCCAGTATCAAAGACTCATCTCACTCCAGGGTGATAGCAGGACACCCCATCTAGTCACTCAGAAAAAATCAGGACATTCTGCTTTAGAGTTTCAAAATAAAATACCTTTGAAGTCTCATATATGAGCTATCATCCCTGTTTTTAGATGGGAATAACACAAACACTGTCCAGTATCAAAGACAGATCTCAATCCAGGGTGATAGCAGGACACCCCACCTAGTCACTCAGGGAGAATCAGAACATTCTGATCTAGAGTTTCAAAATAAAAGACCTTTGTAATCTCTATTGTATGAGCTATCATCCCTGTATTTAGATGAAAATAAAACAAAAACTGTCCAGTATCAAAGATTAATCTCAATCCAGGGTGATAGCAGGACACCCCACCTAGTCACTCAGGGAGAATCAGGACATTCTGATTTAGAGTTTCAAAATAAAATACCTTTGAAGTCTCATATATGAGCTATCATCCCTGTTTTTAGATGGGAATAAAACACACACTGTCCAGTATCAAAGACTCATCTCACTCCATGGTGACAGCAGGACACCCCATCTAGTCACTCAGAAAAAATCAGGACATTGTGATCTAGAGTTTCAAAATAAAAAACCTTTGAAATCTCATGTATGAGCTATCATCCCTCTCTGTTTAGATGAGAATAAAACAAAGATTCTCCAGTATCAAAGACACATCTCACTCCAGGGTGATAGCATGACACCCCACTTAGTCACTCAGGGAGAATCAGGAGATTCTGATGTAGAGTTTCAAAATAAAAGACCTTTTAAATATCTATTGTATGAGCTATCATCCCTGTTTTTAGATGAGAATAAAACAAACACTGTCCAGTATCAAAGACCTATCTCACTCCAGGGTGATAGCAGGACACCCCATCTAGTCACTCAGAAAAAATCAGGACATTCTGATGTAGAGTTTCAAAATAAAAGACCTTTGAATTCTCATATATGAGCTATCATCCCATTTTTTAGATGAGAATAAAACAATAACTGTCCAGTATCAAAAACTCATCTCACTCCAGGGTGATAGCATGACACCCCACCTAGTCACTCAGGGAGAATCAGGACATTCTGATTTAGAGTTTCAAAATAAAAGACCTTTGAAATCTCATATATGAGCTATCATCCCTCTGTATTTAGATAAGAATAAAACAAACAATGTCCAGTATAAAATACTCATTTCCCTTCAGGGTGATAACAGGACACCTAGTCACTCAGGGAGAATCAGGACTTTCTGATGTAGAGTTTCAAAATAAAAGACCTTTGAAATCTCTATTGCATGAGCTATCATCCCTGATTTTAGATGAGAATAAAACAAATACTGACCAATATCAAAGACTCATCTCACTCCAGGGTGATTGCAGGACTCCCCACCTAGTCATTCAGGGAGAATCAGGACATTATAATCTACAGTTTCAAAATAAAAGACCTTTGAAATCTCTATTGCATGAGCTATCATCCCTGTTTTTAGATGAGAATAAAACAATAACTGTCCAATATCAAAGACTCATCAAACTCCAGGGTGATAGCAGGACACCCCACCTAGTCTCTCAGAAAAAATCAGGACATTCTGATGTACAGTTTCAAAATAAAAGACCTTTGAAATCTCATATATGAGCTATCATCCCTATTTTTAGATGAGAATAAAACAAAAACTGTCCAGTATCAAAGACTCATCTCACTCCAGGGTGATAGCAGGACACCCCACCTAGTCACTCAGGGAGAATCAGGACATTCTGAAGGACAGTTTCAAAATAAAATACCTTTGAAATCTCTATTGTATGAGCTATCATCCCTATTTTTAGATGAGAATAAAACAAAGACTGTCCAGTATCAAAGACTCATCTCACTCCAGGGTGAAAGCAGGACACCCCATCTAGTCACTCAGAAACAATCAGGACATTCTGGTGTACAGTTTCAAAATAAAATACCTTTGAAGTCTCATATATGAGCTATCATCCCTGTTTTTAGATGAGAATAAAACAATAACTGTCCAATATCAAAGACTCATCAAACTCCAGGGTGATAGCAGGACACCCCATCTAGTCACTCAGAACAAATCAGGACATTCTGATCAAGAGTTTCAAAATAAAAGACCTTTGAAATCTCAAATATGAGCTATCATCCCTCTCTGTTTAGATGAGAATAAAACAAAAACTGTCCAATATCAAAGACTCATCTCACTCCAGGGTGATAGCAGGACTCCCCACCTAGTCACTCAGGGAGAATCAGGACATTCTGAAGTACAGTTTCAAAATAAAAGACCTTTGAAATCTCTATTGCATGAGCTATCATCCCTGTTTTTAGATGAGAATAAAACAAATACTGTCCAATATCAAAGACTCATCTCACTCCAGGGTGATAGCAGGACTCCCCACCTAGTCACTCAGGGAGAATCAGGACATTCTGAAGTACAGTTTCAAAATAAAAGACCTTTGAAATCTCTATTGCATGAGCTGTCATCCCTGTTTTTAGATGAGAATAAAACAAAGATTGTCCCGTATCAAAGACTCATCTCACTCCAGGGTGATAGCAGGACACCCCATCTAGTCACTCAGAAAAAATCAGGACATTCTGATGTAGAGTTTCAAAATAAAATACCTTTGAAATCTCTATTGTATGAGCTATCATCCCTGTTTTTAGATGAGAATAAAACAAAAACTGTCCAGTATCAAAGACGCATCTCACTCCAGGGTGATAGCAGGACACCCCATCTAGTCACTCAGAAAAAATCAGGACATTCTGATTTAGAGTTTCAAAATAAAATACCTTTGAAATCTCTATTGTATGAGCTATCATCCCTGTTTTTAGATGATAATAAAACAAAAACTGTCCAGTATCAAAGACGCATCTCACTCCAGGGTGATAGCAGGACACCCCACCTAGTCACTCAGAAAAAATCAGGACATTCTGATGTAGAGTTTCAAAATAAAAGACCTTTGAAATCTCATATATGAGCTATCATCCCTCTGTATTTAGACAAGAATAAAACAAACACTGTCGAGTATCAAATACTCATTTCCCTTCAGGGTGATAACAGGACACCCCACATAGTCACTCAGGGAGAATCAGGACTTTCTGATGTACAGTTTCAAAATAAAAGACCTTTGAAATCTCTATTGTATGAGCTATCATCACTGTTTTTAGATGAGAATAAAACAAATACAGTCCAATATCAAAGACTCATCTCACTCCAGGGTGATAGCAGGACTCCCCACCTAGTCACTCAGGGAGAATCAGGACATTCTGAAGTACAGTTTCAAAATAAAAGACCTTTGAAATCTCTATTGCATGAGCCATCATCCCTGTTTTTAGATGAGAATAAAACAAACACTGTCCAGTATCAAAGACTCATCTCACTCCAGGGTGATAGCAGGACACCCCATCTAGTCACTCAGAAAAAAATCAGGACATTCTGGTGTACAGTTTCAAAATAAAATACCTTTGAAGTCTCATATATGAGCTATCATCCCTGTTTTTAGATGAGAATAAAACAATAACTGTCCAATATCAAAGACTCATCAAACTCCAGGGTGATAGCAGGACACCCCACCTAGTCACTCAGAAAAAATCAGGACATTCTGATTTAGAGTTTCAAAATAAAATACCTTTGAAATCTCTATTGTATGAGCTATCATCCCTGTTTTTAGATGATAATAAAACAAAAACTGTCCAGTATCAAAGACGCATCTCACTCCAGGGTGATAGCAGGACACCCCACCTAGTCACTCAGAAAAAATCAGGACATTCTGATGTAGAGTTTCAAAATAAAAGACCTTTGAAATCTCATATATGAGCTATCATCCCTCTGTATTTAGACAAGAATAAAACAAACACTGTCGAGTATCAAATACTCATTTCCCTTCAGGGTGATAACAGGACACCCCACATAGTCACTCAGGGAGAATCAGGACTTTCTGATGTACAGTTTCAAAATAAAAGACCTTTGAAATCTCTATTGTATGAGCTATCATCACTGTTTTTAGATGAGAATAAAACAAATACAGTCCAATATCAAAGACTCATCTCACTCCAGGGTGATAGCAGGACTCCCCACCTAGTCACTCAGGGAGAATCAGGACATTCTGAAGTACAGTTTCAAAATAAAAGACCTTTGAAATCTCTATTGCATGAGCCATCATCCCTGTTTTTAGATGAGAATAAAACAAACACTGTCCAGTATCAAAGACTCATCTCACTCCAGGGTGATAGCAGGACACCCCATCTAGTCACTCAGAAAAAAATCAGGACATTCTGGTGTACAGTTTCAAAATAAAATACCTTTGAAGTCTCATATATGAGCTATCATCCCTGTTTTTAGATGAGAATAAAACAATAACTGTCCAATATCAAAGACTCATCAAACTCCAGGGTGATAGCAGGACACCCCACCTAGTCACTCAGAAAAAATCAGGACATTCTGAATTAGAGTTTCAAAATAAAAGACCTTTGAAATCTCATATATGAGCTATCATCCCTCTCTGTTTAGATGAGAATAAAACAAAAACTGTCCAGTATCAAAGACTCATCTCACTCCAGGGTGATAGCAGGACACCCCATCTAGTCACTCAGAAAAAATCAGGACATTCTGATGTAGAGTTTCAAAATAAAATACCTTTGAAATCTCTATTGTATGAGCTATCATCCCTGTTTTTAGATGAGAATAAAACAAAAACTATCCAGTATCAAAGACGCATCTCACTCCAGGGTGATAGCAAGACACCCCACCTAGTCACTCAGGGAGAATCAGGACATTCTGATGTAGAGTTTAAAAATAAAAGACCTTTGAAATCTGATATATGAGCTATAATCCCTCTTGTTTAGATGAGAATAAAACAAAAACTCTCAAGTTTCAAAGACTGATCTCACTCCAGGGTGATAGCAGGACACGCCACCTAGTCACTCAGAAAAAATCAGGACATTCTGATGTACAGTTTCAAAATAAAAGACCTTTGAAATCTCATATATGAGCTATCATCCCTCTCTGTTTAGATGAGAATAAAACAAAAACTGTCCAGTATCAAAGACTCATCTCACTGCAGGGTGATAGCAGGACACCCCATCTAGTCACTCAGGGAGAATTAGGACATTCTGATGTAGAGTTTCAAAATAAAAGACCTTTGAAATCTCTATTGCATGAGCTATCATCCCTATTTTTAGATGAGAATAAAACAAAGACTGTCCAGTATCAAAGACGCATCTCACTCCAGGGTGATAGCAGGACACCCCAGCTAGTCACTCAGAAAAAATCAGGACATTCTGATTTAGAGTTTCAAAATAAAATACCTTTGAAATCTCTATTGCATGAGCTATCATCCCTATTTTTAGATGAGAATAAAACAAAGACTGTCCAGTATCAAAGACGCATCTCACTCCAGGGTGATAGCAGGACACCCCACCTAGTCACTCAGAAAAAATCAGGACATTCTGATGTAGAGTTTCAAAATAAAATACCTTTGAAATCTCTATTGTATGAGCTATCATCCCTGTTTTTAGATGAGAATAAAACAAAAACTGTCCAGTATCAAATACGCATCTCACTCCAGGGTGATAGCAGGACACCCCACCTAGTCACTCAGGGAGAATCAGGACATTCTGATTTAGAGTTTCAAAATAAAATACCTTTGAAGTCTCATATATGAGCTATCATCCCTGTATTTAGATGAGAATAAAACAAAAACTGTCCAGTATCAAAGACGCATCTCACTCCAGGGTGATAGCAGGACACCCCATCTAGTCATTCAGAAAAAATCAGGACATTCTGATATAGAGTTTCAAAATAAAATACCTTTGAAATCTCTATTGTATGAGCTATCATCCCTGTTTTTAGATGATAATAAAACAAAAACTGTCCAGTATCAAAGACGCATCTCACTTCAGGGTCATAGCAGGACACCCCACCTAGTCACTCAGGGAGAATCAGGACATTCTGATGTAGAGTTTCAAAATAAAAGACCTTTGAAATCTCATATATGAGCTATAATCCCTCTCTGTTTAGATGAGAATAAAAAAAAACTCTCAAGTATCAAAGACTGTTCTCACTCCAGGGTGATAGCAGGACACGCCACCTAGTCACTCAGAAAAAATCAGGACATTCTGATGTACAGTTTCAAAATAAAAGACCTTTGAAATCTCATATATGAGCTATCATCCCTCTCTGTTTAGATGAGAATAAAACAAAAACTGTCCAGTATCAAAGACTCATCTCACTCCAGGGTGATAGCAGGACACCCCACCTAGTCACTCAGAAAAAATCAGGACATTCTGATTTAGAGTTTCAAAATAAAATACCTTTGAAGTCTCATATATGAGCTATCATCCCTGTTTTTAGATGAGAATAAAACAATAACTGTCCAATATCAAAGACTCATCAAACTCCAGGGTGATAGCAGGACACCCCACCTAGTCACTCAGAAAAAATCAGGACATTCTGATGTACATTTTCAAAATAAAATACCTTTGAAATCTCTATTGTATGAGCTATCATCCCTATTTTTAGATGAGAATAAAACAAATACAGTCCAATATCAAAGACTCATCTCACTCCAGGGTGATAGCAGGACTCCCCACCTAGTCACTCAGGGAGAATCAGGACATTCTGAAGTACAGTTTCAAAATAAAAGACTTTTGAAATCTCTATTGCATGAGCTATCATCCCTGTTTTTAGATGAGAATAAAACTAAAACTGTCCCGTATCAAAGACTCATCTCACTCCAGGGTGATAGCAGGACACCCCATCTAGTCACTCAGAAAAAATCAAGACATTCTGATGTAGAGTTTCAAAATAAAATACCTTTGAAATCTCTATTGTATGAGCTAGCATCCCTGTTTTTAGATGAGAATAAAACAAAAACTGTCCAGTATCAAAGACGCATCTCACTCCAGGGTGATAGCAGGACACCCCACCTAGTCACTCAGGGAGAATCAGGACATTCTGATGTAGAGTTTCAAAATAAAAGACCTTTGAAATCTCATATATGAGCTATAATCCCTCTCTGTTTAGATGAGAATAAAACAAAAACTCTCAAGTATCAAAGACTGATCTCACTCCAGGGTGATAGCAGGACACCCCACCTAGTCACTCAGGGAGAATCAGGACATTCTGATGTAGATTTTCAAAATAAAAGACATTTGAAATCTCATATATGAGCTATCATCCCTGTTTTTAGATGAGAATAAAACAAAAACTGTCCAGTATCAAAGACTTATCTCACTACAGGGTGATGGCAGGACACCCCACCTAGTCACTCAGGGAGAATCAGGACATTCTGATGTAGAGTTTCAAAATAAAAGACCTTTGAAATCTCATATATGAGCTATCATCCCTCTCTGTTTAGATGAGAATAAAACAAAACTGTCCAGTATCAAAGACTCATCTCACTCCAGGGTGATAGCAGGTAACCCCACCTAGTTACTCAGAAAAAATTAGGACATTCTGATTTAGAGTTTCAAAATAAAATACCTTTGAAATCTCATATATGAGCTATCATCCCTGTTTTTAGATGGGAATAAAACAAACACTGTCCAGTATCAAAGACTCATCTAACTCCATGGTGATAGCAGGACACCCCATCAAGTCACTCAGAAAAAATCAGGACATTGTGATGTAGGGTTTCAAAATAAAAGACCTTTGAAATCTCATATATGAGCTATCATCCCTCTCTGTTTAGATGAGAATAAAAAAAAAACTGTCCAGTATCAAATACTCATTTCCCTTCAGGGTTATAACAGGACACCCCACCTAGTCACTCAGGGAGAATCAGGACTTTATGATGTAGAGTTTCAAAATAAAAGACCTTTGAAATCTCTATTGTATGAGCTATCATCCCTGTTTTTAGATGAGAATAAAACAAAGACTGTCCAGTATCAAAGACTCATCTCACTCCATGGTGATAGCAGGACACCCTTTCTAGTCACTCCGAAAAAATCAGGACATTCTGATGTAGAGTTTCAAAATAAAATACCTTTGAAGTCTCATATATGAGCTATCATCCCTGTTTTTAGATGAGAATAAAACAAATACTGTCCAATATCAAAAACTCATCAAACTCCAGGGTGATAGCAGGACACCCCATCTAGTCACTCAGAAAAAATCAGGACATTCTGACGTAGAGTTTCAAAATAAAATACCTTTGAAATCTCTATTGTATGAGCTATCATCCCTGTTTTTAGATGATAATAAAACAAAAACTGTCCAGTATCAAAGACGCATCTCACTCCAGGGTGATAGCAGGACACCCCACCTAGTCACTCAGGGAGAATCAGGACATTCTGATATAGAGTTTCAAAATAAAAGACCTTTGAAATCTCATATATGAGCTATAATCCCTCTCTGTTTAGATGAGAATAAAACAAAAACTCTCAAGTATCAAAGACTGATCTCACTCCAGGGTGATAGCAGGACACGCCACCTAGTCACTCAGAAAAAATCAGGACATTCTGATGTACAGTTTCAAAATAAAAGACCTTTGAAATCTCATATATGAGCTATCATCCCTCTCTGTTTAGATGAGAATAAAACAAAAACTGTCCAGTATCAAAGACTCATCTCACTCCAGGGTGATAGCAGGACAGCCCACCTAGTCACTCAGAAAAAATCAGGACATTCTGATGTAGAGTTTCAAAATAAAATACCTTTGAAATCTCATATATGAGCTATCATCCCTGTTTTTAGATGAGAATAAAACAATAACTGTCCAGTATCAAAAACTCATCTCACTCCAGGGTGATAGCATGACACCCCACCTAGTCACTCAGGGAGAATCAGGACATTCTGATGTAGAGTTTCAAAATAAAATACCTTTGAAATCTCATATATGAGCTATCATCCCTCTGTATTTAGATAAGAATAAAACAAACACTGTCCAGTATCAAATACTCATTTCCCTTCAGGGTGATAACAGGACACCCCACCTAGTCACTCAGGGAGAATCAGGACTTTCTGATGTAGAGTTTCAAAATAAAAGACCTTTGAAATCTCTATTGCATGAGCTATCATCCCTGTTTTTAGATGAGAATACAACAAATACTGTCCAATATCAAAAACTCATCTCACTCCAGGGTGATAGCAGGAAACCCCATCTAGTCACTCAGAAAAAATCAGGACATTCTGATGTACATTTTCAAAATAAAATACCTTTGAAGTCTCATATATGAGCTATCATCCCTGTTTTTAGATGAGAATAAAACAATAACTGTCCAATATAAAAGACTCATCAAACTCCAGGGTGATAACAGGACACCCCACCTAGTCACTCAGAAAAAATCAGGACATTCTGATGTAGAGTTTCAAAATAAAAGACCTTTGAAATCTCTATTGTATGAGCTATCATCCCTGTTTTTAGATGAGAATAAAACAAAAAATGTCCAGTAACAAATACTCATCTCACTCCAGGGTGATAGCAGGACACCCCACCTAGTCACTCAGGGAGAATCAGGACATTCTGATGTAGAGTTTCAAAATAAAAGACCTTTGAAATCTCTATTGCATGAGCTATCATCCCTGTTTTTAGATGAGAATAAAACAAAAACTGTCCAGTATCAAAGATTCATCTCACTCCAGGGTGATAGCAGCACACCCCATCTAGTCACTCAGAAAAAATCAGGACATTCTGATTTAGAGTTTCAAAATAAAATACCTTTGAAATCTCTATTGTATGAGCTATCATCCTTGTTTTTAGATGAGAATAAAACAAAAACTGTCCAGTATCAAAGACGCATCTCACTCCAGGGTTATAGCAGGACACGCCACATAGTCACTCAGAAAAAATCAGGACATTCTGATGTACAGTTTCAAAATAAAAGACCTTTGAAATCTCATATATGAGCTATCATCCCTCTCTGTTTAGATGAGAATAAAACAAAACTGTCCGGTATCAAAGACTCATCTCACTCCAGGGTGATAGCAGGTAACCCCACCTAGTTACTCAGAAAAAATTAGGACATTCTGATTTAGAGTTTCAAAATAAAATACCTTTGAAATCTCATATATGAGCTATCATCCCTGTTTTTAGATGGGAATAAAACAAACACTGTCCAGTATCAAAGACTCATCTAACTCCATGGTGATAGCAGGACACCCCATCAAGTCACTCAGAAAAAATCAGGACATTGTGATGTAGGGTTTCAAAATAAAAGACCTTTGAAATCTCATATATGAGCTATCATCCCTGTTTTTAGATGAGAATAAAACAATAACTGTCCAGTATCAAAAACTCATCTCACTCCAGGGTGATAGCATGACACCCCACCTAGTCACTCAGGGAGAATCAGGACATTCTGATGTAGAGTTTCAAAATAAAAGACCTTTCAAATCTCATATATGAGCTATCATCCCTCTGTATTTAAATTAGAATAAAACAAACACTGTCCAGTATCAAATACTCATTTCCCTTCAGGGTGATAACAGGACACCCCACCTAGTCACTCAGGGAGAATCAGGACATTCTGATGTAGAGTTTCAAAATAAAAGACCTTTGAAATCTCTATTGCATGAGCTATCATCCCTGTTTTTAGATGAGAATAAAACAAATACTGTCCAATGTCAAAGACTCATCTCACTCCAGGGTGATAGCAGGACTCCCCACCTAGTCACGCAGGGAGAATCAGGACATTCTGAAGTACATTTTCAAAATAAAAGACCTTTGAAATCTCTATTGCATGAGCTATCATCCCTGTTTTTAGATGATAATAAAACAAAAACTGTCCCGTATCAAAGACTCATCTCACTCCAGGGTTATAGCAGGACACGCCACCTAGTCACTCAGAAAAAATCAGGACATTCTGATGTACAGTTTCAAAATAAAAGACCTTTGAAATCTCATATATGAGCTATCATCCCTCTCTGTTTAGATGAGAATAAAACAAAAACTCTCAAGTATCAAAGACTGATCTCACTCCAGGGTGATAGCAGGACACGCCACCTAGTCACTCAGAAAAAATCAGGACATTCTGATGTACAGTTTCAAAATAAAAGACCTTTGAAATCTCATATATGAGCTATCATCCCTCTCTGTTTAGATGAGAATAAAACAAAAACTGTCCAGTATCAAAGACTCATCTCACTCCAGTGTGATAGCAGGACACCCCACCTAGTCACTCAGAAAAAATCAGGACATTCTGATGTAGAGTTTCAAAATAAAATACCTTTGAAATCTCTATTGTATGAGCTATCATCCCTGTATTTAGATGAGAATAAAACAAAAACTGTCCAGTATCAAAGACGCATCTCACTCCAGGGTGATAGCAGGACACCCCATCTAGTCACTCAGAAAAAATCAGGACATTCTGATGTAGAGTTTCAAAATAAAATACCTTTGAAATCTCTATTGTATGAGCTATCATCCCTGTATTTAGATGAGAATAAAACAAACACTGTCCAGTATCAAAGACTCATCTAACTCCATGGTGATAGCAGGACACCCCATCTAGTCACTCAGAAAAAATCAGGACATTCTGATGTAGAGTTTCAAAATAAAAGACCTTTGAAATCTCATATATGAGCTATCATCCCTCTGTATTTAGATAAGAATAAAACAAACACTGTCCAGTATCAAATACTCATTTCCCTTCAGGGTGATAACAGGACACCCCACCTAGTCAATCAGGGAGAATCAGGACTTTCTGATGTACAGTTTCAAAATAAAAGACCTTTGAAATCTCTATTGCATGAGCTATCATCCCTGTTTTTAGATGAGAATAAAACAAAAACTGTCCAGTATCAAAGACTCATCTCACTCCAGGGTGATAGCAGCACACCCCATCTAGTCACACAGAAAAAAATCAGGACATTCTGATGTAGAGTTTCAAAAATAAAATACCTTTGAAATCTCTATTGTATGAGCTATCATCCCTGTTTTTAGATGAGAATAAAACAAAAACTGTCCAGTATCAAAGACGCATCTCACTCCAGGGTGATAGCAGGACACCCCACCTAGTCACTCAGGGAGAATCAGGACATTCTGATGTAGAGTTTCAAAATAAAAGACCTTTGAAATCTCATATATGAGCCATAATCCCTCTCTGTTTAGATGAGAATAAAACAAAACTGTCCAGTATCAAAGACGCATCTCACTCCAGGGTGATAGCAGGTAACCCCACCTAGTTACTCAGAAAAAATTAGGACATTCTGATTTACAGTTTCAAAATAAAATACCTTTGAAATCTCATATATGAGCTATCATCCCTGTTTTTAGATGGGAATAAAACAAACACTGTCAAGTATCAAAGACTCATTTAACTCCATGGTGATAGCAGGACACCCCATCAAGTCACTCAGGGAGAATCAGGACATTCTGATTTACAGTTTCAAAATAAAAGACCTTTGAAATCTCTATTGCATGAGCTATCATCTCTGTTTTTAGATGAGAATAAAACAAACACTGTCCAGTATCAAAGACTCATCTCACTCCAGGGTGATAGCAGGACACCCCACCTAGTCACTCAGAAAAAATCAGGACATTCGGATGTACAGTTTCAAAATAAAATACCTTTGAAGTCTCATATATGAGCTATCATCCCTATTTTTAGATGAGAATAAAACAATAACTGTCCAATATCAAAGACTCATCAAACTCCAGGGTGATAGCAGGACACCCCACCTAGTCACTCAGAAAAAATCAGGACATTCTGATGTACAGTTTCAAAATAAAAGACCTTTGAAATCTCATATATGAGCTATCATCCCTCTCTGTTTAGATGAGAATAAAACAAAAACTGTCCAGTATCAAAGACTCATCTCACTCCAGGGTGATAGCAGGACACCCCACCTAGTCACTCAGAAAAAATCAGGACATTCTGATGTAGAGTTTCAACATAAAATACCTTTGAAATCTCTATTGTATGAGCTATCATCCCTGTATTTAGATGAGAATAAAACAAAAACTGTCCAGTATCAAAGACGCATCTCACTCCAGGGTGATAGCAGGACACCCCATCTAGTCACTCAGAAAAAATCAGGACATTCTGATGTAGAGTTTCAAAATAAAATACCTTTGAAATCTCTATTGTATGAGCTATCATCCCTGTATTTAGATGAGAATAAAACAAACACTGTCCAGTATCAAAGACTCATCTAACTCCATGGTGATAGCAGGACACCCCATCTAGTCACTCAGAAAAAATCAGGACATTCTGATGTAGAGTTTCAAAATAAAAGACCTTTGAAATCTCATATATGAGCTATCATCCCTCTGTATTTAGATAAGAATAAAACAAACACTGTCCAGTATCAAATACTCATTTCCCTTCAGGGTGATAACAGGACACCCCACCTAGTCACTCAGGGAGAATCAGGACTTTCTGATGTACAGTTTCAAAATAAAAGACCTTTGAAATCTCTATTGCATGAGCTATCATCCCTGTTTTTAGATGAGAATAAAACAAAAACTGTCCAGTATCAAAGACTCATCTCACTCCAGGGTGATAGCAGCACACCCCATCTAGTCACACAGAAAAAAATCAGGACATTCTGATGTAGAGTTTCAAAAATAAAATACCTTTGAAATCTCTATTGTATGAGCTATCATCCCTGTTTTTAGATGAGAATAAAACAAAAACTGTCCAGTATCAAAGACGCATCTCACTCCAGGGTGATAGCAGGACACCCCACCTAGTCACTCAGGGAGAATCAGGACATTCTGATGTAGAGTTTCAAAATAAAAGACCTTTGAAATCTCATATATGAGCCATAATCCCTCTCTGTTTAGATGAGAATAAAACAAAACTGTCCAGTATCAAAGACGCATCTCACTCCAGGGTGATAGCAGGTAACCCCACCTAGTTACTCAGAAAAAATTAGGACATTCTGATTTAGAGTTTCAAAATAAAATACCTTTGAAATCTCATATATGAGCTATCATCCCTGTTTTTAGATGGGAATAAAACAAACACTGTCAAGTATCAAAGACTCATTTAACTCCATGGTGATAGCAGGACACCCCATCAAGTCACTCAGGGAGAATCAGGACATTCTGATTTACAGTTTCAAAATAAAAGACCTTTGAAATCTCTATTGCATGAGCTATCATCTCTGTTTTTAGATGAGAATAAAACAAACACTGTCCAGTATCAAAGACTCATCTCACTCCAGGGTGATAGCAGGACACCCCACCTAGTCACTCAGAAAAAATCAGGACATTCGGATGTACAGTTTCAAAATAAAATACCTTTGAAGTCTCATATATGAGCTATCATCCCTATTTTTAGATGAGAATAAAACAATAACTGTCCAATATCAAAGACTCATCAAACTCCAGGGTGATAGCAGGACACCCCACCTAGTCACTCAGAAAAAATCAGGACATTCTGATGTACAGTTTCAAAATAAAAGACCTTTGAAATCTCATATATGAGCTATCATCCCTCTCTGTTTAGATGAGAATAAAACAAAAACTGTCCAGTATCAAAGACTCATCTCACTCCAGGGTAATAGCAGGACACCCCACCTAGTCAATCAGAAAAAATCAGGACATTCTGATTTAGAGTTTCAAAATAAAAGACCTTTGAAATCTCATATATGAGCTATCATCCCTGTTTTTAGATGAGAATAAAACAATAACTGTCCAGTATCAAAAACTCATCTCACTCCAGGGTGATAGCATGACACCCCACCTTGTCACTCTGGGAGAATCAGGACATTGTGATGTAGAGTTTCAAAATAAAAGACCTTTGAAATCTCATATATGAGCTATCATCCCTCTGTATTTAGATAAGAATAAAACAAACACTGTCCAGTATCAAATACTAATTTCCCTTCAGGGTTATAACAGGACACCCTTTCTAGTCACTCCGAAAAAATCAGGACATTCTGATGTAGAGTTTCAAAATAAAATACCTTTGAAATCTCTATTGTATGAGCTATCATCCCTGTTTTTAGATGAGAATAAAACAAAGACTGTCCAGTATCAAAGACTCATCTCACTCCATGGTGATAGCAGGACACCCTTTCTAGTCACTCCGAAAAAATCAGGACATTCTGATGTAGAGTTTCAAAATAAAATACCTTTGAAATCTCATATATGAGCTATCATCCCTGTTTTTAGATGAGAATAAAACAAATACTGTCCAATATCAAAAACTCATCTCACTCCAGGGTGATAGCAGGAAACCCCACCTAGTCACTCAGGGAGAATCAGGACATTCTGATGTACAGTTTCAAAATAAAAGACCTTTGAAATCTCTATTGCATGAGCTATCATCCCTGTTTTTAGATGAGAATAAAAGAAAAACTGTCCAGTATCAAAGACTCATCTCACTCCAGGGTGATAGCAGGAAACCCCATCTAGTCACTCAGAAAAAATCAGGACATTCTGATGTACAGTTTCAAAATAAAATACCTTTGAAGTCTCATATATGAGCTATCATCCCTGTTTTTAGATGAGAATAAAACAATAACTGTACAATATCAAAGACTCATCTAGCTCCAGGGTGATAACAGGACACCCCACCTAGTCACTCAGAAAAAATCAGGACATTCTGATGTAGAGTTTCAAAATAAAAGACCTTTGAAATCTCTATTGTATGAGCTATCATCCCTGTTTTTAGATGAGAATAAAACAAAAACTGTCCAGTATCAAAGACTCATCTCACTCAAGGGTGATAGCAGGACACCCCACCTAGTCACTCAGGGAGAATCAGGACATTCTGATGTACAGTTTCAAAATAAAAGATCTTTGAAATCTCTATTGCATGAGCTATCATCCCTGTTTTTAGATGAGAATAAAACAAAAACTGTCCAGTATCAAAGACTCATCTCACTCCAGGGTGATAGCAGGACACCCCACCTAGTCACTCAGAAAAAATCAGGACATTCTGATGTACAGTTTCAAAATAAAATACCTTTGAAGTCTCATATATGAGCTATCATCCCTGTTTTTAGATGAGAATAAAACAATAACTGTCCAATTTCAAAGACTCATCAAACTCCAGGGTGATAGCAGGACACCCCACCTAGTCACTCAGAAAAAATCAGGACATTCTGATTTAGAGTTTCAAAATAAAATACCTTTGAAATCTCATATATGAGCTATCATCCCTGTTTTTAGATGGGAATAAAACAAACACTGTCCAGTATCAAAGACTCATCTAACTCCATGGTGATAGCAGGACACCCCATCAAGTCACTCAGGGAGAGTCAGGACATTCTGATGTACAGTTTCAAAATAAAAGACCTTTGAAATCTCATATATGAGCTATCATCCCTCTCTGTTTAGATGAGAATAAAACAAAACTGTCCAGTATCAAATACTAATTTCCCTTCAGGGTTATAACAGGACACCCTTTCTAGTCACTCCGAAAAAATCAGGACATTCTGATGTAGAGTTTCAAAATAAAATACCTTTGAAATCTCTATTGTATGAGCTATCATCCCTGTTTTTAGATGAGAATAAAACAAAGACTGTCCAGTATCAAAGACTCATCTCACTCCATGGTGATAGCAGGACACCCTTTCTAGTCACTCCGAAAAAATCAGGACATTCTGATGTAGAGTTTCAAAATAAAATACCTTTGAAATCTCATATATGAGCTATCATCCCTGTTTTTAGATGAGAATAAAACAAATACTGTCCAATATCAAAAACTCATCTCACTCCAGGGTGATAGCAGGAAACCCCACCTAGTCACTCAGGGAGAATCAGGACATTCTGATGTACAGTTTCAAAATAAAAGACCTTTGAAATCTCTATTGCATGAGCTATCATCCCTGTTTTTAGATGAGAATAAAAGAAAAACTGTCCAGTATCAAAGACTCATCTCACTCCAGGGTGATAGCAGGAAACCCCATCTAGTCACTCAGAAAAAATCAGGACATTCTGATGTACAGTTTCAAAATAAAATACCTTTGAAGTCTCATATATGAGCTATCATCCCTGTTTTTAGATGAGAATAAAACAATAACTGTACAATATCAAAGACTCATCTAGCTCCAGGGTGATAACAGGACACCCCACCTAGTCACTCAGAAAAAATCAGGACATTCTGATGTAGAGTTTCAAAATAAAAGACCTTTGAAATCTCTATTGTATGAGCTATCATCCCTGTTTTTAGATGAGAATAAAACAAAAACTGTCCAGTATCAAAGACTCATCTCACTCAAGGGTGATAGCAGGACACCCCACCTAGTCACTCAGGGAGAATCAGGACATTCTGATGTACAGTTTCAAAATAAAAGACCTTTGAAATCTCTATTGCATGAGCTATCATCCCTGTTTTTAGATGAGAATAAAACAAAAACTGTCCAGTATCAAAGACTCATCTCACTCCAGGGTGATAGCAGGACACCCCACCTAGTCACTCAGAAAAAATTAGGACATTCTGATTTAGAGTTTCAAAATAAAATACCTTTGAAATCTCACATATGAGCTATCATCCCTGTTTTTAGATGGGAATAAAACAAACACTGTCAAGTATCAAAGACTCATTTAACTCCATGGTGATAGCAGAACAACCCCATCAAGTCACTCAGAAAAAATCAGGACATTGTGATGTAGGGTTTCAAAATAAAAGACCTTTGAAATCTCATATATGAGCTATCATCCCTCTCTGTTTAGATGAGAATAAAACAAAAACTGTCCAGTATCAAAGACTCATCTCACTCCAGGGTGATAGCAGGACACCCCATCTAGTCACTCAGGGAGAATCAGGACATTCTGATGTACAGTTTCAAAATAAAAGACCTTTGAAATCTCTATTGCATGAGCTATCATCCCTGTTTTTAGATGACAATAAAACAAACACTGTCCAGTATCAAAGACGCATCTCACTTCAGGGTGATAGCAGGACACCCCACCTAGTCACTCAGGGAGAATCAGGACATTCTGATTTAGAGTTTCAAAATAAAATACCTTTGAAGTCTCATATATGAGCTATCATCCCTGTTTTTAGATGGGAATAAAACAAACACTGTCCAGTATCAAAAACTAATCTCACTCCAGGGTGATAGCATGACACCCCACCTAGTCACTCAGGGAGAATCAGGACATTCTGATGTAGAGTTTCAAAATAAAAGACCTTTGAAATCTCATATATGAGCTATCATCCCTCTGTATTTAGATAAGAATAAAACAAACACTGTCCAGTATCAAATACTCATTTCCCTTCAGGGTGATAACAGGACACCCCACCTAGTCACTCAGGGAGAATCAGGACATTCTGAAGTACAGTTTCAAAATAAAAGACCTTTGAAATCTATATTGCATGAGCTATCATCCCTGTTTTTAGATGAGAATAAAACAAAAACTGTCCCGTATCAAAGACTAATATCACCCCAGGGTGATAGCAGGACACCCCATCTAGTCACTCAGAAAAGATCAGGACATTCTGATGTAGAGTTTCAAAATAAAATACCTTTGAAATCTCTATTGTATGAGCTATCATCCCTGTTTTTAGATGAGAATAAAACAAAAACTGTCCAGTATCAAAGACGCATCTCACTCCAGGGTGATAGCAGGACACCCCACCTAGTCACTCAGGGAGAATCAGGACATTCTGATGTAGAGTTTCAAAATAAAATACCTTTGAAATCTCATATATGAGCTATAATCCCTCTCTGTTTAGATGAGAATAAAACAAAAACTCTCAAGTATCAAAGACTGATCTCACTCCAGGTTGATAGCAGGACACGCCACCTAGTCACTCAGAAAAAATCAGGACATTCTGATGTACAGTTTCAAAATAAAAGACCTTTGAAATCTCATATATGAGCTATCATCCCTCTCTGTTTAGATGAGAATAAAACAAAAACTGTCCAGTATCAAAGACTCATCTCACTCCAGGGTGACAGCAGGACACCCCACCTAGTCACTCAGAAAAAATCAGGACATTCTGATGTAGAGTTTCAAAATAAAATATTTTTGAAGTCTCTATTGTATTAGCTATCATCCCTGTTTTTAGATGAGAATAAAACAAAAACTGTCCAGTATCAAAGACTCATCTCACTCCAGGGTGATAGCAGGACACCCCATCTAGTCACTCAGGGAGAATCAGGACATTCTGATGTACAGTTTCAAAATAAAAGACCTTTGAAATCTCTATTGCATGAGCTATCATCCCTGTTTTTAGATGACAATAAAACAAACACTGTCCAGTATCAAAGACGCATCTCACTTCAGGGTGATAGCAGGACACCCCACCTAGTCACTCAGGGAGAATCAGGACATTCTGATTTAGAGTTTCAAAATAAAATACCTTTGAAGTCTCATATATGAGCTATCATCCCTGTTTTTAGATGGGAATAAAACAAACACTGTCCAGTATCAAAAACTAATCTCACTCCAGGGTGATAGCATGACACCCCACCTAGTCACTCAGGGAGAATCAGGACATTCTGATGTAGAGTTTCAAAATAAAAGACCTTTGAAATCTCATATATGAGCTATCATCCCTCTGTATTTAGATAAGAATAAAACAAACACTGTCCAGTATCAAATACTCATTTCCCTTCAGGGTGATAACAGGACACCCCACCTAGTCACTCAGGGAGAATCAGGACTTTCTGATGTACAGTTTCAAAATAAAAGACCTTTGAAATCTCTATTGTATGAGCTATCATCCCTGTTTTTAGATGAGAATAAAACAATAACTGTCCAGTATCAAAAACTCATCTCACTCCAGGGTGATAGCAGGACACCCCATCTAGTCACTCAGAAAAAAAACAGGACATTCTGATGTACAGTTTCAAAATAAAATACCTTTGAAGTCTCATATATGAGCTATCATCCCTGTTTTTAGATGAGAATAAAACAATAACTGTCCAATTTCAAAGTATCATCAAACTCCAGGGTGATAGCAGGACACCCCACCTAGTCACTCAGAAAAAATCAGGACATTCTGATGTAGAGTTTCAAAATAAAATACCTTTGAAATCTCTATTGTATCATCCCTGTTTTTAGATGAGAATAAAACAAAAACTGTCCAGTATCAAAGACTCATCTCACTCCAGGGTGATAGCAGGACACCCCACCTAGTCACTCAGAAAAAATTAGGACATTCTGATTTAGAGTTTCAAAATAAAATACCTTTGAAATCTCACATATGAGCTATCATCCCTGTTTTTAGATGGGAATAAAACAAACACTGTCAAGTATCAAAGACTCATTTAACTCCATGGTGATAGCAGAACAACCCCATCAAGTCACTCAGAAAAAATCAGGACATTGTGATGTAGGGTTTCAAAATAAAAGACCTTTGAAATCTCATATATGAGCTATCATCCCTCTCTGTTTAGATGAGAATAAAACAAAAACTCTCAAGTATCAAAGACTGATCTCACTCCAGGGTGATAGCAGGACACGCCACCTAGTCACTCAGAAAAAATCAGGACATTCTGATGTACAGTTTCAAAATAAAAGACCTTTGAAATCTCATATATGAGCTATCATCCCTCTCTGTTTAGATGGGAATAAAACAAAAAGGGTCCAGTATCAAAGACTCATCTCACTCCAGGGTGATAGCAGGACACCCCACCTAGTCACTCAGAAAAAATCAGGACATTCTGAAGTAGAGTTTCAAAATAAAATACCTTTGAAATCTCTATTGTATGAGCTATCATCCCTATTTTTAGATGAGAATAAAACAAAGACTGTCCAGTATCAAAGACGCATCTCACTCCAGGGTGATTGCAGGACACCCCACCTAGTCACTCAGAAAAAATCAGGACATTCTGATTTAGAGTTTCAAAATAAAATACCTTTGAAATCTCATATATGAGCTATCATCCCTGTTTTTAGATGAGAATAACACAATAACTGTCCAGTATCAAAAACTCATCTCACTCCAGGGTGATAGCATGACACCCCACCTAGTCACTCAGGGAGAACCAGGACATTCTGATGTAGAGTTTCAAAATAAAAGACCTTTGAAATCTCATATATGAGCTATCATCCCTCTGTATTTAGATAAGAATAAAACAAACACTGTCCAGTATCAAATACTCATTTCCCTTCAGGGTGATAACAGGACACCCCACCTAGTCACTCAGGGAGAATCAGGACATTCTGAAGTACAGTTTCAAAATAAAAGACCTTTGAAATCTATATTGCATGAGCTATCATCCCTGTTTTTAGATGAGAATAAAACAAAAACTGTCCCGTATCAAAGACTAATATCACCCCAGGGTGATAGCAGGACACCCCATCTAGTCACTCAGAAAAGATCAGGACATTCTGATGTAGAGTTTCAAAATAAAATACCTTTGAAATCTCTATTGTATGAGCTATCATCCCTGTTTTTAGATGAGAATAAAACAAAAACTGTCCAGTATCAAAGACGCATCTCACTCCAGGGTGATAGCAGGACACCCCACCTAGTCACTCAGGGAGAATCAGGACATTCTGATGTAGAGTTTCAAAATAAAATACCTTTGAAATCTCATATATGAGCTATAATCCCTCTCTGTTTAGATGAGAATAAAACAAAAACTCTCAAGTATCAAAGACTGATCTCACTCCAGGTTGATAGCAGGACACGCCACCTAGTCACTCAGAAAAAATCAGGACATTCTGATGTACAGTTTCAAAATAAAAGACCTTTGAAATCTCATATATGAGCTATCATCCCTCTCTGTTTAGATGAGAATAAAACAAAAACTGTCCAGTATCAAAGACTCATCTCACTCCAGGGTGATAGCAGGACACCCCATCTAGTCACTCAGGGAGAATCAGGACATTCTGATGTACAGTTTCAAAATAAAAGACCTTTGAAATCTCTATTGCATGAGCTATCATCCCTGTTTTTAGATGACAATAAAACAAACACTGTCCAGTATCAAAGACGCATCTCACTTCAGGGTGATAGCAGGACACCCCACCTAGTCACTCAGGGAGAATCAGGACATTCTGATTTAGAGTTTCAAAATAAAATACCTTTGAAGTCTCATATATGAGCTATCATCCCTGTTTTTAGATGGGAATAAAACAAACACTGTCCAGTATCAAAAACTAATCTCACTCCAGGGTGATAGCATGACACCCCACCTAGTCACTCAGGGAGAATCAGGACATTCTGATGTAGAGTTTCAAAATAAAAGACCTTTGAAATCTCATATATGAGCTATCATCCCTCTGTATTTAGATAAGAATAAAACAAACACTGTCCAGTATCAAATACTCATTTCCCTTCAGGGTGATAACAGGACACCCCACCTAGTCACTCAGGGAGAATCAGGACATTCTGAAGTACAGTTTCAAAATAAAAGACCTTTGAAATCTATATTGCATGAGCTATCATCCCTGTTTTTAGATGAGAATAAAACAAAAACTGTCCCGTATCAAAGACTAATATCACCCCAGGGTGATAGCAGGACACCCCATCTAGTCACTCAGAAAAGATCAGGACATTCTGATGTAGAGTTTCAAAATAAAATACCTTTGAAATCTCTATTGTATGAGCTATCATCCCTGTTTTTAGATGAGAATAAAACAAAAACTGTCCAGTATCAAAGACGCATCTCACTCCAGGGTGATAGCAGGACACCCCACCTAGTCACTCAGGGAGAATCAGGACATTCTGATGTAGAGTTTCAAAATAAAATACCTTTGAAATCTCATATATGAGCTATAATCCCTCTCTGTTTAGATGAGAATAAAACAAAAACTCTCAAGTATCAAAGACTGATCTCACTCCAGGTTGATAGCAGGACACGCCACCTAGTCACTCAGAAAAAATCAGGACATTCTGATGTACAGTTTCAAAATAAAAGACCTTTGAAATCTCATATATGAGCTATCATCCCTCTCTGTTTAGATGAGAATAAAACAAAAACTGTCCAGTATCAAAGACTCATCTCACTCCAGGGTGACAGCAGGACACCCCACCTAGTCACTCAGAAAAAATCAGGACATTCTGATGTAGAGTTTCAAAATAAAATATTTTTGAAGTCTCTATTGTATTAGCTATCATCCCTGTTTTTAGATGAGAATAAAACAAAAACTGTCCAGTATCAAAGACTCATCTCACTCCAGGGTGATAGCAGGACACCCCATCTAGTCACTCAGGGAGAATCAGGACATTCTGATGTACAGTTTCAAAATAAAAGACCTTTGAAATCTCTATTGCATGAGCTATCATCCCTGTTTTTAGATGACAATAAAACAAACACTGTCCAGTATCAAAGACGCATCTCACTTCAGGGTGATAGCAGGACACCCCACCTAGTCACTCAGGGAGAATCAGGACATTCTGATTTAGAGTTTCAAAATAAAATACCTTTGAAGTCTCATATATGAGCTATCATCCCTGTTTTTAGATGGGAATAAAACAAACACTGTCCAGTATCAAAAACTAATCTCACTCCAGGGTGATAGCATGACACCCCACCTAGTCACTCAGGGAGAATCAGGACATTCTGATGTACAGTTTCAAAATAAAAGACCTTTGAAATCTCATATATGAGCTATCATCCCTCTCTGTTTAGATGAGAATAAAACAAAAACTGTCCAGTATCAAAGACTCATCTCACTCCAGGGTGATAGCAGGACACCCCATCTAGTCACTCAGGGAGAATCAGGACATTCTGATGTACAGTTTCAAAATAAAAGACCTTTGAAATCTCTATTGCATGAGCTATCATCCCTGTTTTTAGATGACAATAAAACAAACACTGTCCAGTATCAAAGACGCATCTCACTTCAGGGTGATAGCAGGACACCCCACCTAGTCACTCAGGGAGAATCAGGACATTCTGATTTAGAGTTTCAAAATAAAATACCTTTGAAGTCTCATATATGAGCTATCATCCCTGTTTTTAGATGGGAATAAAACAAACACTGTCCAGTATCAAAAACTAATCTCACTCCAGGGTGATAGCATGACACCCCACCTAGTCACTCAGGGAGAATCAGGACATTCTGATGTAGAGTTTCAAAATAAAAGACCTTTGAAATCTCATATATGAGCTATCATCCCTCTGTATTTAGATAAGAATAAAACAAACACTGTCCAGTATCAAATACTCATTTCCCTTCAGGGTGATAACAGGACACCCCACCTAGTCACTCAGGGAGAATCAGGACATTCTGAAGTACAGTTTCAAAATAAAAGACCTTTGAAATCTATATTGCATGAGCTATCATCCCTGTTTTTAGATGAGAATAAAACAAAAACTGTCCCGTATCAAAGACTAATATCACCCCAGGGTGATAGCAGGACACCCCATCTAGTCACTCAGAAAAGATCAGGACATTCTGATGTAGAGTTTCAAAATAAAATACCTTTGAAATCTCTATTGTATGAGCTATCATCCCTGTTTTTAGATGAGAATAAAACAAAAACTGTCCAGTATCAAAGACGCATCTCACTCCAGGGTGATAGCAGGACACCCCACCTAGTCACTCAGGGAGAATCAGGACATTCTGATGTAGAGTTTCAAAATAAAATACCTTTGAAATCTCATATATGAGCTATAATCCCTCTCTGTTTAGATGAGAATAAAACAAAAACTCTCAAGTATCAAAGACTGATCTCACTCCAGGTTGATAGCAGGACACGCCACCTAGTCACTCAGAAAAAATCAGGACATTCTGATGTACAGTTTCAAAATAAAAGACCTTTGAAATCTCATATATGAGCTATCATCCCTCTCTGTTTAGATGAGAATAAAACAAAAACTGTCCAGTATCAAAGACTCATCTCACTCCAGGGTGACAGCAGGACACCCCACCTAGTCACTCAGAAAAAATCAGGACATTCTGATGTAGAGTTTCAAAATAAAATATTTTTGAAGTCTCTATTGTATTAGCTATCATCCCTGTTTTTAGATGAGAATAAAACAAAAACTGTCCAGTATCAAAGACTCATCTCACTCCAGGGTGATAGCAGGACACCCCATCTAGTCACTCAGGGAGAATCAGGACATTCTGATGTACAGTTTCAAAATAAAAGACCTTTGAAATCTCTATTGCATGAGCTATCATCCCTGTTTTTAGATGACAATAAAACAAACACTGTCCAGTATCAAAGACGCATCTCACTTCAGGGTGATAGCAGGACACCCCACCTAGTCACTCAGGGAGAATCAGGACATTCTGATTTAGAGTTTCAAAATAAAATACCTTTGAAGTCTCATATATGAGCTATCATCCCTGTTTTTAGATGGGAATAAAACAAACACTGTCCAGTATCAAAAACTAATCTCACTCCAGGGTGATAGCATGACACCCCACCTAGTCACTCAGGGAGAATCAGGACATTCTGATGTAGAGTTTCAAAATAAAAGACCTTTGAAATCTCATATATGAGCTATCATCCCTCTGTATTTAGATAAGAATAAAACAAACACTGTCCAGTATCAAATACTCATTTCCCTTCAGGGTGATAACAGGACACCCCACCTAGTCACTCAGGGAGAATCAGGACTTTCTGATGTACAGTTTCAAAATAAAAGACCTTTGAAATCTCTATTGTATGAGCTATCATCCCTGTTTTTAGATGAGAATAAAACAATAACTGTCCAGTATCAAAAACTCATCTCACTCCAGGGTGATAGCAGGACACCCCATCTAGTCACTCAGAAAAAAAACAGGACATTCTGATGTACAGTTTCAAAATAAAATACCTTTGAAGTCTCATATATGAGCTATCATCCCTGTTTTTAGATGAGAATAAAACAATAACTGTCCAATTTCAAAGTATCATCAAACTCCAGGGTGATAGCAGGACACCCCACCTAGTCACTCAGAAAAAATCAGGACATTCTGATGTAGAGTTTCAAAATAAAATACCTTTGAAATCTCTATTGTATCATCCCTGTTTTTAGATGAGAATAAAACAAAAACTGTCCAGTATCAAAGACTCATCTAATTCCATGGTGATAGCAGGACACCCCATCTAGTCACTCAGAAAAAATCAGGACATTCTGATGTACAGTTTCAAAATAAAAGACCTTTGAAATCTCTATTGCATGAGCTATCATCCCTGTTTTTAGATGAGAATAAAACAAAAACTGTCCAGTATCAAAGACTCATCTCACACCAGGGTGATAGCAGCACACCCCATCTAGTCACTCAGAAAAAATCAGGACATTCTGATTTACAGTTTCAAAATAAAAGACCTTTGAAATCTCATATATGAGCTATCATCCCTCTCTGTTTAGATGAGAATAAAACAAAACTGTCCAGTATCAAAGACTCATCTCACTCCAGGGTGATAGCAGGACACCCCACCTAGTCACTCAGAAAAAATCAGGACATTCTGATGTAGAGTTTCAAAATAAAATACCTTTGACATCTCTATTGTATGAGCTATCATCCCTATTTTTAGATGAGAATAAAACAAAGACTGTCCAGTATCAAAGACTCATCTAACTCCATGGTGATAGCAGGAAACCCCATCAAGTCACTCAGAAAAAATCAGGACATTGTGATGTAGAGTTTCAAAATAAAAGACCTTTGAAATCTCATATATGAGCTATCATCCCTCTCTGTTTAGATGAGAATAAAACAAAATTTCTCCAGTATCAAAGACTCATCTCACTCCAGGGTGATAGCAGGACAACCCATCTAGTCACTGAGAAAAAATCAGGACATTCTGATGTAGAGTTTCAAAATAAAATATTTTTGAAATCTCTATTGTATTAGCTATCATCCCTGTATTTAGATGAGAATAAAACAAAAACTGTCCAGATCAAAGACTCATCTCACTCCAGGGTGATAGCAGGACAACCCATCTAGTCACTGAGAAAAAATCAGGACATTCTGATGTAGAGTTTCAAAATAAAATATTTTTGAAATCTCTATTGTATTAGCTATCATCCCTGTTTTTAGATGAGAATAAAACAAAAATTGTCCAGTATCAAAGACTCATCTCACTGCAGGGTGATAGCATGAAACCCCACCTAGTCACTCAGGGAGAATCAGGACATTCTGATGTACAGTTTCAAAATAAAAGACCTTTGAAATCTCATATATGAGCTATCATCCCTCTCTGTTTAGATGAGAATAAAAATAAAATTGTCCAGTATCAAAGACTCATCTCACTCCAGGGTGATAGCAGGACACCCCACCTAGTCACTCAGAAAAAATCAGGACATTCTGATGTAGAGTTTCAAAATAAAATACCTTTGAAATCTCTATTGTATGAGCTATCATCCCTATTTTTAGATGAGAATAAAACAAAGACTGTCCAGTATCAAAGACGCATCTCACTCCAGGGTGATAGCAGGACACCCCACCTAGTCGCTCAGAAAAAATCAGGACATTCTGATTTAGATTTTCAAAATAAAATACCTTTGAAATCTCATATATGAGCTATCCTCCCTGTTTTTAGATGAGAATAAAACAATAACTGTCCAGTATCAAAAACTCATCTCACTCCAGGGTGATAGCATGACACCCCACCTAGTCACTCAGGGAGAACCAGGACATTCTGATGTAGAGTTTCAAAATAAAAGACCTTTGAAATCTCATATATGAGCTATCATCCCTCTGTATTTAGATAAGAATAAAACAAACACTGTCCAGTATCAAATACTCATTTCCCTTCAGGGTGATAACAGGACACCCCACCTAGTCACTCAGGGAGAATCAGGACTTTCTGATTTAGAGTTTCAAAATAAAAGACCTTTGAAATCTTTATTGCATGAGCTATCATCCCTGTTTTTAGATGAGAATAAAACAAATACTGTCCAATATCAAAGACTCATCTCACTCCAGGGTGATAGCAGGACTCCCCACCTAGTCACTCAGGGAGAATCAGGACATTCTGAAGTACAGTTTCAAAATAAAAGACCTTTGAAATATCTATTGCATGAGCTATCATCCCTGTTTTTAGATGAGAATAAAACAAAAACTGGATAGTATCAAAGACTCATCTCACTCCAGGGTGATAGCAGGACACCCCATCTAGTCACTCAGAAAAAATCAGGACATTCTGATGTAGAGTTTCAAAATAAAATACCTTTGAAATCTCTATTGTATGAGCTATCATCCCTGTTTTTAGATGAGAATAAAACAAAAACTGTCCAGTATCAAAGACGCATCTCACTCCAGGGTGATAGCAGGACACCCCACCTAGTCACTCAGGGAGAATCAGGACATTCTGATGTAGAGTTTCAAAATAAAAGACCTTTGAAATCTCATATATGAGCTATAATCCCTCTCTGTTTAGATGAGAATAAAACAAAAAGGGTCCAGTATCAAAGACTCATCTCACTCCAGGGTGATAGCAGGACACCCCACCTAGTCACTCAGGGAGAATCAGGACATTCTGATGTACAGTTTCAAAATAAAAGACCTTTGAAATCTCTATTGCATGAGCTATCATCCCTGTTTTTAGATGACAATAAAACAAACACTGTCCAGTATCAAAGACGCATCTCACTCCAGGGTGATAGCAGGACACCCCACCTAGTCACTCAGGGAGAATCAGGACATTCTGATTTAGAGTTTCAAAATAAAATACCTTTGAAGTCTCATATATGAGCTATCATCCCTGTTTTTAGATGGGAATAAAACAAACACTGTCCAGTATCAAAGACTCATCTAACTCCATGGTGATTGCAGGACACCCCATCTAGTCACTCAGAAAAAATCAGGACATTCTGATGTAGAGTTTCAAAATAAAAGACCTTTGAAATCTCATATATGAGCTATCATCCCATTTTTTAGATGAGAATAAAACAATAAATGTCCAGTATCAAAAACTCATCTCACTCCAGGGTGATAGCATGACACCCCACCTAGTCACTCAGGGACAATCAGGACATTCTGATGTAGAGTTTCAAAATAAAAGACCTTTGAAATCTCATATATGAGCTATCATCCCTCTGTATTTAGATAAGAATAAAACAAACACTGTCCAGTATCAAATACTCATTTCCCTTCAGGGTGATAGCAGGAAACCCCACCTAGTCACTCAGGGAGAATCAGGACATTCTGATGTACAGTTTCAAAATAAAAGACCTTTGAAATCTCTATTGCATGAGCTATCATCCCTGTTTTTAGATGAGAATAAAACAAAAAGTCTCCAGTATCAAAGACTCATCTCACTCCAGGGTGATAGCAGGACACCCCATCTAGTCACTCAGAAAAAATCAGGACATTCTGATGTACAGTTTCAAAATAAAATACCTTTGAAGTCTCATATATGAGCTATCATCCCTGTTTTTAGATGAGAATAAAACAATAACTGTCCAATTTCAAAGACTCATCAAACTCCAGGGTGATAGCAGGACACCCCACCAAGTCACTCAGAAAAAATCAGGACATTCTGATGTAGAGTTTCAAAATAAAATACCTTTGAAATCTCTATTGTATCATCCCTGTTTTTAGATGATAATAAAACAAAAACTGTCCAGTATCAAAGACTCATCTAATTCCATGGTGATAGCAGGACACCCCATCTAGTCACTCAGAAAAAATCAGGACATTCTGATGTACAGTTTCAAAATAAAATACCTTTGAAATCTCATATATGAGCTATCATCCCTCTCTGTTTAGATGAGAATAAAACAAAATCTCTCCAGTATCAAAGACTCATCTCACTCCAGGGTGATAGCAGGACACCCCATCTAGTCACTCAGAAAAAATCAGGACATTCTGATTTAGAGTTTCAAAATAAAATACCTTTGAAATCTCTATTGTATGAGCTATCATCCCTGTTTTTAGATGAGAATAAAACAAAAACTGTCCAGTATCAAAGACGTATCTCACTCCAGGGTGATAACATGACACCCCACCTAGTCACTCAGGGAGAATCAGGACATTCTGATGTAGAGTTTCAAAATAAAAGACCTTTGAAATCTCATATATGAGCTATAATCCCTCTCTGTTTAGATGAGAATAAAACAAAAACTCTCAAGTATCAAAGACTGATCTCACTCCAGGGTGATAGCAGGACACGCCACCTAGTCACTCAGAAAAAATCAGGACATTCTGATGTACAGTTTCAAAATAAAAGACCTTTGAAATCTCATATATGAGCTATCATCCCTCTCTGTTTAGATGAGAATAAAACAAAAAGGGTCCAGTATCAAAGACTCATCTCACTCCAGGGTGATAGCAGGACACCCCACCTAGTCACTCAGAAAAAATCAGGACATTCTGAAGTAGAGTTTCAAAATAAAATACCTTTGAAATCTCTATTGTATGAGCTATCATCCCTGTTTTTAGATGAGAATAACACAATAACTGTCCAGTATCAAAAACTCATCTCACTCCAGGGTTATAGCATGACACCCCACCTAGTCACTCAGGGAGAATCAGGACATTCTGATGTAGAGTTTCAAAATAAAAGACCTTTGAAATCTCATATATGAGCTATCATCCCTCTGTATTTAGATAAGAATAAAACAAACACTGTCCAGTATCAAATACTCATTTCCCTTCAGGGTGATAACAGGACACCCCACCTAGTCACTCAGGGAGAATCAGGACATTCTGAAGTACAGTTTCAAAATAAAAGACCTTTGAAATATATATTGCATGAGCTATCATCCCTGTTTTTAGATGAGAATAAAACAAAAACTGTCCCGTATCAAAGACTCATATCACCCCAGGGTGATAGCAGGACACCCCATCTAGTCACTCAGAAAAAATCAGGACATTCTGATGTAGAGTTTCAAAATAAAATACCTTTGAAATCTCTATTGTATGAGCTATCATCCCTGTTTTTAGATGAGAATAAAACAAAAACTGTCCAGTATCAAAGACGCATCTCACTCCAGGGTGATAGCAGGACACCCCACCTAGTCACTCAGGGAGAATCAGGACATTCTGATGTAGAGTTTCAAAATAAAATACCTTTGAAATCTCATATATGAGCTATAATCCCTCTCTGTTTAGATGAGAATAAAACAAAAACTCTCAAGTATCAAAGACTGATCTCACTCCAGGTTGATAGCAGGACACGCCACCTAGTCACTCAGAAAAAATCAGGACATTCTGATGTACAGTTTCAAAATAAAAGACCTTTGAAATCTCATATATGAGCTATCATCCCTCTCTGTTTAGATGAGAATAAAACAAAAACTGTCCAGTATCAAAGACTCATCTCACTCCAGGGTGACAGCAGGACACCCCACCTAGTCACTCAGAAAAAATCAGGACATTCTGATGTAGAGTTTCAAAATAAAATATTTTTGAAGTCTCTATTGTATTAGCTATCATCCCTGTTTTTAGATGAGAATAAAACAAAAACTGTCCAGTATCAAAGACTCATCTCACTCCAGGGTGATAGCAGGACACCCCATCTAGTCACTCAGGGAGAATCAGGACATTCTGATGTACAGTTTCAAAATAAAAGACCTTTGAAATCTCTATTGCATGAGCTATCATCCCTGTTTTTAGATGACAATAAAACAAACACTGTCCAGTATCAAAGACGCATCTCACTCCAGGGTGATAGCAGGACACCCCACCTAGTCACTCAGGGAAAATCAGGACATTCTGATTTAGAGTTTCAAAATAAAATACCTTTGAAGTCTCATATATGAGCTATCATCCCTGTTTTTAGATGGGAATAAAACAAACACTGTCCAGTATCAAAGACTCATCTAACTCCATGGTGATAGCATGACACCCCACCTAGTCACTCAGGGAGAATCAGGACATTCTGATGTAGAGTTTCAAAATAAAAGACCTTTGAAATCTCATATATGAGCTATCATCCCTCTGTATTTAGATAAGAATAAAACAAACACTGTCCAGTATCAAATACTCATTTCCCTTCAGGGTGATAACAGGACACCCCACCTAGTCACTCAGGGAGAATCAGGACTTTCTGATGTACAGTTTCAAAATAAAAGACCTTTGAAATCTCTATTGTATGAGCTATCATCCCTGTTTTTAGATGAGAATAAAACAATAACTGTCCAGTATCAAAAACTCATCTCACTCCAGGGTGATAGCAGGACACCCCATCTAGTCACTCAGAAAAAATCAGGACATTCTGATGTAGAGTTTCAAAATAAAATACCTTTGAAATCTCTATTGTATCATCCCTGTTTTTAGATGAGAATAAAACAAAAACTGTCCAGTATCAAAGACTCATCTAATTCCATGGTGATAGCAGGACACCCCATCTAGTCACTCAGAAAAAATCAGGACATTCTGATGTACAGTTTCAAAATAAAAGACCTTTGAAATCTCTATTGCATGAGCTATCATCCCTGTTTTTAGATGAGAATAAAACAAAAACTGTCCAGTATCAAAGACTCATCTCACACCAGGGTGATAGCAGCACACCCCATCTAGTCACTCAGAAAAAATCAGGACATTCTGATTTACAGTTTCAAAATAAAAGACCTTTGAAATCTCATATATGAGCTATCATCCCTCTCTGTTTAGATGAGAATAAAACAAAACTGTCCAGTATCAAAGACTCATCTCACTCCAGGGTGATAGCAGGACACCCCACCTAGTCACTCAGAAAAAATCAGGACATTCTGATGTAGAGTTTCAAAATAAAATACCTTTGAAATCTCTATTGTATGAGCTATCATCCCTATTTTTAGATGAGAATAAAACAAAGACTGTCCAGTATCAAAGACTCATCTAACTCCATGGTGATAGCAGGAAACCCCATCAAGTCACTCAGAAAAAATCAGGACATTGTGATGTAGAGTTTCAAAATAAAAGACCTTTGAAATCTCATATATGAGCTATCATCCCTCTCTGTTTAGATGAGAATAAAACAAAATTTCTCCTCTATCAAAGACTCATCTCACTCCAGGGTGATAGCAGGACACCCCATCTAGTCACTGAGAAAAAATCAGGACATTCTGATGTAGAGTTTCAAAATAAAATATTTTTGAAATCTCTATTGTATTAGCTATCATCCCTGTATTTAGATGAGAATAAAACAAAAACTGTCCAGATCAAAGACTCATCTCACTCCAGGGTGATAGCAGGACAACCCATCTAGTCACTGAGAAAAAATCAGGACATTCTGATGTAGAGTTTCAAAATAAAATATTTTTGAAATCTCTATTGTATTAGCTATCATCCCTGTTTTTAGATGAGAATAAAACAAATACTGTCCAGTATCAAATACTAATTTCCCTTCATGGTGATAACATGACACCCCACCTAGTCACTCAGGGAGAATCAGGACTTTCTGATTTAGAGTTTCAAAATAAAAGACCTTTGAAATCTTTATTGCATGAGCTATCATCCCTGTTTTTAGATGAGAATAAAACAAATACTGTCCAATATCAAAGACTCATCTCACTCCAGGGTGATAGCAGGACTCCCCACCTAGTCACTCAGGGAGAATCAGGACATTCTGAAGTACAGTTTCAAAATAAAAGACCTTTGAAATATCTATTGCATGAGCTATCATCCCTGTTTTTAGATGAGAATAAAACAAAAACTGGATAGTATCAAAGACTTATCTCACTCCAGGGTGATAGCAGGACACCCCATCTAGTCACTCAGAAAAAATCAGGACATTCTGATGTAGAGTTTCAAAATAAAATACCTTTGAAATCTCTATTGTATGAGCTATCATCCCTGTTTTTAGATGAGAATAAAACAAAAACTGTCCAGTATCAAAGACGCATCTCACTCCAGGGTGATAGCAGGACACCCCACCTAGTCACTCAGGGAGAATCAGGACATTCTGATGTAGAGTTTCAAAATAAAAGACCTTTGAAATCTCATATATGAGCTATAATCCCTCTCTGTTTAGATGAGAATAAAACAAAAAGGGTCCAGTATCAAAGACTCATCTCACTCCAGGGTGATAGCAGGACACCCCACCTAGTCACTCAGAAAAAATCAGGACATTCTGAAGTAGAGTTTCAAAATAAAATACCTTTGAAATCTCTATTGTATGAGCTATCATCCCTATTTTTAGATGAGAATAAAACAAAGACTGTCCAGTATCAAAGACGCATCTCACTCCAGGGTGATAGCAGGATACCCCACCTAGTCACTCAGAAAAAATCAGGACATTCTGATTTAGAGTTTCAAAATAAAATACCTTTGAAATCTCATATATGAGCTATCATCCCTGTTTTTAGATGAGAATAACACAATAACTGTCCAGTATCAAAAACTCATCTCACTCCAGGGTGATAGCAGGACACCCCATCTAGTCACTCAGAAAAAATCAGGACATTCTGATGTAGAGTTTCAAAATAAAATACCTTTGAAATCTCTATTGTATGAGCTATCATCCCTGTTTTTAGATGAGAATAAAACAAAAACTGTCCAGTTTCAAAGACGCATCTCACTCCAGGGTGATAGCAGGACACCCCACCTAGTCACTCAGGGAGAATCAGGACATTCTGATGTAGAGTTTCAAAATAAAATACCTTTGAAATCTCATATATGAGCTATAATCCCTCTCTGTTTAGATGAGAATAAAACAAAAACTCTCAAGTATCAAAGACTGATCTCACTCCAGGTTGATAGCAGGACACGCCACCTAGTCACTCAGAAAAAATCAGGACATTCTGATGTACAGTTTCAAAATAAAAGACCTTTGAAATCTCATATATGAGCTATCATCCCTCTCTGTTTAGATGAGAATAAAACAAAAACTGTCCAGTATCAAAGACTCATCTCACTCCAGGGTGATAGCAGGACACCCCACCTAGTCACTCAGGGAGAATCAGGACATTCTGATGTACAGTTTCAAAATAAAAGACCTTTGAAATCTCTATTGCATGAGCTATCATCCCTGTTTTTAGATGACAATAAAACAAACACTGTCCAGTATAAAAGACGCATCTCACTCCAGGGTGATAGCAGGACACCCCACCTAGTCACTCAGGGAGAATCAGGACATTCTGATTTAGAGTTTCAAAATAAAATACCTTTGAAGTCTCATATATGAGCTATCATCCCTGTTTTTAGATGGGAATAAAACAAACACTGTCCAGTATCAAAGACTCATCTAACTCCATGGTGATTGCAGGACACCCCATCTAGTCACTCAGAAAAAATCAGGACATTCTGATTTAGAGTTTCAAAATAAAATACCTTTGAAATCTCTATTGTATCATCCCTGTTTTTAGATGAGAATAAAACAAAAACTGTCCAGTATCAAAGACTCATCTAATTCCATGGTGATAGCAGGACACCCCATCTAGTCACTCAGAAAAAATCAGGACATTCTGATGTACAGTTTCAAAATAAAATACCTTTGAAATCTCATATATGAGCTATCATCCCTCTCTGTTTAGATGAGAATAAAACAAAATCTCTCCAGTATCAAAGACTCATCTCACTCCAGGGTGATAGCAGGACACCCCATCTAGTCACTCAGAAAAAATCAGGACATTCTGATTTAGAGTTTCAAAATAAAATACCTTTGAAATCTCTATTGCATGAGCTATCATCCCTGTTTTTAGATGAGAATAAAACAAAAACTGTCCATTATCAAAGACTCATCTCACTCCAGGGTGATAGCAGGACACCCATCTAGTCACTCAGAAAAAATCAGGACATTCTGATGTAGAGTTTCAAAATAAAATACCTTTGAAATCTCTATTGTATGAGCTATCATCCCTGTTTTTAGATGAGAATAAAACAAAAACTGTCCAGTATCAAAGACGTATCTCACTCCAGGGTGATAACAGGACACCCCACCTAGTCACTCAGGGAGAATCAGGACATTCTGATGTAGAGTTTCAAAATAAAAGACCTTTGAAATCTCATATATGAGCTATAATCCCTCTCTGTTTAGATGAGAATAAAACAAAAACTCTCAAGTATCAAGGACTGATCTAACTCCAGGGTGATAGCAGGACACGCCACATAGTCACTCAGAAAAAATCAGGACATTCTGATGTACTGTTTCAAAATAAAAGACCTTTGAAATCTCATATATGAGCTATCATCCCTCTCTGTTTAGATGAGAATAAAACAAAACTGTCAAGTATCAAAGACTCATCTCACTCCAGGGTGATAGCAGGTAACCCCACCTAGTCACTCAGGGAGAATCAGGACATTCTGATGTACAGTTTCAAAATAAAAGACCTTTGAAATCTCTATTGCATGAGCTATCATCCCTGTTTTTAGATGAGAATAAAACAAAAACTGTCCAGTATCAAAGACTCATCTCAATCCAGGGTGATAGCAGCACACCCCATCTAGTCACTCAGAAAAAATCAGGACATTGTGATGTAGAGTTTCAAAATAAAAGACCTTTGAAATCTCATATATGAGCTATCATCCCTCTCTGTTTAGATGAGAATAAAACAAAATCTCTCCAGTATCAAAGACTCATCTCACTCCAGGGTGATAGCAGGACACCCCATCTAGTCACTGAGAAAAAATCAGGACATTCTGATGTAGAGTTTCAAAATAAAATATTTTTGAAATCTCTATTGCATGAGCTATCATCCCTGTTTTTAGATGACAATAAAACAAACACTGTCCAGTATAAAAGACGCATCTCACTCCAGGGTGATAGCAGGACACCCCACCTAGTCACTCAGGGAGAATCAGGACATTCTGATTTAGAGTTTCAAAATAAAATACCTTTGAAGTCTCATATATGAGCTATCATCCCTGTTTTTAGATGGGAATAAAACAAACACTGTCCAGTATCAAAGACTCATCTAACTCCATGGTGATTGCAGGACACCCCATCTAGTCACTCAGAAAAAATCAGGACATTCTGATTCAGAGTTTCAAAATAAAATACCTTTGAAATCTCTATTGTATCATCCCTGTTTTTAGATGAGAATAAAACAAAAACTGTCCAGTATCAAAGACTCATCTAATTCCATGGTGATAGCAGGACACCCCATCTAGTCACTCAGAAAAAATCAGGACATTCTGATGTACAGTTTCAAAATAAAATACCTTTGAAATCTCATATATGAGCTATCATCCCTCTCTGTTTAGATGAGAATAAAACAAAATCTCTCCAGTATCAAAGACTCATCTCACTCCAGGGTGATAGCAGGACACCCCATCTAGTCACTCAGAAAAAATCAGGACATTCTGATTTAGAGTTTCAAAATAAAATACCTTTGAAATCTCTATTGCATGAGCTATCATCCCTGTTTTTAGATGAGAATAAAACAAAAACTGTCCATTATCAAAGACTCATCTCACTCCAGGGTGATAGCAGGACACCCATCTAGTCACTCAGAAAAAATCAGGACATTCTGATGTAGAGTTTCAAAATAAAATACCTTTGAAATCTCTATTGTATGAGCTATCATCCCTGTTTTTAGATGAGAATAAAACAAAAACTGTCCAGTATCAAAGACGTATCTCACTCCAGGGTGATAACAGGACACCCCACCTAGTCACTCAGGGAGAATCAGGACATTCTGATGTAGAGTTTCAAAATAAAAGACCTTTGAAATCTCATATATGAGCTATAATCCCTCTCTGTTTAGATGAGAATAAAACAAAAACTCTCAAGTATCAAGGACTGATCTAACTCCAGGGTGATAGCAGGACACGCCACATAGTCACTCAGAAAAAATCAGGACATTCTGATGTACTGTTTCAAAATAAAAGACCTTTGAAATCTCATATATGAGCTATCATCCCTCTCTGTTTAGATGAGAATAAAACAAAACTGTCAAGTATCAAAGACTCATCTCACTCCAGGGTGATAGCAGGTAACCCCACCTAGTCACTCAGGGAGAATCAGGACATTCTGATGTACAGTTTCAAAATAAAAGACCTTTGAAATCTCTATTGCATGAGCTATCATCCCTGTTTTTAGATGAGAATAAAACAAAAACTGTCCAGTATCAAAGACTCATCTCAATCCAGGGTGATAGCAGCACACCCCATCTAGTCACTCAGAAAAAATCAGGACATTGTGATGTAGAGTTTCAAAATAAAAGACCTTTGAAATCTCATATATGAGCTATCATCCCTCTCTGTTTAGATGAGAATAAAACAAAATCTCTCCAGTATCAAAGACTCATCTCACTCCAGGGTGATAGCAGGACACCCCATCTAGTCACTGAGAAAAAATCAGGACATTCTGATGTAGAGTTTCAAAATAAAATATTTTTGAAATCTCTATTGTATTAGCTATCATCCCTGTATTTAGATGAGAATAAAACAAAAACTGTCCAGTATCAAAGACTCATCTCACTCCAGGGTGATAGCAGGACAACCCATCTAGTCACTGAGAAAAAAATCAGGACATTCTGATGTAGAGTTTCAAAATAAAATATTTTTGAAATCTCTATTGTATTAGCTATCATCCCTGTTTTTAGATGAGAATAAAACAAAAATTGTCCAGTATCAAAGACTCATCTCACTGCAGGGTGATAGCATGACACCCCACCTAGTCACTCAGGGAGAATCAGGACATTCTGATGTAGAGTTTCAAAAATAAAAGACCTTTGAAATCTCATATATGAGCTATCATCCCTCTGTATTTAGATAAGAATAAAACAAACACTGTCCAGTATCAAATACTCATTTCCCTTCAGGGTGATAGCAGGACTCCCCACCTAGTCACTCAGGGAGAATCAGGACATTCTGAAGTACAGTTTCAAAATAAAAGACCTTTGAAATATCTATTGCATGAGCTATCATCCCTGTTTTTAGATGAGAATAAAACAAAAACTGTCCAGTATCAAAGACGCATCTCAATCCAGGGTGATAGCAGGACACCCCATCTAGTCACTCAGAAAAAATCAGGACATTCTGATGTAGAGTTTCAAAATAAAAGACCTTTGAAATCTCATATATGAGCTATAATCCCTCTCTGTTTAGATGAGAATAAAACAAAGACTGTCCAGTATCAAAGACGCATCTCACTCCAGGGTGATAGCAGGACACCACACCTAGTCACTCAGAAAAAATCAGGACATTCTGATTTAGAGATTCAAAATAAAATACCTTTGAAATCTCATATATGAGCTATCATCCCTGTATTTAGATGGGAATAAAACAAACACTGTCCAGTATCAAAGACTCATCTCACTCCATGGTGATAGCAGGACACCCCATCTAGTCACTCAGAAAAAATCAGGACATTCTGATGTAGAGTTTCAAAATAAAATATTTTTGAGGTCTCTATTGTATTAGCTATCATCCCTGTTTTTAGATGAGAATAAAACAAAAACTGTCCAGTATCAAAGACTCATCTCACGCCAGGGTGATAGCAGGACACCCCATCTAGTCACTTTGGGAGAATCAGGACATTCTGATGTACAGTTTCAAAATAAAAGACCTTTGAAATCTCTATTGCATGAGCTATCATCCCTGTTTTTAGATGAGAATAAAACAAACACTGTCCAGTATCAAAGACTCATCTCACTCCAGGGTGATAGCAGGACACCCCATCTAGTCACTCAGGTAGAATCAGGACATTCTGATGTAGAGTTTCAAAATAAAAGACCTTTGAAATCTCATATATGAGCTATCATCCCTCTGTATTTAGATAAGAATAAAACAAACACTGTCCAATATCAAAGACTCATCTCACTCCAGGGTGATAGCAGGACACCCCATCTAGTCACTCAGAAAAAATCAGGACATTCTGGTGTACAGTTTCAAAATAAAATACCTTTGAAGTCTCATATATGAGCTATCATCCCTGTTTTTAGATGAGAATAAAACAATAACTGTCCAATATCAAAGACTCATCAAACTCCAGGGTGATAGCAGGACACCCCACCTAGTCACTCAGAAAAAATCAGGACATTCTGATGTAGAGTTTCAAAATAAAATACCTTTGAAATCTCTATTGTATGAGCTATCATCCCTGTTTTTAGATGAGAATAAAACAAAAACTGTCCAGTATCAAAGACGCATCTCACTCCAGGGTGATAACAGGACACCCCACCTAGTCACTCAGGGAGAATCAGGACATTCTGATGTAGAGTTTCAAAATAAAATACCTTTGAAATTTCATATATGAGCTATAATCCCTCTCTGTTTAGATGAGAATAAAACAAAAACTTTCAAGTATCAAAGACTAATCTTACTCCAGGGTGATAGCAGGACACGCCACATAGTCACTCAGAAAAAATCTGGACATTCTGATGTACAGTTTCAAAATAAAAGACCTTTGAAATCTCATATATGAGCTATCATCCCTCTCTGTTTAGATGAGAATAAAACAAAACTGTCCAGTATCAAAGACTCATCTCACTCCAGGGTGATAGCAGGACACCCCACCTAGTCACTCAGAAAAAATCAGGACATTCTGATGTAGAGTTTCAAAATAAAATACCTTTGAAATCTCATATATGAGCTATCATCCCTGTTTTTAGATGGGAATAAAACAAACACTTTCCAGTGTCAAAGACTCATCTAACTCCATGGTGATAGCAGGACACCCCATCAAGTCACTCAGGGAGAATCAGGACATTCTGATGTACAGTTTCAAAATAAAAGACCTTTGAAATCTCTATTGCATGAGCTATCATCCCTGTTTTTAGATGAGAATAAAACAAACACTGTCCAGTATCAAAGACTCATCTCACTCCAGGGTGATAGCAGGACACCCCATCTAGTCACTCAGGTAGAATCAGGACATTCTGATGTAGAGTTTCAAAATAAAAAGACCTTTGAAATCTCATATATGAGCTATCATCCCTCTGTATTTAGATAAGAATAAAACAAACACTGTCCAATATCAAAGACTCATCTCACTCCAGGGTGATAGCAGGACACCCCATCTAGTCACTCAGAAAAAATCAGGACATTCTGGTGTACAGTTTCAAAATAAAATACCTTTGAAGTCTCATATATGAGCTATCATCCCTGTTTTTAGATGAGAATAAAACAATAACTGTCCAATATCAAAGACTCATCAAACTCCAGGGTGATAACAGGACACCCCACCTAGGCACTCAGAAAAAATCAGGACATTCTGATGTAGAGTTTCAAAATAAAAGACCTTTGAAATCTCATATATGAGCTATCATCCCTCTGTATTTAGATAAGAATAAAACAAACACTGTCCAGTATCAAATACTCATTTCCCTTCAGGGTGATAACAGGACACCCCACCTAGTCACTCAGGGAGAATCAGGACTTTCTGATCTAGAGTTTCAAAATAAAAGACCTTTGAAATCTCTATTGCATGAGCTATCATCCCTGTTTTTAGATGAGAATAAAACAAATACTGTCCAATATCAAAGACTCATCTCACTCCAGGGTCATAGCAGGACTCCCAACCTAGTCACTCAGGGAGAATCAGGACATTCTGATGTAGAGTTTCAAAATAAAAGACCTTTGAAATCTCATATATGAGCTATCATCCCTCTGTATTTAGATAAGAATAAAACAAACACTGTCCAGTATCAAATACTCATTTCCCTTCAGGGTGATAACAGGACTCCCCACCTAGTCACTCAGGGAGAATCAGGACTTTCTGATGTAGAGTTTCAAAATAAAAGACCTTTGAAATCTCTATTGCATGAGCTATCATCCCTGTTTTTAGATGAGAATAAAACAAATACTGTCCAATATCAAAGACTCATCTCACTCCAGGGTGATAGCAGGACTCCCCACCTAGTCACTCAGGGAGAATCAGGACATTCTGAAGTACAGTTTCAAAATAAAAGACCTTTGAAATATCTATTGCATGAGCTATCATCCCTGTTTTTAGATGAGAATAAAACAAAAACTGTCCAGTATCAAAGACGCATCTCACTCCAGGGTGATAGCAGGACACCCCATCTAGTCACTCAGAAAAAATCAGGAAATTCTGATGTAGAGTTTCAAAATAAAATACCTTTGAAATCTCTATTGTATGAGCTATCATCCCTGTATTTAGATGAGAATTAAACAAAAACTGTCCAGTTTCAAAGACGCATCTCACTCCAGGGTGATAGCAGGACACCCCACCTAGTCACTCAGGGAGAATCAGGACATTCTGATGTACAGTTTCAAAATAAAAGACCTTTGAAATCTCATATATGAGCTATAATCCCTCTCTGTTTAGATGAGAATAAAAACAAAAATTCTCAAGTATCAAAGACTGATCTCACTCCAGGGTGATAGCAGGACACGCCACCTAGTCACTCAGAAAAAATCAGGACATTCTGATGTACAGTTTCAAAATAAAAGACCTTTGAAATCTCATATATGAGCTATCATCCCTCTCTGTTTAGATGAGAATAAGACAAAAACTGTCCAGTATCAAAGACTCATCTCACTCCAGGGTGATAGCAGGACACCCCATCTAGTCACTCCGAAGAAAAATCAGGACATTCTGATGTAGAGTTTCAAAATAAAAGACCTTTGAAATCTCATATATGAGCTATCATCCCTGTCTGTTTAGATGAGAATAAAACAAAAACTCTCCAGTATCAAAGACTCATCTCACTCCAGGGTGATAGCATGACACCCCACCTAGTCACTCAGGGAGAATCAGGAGATTCTGATGTAGAGTTTCAAAATAAAATACCTTTTAAATCTCTATTGTATGAGCTATCATCCCTGTTTTTAGATGAGAATAAAACAAACACTGTCCAGTATCAAAGACCTATCTTACTCCAGGGTGATAGCAGAACACCCCATCTAGTCACTCCGAAGAAAAATCAGGACATTCTGATGTAGAGTTTCAAAATAAAAGACCTTTGAAATATCATATATGAGCTATCATCCCTCTCTGTTTAGATGAGAATAAAACAAAAACTCTCCAGTATCAAAGACTCATCTCACTCCAGGGTGATAGCAGGACACCCCACCTAGTCACTCAGGGAGAATCAGAACATTCTGATGTAGAGTTTCAAAATAAAAGACCTTTGTAATCTCTATTGTATGAGCTATCATCCCTGTATTTAGATGAAAATAAAACAAAAACTGTCCAGTATCAAAGACTCATCTCAATCCAGGGTGATAGCAGGACACCCCACCTAGTCACTCAGGGAGAATCAGGACATTCTGATTTATAGTTTCAAAATAAAATACCTTTGAAGTCTCATATATGAGTTATCATCCCTGTTTTTAGATGGGAATAAAACACACACTGTCCAGTATCAAAGACTCATCTAACTCCATGGTGACAGCAGGACATCCCATCTAGTCACTCATAACAAATCAGGACATTCTGATCTAGAGTTTCAAAATAAAAGACCTTTGAAATCTCATGTATGAGCTATCATCCCTCTCTGTTTAGATGAGAATAAAACAAAGACTCTCCAGTATCAAAGACACATCTCACTCCAGGGTGATAGCATGACACCCCACCTAGTCACTCAGGGAGAATCAGGAGATTCTGATGTAGAGTTTCAAAATAAAAGACCTTTTAAATCTCTATTGTATGAGCTATCATCCCTGTTTTTAGATGAGAATAAAACAAACACTGTCCAGTATCAAAGACCTATCTTACTCCAGGGTGATAGCAGGACACCCCATCTAGTCACTCCGAAGAAAAATCAGGACATTCTGATGTAGAGTTTCAAAATAAAAGACCTTTGAAATCTCATGTATGAGCTATCATCCCTCTCTGTTTAGATGAGAATAAAACAAAGATTCTCCAGTATCAAAGACACATCTCACTCCAGGGTGATAGCAGGAAACCCCACCTAGTCACTCAGGGACAATCAGGACATTCTGCTTTAGAGTTTCAAAATAAAATACCTTTGAAGTCTCATATATGAGCTATCATCCCTGTTTTTAGATGAGAATAAAACAAAAACTCTCCAGTATCAAAGACTCATCTCACTCCAGGGTGATAGCATGACACCCCACCTAGTCACTCAGGGAGAATCAGGAGATTCTGATGTAGAGTTTCAAAATAAAATACCTTTTAAATCTCTATTGTATGAGCTATCATCCCTGTTTTTAGATGAGAATAAAACAAACACTGTCCAGAATCAAAGACCTATCTTACTCCAGGGTGATAGCAGGACACCCCATCTAGTCACTCCGAAGAAAAATCAGGACATTCTGATGTAGAGTTTCAAAATAAAAGACCTTTGAAATGTCATATATGAGCTATCATCCCTCTCTGTTTAGATGAGAATAAAACAAAAACTCTCCAGTATCAAAGACTCATCTCACTCCAGGGTGATAGCAGGAAACCCCACCTAGTCACTCAGGGACAATCAGGACATTCTGCTTTAGAGTTTCAAAATAAAATACCTTTGAAGTCTCATATATGAGCTATCATCCCTGTTTTTAGATGGGAATAAAACAAACACTGTCCAGTATCAAAGACAGATTTCAATCCAGGGTGATAGCAGGACACCCCACCTAGTCACTCAGGGAGAATCAGAACATTCTGATGTAGAGTTTCAAAATAAAAGACCTTTGTAATCTCTATTGTATGAGCTATCATCCCTGTATTTAGATGAAAATAAAACAAAAACTGTCCAGTATCAAATACTCATCTCAATCCAGGGTGATAGCAGGACACCCCACCTAGTCACTCAGGGAGAATCAGGACATTCTGATTTAGAGTTTCAAAATAAAATACCTTTGAAATCTCATATATGAGCTATCATCCCTGTTTTTAGATGGAAATAAAACACACACTGTCCAGTATCAAAGACTCATCTAACTCCAGGGTGATAGCAGGACACCCCATCTAGTCACTCAGAAAAAATCAGGACATTCTGATCTAGAGTTTCAAAATAAAAGACCTTTGAAATCTCATATATGAGCTATCATCCCTCTCTGTTTAGATGAGAATAAAACAAAGATTCTCCAGTGTCAAAGACACATCTCACTCCAGGGTGATAGCATGACACCCCACTTAGTCACTCAGGGAGAATCAGGAGATTCTGATGTAGAATTTCAAAATAAAAGACCTTTTAAATCTCTATTGTATGAGCTATCATCCCTGTTTTTAGATGAGAATAAAACAAACACTGTCCAGTATCAAAGACCTATCTCACTCCAGGGTGATAGCAGGATACCCCATCTAGTCACTCCGAAGAAAAATCAGGACATTCTGATGTAGAGTTTCAAAATAAAAGACCTTTGAAATCTCATATATGAGCTATCATCCCGCTCTGTTTAGATGAGAATAAAACAAAAATTCTCCAGTATCAAAGACTCATCTCACTCCAGGGTGATAGCATGAAACCCCACCTAGTCACTCAGGGACAATCAGGACATTCTGCTTTAGAGTTTCAAAATAAAATACCTTTGAAGTCTCATATATGAGCTATAATCCCTGTTTTTAGATGGGAATAAAACAAACACTGTCCAGTATCAAAGACTCATCTAACTCCATGGTGATAGCAGGACACCCCATCTAGTCCCTCAGAAAAAAACAGGACATTCTGATGTAGAGTTTCAAAATAAAAGACCTTTGAAATCTCATATATGAGCTATCATCCCTCTGTATTTAGATAAGAATAAAACAAACACTGTCCAGTATCAAATACTAATTTCCCTTCAGGGTGATAACAGGACAACCCACCTAGTCACTCAGGGAGAATCAGGACCTTCTGATGTAGAGTTTCAAAATAAAAGACCTTTGAAATCTCTATTGTATGAGCTATCATCCCTTTTTTTAGATGAGAATAAAACAAAAACTGTCCAGTATCAAAGACGCATCTCAGTCCAGGGTGAAAGCAGGACACCGCACCTAGTCACTCAGGGACAATCAGGACATTCTGCTTTAGAGTTTCAAAATAAAATACCTTTGAAGTCTCATATATGAGCTATCATCCCTGTTTTTAGATGGGAATAAAACAAACACTGTCCAGTATCAAAGACTCATCTAACTCCATGGTGATAGCAGGACACCCCATCTAGTCCCTCAGAAAAAAACAGGACATTCTGATGTAGAGTTTCAAAATAAAAGACCTTTGAAATCTCATATATGAGCTATCATCCCTCTGTATTTAGATAAGAATAAAACAAACACTGTCCAGTATCAAATACTCATTTCCCTTCAGGGTGATAACAGGACACCCCACCTAGTCACTCAGGGAGAATCAGGACTTTCTGATGTAGAGTTTCAAAATAAAAGACCTTTGAAGTCTCATATATGAGCTATCATCCCTGTTTTTAGATGAGAATAAAACAAAAACAGTCCAGTATCAAAGACTCATCTAACTCCAGGGTGTAGCAGGACACCACACCTAGTCACTCAGGGAGAATCAGGACATTCTGATGTAGACATTCAAAATAAAAGACCTTTGAAATCTCTATTGTATGAGCTATCATCCCTGTTTTTAGATGAGAATAAAACAAACACTGTCCAGTATCAAAGACCCATCTCACTCCAGGGTGATAGCAGGAAACCCCACCTAGTCACTCAGGGATAATCAGGACATTCTGCTTTAGAGTTTCAAAATAAAATACCTTTGAAGTCTCATATATGAGCTATCATCACTGTTTTTAGATGGCAATAAAACACACACTGTCCAGTATCAAAGAATCATCTAACTCCATGGTGACAGCAGGACACCCCATCTAGTCACTCAGAAAAAAATCAGGACATTCTGATCTAGAGTTTCAAAATAAAATACCTTTGAAGTCTCATATATGAGCTATCATCCCTGTTTTTAGATGGGAATAAAACAAACACTGTCCAGTATCAAAGACAGATTTCAATCCAGGGTGATAGCAGGACACCCCACCTAGTCACTCAGGGAGAATCAGAACATTCTGATGTAGAGTTTCAAAATAAAAGGCCTTTGTAATCTCTATTGTATGAGCTATCATCCCTGTATTTAGATGAAAATAAAACAAAAACTGTCCAGTATCAAATACTCATCTCAATCCAGGGTGATAGCAGGACACCCAACCTAGTCACTCAGGGAGAATCAGGACATTCTGATTTAGAGTTTCAAAATAAAATACCTTTGAAGTCTCATATATGAGCTATCATCCCTGTTTTTAGATGGGAATAAAACACACATTGTCCAGTATCAAAGACTCATCTAACTCCATGGTGACAGCAGGACACCCCATCTAGTCACTCAGAAAAAATCAGGACATTCTGATCTAGAGTTTCAAAATAAAAGACCTTTGAAATCTCATATATGAGCTATCATCCCTCTCTGTTTAGATGAGAATAAAACAAAGATTCTCCAGTATCAAAGACACATCTCACTCCAGGGTGATAGCATGACACCCCACTTAGTCACTCAGGGAGAATCAGGAGATTCTGATGTAGAATTTCAAAATAAAAGACCTTTTAAATCTCTATTGTATGAGCTATCATCCCTGTTTTTAGATGAGAATAAAACAAACACTGTCCAGTATCAAATACCTATCTCACTCCAGGGTGATAGCAGGATACCGAATCTAGTCACTCCGAAGAAAAATCAGGACATTCTGATGTAGAGTTTCAAAATAAAATACCTTTGAAGTCTCTATTGTATGAGCTATCATCCCTTTTTTTAGATGAGAATAAAACAAAAACTGTCCAGTATCAAAGACACATCTCAGTCCAGGGTGATAGCAGGACACCGCACCTAGTCACTCAGGGACAATCAGGACATTCTGCTTTAGAGTTTCAAAATAAAATACCTTTGAAGTCTCATATATAATCCCTCAGTATCCGTCTGCATTGTCGGTTTTCCTCCCGTTTCTCCAGCATGTTCCGCTGCATTCAGCTCGGCTTCTTCCGCTTTCTTCGCCGCCCCCCGCATTCCAGACATTCCAGACATTCCAGGATTCACGTCCTTATTCTCCGTTCTTTTCTCCATTTTCTCCACAACGCACCTTCAATGTTTGTCCCCCCAGACAGCTGAGCTGTTTGGGGGGGGTTTTGCCGGAAAAGATCGCGATTAAAACGCTTGTTTTAATCACTTTGTCCCGTTTCCTCAGCAAACAATTGACCTGCTTCCTCCAACACTCTCGCTGCGTTCGCGCTGTTGCTCCTCGTATTTTCTCCTCTGATGTTCACAAAACACGGTTTGAAAGTATCCCCCCCGACAGCAGAGCTGTTTGGGGGGCTGTTTGTCTAAAAATAAAGTGCAAAACCCGTCTTATTTGCTCCACTTTGTCCAAATTCGTCCCAAACTTTTGCGTCCACACATACACTGCACGTTAACGCAGTGAGCCACTGGACCTGAGTACTCAAACATGCCTACTTTTGCATCTTAGAAACTCTGAATTCACTAAAGGTACAACTTTTTCTCCATCAAAATGAACAAATGAGACATTAAATAACATCTACAGATCAAGACGAAGCGAATGGAAGCGGTCCCAGCCTCGTAGCTGTGAACAGCTGTGATCGCAGGAAAATGCTGTTACAAAGATTTCTCAGTATATCTCCGGGACATTTATCTGGCTTTCCCACCGTCACAATGGACAAACGAGACATGAAATAACATCAACAGATCAAGACGAAGCGAATGGAGGTACCCCCGGAGTCATAGCATGTGTAAATCGAGACGAAACATCTCTCTCTCCCCCGCCTGCTTGCGAGTGGGAGGGGCAGTTTACACACACACGCAGCTGCTGCATGCAGCAACACACACACAGGGAGGAGATGGCAGAGAGAACGCACTCCCCTGAAAACTCCCCTTGAATTCCTCCAGACTCAGAAAATGTAAAAGTTCACTTTTTGGAGGTCCATAGAAAAAGGGTGAAAATGGAAAAAAGTATTCGAAAATAGTGTCTCATAAGGCGGGTAGAGTCCCTTGAAAACTCCCCTTGAATTCCTCCAGACTCAGAAAAAGTCAAAGTTGACTTTTTGGAGATCCATAGAAAAAGGGTGAAAATTAAAAAAAGTATACCACAGCATGGATTCGAACACGCGACCAACCGCATCCAGGGGCGAGCATTAACGCAGTGATCCACTGGACCTGAGTACTCAAACATGCCTACTTTTGCATCTTAGAAACTCTGAATTCACTAAATGTACAACTTTTTCTCCATCAAAATGAACAAATTAGACATTAAATAACATCTACAGATCAAGACGAAGCGAATGGAAGCGGTCCCAGCCTCGTAGCTGTGAACAGCTGTGATCGCAGGAAAATGCTGTTACAAAGATTTCTCAGTATATCTCCGGGACATTTCCCTGTTTTTCCCACCGTCACAATGGACAAACGAGACATGAAATAACATCAACAGATCAAGACGAAGCGAATGGAGGTACCCCCGGAGTCATAGCATGTGTAAATCGAGACGAAACATCTCTCTATCCCCCGCCTGCTTGCGAAGGGGAGGGGCAGTTTACACACACACACGCAGCTGCTGCATGCTGCAACGCACACACAGGGAGGAGATGGCAGAGAGAATGCACTCCCCTGAAAACTCCCCTTGAATTCCTCCAGACTCAGAAAAAGTCAAAGTTGACTTTTTGGAGATCCATAGAAAAAGGGTGAAAATGAAAAAAAGAATGCCACAGCATGGATTCGAACACGCGACCAACGGCATCCAGGGGCGAGCGTTTTTTTTTTCTTTTTATTATTTATTATCAAAATGTTTTCACACAGATTAAACAAACACTCACATTGCATAACCAATCCCCCAAAAAGAAGAGGACCCCAATGCATTTAATACAAAGTATACATCACAGTCCTATCTTGTCTTTCACTTCCCCGACATCCCTAATCCAATATTCTTTTACATTTATTCCCCTTTCACAGTTCATCATTCCTTCTTTTTCAAAATTATACTTAAGCTTTCCATCATTCACTTCTATCAGTGTACAACCATCAACATGTTCTTTCATGAACATCTCATTATCTTTGTACACATATAACATTCCAACAACCCTCATTATATTCCTCTTCATAATTCCCCACACTCCATCAACTCTCCCCTCATAGTGTGCTACATTCCTTCTTATTTTCACCGCATATCTTGCCTGGCTTAAACACAGATTTAACATATCAACATTGCACCCATCCCTTCTCCCACTCAACCCAAACAACCACAATTCTTTCCACTCTAGACATTTTAACACCCCTTCATCCCAGCACCTGCATATCAATTCTTTTATTTTCCCAAAGAACCCCCTTAATTCCCCACACTCAAAAAACTCATGCATACAATTCTCCACTCCCACCTTACACACATCACATTCTCTCTTAACCTCTTTGTCAAACATACTTATTATTAAATTGTTGAACACCCTGTTGTGCCTTAAACAGAAATCAAAGTGCTCACCCTTCACACTATTCCCTTTCACTCTCAGATTCACCCACATCTTTTTCACATCCATTCCCCCCATCACCTTTTCCCATACCTTTTCTGATGCTGGTCTCCTTGCATCCCCCTTCCCAAGGGTTTTGTATATCCATTTCGCTCTTTGATGCTCTCCATCATGCCTTCCGCTGTCCTTCCCCCCATTAACAGATGCTTTTCCCTTGTCCCATCAACAATAACTTGAGCCCTCATGAACCCCGGAACATACTCATAGACTAAGTCTCTTATTACCCTAAATCCAGCCCTCCACATTGGTAAATTAAATAATACTTCCCCCTCTTTCATTATCCTATAGTTTTGGAATATGGGTTGTTTCCATACCTGCTGCGCATTCTCACATTCATACTTCACATTCCCCAAGAACTCTCCCCACGCATTCATCACCTCCCTTTGAAAATCATTCATTCCATTCATCCACCCTTTCTTAAAGCGCATAAATATCCCACTGTCCCCACACCCCCCTCCTTTATTTATACTGTCTCTCAAAAATTATTTCCACACATGCTTATTTCCCTTATTTAGATATTTTATCATCGTTTTAACCCTCATTGCTTTCATCTTCCTTTCCACATTTATTAGTTTTAGCCCCCCATCTTTATAGTCATTCTCTAGAACCTCCCTAGCTATCCTCACTCCCTTCCCCTCCCACATGAACTCACTCACTATTTTATTTACCTCTTTTATTACTCTGTCTGGCACCTCCATTACACTCATTACATAAACTAGCTTGCTCATGATGAGACCATTTACTACTATAACTTTCCCCCTCAGTTTTAATCTCCTCAGTTTCCAGAAGCTTAGGGTCTTTTTTAAACTACCCACCACTCCCTCATATTGCACATCCCTCCCCTCTCTGTCCTTCAAACCCACATTAATACCCAGTACCCTAATATATTCCTTATTCTCTTTTAAACCTAACTCCTCTCTCCCTACATCACCCTTTCCCAGCACCATGTACTCTGACTTTTCCATATTAATTTTAGCCCCTGAAGCTCTTACATATATCTCCACACTCTCTAAGACCCCTCTTACACTTTCCATGTCTCTTACGGTGATTGTAGTATCATCCGCATATTGGAATACTACACTTATCCCTCCCCCCGGCACCATCACCCCCTTTACCCTCTCATTCTGTTGTAGCAAAGCCGCAAGGGGCTCCGCTGATAATGCATAGAGCATCGCCGATAGAGGGCATCCCTGCCGGACGGATCTCCCTAACTTAAATACATTTGTGATGATCCCATTAACCTTAACGCAACTCATGGCTTTCCTATATATTCTCCTTATCCACCCAACAAACCCCCTCCCAAACCCTGCTTTTACCAAAACCCTGAATAAATAAACGTGATTAACCCTATTGAACGCCTTGTTCAGATCTAAGCTTACCAACACCCCTCCTTCTCCACCCTTCATATGATTTACCGTGTCCCTAATACTACAAACTGTGTCACATATATCCCTTCCAGGAATACTATATGCCTGGGTGCTCCCCACCACCGCACCAATAACCCTCTTCATTCTATTGGATAACACCCGTGCTATAATCTTATAATCCCCATTCAACATACTTAACGGCCTATAGTTCCCTAATTTATCCCTACTACCCTTTTTGTACAATATGCTAATCACCCCTGTTGATAATCCGTCCGGCAGTTCATCCTTCTCTTCGAAGCTCTTAAACAACTCCTTCAACATTGGGACTAGCACAGCCTTAAATTCCATGTAGAACTCTGCAGTTAGGCCATCTAGTCCCGGGCTTCTATTTTTGCTCATGCCATCTATTGCTGCCTCTATTTCCTCTTTTCCCATCTCCCCTTCGCACAACTCTCTTCCTTCTTCTGTCAACACCGCCCTCATGCTCCCCAGAGTCTTTTCCAGGCTCTCTTTTTCATTAACTTCCTCCTGGAAGAGCTCTCTATAAAACTCTTCCACCCTCTTAACTATCCCTACTAAGTCTGTAATAATCTCACCCCCCTTACCCTCTATCTGCCTAATCTGATTGTTCCCCTGCTTCCTATTCTCCATCCCTAAGAAAAAACCTGTACATTTTTCCCCTTCAACTAAATATCTTGCCCTACTCCTGACTATTGCCCCCATACACCTCTCTCTTTCCACTATCCCTAACTCATCCCTAAGACTATTGTAGACCCCTAAATCTCTCCCTACCTCTCCCTCTATCTTCTCTGCTTCTTTATTTAGTTCCTCTTTTAACCTCTCCTCCCTCTCTCTCCCTCTTTTATTTCTTCCACAACTGAACTTTATGCTCATTTTTTTTATTTCTCTTTTTAGGCCCTCCCACCATTCTACTTCATCCTCACCATCCATTTTCTCTTGCTTCCTTAACCATTCATTCATCATTTTTTTGTATTTCTCATCCTTAAGCAGAGCAGCGTTTAGGCACCACACCCCTCCCCCTCTTCCCTGACATCCATCATCCAGCTTAAAGCCAAGGATAACATGATCACTCAAGCTAGTCGTTGTATGTTTAAAAGTCCCCACCTTCCCACCTATCCTTCCCTTGCACAGCACCAAGTCTATCCTACTCTGCTTCAACACACCCCCCACCACCTGTTTTCTAGTATATACCCTCTCATCCAAATTCCTTTCTCTCCACACATCTCTTAAGCCATTCTCCCTCATCAGTTTCTCCAATGCACCTCGTGAGGAGTCATTTCTATAACTCATCCCACCCGCCACATCAATCCTTCCACACCTCACATTGAAATCACCCACCACCACACAATTTCCCCCACACTTCCCATCCAGACCCTCAAAAAAACTCTTTCTTTCTTTCTCCTCATTAGGCGCATGAATATTCATCAGTCTATACATTTCCCCCATATAACCAAACTCTGCAATAATCATCCTTCCTTTTCCATCATCCTCCACCTTTTTCACACTTTCCACTTTTCCCATTCTAAACAATATTGCCACCCCTCTTGCATTCAAACCACCATTATTGAAAAATACCCTCCCCATCCATCCCATTATCACATCACCCACACTTTCATTGTCCCAGTGTGTCTCCTGTAGGCATATGACATCAGCTGTACATAGCAGTAAAGCCCTGTCCCTTCTGTCCTTTGTTTTTAGCCCCCGGCCATTAAATGTACATATCGTCACCATTGCATGTAAAGTTTGAAAAAAAATGTCTGTTCCCACTTGTCCTTCTTTTCCAGGCCACAGCCGTTGAAAGAAACAATCTTCACCATTGTTATTTAAAGGGGATTAGCGTTGGAGTATTCCAAAAGTTCTCCTTCAGCTCACCTTTCGCTGTCCAGTTCATCTCCACCGACTCCTTTCACATTCTTCTCCACTTGTGAACGTGTTTTCACTTTCCCTCTCACGGGTATTCCTGATGGTTTTGAGTCACCTCCTCCGACCCTCGATCCCTCTCTCCCAGGCGTCATCGGACTCCTACTCCGTCCCCTGGTCCTCGGAACCTCGACCCGCTCCTCGATCTCCTGCTCTCCCACCGTCACCTCTATGATTTCGTCATCATCCTTCAGGAGCAACGTAATCTCATCTTCCACTCTCTGCTCCCCCACCTTCTCCGCTTCTTCTCTCTCCTCCACCACCATCACCGCTTCTCCTCTCTCCTCCACCGCCGTCACCCCCTCCTTCTCCACACCTTCGCCGTTCAGACTTTTCTTTCTCTCCGTCTTTGTTTTCTTCTTTTTCCCCTTCCCTTTCCCCACTGTCTGTGTCCCCTCATTTCCCTCCTCCGCTACCCCCTCATGTTGTCTTTTCTTCCCTCCTTCCTTCTGTTCCCCCCCTATTTCTTTCTGCCCCACCGCCACCACCACTACCTTCTCTCCCTCTATCACCTCCTCAGCCCCCTCATCCTCCCCCCCCCCTCTTCTTTATCCACCTCTTCCACCTCCTGCTCCGCTCCCTCCTCCACATCGTACCTCTCCCCCTCCTTTTCAGGCCTGGCCTGTTCTCTCCTTCCCACCCTCTCTTCCCCAGCACAATCCCTCGCAAAATGCCCAACACCCCCACACCTGTAACATTTTATCTCCGGACACTCCCTAAAAATGTGCCCCGCCCTTAGACAGTTTCTGCACACCGCCACCTGTCTGTCATGTATGACCCTTACGTATTCTGCCCCCCCCTCCACTCTAAATTGTGTCGAGTACGGCAGCGATGTTACCTTCTCATTAAGAGAAACTTTGAGGAAGCGTGTCCCGTCCGCTATCCTCATCCCCTCCCTGGTGTTCTTTACATATCGTCTTTTGATGGGCGAAACCGCCTTAACCCCCCACTCAAACAGCCTCCTCAGGATCTGGTCATCCTCGATATATATCGGCATGTACATAAAGGACACCATCACCTCCATCGCTGTTAACTCCTCTGCCTTTATAACCACCCCCTTCACCCTCAGCCCCTCCAGCAATCTCTTCTTTCCCTCCACATATCTCATTGTCACCTCATACCTTTCCCCCTTCAGCCTGCATCCCAGCACTTCCCCACACTCATCCTGTATTTCACACAGCATGTCCAACATTGTAATCTTTCCCAAGCCCCCCTCCACCGTCACCGCCAGTGTCAGATCCGCCCGGTAACTAATGTCCTCATTCCCTTCTCCCACCCTTCCCCCCCTCTCTTTTACTTGGCTACTGCCCTGTTTCAAACTGTTTCTCTCTTTTTCTCCATCCGTTTTCTTTCTTTGTCCAGGCCCCTCCTCTTTCCTTCCGTCGTCTCCATTCACAAACTTTTGTCCTTCTCCCGTGTTCTCCCGGCTTTCCTCCTCTTCTGTTCTTCTCTGCGCACTCTCCTGTGCATTTTCTGACGCTCCGCTTGTCTTTAGAGCCTCGCCGCTCTTCCCTGCGCGTTCCTTAAGACCTCCGCTGCTATTCCTCGCGCCCTCTTCCGGGTTCTGTTCCGCTCCACAATGTCCTCCTCCCAGTCTCTCTGAAGCCGTTGTTGTGCTTGTTCCGGATTGAGACGCACCCATCTCCTCTTCTCTCTCCATAATTCCCTTCTTTCCAGCCTTTCCTTTCATTAGTCCGGCTTTTTCCGCCTCTCTTTCCTCCCGGCTCCTCTCATCCAGCTTCCTCTCCAGCAGCAGCTTCGCTTTCTCCTCTTCATTCCTTATATTTCCCATCATGCAGGCCGCCTCTCTTACATCCTTTCCTTGTGTAGAGCCCTCAGTATCCGTCTGCATTGTCGGTTTTCCTCCCGTTTCTCCAGCATGTTCCACTGCATTCAGCTCGGCTTCTTCCGCTTTCTTCGCCGCCCCCCGCATTCCAGACATTCCAGACATTCCAGGATTCACGTCCTTATTCTCCGTTCTTTTCTCCATTTTCTCCACAACGCACCTTCAATGTTTGTCCCCCCAGACAGCTGAGCTGTTTGGGTGGGGGTTTTGCCGGAAAAGATCGCGATTAAAACGCTTGTTTTAATCACTTTGTCCCGTTTCCTCAGCAAACAATTGACCTGCTTCCTCCAGCACTCTCGCTGCGTTCGCGCTGTTGCTCCTCGTATTTTCTCCTCTGATGTTCACAAAACACGGTTTGAAAGTATCCCCCCCGACAGCAGAGCTGTTTGGGGGGCTGTTTGTCCAAAAATAAAGTGCAAAAACCGTCTTATTTGCTCCACTTTGTCCAAATTCGTCCCAAACTTTTGCGTCCACACATACACTGCACGTTAACACAGTGAGCCACTGGACTTGAGTACTCAAACATGCCTACTTGTGCATCTTAGAAACTCTGAATTCACTAAATGTACAACTTTTTCTCCATCAAAATGAACAAATGAGACATTAAATAACATCTACAGATCAAGACGAAGCGAATGGAAGTGGTCCCAGCCTCGTAGCTGTGAACAGCTGTGATCGCAGGCAAATGCTGTTACAAAGATTTCTCAGTATATCTCCAGGACATTTCTCTGGCTTTCCCGCCGTCACAATGGACAAACGAGACATTAAATAACATCAACAGATCAAGACGAAGCGAATGGAATTACCCCCGGAGTCATAGCATGTGTAAATCGAGACGAAACATCTTTCTCTCCCCCACCTGCTTGCGAAGGGGAGGGGCAGTTTACACACACACGCAGCTGCTGCATGCAGCAACGCACACACAGGGAGGAGATGGCAGAGAGAACGCACTCCCCTGAAAACTCCCCTTGAATTCCTCCAGACTCAGAAAATGTAAAATATCACTTTTTGGAGATCCATAGAAAAAGGGTGAAAATGAAAAAAGGAATGCCACAGCATGGATTCGAACACGCGACCAACCGCATCCAGGGGCGACCATTAACACAGTGAGCCACTGGACCTGAGTACTCAAACATGCCTACTTTTGCATCTTAGAAACTCTGAATTCACTAAATGTACAACTTGTTCTCCATCAAAATGAACAACTGAGACATTAAATAACATCTACAGATCAAGACGAAGCGAATGGAAGCGGTCCCAGCCTCGTAGCTGTGAACAGCTGTGATCGCAGGAAAATACTGTTTCAAAGATTTCTCAGTATATCTCCGGGACATTTCCCTGGCTTTCCCACTATCACAATGGACAAACGAGACATTAAATAACATCAACAGATCAAGACGAAGCGAATGGAGGTACCCCCGGAGTCATAGCATGTGTAAATCGAGACGAAACATCTCTCTCTCCCCCGCCTGCTTGCGAGGGGGAGGGGCAGTTTACACACACACACGCAGCTGCTGCATGCAGCAACACACACACAGGGAGGAGATGGCAGAGAGAACGCACTCCCCTGAAAACTCCCCTTGAATACCTCCAGACTCAGAAAAAGTCAAAGTTGACTTTTTGGAGATCCATAGAAAAAGGGTGAAAATGAAAAAAAGAATGCCACAGCATGGATTCGAACACGCGACCAACCGCATCCAGGGGCGACCATTAACACAGTGAGCCACTGGACCTGAGTACTCAAACATGCCTACTTTTGCATCTTAGAAACTCTGAATTCACTAAATGTACAACTTGTTCTCCATCAAAATGAACAACTGAGACATTAAATAACATCTACAGATCAAGACGAAGCGAATGGAAGCGGTCCCAGCCTCGTAGCTGTGAACAGCTGTGATCGCAGGAAAATGCTGTTACAAAGATTTCTCAGTATATCTCCGTGACATTTCCCTGGCTTTCCCACCGTCACAATGGACAAACGAGAAATGAAATAACATCAACAGATCAAGACGAAGCGAATGGAGGTACCCCCGGAGTCATAGCATGTGTAAATCGAGACAAAACATCTCTCTCTCCACCGCCTGCTTGCGAAGGGGAGGGGCAGTTTACACACACACACGCAGCTGCTGCATGCAGCAACGCACACACAGGGAGGAGATGGCAGAGAGAACGCACTCCCCTGAAAACTCCCCTTGAATTCCTCCAGACTCAGAAAATGTAAAAGTTCACTTTTTGGAGGTCCATAGAAAAAGGGTGAAAATGGAAAAATGTATTCGAAAATAGTGCCTCATAAGGCGGGTAGAGTCCCTTGAAAACTCCCCTTGAATTCCTCTAGACTCAGAAAAAGTCAAAGTTGACTTTTTGGAGATCCATAGAAAAAGGGTGAAAATGAAAAAAAGCATACCACAGCATGGATTCGAACACGCGACCAACCACATCCAGGGGCGAGCATTAACGCAGTGAGCCACTGGGCCTGAGTACTCAAACATGCCTACTTTTGCATCTTAGAAACTCTGAATTCACTAAATGTACAACTTTTTCTCCAAATCGAGACGAAACATCTCTCTCTCCCCCGCCTGCTTGCGAGGGGGAGGGGCAGTTTACACACACACGCAGCTGCTGCATGCAGCATCACACACACAGGGAGGAGATGGCAGAGAGAACGCACTCCCCTGAAAACTCCCCTTGAATTCCTCCAGACTCAGAAAAAGTCAAAGTTGACTTGTTGGAGATCCATAGAAAAAGGGTGAAAATGAAAAAAAGTATGCCACAGCATGGATTCGAACACGCGACCAACCGCATCCAGGGGCGAGCATTAACGCAGTGAGCCACTGGACCTGAGTACTCAAACATGGCTACTTGTGCATCTTAGACACTCTGAATTCACTAACATCAACAGATCAAGACGAAGCGAATGGAATTACCCCCGGAGTCATAGCATGTGTAAATCGAGACGAAACATCTTTCTCTCCCCCACCTGCTTGCGAAGGGGAGGGGCAGTTTACACACACACGCAGCTGCTGCATGCAGCAACGCACACACAGGGAGGAGATGGCAGAGAGAACGCACTCCCCTGAAAACTCCCCTTGAATTCCTCCAGACTCAGAAAATGTAAAATATCACTTTTTGGAGATCAATAGAAAAAGGGTGAAAATGAAAAAAGGAATGCCACAGCATGGATTCGAACACGCGACCAACCGCATCCAGGGGCGACCATTAACACAGTGAGCCACTGGACCTGAGTACTCAAACATGCCTACTTTTGCATCTTAGAAACTCTGAATTCACTAAATGTACAACTTTTTCTCCATCAAAATGAACAACTGAGACATTAAATAACATCTACAGATCAAGACGAAGCGAATGGAAGCGGTCCCAGCCTCGTAGCTGTGAACAGCTGTGATCGCAGGAAAATACTGTTACAAAGATTTCTCAGTATATCTCCGGGACATTTCCCTGGCTTTCCCACTATCACAATGGACAAGCGAGACATTAAATAACATCAACAGATCAAGACGAAGCGAATGGAGGTACCCCCGGAGTCATAGCATGTGTAAATCGAGACGAAACATCTCTCTCTCCCCCGCCTGCTTGCGAAGGGGAGGGGCAGTTTACACACACACACGCAGCTGCTGCATGCTGCAACGCACACACAGGGAGGAGATGGCAGAGAGAACGCAATCCCCTGAAAACTCCCCTTGAATTCCTCCAGACTCAGAAAATGTAAAAGTTCACTTTTTGGAGATCCATAGAAAAAGGGTGAAAATGAAAAAAAGTATACCACAGCATGGATTCGAACACGCGACCAACCACATCCAGGGGCGAGCATTAACGCAGTGAGCCACTGGGCCTGAGTACTCAAACATGCCTACTTTTGCATCTTAGAAACTCTGAATTCACTAAATGTACAACTTTTTCTCCAAATCGAGACGAAACATCTCTCTCTCCCCCGCCTGCTTGCGAGGGGGAGGGGCAGTTTACACACACACGCAGCTGCTGCATGCAGCAACACACACACAGGGAGGAGATGGCAGAGAGAACGCACTCCCCTGAAAACTCCCCTTGAATTCCTCCAGACTCAGAAAAAGTCAAAATGACTTTTTGGAGATCCATAGAAAAAGGGTGAAAATGAAAAAAAGAATGCCACAGCATGGATTCGAACACGCGACCAACCACATCCAGGGGCGAGCATTAACACAGTGAGCCACTGGACCTGAGTACTCAAACATGCCTACTTTTGCATCTTAGAAACTCTGAATTCACTAAATGTACAACTTTTTCTCCATCAAAATGAACAACTGAGACATTAAATAACATCTACAGATCAAGACGAAGCGAATGGAGGCGGTCCCAGCCTCGTAGCTGTGAACAGCTGTGATCGCAGGAAAATGCTGTTACAAAGATTTCTCAGTATATCTCCGGGACATTTCCCTGGCTTTCCCACCGTCACAATGGACAAACGAGACATGAAATAACATCAACAGATCAAGACGAAGCGAATGTAGGTACCCCCGGAGTCATAGCATGTGTAAATCGAGACGAAACATCTCTCTCTCCCCCGCCTGCTTGCGAGGGGGAGGGGCAGTTTACACACACACGCAGCTGCTGCATGCAGCATCACACACACAGGGAGGAGATGGCAGAGAGAACGCACTCCCCTGAAAACTCCCCTTGAATTCCTCCAGACTCAGAAAAAGTCAAAGTTGACTTGTTGGAGATCCATAGAAAAAGGGTGAAAATGAAAAAAAGTATGCCACAGCATGGATTCGAACACGCGACCAACCGCATCCAGGGGCGAGCATTAACACAGTGAGCCACTGGACCTGAGTACTCAAACATGCCTACTTTTGCATCTTAGAAACTCTGAATTCACTAAATGTACAACTTTTTCTCCATCAAAATGAACAACTGAGACATTAAATAACATCTACAGATCAAGACGAAGCGAATGGAGGCGGTCCCAGCCTCGTAGCTGTGAACAGCTGTGATCGCAGGAAAATGCTGTTACAAAGATTTCTCAGTATATCTCCGGGACATTTCCCTGGCTTTCCCACCGTCACAATGGACAAACGAGACATGAAATAACATCAACAGATCAAGACGAAGCGAATGTAGGTACCCCCGGAGTCATAGCATGTGTAAATCGAGACGAAACATCTCTCTCTCCCCCGCCTGCTTGCGAGGGGGAGAGGCAGTTTACACACACACGCAGCTGCTGCATGCAGCAACACACACACAGGGAGGAGATGGCAGAGAGAACGCACTCCCCTGAAAACTCCCCTTGAATTCCTCCAGACTCAGAAAATGTAAAAGTTCACTTTTTGGAGATCCATAGAAAAAGGGTGAAAATGAAAAAAAATATTCGAAAATAGTGCCTCATAAGGCGGGTAGAGTCCCTTGAAAACTCCCCTTGAATTCCTCCAGACTCAGAAAATGTAAAAGATCACTTTTTGGAGATCCATAGAAAAAGGGTGAAAATGAAAAAAAGAATGCCACAGCATGGATTCGAACACGCGACCAACCGCATCCAGGGGCGAGCATTAACGCAGTGAGCCACTGGACCTGAGTACTCAAACATGCCTACTTTTGCATCTTAGAAACTCTGAATTCACTAAATGTACAACTTTTTCTCCATCAAAATGAACAACTGAGACATTAAATAACATCTACAGATCAAGACGAAGCGAATGGAAGCGGTCCCAGCCTCGTAGCTGCGAACAGCTGTGATCGCAGGAAAATGCTGTTACAAAGATTTCTCAGTATATCTCCGGGACATTTCCCTGGCTTTCCCACCGTCACAATGGACAAACGAGACATGAAATAACATCAACAGATCAAGACGACGCGAATGGAATTACCCCCGGAGTCATAGCATGTGTAAATCGAGACGAAACATCTCTCTCCCGCCCGCCTGCTTGCGAGGGGGAGGGGCAGTTTACACACACACACAGCTGCTGCATGCAGCAACGCACACACAGGGAGGAGATGGCAGAGATAACGCACTCCCTTGAAAACTCCCCTTGAATTCCTCCAGACTCAGAAAATGTAAAAGTTCACTTTTTGGAGATCCATAGAAGAAGGGTGAAAATGGAAAAATATATTCGAAAATAGTGCCTCATAAGGCGGGTAGAGTCCCTTGAAAACTCCCCTTGAATTCCTCCAGACTCAGAAAATGTAAAAGATCACTTTTTGGAGATCCATAGAAAAAGGGTGAAAATGAAAAAAGGAATGCCACAGCATGGATTCGAACACGCGACCAACCGCATCCAGGGGCGACCATTAACACAGTGAGCCACTGGACCTGAGTACTCAAACATGCCTACTTTTGCATCTTAGAAACTCTGAATTCACTAAATGTACAACTTTTTCTCCATCAAAATGAACAACTGAGACATTAAATAACATCTACAGATCAAGACGAAGCGAATGGAAGCGGTCCCAGCCTCGTAGCTGTGAACAGCTGTGATCGCAGGAAAATACTGTTACAAAGATTTCTCAGTATATCTCCGGGACATTTCCCTGGCTTTCCCACTATCACAATGGACAAGCGAGACATTAAATAACATCAACAGATCAAGACGAAGCGAATGGAGGTACCCCCGGAGTCATAGCATGTGTAAATCGAGACGAAACATCTCTCTCTCCCCCGCCTGCTTGCGAAGGGGAGGGGCAGTTTACACACACACACGCAGCTGCTGCATGCTGCAACGCACACACAGGGAGGAGATGGCAGAGAGAACGCAATCCCCTGAAAACTCCCCTTGAATTCCTCCAGACTCAGAAAATGTAAAAGTTCACTTTTTGGAGATCCATAGAAAAAGGGTGAAAATGAAAAAAAGTATACCACAGCATGGATTCGAACACGCGACCAACCACATCCAGGGGCGAGCATTAACGCAGTGAGCCACTGGGCCTGAGTACTCAAACATGCCTACTTTTGCATCTTAGAAACTCTGAATTCACTAAATGTACAACTTTTTCTCCAAATCGAGACGAAACATCTCTCTCTCCCCCGCCTGCTTGCGAGGGGGAGGGGCAGTTTACACACACACGCAGCTGCTGCATGCAGCAACACACACACAGGGAGGAGATGGCAGAGAGAACGCACTCCCCTGAAAACTCCCCTTGAATTCCTCCAGACTCAGAAAAAGTCAAAATGACTTTTTGGAGATCCATAGAAAAAGGGTGAAAATGAAAAAAAGAATGCCACAGCATGGATTCGAACACGCGACCAACCACATCCAGGGGCGAGCATTAACACAGTGAGCCACTGGACCTGAGTACTCAAACATGCCTACTTTTGCATCTTAGAAACTCTGAATTCACTAAATGTACAACTTTTTCTCCATCAAAATGAACAACTGAGACATTAAATAACATCTACAGATCAAGACGAAGCGAATGGAGGCGGTCCCAGCCTCGTAGCTGTGAACAGCTGTGATCGCAGGAAAATGCTGTTACAAAGATTTCTCAGTATATCTCCGGGACATTTCCCTGGCTTTCCCACCGTCACAATGGACAAACGAGACATGAAATAACATCAACAGATCAAGACGAAGCGAATGTAGGTACCCCCGGAGTCATAGCATGTGTAAATCGAGACGAAACATCTCTCTCTCCCCCGCCTGCTTGCGAGGGGGAGGGGCAGTTTACACACACACGCAGCTGCTGCATGCAGCATCACACACACAGGGAGGAGATGGCAGAGAGAACGCACTCCCCTGAAAACTCCCCTTGAATTCCTCCAGACTCAGAAAAAGTCAAAGTTGACTTGTTGGAGATCCATAGAAAAAGGGTGAAAATGAAAAAAAGTATGCCACAGCATGGATTCGAACACGCGACCAACCGCATCCAGGGGCGAGCATTAACACAGTGAGCCACTGGACCTGAGTACTCAAACATGCCTACTTTTGCATCTTAGAAACTCTGAATTCACTAAATGTACAACTTTTTCTCCATCAAAATGAACAACTGAGACATTAAATAACATCTACAGATCAAGACGAAGCGAATGGAGGCGGTCCCAGCCTCGTAGCTGTGAACAGCTGTGATCGCAGGAAAATGCTGTTACAAAGATTTCTCAGTATATCTCCGGGACATTTCCCTGGCTTTCCCACCGTCACAATGGACAAACGAGACATGAAATAACATCAACAGATCAAGACGAAGCGAATGTAGGTACCCCCGGAGTCATAGCATGTGTAAATCGAGACGAAACATCTCTCTCTCCCCCGCCTGCTTGCGAGGGGGAGAGGCAGTTTACACACACACGCAGCTGCTGCATGCAGCAACACACACACAGGGAGGAGATGGCAGAGAGAACGCACTCCCCTGAAAACTCCCCTTGAATTCCTCCAGACTCAGAAAATGTAAAAGTTCACTTTTTGGAGATCCATAGAAAAAGGGTGAAAATGAAAAAAAATATTCGAAAATAGTGCCTCATAAGGCGGGTAGAGTCCCTTGAAAACTCCCCTTGAATTCCTCCAGACTCAGAAAATGTAAAAGATCACTTTTTGGAGATCCATAGAAAAAGGGTGAAAATGAAAAAAAGAATGCCACAGCATGGATTCGAACACGCGACCAACCGCATCCAGGGGCGAGCATTAACGCAGTGAGCCACTGGACCTGAGTACTCAAACATGCCTACTTTTGCATCTTAGAAACTCTGAATTCACTAAATGTACAACTTTTTCTCCATCAAAATGAACAACTGAGACATTAAATAACATCTACAGATCAAGACGAAGCGAATGGAAGCGGTCCCAGCCTCGTAGCTGCGAACAGCTGTGATCGCAGGAAAATGCTGTTACAAAGATTTCTCAGTATATCTCCGGGACATTTCCCTGGCTTTCCCACCGTCACAATGGACAAACGAGACATGAAATAACATCAACAGATCAAGACGACGCGAATGGAATTACCCCCGGAGTCATAGCATGTGTAAATCGAGACGAAACATCTCTCTCCCGCCCGCCTGCTTGCGAGGGGGAGGGGCAGTTTACACACACACACAGCTGCTGCATGCAGCAACGCACACACAGGGAGGAGATGGCAGAGATAACGCACTCCCTTGAAAACTCCCCTTGAATTCCTCCAGACTCAGAAAATGTAAAAGTTCACTTTTTGGAGATCCATAGAAGAAGGGTGAAAATGGAAAAATATATTCGAAAATAGTGCCTCATAAGGCGGGTAGAGTCCCTTGAAAACTCCCCTTGAATTCCTCCAGACTCAGAAAATGTAAAAGATCACTTTTTGGAGATCCATAGAAAAAGGGTGAAAATGAAAAAAAGAATGCCACAGCATGGATTCGAACACGCGACCAACCGCATCCAGGGGCGAGCATTAACGCAGTGAGCCACTGGACCTGAGTACTCAAACATGCCTACTTTTGCATCTTAGAAACTCTGAATTCACTAAATGTACAACTTTTTCTCCATCAAAATGAACAACTGAGACATTAAATAACATCTACAGATCAAGACGAAGCGAATGGAAGCGGTCCCAGCCTCGTAGCTGCGAACAGCTGTGATCGCAGGAAAATGCTGTTACAAAGATTTCTCAGTATATCTCCGGGACATTTCCCTGGCTTTCCCACCGTCACAATGGACAAACGAGACATGAAATAACATCAACAGATCAAGACGACGCGAATGGAATTACCCCCGGAGTCATAGCATGTGTAAATCGAGACGAAACATCTCTCTCCCGCCCGCCTGCTTGCGAGGGGGAGGGGCAGTTTACACACACACACAGCTGCTGCATGCAGCAACGCACACACAGGGAGGAGATGGCAGAGATAACGCACTCCCTTGAAAACTCCCCTTGAATTCCTCCAGACTCAGAAAATGTAAAAGTTCACTTTTTGGAGATCCATAGAAGAAGGGTGAAAATGGAAAAATGATTTTTTTCTCTGTTTAGATGAGAATAAAACAAAAACTCTCCAGTATCAAAGACACATCTCACTCCAGGGTGATAGCAGGAAACCCCACCTAGTCACTCAGGGACAATCAGGACATTCTGCTTTAGAGTTTCAAAATAAAATACCTTTGAAGTCTCATATATGAGCTATAATCCCTGTTTTTAGATGGGAATAAAACAAATACTGTCCAGTATCAAAGACTCATCTAACTCCATGGTGATAGCAGTACACCCCATCTAGTCCCTCAGAAAAAAACAGGACATTCTGATGTAGAGTTTCAAAATAAAAGACCTTTGAAATCTCATATATGAGCTATCATCCCTCTGTATTTAGATAAGAATAAAACAAACACTGTCCCGTATCAAAGACTCATCTCACTCCAGAGTGATAGCACGACACCCCATCTAGTCACTCAGAAAAAATCAGGACATTCTAATGTAGAGTTTCAAAATAAAATACCTTTGAATTCTCATATATGAGCTATCATCCCATTTTTTAGATGAGAATAAAACAATAACTGTCCAGTATCAAAAACTCGTCTCACTCCAGGGTGACAGCATGACACCCCACCTAGTCACTCAGGGAGAATCAGGACATTCTGATGTAAAGTTTCAAAATAAAAGACCTTTGAAATCTCATATATGAGCTATAATCCCTCTGTATTTAGATAAGAATAAAACAAACAATGTCCAGTATCAAATACTCATTTCCCTTCAGGGTGATAACAGGACACCCCACCTAGTCACTCAGGGAGAATCAGGACTTTCTGATGTAGAGTTTCAAAATAAAAGACCTTTGAAATCTCTATTGCATGAGCTATCATCCCTGTTTTTAGATGAGAATAAAACAAATACTGTCCAATATCAAAGACTCATCTCACTCCAGGGTGATTGCAGGACTCCCCACCTAGTCACTCAGGGAGAATCAGGACATTCTGATGTACAGTTTCAAAATAAAAGATCTTTGAAATCTCTATTGCATGAGCTATCATCCCTGTATTTAGATGAGAATAAAACAAAAACTGTCCCGTATCAAAGACTTATCTCACTCCAGGGTGATAGCAGGACACCCCATCTAGTCACTCAGAAAAAATCAGGACATTCTGATGTAGAGTTTCAAAATAAAATACCTTTGAAATCTCTATTGTATGAGCTATCATCCCTGTTTTTAGATGAGAATAAAACCAAAACTGTCCAGTATCAAAGACGCATCTCACTCCAGGGTGATAGCAGGACACCCCATCTAGTCACTCAGAAAAAATCAGGACATTCTGATGTAGAGTTTCAAAATAAAATACCTTTGAAGTCTCATATATAAGCTATCATCCCTGTTTTTAGATGGGAATAAAACAAACACTGTCCAGTATCAAAGACTCATCTAACTCCATGGTGATAGCAGGACACCCCCATCTAGTCACTCAGGGAGAATCAGGACATTCTGATGTAGAGTTTAAAAATAAAATACCTTTGAAGTCTCATATATGAGCTATCATCCCTGTTTTTAGATGAGAATAAAACAAAAACTGTCCAGTATCAAAGACGCATCTCACTCCAGGGTGATAGCAGGACACCCCACCTAGTCACTCAGGGAGAATCAGGACATTCTGATTTAGAGTTTCAAAATAAAAGACCTTTGAAATCTCATATATGAGCTATCATCCCATTTTTTAGATGAGAATAAAACAATAACTGTCCAGTATCAAAAACTCATCTCACTCCAGGGTGATAGCATGACACCCCACCTAGTCACTCAGGGAGAATCAGGACATTCTGATGTAGAGTTTCAAAATAAAAGACCTTTGAAATCTCATATATGAGCTATCATCCCTCTGTATTTAGATAAGAATAAAACAAACACTGTCAAGTATCAACTACTCATTTCCCTTCAGGGTGATAACAGGACACCACCCCTAGTCACTCAGGGAGAATCAGGACTTTCTGATGTACAGTTTCAAAATAAAAGACCTTTGAAATCTCTATTGTATGAGCTATCATCCCTGTTTTTAGATGAGAATAAAACAATAATTGTCCAGTATCAAATACTCATCTAATGCCATGGTGATAGCAGGACATAACCACCTAGATACTCAGAAAAAATCAGGACATTCTGATCTAGAGTTTCAAAATAAAAGACCTTTGAAATCTCATATATGAGCTATCATCCCTCTCTGTTTAGATGAGAATAAAACAAAATCTCTCCAGTATCAAAGACTCATCTCACTCCAGGGTGATAGCAGGACACCCCATCTAGTCACTGAGAAAAAATCAGGACCTTCTGATTTAGAGTTTCAAAATAAAATATTTTTGAAATCTCTATTGTATTAGCTATCATCCCTGTTTTTAGATGAGAATAAAACAAAAACTGTCCAGTATCAAAGACTCATCTCACTCCAGGGTGATAGCATGAAACCCCACCTAGTCACTCAGGGAGAATCAGGACTTTCTGATGTAGAGTTTCAAAATAAAAGACCTTTGAAATATCTATTGTATGAGCTATCATCCCTGTTTTTAGATGAGAATAAAACAAAGACTGTCCAGTATCAAAGACTCATCTCACTCCATGGTGATAGCAGGACACCCTTTCTAGTCACTCCGAAAAAATCAGGACATTCTGATGTAGAGTTTCAAAATAAAATACCTTTGAAGTCTCATATATGAGCTATCATCCCTGTTTTTAGATGAGAATAAAACAAATACTGTCCAATATCAAAAACTCATCTCACTCCAGGGTGATAGCAGGAAACCCCACCTAGTCACTCAGGGAGAATCAGGACATTCTGATGTACAGTTTCAAAATAAAAGACCTTTGAAATCTCTATTGCATGAGCTATCATCCCTGTTTTTAGATGAGAATAAAACAAAAACTGTCCAGTATCAAAGACTCATCTCACTCCAGGGTGATAGCAGGACACCACATCTAGTCACTCAAAAAAAATCAGGACATTCTGATTTACAGTTTCAAAATAAAATACCTTTGAAGTCTCATATATGAGCTATCATCCCTGTTTTTAGATGAGAATAAAACAAATACTGTCCAATATCAAAAACTCATCTCACTCCAGGGTGATAGCAAGAAACCCCACCTAGTCACTCAGGGAGAATCAGGACATTCTGATGTACAGTTTCAAAATAAAATACCTTTGAAATCTCTATTGCATGAGCTATCATCCCTGTTTTTAGATGAGAATAAAACAAAAACTGTCCAGTATCAAAGACTCATCTCACTCCAGGGTAATAGCAGGACACCCCATATAGTCACTCAGAAAAAATCAGGACATTCTGATCTACAGTTTCAAAATAAAATACCTTTGAAATCTCATATATGAGCTATCATCCCGGTATTTAGATGAGAATAAAACAATAACTGTCCAATATCAAAGACTCATCAAACTCCAGGGTGATAACAGGACACCCCACCTAGTCACTCAGAAAAAATCAGGACATTCTGATGTAGAGTTTCAAAATAAAATACCTTTGAAATCTCTATTGTATGAGCTATCATCCCTGTTTTTAGATGAGAATAAAACAAAAACTGTCCAGTATCAAAGACGCATCTCACTCCAGGGTGATAGCAGGACACCCCACCTAGTCACTCAGGGAGAATCAGGACATTCTGATTTGGATTTTCAAAATAAAATACCTTTGAATTCTCATATATGAGCTATCATCCCTGTTTTTAGATGGGAATAAAACAAACACTGTCCAATATCAAAGACTCATCTAACGCCATGGTGATAGCAGGACATCCCATCTGGTCACTCAGAGAGAATCAGGACATTCTGATGTAGAATTTCAAAATAAAAGACCTTTGAAATCTCATATATGAGCTATCATCCCTCTGATTTTAGATAAGAATAAAACAAACACTGTTGAGTATCAAATACTCATTTCCCTTCAGGGTGATAACAGGACACCCCACCTAGTCACTCAGGGAGAATCAGGACTTTCTGATGTACAGTTTCAAAATAAAAGACCTTTGAAATCTCTATTGTATGAGCTATCATCCCTGTTTTTAGATGAGAATAAAACAATAACTGTCCAATATCAAAGACTCATCTAACGCCATGGTGATAGCAGGACATCCCATCTGGTCACTCAGAAAAAATCAGGACATTCTGATGTAGAGTTTCAAAATAAAAGACCTTTGAAATCTCATATATGAGCTATCATCCCTCTCTGTTTAGATGAGAATAAAACAAAATCTCTCCAGTATCAAAGACTCATCTCACTCCAGGGTGATAGCAGGACACCCCATCTAGTCACTGAGAAAAAATCAGGACATTCTGATGTAGAGTTTCAAAATAAAATATTTTTGAAATCTCTATTGTATTAGCTATCATCCCTGTTTTTAGATGAGAATAAAACAAAAACTGTCCAGTATCAAAGACTCATCTCACTCCAGGGTGATAGCAGGACACCCCATCTAGTCACTCAGAAAAAATCAGGACATTCTGATGTACAGTTTCAAAATAAAAGACCTTTGAAGTCTCATATATGAGCTATCATCCCTGTATTTAGATGAGAATAAAACAATAACTGTCCAATATCAAAGACTCATCAAACTCCAGGGTGATAACAGGACACCCCACCTAGTCACTCAGAAAAACTCAGGACATTCTGATGTAGAGTTTCAAAATAAAATACCTTTGAAATCTCTATTGTATGAGCTATCATCCCTGTTTTTAGATGAGAATAAAACAAAAACTGTCCAGTATCAAAGACGCATCTCACTCCAGGGTGATAGCAGGACACCCCACCTAGTCACTCAGGGAGAATCAGGACATTCTGATTTGGATTTTCAAAATAAAATACCTTTGAATTCTCATATATGAGCTATCATCCCTGTTTTTAGATGGGAATAAAACAAACACTGTCCAGTATCAAAGACTCATCTAACTCCATGGTGATAGCAGGACACCCCCATCTAGTGACTCAGAAAAAATCAGGACATTCTGATGTAGAGTTTCAAAATAAAAGACCTTTGAAATCTCATATATGAGCTATCATCCCATTTTTTAGATGAGAATAAAACAATAACTCTCCAGTATCAAAGACTCATCTCACTCCAGGGTGATAGCATGACACCCCACCTAGTCACTCAGAAAAAATCAGGACATTCTGATGTACAGTTTCAAAATAAAAGACCTTTGAAGTCTCATATATGAGCTATCATCCCTGTATTTAGATGAGAATACAACAATAACTGTCCAATATCAAAGACTAATCATACTCCAGGGTGATAACAGGACACCCCACCTAGTCACTCAGAAAAAATCAGGACATTCTGATGTAGAGTTTCAAAAATAAAATACCTTTGAAATCTCTATTGTATGAGCTATCATCCCTGTTTTTAGATGAGAATAAAACAAAAACTGTCAGGTATCAAAGACGCATCTCACTCCAGGCTGATAACAGGACACCCCACCTAGTCACTCACGGAGAATCAGGACTTTCTGATGCACAGTTTCAAAATAAAAGACCTTTGAAATCTCTATTGTATGAGCTATCATCCCTGTTTTTAGATGAGAATAAAACAATAATTGTCCAGTATCAAAGACTCATCTAACGCCATGGTGATAGCAGGACATCCCATCTAGTCACTCAGAAAAAATCAGGACATTCTGATGTAGAGTTTCAAAATAAAAGACCTTTGAAATCTCATATATGAGCTATAATCCCTCTGTATTTAGATAAGAATAAAACAAAAACTGTCCAGTATCAAATACTAATTTCCCTTCAGGGTTATAACAGGACACTCCACCTAGTCACTCAGGGAGAATCAGGACTTTCTTATGTAGAGTTTCAAAATAAAAGACCTTTGAAATCTCTATTGTATGAGCTATCATCCCTGTTTTTAGATGAGAATAAAACAAAGACTGTCCAGTATCAAAGACTCATCTCACTCCATGGTGATAGCAGGACACCCTTTCTAGTCACTCCGAAAAAATCAGGACATTCTGATGTATAATTTCAAAATAAAATACCTTTGAAGTCTCATATATGAGCTATCATCCCTGTTTTTAGATGAGAATAAAACAAATACTGTCCAATATCAAAAACTCATCTCACTCCAGGGTGATAGCAGGAAACCCCACCTAGTCACTCAGGGAGAATCAGGACATTCTGATTTAGAGTTTCAAAATAAAATACCTTTGAAATCTCATATATGAGCTATCATCCCTGTTTTTAGATGGGAATAAAACACACACTGTCCAGTATCAAAGACTCATCTAACTCCATGGTGACAGCAGGACACCCCATCTAGTCACCCAGAAAAAATCAGGACATTCTGATGTAGAGTTTCAAAATAAAAGACCTTTGAAATCTCATGTATGAGCTATCATCCCTCTCTGTTTAGATGAGAATAAAACAAAGACTCTCCAGTATCAAAGACACATCTCACTCCAGGGTGATAGCATGCCACCCCACCTAGTCACTCAGGAAGAATCAGGAGATTCTGATGTAGAGTTTCAAAATAAAAGACCTTTTAAATCTCTATTGTATGAGCTATCATCCCTGTTTTTAGATGAGAATAAAACAATCACTGTCCAGTATCAAAGACCTATCTCACTCCAGGGTGATAGCAGGACACCCCATCTAGTCACTCCGAAGAAAAATCAGGACATTCTTAGGTAGAGTTTTAAAATAAAAGACCTTTGAAATCTAATATATGAGCTAGCATCCATAAACAAATACTGTCCAATATCAAAAAACTCATCTCACTCCAGGGTGATAGCAGGAAACCCCACCTAGTCACTCAGGGAGAATCAGGACATTCTGATGTACAGTTTCAAAATAAAAGACCTTTGAAATCTCTATTGCATGAGCTATCATCCCTGTTTTTAGATGAGAATAAAACAAATACTGTCCAGTATCAAAGACTCATCTCACTCCAGGGTGATAGCAGGACACCCCATCTAGTCACTCAGAAAAAATCAGGACATTCTGATGTACAGTTTCAAAATAAAATACCTTTGAAGTCTCATATATGAGCTATCATCCCTGTTTTTAGATGAGAATAAAACAATAACTGTCCAATATCAAAGACTCATCAAACTCCATGGTGATAACAGGACACCCCACCTAGTCACTCAGGGAGAATCAGGACATTCTGATGTACAGTTTCAAAATAAAAGACCTTTGAAATCTCTATTGCATGAGCTATCATCCCTGTTTTTAGATGAGAATAAAACAAAAACTGTCCAGTATCAAAGACTCATCTCACTCCAGGGTGATAGCATGACACCCCTTCTAGTCACTCCGAAAAAATCAGGACATTCTGATCTAGAGTTTCAAAATAAAAGACCTTTGAAATCTCATGTATGAGCTATCATCCCTCTCTGTTTAGATGATAATAAAACAAAGACTCTCCAGTATCAAAGACACATCTCACTCCAGGGTGATACCATGACACCCCACCTAGTCACTCAGGGAGAATCAGGATATTCTGATGTAGAGTTTCAAAATAAAAGACCTTTTAAATCTCTATTGTATGAGCTATCATCCCTGTTTTTAGATGAGAATAAAACAAACACTGTCCAGTATCAAAGACCTATCTTACTCCAGGGTGATTGCAGGACACCCCACCTAGTCACTCAGGGACAATCAGGACATTCTGCTTTAGAGTTTCAAAATAAAATACCTTTGAAGTATCATATATGAGCTATCATCCCTGTTTTTAGATGGGAATAACACAAACACTGTCCAGTATCAAAGACTCATCTCACTCCATGGTGATAGCAGGACACCCTTTCTAGTCACTCCGAAAAAATCAGGACATTCTGATTTAGAGTTTCAAAATAAAATACCTTTGAAGTCTCATATATGAGCTATCATCCCTCTCTGTTTAGATGAGAATAAAACAAAAACTCTCCAGTATCAAAGACTCATCTCACTCCAGGGTGATAGCAGGAAACCCCACCTAGTCACTCAGGGACAATCAGGACATTCTGCTTTAGAGTTTCAAAATAAAATACCTTTGAAGTATCATATATGAGCTATCATCCCTGTTTTTAGATGGGAATAACACAAACACTGTCCAGTATCAAAGACTCATCTCACTCCATGGTGATAGCAGGACACCCTTTCTAGTCACTCCGAAAAAATCAGGACATTCTGATTTAGAGTTTCAAAATAAAATACCTTTGAAGTCTCATATATGAGCTATCATCCCTGTTTTTAGATGATAATAAAACAAATACTGTCCAATATCAAAAACTCATCTCACTCCAGGGTGATAGCAGGAAACCCCACCTAGTCACTCAGGGAGAATCAGGACATTCTGATGTACAGTTTCAAAATAAAAGACCTTTGAAATCTCTATTGCATGAGCTATCATCCCTGTTTTTAGATGAGAATAAAACAAAAACTGTCCAGTATCAAAGACTCATCTCACTCCAGGGTGATAGCAGGACACCCCATCTAGTCACTCAGAAAAAATCAGGACATTCTGATGTACAGTTTCAAAATAAAATACCTTTGAAGTCTCATATATGAGCTATCATCCCTGTTTTTAGATGAGAATAAAACAATAACTGTCCAATATCAAAGACTCATCAAACTCCATGGTGATAACAGGACACCCCACCTAGTCACTCAGGGAGAATCAGGACATTCTGATGTACAGTTTCAAAATAAAAGACCTTTGAAATCTCTATTGCATGAGCTATCATCCCTGTTTTTAGATGAGAATAAAACAAAAACTGTCCAGTATCAAAGACACATCTCACTCCAGGGTGATAGCATGACACCCCTTCTAGTCACTCCGAAAAAATCAGGACATTCTGATCTAGAGTTTCAAAATAAAAGACCTTTGAAATCTCATGTATGAGCTATCATCCCTCTCTGTTTAGATGATAATAAAACAAAGACTCTCCAGTATCAAAGACACATCTCACTCCAGGGTGATAGCATGACACCCCACCTAGTCACTCAGGGAGAATCAGGAGATTCTGATGTAGAGTTTCAAAATAAAAGACCTTTTAAATCTCTATTGTATGAGCTATCATCCCTGTTTTTAGATGAGAATAAAACAAACACTGTCCAGTATCAAAGACCTATCTTACTCCAGGGTGATTGCAGGACACCCCATCTAGTCACTCCGAAGAAAAATCAGGACATTCTGATGTAGAGTTTCAAAATAAAAGACCTTTGAAATCTCATATATGAGCTATCATCCCTCTCTGTCTAGATGAGAATAAAACAAAAACTCTCCAGTATCAAAGACTCATCTCACTCCAGGGTGATAGCAGGAAACCCCACCTAGTCACTCAGGGACAATCAGGACATTCTGCTTTAGAGTTTCAAAATAAAATACCTTTGAAGTCTCATATATGAGCTATCATCCCTGTTTTTAGATGGGAATAACACAAACACTGTCCAGTATCAAAGACAGATCTCAATACAGGGTGATAGCAGGACACCCCACCTATTCACTCAGGGAGAATCAGAAAATTCTGATCTAGAGTTTCAAAATAAAAGACCTTTGTAATCTCTATTGTATGAGCTATCATCCCTGTATTTAGATGAAAATAAAACAAAAACTGTCCAGTATCAAAGATTCATCTCAATCCAGGGTGATAGCAGGACACCCCACCTAGTCACTCAGGGAGAATCAGGACATTCTGATTTAGAGTTTCAAAATAAAAGACCTTTGAAATCTCATATATGAGCTATCATCCCTCTCTGTTTAGATGAGAATAAAACAAAAACTCAACAGTATCAAAGACTCATCTCACTCCAGGGTGATAGCAGGACAACCTTTCTAGTCACTCAGAAAAAATCAGGACATTCTGATGTAGAGTTTCAAAATAAAATACCTTTGAATTCTCATATATGAGCTATCATCCCTCTGTATTTAGATAAGAATAAAACAAACACTGTCCAGTATCAAATACTCATTTCCCTTCAGGGTGATAACAGGACACCCCACCTAGTCCCTCAGGGAGAATCAGGACTTTCTGATGTAGAGTTTCAAAATAAAATACCTTTGAAATCTCTATTGCATGAGCTATCATCCCTGTTTTTAGATGAGAATAATAAAAATACTGTCCAATATCAAAGACTCATCTCACTCCAGGGTGATAGCAGGACTCCCCACCTAGTCACTCAGGGAGAATCAGGACATTCTGATGTACAGTTTCAAAATAAAAGACCTTTGAAATCTCATATATGAGCTATAATCCCTCTCTGTTTAGATGAGAATAAAACAAAAACTCTCAAGTATCAAAGACTGATCTCACTCCAGGGTGATAGCAGGACACGTCACATAGTCACTCAGAAAAAATCAGGACATTCTGATGTACAGTTTCAAAATAAAATACCTTTGAAATCTCTATTGTATGAGCTATCATCCCTATTTTTAGATGAGAATAAAACAAAGACTGTCCAGTATCAAAGACGCTTCTCACTCCAGGGTGATAGCAGGACACCCCACCTAGTCACTCAGAAAAAATCAGGACATTCTGATTTAGAGTTTCAAAATAAAATACCTTTGAAATCTCATATATGAGCTATCATCCCTGTTTTTAGATGGGAATAAAACAAACACTGTCCAGTATCAAAGACTCATCTAACTCCATGGTGATAGCAGGACACCCCATCTAGTCACTCAGAAAAAATCAGGACATTCTGATGTAGAGTTTCAAAATAAAAGACCTTCGAAATCTCATATATGAGCTATCATCCCTCTGTATTTAGATAAGAATAAAACAAAAACTGTCCAGTATCAAATACTCATTTCCCTTCAGGGTTATAACAGGACACCCCACCTAGTCACTCAGGGAGAATCAGGACTTTCTGATGTAGAGTTTCAAAATAAAAGACCTTTGAAATCTCTATTGTATGAGCTATCATCCCTGTTTTTAGATGAGAATAAAACAAAGACTGTCCAGTATCAAAGACTCATCTCACTCCATGGTGATAGCAGGACACCCTTTCTAGTCACTCCAAAAAATCAGGACATTCTGATGTAGAGTTTCAAAATAAAATACCTTTGAAGTCTCATATATGAGCTATCATCCCTGTTTTTAGATGAGAATAAAACAAATACTGTCCAATATCAAAAACTCATCTCACTCCAGGGTGATAGCAAGAAACCCCACCTAGTCACTCAGGGAGAATCAGGACATTCTGATGTACAGTTTCAAAATAAAAGACCTTTGAAATCTCTATTGCATGAGCTATCATCCCTGTTTTTAGATGAGAATAAAACAAACACTGTCCAGTATCAAAGACCTATCTCACTCCAGGGTGATAGCAGGACACCCCATCTAGTCACTTCGAAGAAAAATCAGGACATTCTGATGTAGAGTTTCAAAATAAAAGACCTTTGAAATCTCATATATGAGCTATCATCCCTCTCTGTTTAGATGAGAATAAAACAAAAACTCTCCAGTATCAAAGACTCAGCTCACTCCAGGGTGATAGCAGGAAACCCCAACTAGTCACTCAGGGACAATCAGGACATTCTGCTTTAGAGTTTCAAAATAAAATACCTTTGAATTCTCATATATGAGCTATAATCCCTGTTTTTAGATGGGAATAAAACAAACACTGTCCAGTATCAAAGACTCATCTAACTCCATGGTGATAGCAGAACACCCCCATCTAGTCACTCAGAAAAAATCAGGACATTCTGATGTAGAGTTTCAAAATAAAAGACCTTTGAAATCTCATATATGAGCTATCATCCCTCTCTGTTTAGATGAGAATAAAACAAAAACTCTCCAGTATCAAAGACTCATCTCACTCCAGGGTGATAGCATGACACCCTTTTTAGTCACTCAGAAAAAATCAGGACATTCTGATGTAGAGTTTCAAAATAAAAGACCTTTGAAATCTCATGTATGAGCTATCATCCCTCTCTGTTTAGATGAGAATAAAACAAAGATTCTCCAGTATCAAAGACACATCTCACTCCAGGGTGATAGCATGACACCCCACTTAGTCACTCAGGGAGAATCAGGAGATTCTGATGTAGAGTTTCAAAATAAAATACCTTTTAAATCTCATATATGAGCTATCATCCCTCTCTGTTTAGATGAGAATAAATCAAAAACTCTCCAGTATCAAAGACTCATCTCACTCCAGGGTGATAGCAGGAAACCCCAACTAGTCACTCAGGGACAATCAGGACATTCTGCTTTAGAGTTTCAAAATAAAATACATTTGAATTCTCATATATGAGCTATAATCCCTGTTTTTAGATGGGAATAAAACAAACACTGTCCAGTATCAAAGACTCATCTAACTCCATGGTGATAGCAGAACAACCCCATCTAGTCACTCAGAAAAAATCAGGACATTCTGATGTAGAGTTTCAAAATAAAAGACCTTTGAAATCTCATATATGAGCTATCATCCCTCTGTATTTAGATACGAATAAAACAAACACTGTCCAGTATCAAATACTAATTTCCCTTCAGGGTGATAACAGGACACCCCACCTAGTCACTCAGGGAGAATCAGGACTTTCTGATGTAGAGTTTCAAAATAAAAGACCTTTGAAATCTCTATTGTATGAGCTATCATCCCTGTTTTTAGATGAGAATAAAACAAAGACTGTCCAGTATCAAAGACTCATCTCACTCCATGGTGATAGCAGGACACCCTTTCTAGTCACTCCGAAAAAATCAGGACATTCTGATGTAGAGTTTCAAAATAAAATACCTTTGAAGTCTCATATATGAGCTATCATCCCTGTTTTTAGATGAGAATAAAACAAATACTGTCCAATATCAAAAACTCATCTCACTCCAGGGTGATAGCAGGAAACCCCACCTAGTCACTCAGGGAGAATCAGGACATTCTGATGCAAGTTTCAAAATAAAATACCTTTGAAGTCTCATATATGAGCTATCATCCCTGTTTTTAAATGAGAATAAAACAATAACTGTCCAATATCAAAGACTCATCAAACTCCAGGGTGATAACAGGACACCCCACCTAGTCACTCAGGGAGAATCAGGACATTCTGATGTACAGTTTCAAAATAAAAGACCTTTGAAATCTCTATTGCATGAGCTATCATCCCTGTTTTTAGATGGGAATAAAACACACACTGTCCAGTATCAAAGACTCATCTTACTCCATGGTGACAGCAGGACACCCCATCTAGTCACTCAGAAAAAATCAGGACATTCTGATCTAGAGTTTCAAAATAAAAGACCTTTGAAATCTCATGTATGAGCTATCATCCCTCTCTGTTTAGATGAGAATAAAACAAAAACTCTCAAGTATCAAAGACTGATCTCACTCCAGGGTGATAGCAGGACACGCCACATAGTCACTCAGAAAAAATCAGGACATTCTGATGTACAGTTTCAAAATAAAAGACCTTTGAAATCTCTATTGCATGAGCTATCATCCCTGTATTTAGATGGGAATAAAACACACACTGTCCAGTATCAAAGACTCATCTCACTCCATGGTGACAGCAGGACACCCCATCTAGTCACTCAGAAAAAATCAGGACATTCTGATCTAGAGTTTCAAAATAAAAGACCTTTGAAATCTCATGTATGAGCTATCATCCCTCTCTGTTTAGATGAGAATAAAACAAAAACTCTCAAGTATCAAAGACTGATCTCACTCCAGGGTGATAGCAGGACACGCCACATAGTCACTCAGAAAAAATCAGGACATTCTGATGTACAGTTTCAAAATAAAATACCTTTGAAATCTCTATTGTATGAGCTATCATCCCTATATTTAGATGAGAATAAAACAAAGACTGTCCAGTATCAAAGACGCTTCTCACTCCAGGGTGATAGCAGGACACCCCACCTAGTCACTCAGAAAAAATCAGGACATTCTGATTTAGAGTTTCAAAATAAAATACCTTTGAAATCTCATATATGAGCTATCATCCCTGTTTTTAGATGGGAATAAAACAAACACTGTCCAGTATCAAAGACTCATCCAACTCCATGGTGATAGCAGAACACCCCCATCTAGTCACTCAGAAAAAATCAGGACATTCTGATGTAGAGTTTCAAAATAAAAGACCTTTGAAATCTCATATATGAGCTATCATCCCTCTCTGTTTAGATGATAATAAAACAAAAACTCTCCAGTATCAAAGACTCATCTCACTCCAGGGTGATAGCAGGACACCCTTTTTAGTCACTCAGAAAAAATCAGGACATTCTGATATAGAGTTTCAAAATAAAAGACCTTTGAAATCTCATGTATGAGCTATCATCCCTCTCTGTTTAGATGAGAATAAAACAAAGATTCTCCAGTATCAAAGACACATCTCACTCCAGGGTGATAGCATGACACCCCACTTAGTCACTCAGGGAGAATCAGGAGATTCTGATGTAGAGTTTCAAAATAAAATACCTTTTAAATCTCTATTGTATGAGCTATCATCCCTGTTTTTAGATGAGAATAAAACAAACACTGTCCAGTATCAAAGACCTATCTCACTCCAGGGTGATAGCAGGACACCCCATCTAGTCACTTCGAAGAAAAATCAGGACATTCTGATGTAGAGTTTCAAAATAAAAGACCTTTGAAATCTCATATATGAGCTATCATCCCTCTCTGTTTAGATGAGAATAAAACAAAAACTCTCCAGAATCAAAGACTCATCTCACTCCAGGGTGATAGCAGGAAACCCCAACTAGTCACTCAGGGACAATCAGGACATTCTGCTTTAGAGTTTCAAAATAAAATACCTTTGAATTCTCATATATGAGCTATCATCCCTGTTTTTAGATGGGAATAAAACAAACACTGTCCAGTATCAAAGACTCATCTAACTCCATGGTGATAGCAGAACACCCCCATCTAGTCACTCAGAAAAAATCAGGACATTCTGATGTAGAGTTTCAAAATAAAAGACCTTTGAAATCTCATATATGAGCTATCATCCCTCTGTATTTAGATAAGAATAAAACAAACACTGTCCAGTATCAAATACTAATTTCCCTTCAGGGTGATAACAGGACACCCCACCTAGTCACTCAGGGAGAATCAGGACTTTCTGATGTAGAGTTTCAAAATAAAAGACCTTTGAAATCTCTATTGTATGAGCTATCATCCCTGTTTTTAGATGAGAATAAAACAAAGACTGTCCAGTATCAAAGACTCATCTCACTCCATGGTGATAGCAGGACACCCTTTCTAGTCACTCCGAAAAAATCAGGACATTCTGATGTAGAGTTTCAAAATAAAATACCTTTGAAGTCTCATATATGAGCTATCATCCCTGTTTTTAGATGAGAATAAAACAAATACTGTCCAATATCAAAAACTCATCTCACTCCAGGGTGATAGCAGGAAACCCCACCTAGTCACTCAGGGAGAATCAGGACATTCTGATGCAAGTTTCAAAATAAAATACCTTTGAAGTCTCATATATGAGCTATCATCCCTGTTTTTAGATGAGAATAAAACAATAACTGTACAATATCAAAGACTCATCAAACTCCAGGGTGATAACAGGACACCCCACCTAGTCACTCAGGGAGAATCAGGACATTCTGATGTACAGTTTCAAAATAAAAGACCTTTGAAATCTCTATTGCATGAGCTATCATCCCTGTTTTTAGATGGGAATAAAACACACACTGTCCAGTATCAAAGACTCATCTCACTCCATGGTGACAGCAGGACACCCCATCTAGTCACTCAGAAAAAATCAGGACATTCTGATCTAGAGTTTCAAAATAAAAGACCTTTGAAATCTCATGTATGAGCTATCATCCCTCTCTGTTTAGATGAGAATAAAACAAAAACTCTCAAGTATCAAAGACTGATCTCACTCCAGGGTGATAGCAGGACACGCCACATAGTCACTCAGAAAAATCAGGACATTCTGATGTACAGTTTCAAAATAAAATACCTTTGAAATCTTTATTGTATGAGCTATCATCCCTATATTTAGATGAGAATAAAACAAAGACTGTCCAGTATCAAAGACGCTTCTCACTCCAGGGTGATCGCAGGACACCCCACCTAGTCACTCAGAAAAAATCAGGACATTCTGATTTAGAGTTTCAAAATAAAATACCTTTGAAATCTCATATATGAGCTATCATCCCTGTTTTTAGATGGGAATAAAACAAACACTGTCCAGTATCAAAGACTCATCTAACTCCTTGGTGATAGCAGGACACCCCATCTAGTCACTCAGAAAAAATCAGGACATTCTGATGTAGAGTTTCAAAATAAAAGACCTTTGAAATCTCATATATGAGCTATCATCCCTCTGTATTTAGATAAGAATAAAACAAAAACTGTCCAGTATCAAATACTCATTTCCCTTCAGGTTTATAACAGGACACCCCACCTAGTCACTCAGGGAGAATCAGGACTTTCTGATGTACAGTTTCAAAATAAAAGACCTTTGAAATCTCTATTGCATGAGCTATCATCCCTGTTTTTAGATGAGAATAAAACAAAAACTGTCCAGTATCAAAGACTCATCTCACTCCAGGGTGATAGCATGACACCCCTTCTAGTCACTCCGAAAAAATCAGGACATTCTGATATAGAGTTTCAAAATAAAAGACCTTTGAAATCTCATGTATGAGCTATCATCCCTCTCTGTTTAGATGATAATAAAACAAAGACTCTCCAGTATCAAAGACACATCTCACTCCAGGGTGATAGCATGACACCCCACCTAGTCACTCAGGGAGAATCAGGAGATTCTGATATAGAGTTTCAAAATAAAAGACCTTTTAAATCTCTATTGTATGAGCTATCATCCCTGTTTTTAGATGAGAATAAAACAAACACTGTCCAGTATCAAAGACCTATCTTACTCCAGGGTGATAGCAGGACACCCCATCTAGTCACTCCGAAGAAAAATCAGGACATTCTGATGTAGAGTTTCAAAATAAAAGACCTTTGAAATCTCATATATGAGCTATCATCCCTCTCTGTTTAGATGAGAATAAAACAAAAACTCTCCAGTATCAAAGACTCATCTCACTCCAGGGTGATAGCAGGAAACCCCACCTAGTCACTCAGGGACAATCAGGACATTCTGCTTTAGAGTTTCAAAATAAAATACCTTTGAAGTCTCATATATGAGCTATCATCCCTGTTTTTAGATGGGAATAACACAAACACTGTCCAGTATCAAAGACAGATCTCAATCCAGGGTGACAGCAGGACACCCCATCTAGTCACTCAGGGAGAATCAGGACATTCTGATGTAGAGTTTCAAAATAAAAGACCTTTGAAATCTCTATTGCATGAGCTATCATCCCTGTTTTTAGATTAGAATAAAACAAAAACTGTTCCGTATCAAAGACTCATCTCACTCCAGGGTGATAGCAGGACACTCCATCGAGTCACTCAGAAAAAATCAGGACATTCTGATGTAGAGTTTCAAAATAAAATACCTTTGAAATCTCATATATGAGCTATAATCCCTCTCTGTTTAGATGAGAATAAAACAAAGACTCTCAAGTATCAAAGACTGATCTCACTCCAGGGTGATAGCAGGACACCCCACCTAGTCACTCAGGGAGAATCAGGACATTCTGATGTAGAGTTTCAAAATAAAATACCTTTGAATTCTCATATATGAGCTATAATCCCTGTTTTTAGATGGGAATAAAACAAACACTGTCCAGTATCAAAGACTCATCTAACTCCATGGTGATAGCAGAACACCCCCATCTAGTCACTCAGAAAAAATCAGGACATTCTGATGTAGAGTTTCAAAATAAAAGACCTTTGAAATCTCATATATGAGCTATCATCCCTCTCTGTTTAGATGATAATAAAACAAAAACTCTCCAGTATCAAAGACTCATCTCACTCCAGGGTGATAGCAGGACACCCTTTTTAGTCACTCAGAAAAAATCAGGACATTCTGATGTAGAGTTTCAAAATAAAAGACCTTTGAAATCTCATGTATGAGCTATCATCCCTCTCTGTTTAGATGAGAATAAAACAAAGATTCTCCAGTATCAAAGACACATCTCACTCCAGGGTGATAGCATGACACCCCACTTAGTCACTCAGGGAGAATCAGGAGATTCTGATGTAGAGTTTCAAAATAAAATACCTTTTAAATCTCTATTGTATGAGCTATCATCCCTGTTTTTAGATGAGAATAAAACAAACACTGTCCAGTATCAAAGACCTATCTCACTCCAGGGTGATAGCACGACACCCCATCTAGTCACTTCGAAGAAAAATCAGGACATTCTGATGTAGAGTTTCAAAATAAAAGACCTTTGAAATCTCATATATGAGCTATCATCCCTCTCTGTTTAGATGAGAATAAAACAAAAACTCTCCAGTATCAAAGACTCATCTCACTCCAGGGTGATAGCAGGAAACCCCAACTAGTCACTCAGGGACAATCAGGACATTCTGCTTTAGAGTTTCAAAATAAAATACCTTTGAATTCTCATATATGAGCTATCATCCCTGTTTTTAGATGGGAATAAAACAAACACTGTCCAGTATCAAAGACTCATCTAACTCCATGGTGATAGCAGAACACCCCCATCTAGTCACTCAGAAAAAATCAGGACATTCTGATGTAGAGTTTCAAAATAAAAGACCTTTGAAATCTCATATATGAGCTATCATCCCTGTTTTTAGATGAGAATAAAACAAAAACTGTCAAGTATCAAATACTCATCTCACTCAAGGGTGATAGCAGGACACCCCATCTAGTCACTCAGAAAAAATCAGGACATTCTGATGTAGAGTTTCAAAATAAAATACCTTTGAAGTCTCATATATGAGCTATCATCCCTCTGTATTTAGATAAGAATAAAACAAACACTGTCCAGTATCAAATACTCATTTCCCTTCAGGGTGATAACAGGACATCCCACCTAGTCACTCAGGGAGAATCAGGACTTTCTGATGTACAGTTTCAAAATAAAAGACCTTTGAAATCTCTATTGTATGAGCTATCATCCCTGTTTTTAGATGAGAATAAAACAATAACTGTCCAGTATCAAAGACTCATCTAACACCATGGTGATAGCAGGACATCCCATCTAGTCACTGAGAAAAAATCAGGACATTCTGATGTAGAGTTTCAAAATAAAAGACCTTTGAAATCTCATATATGAGCTATCATCCCTCTCTGTTTAGATGAGAATAAAACAAAATCTCTCCAGTATCAAAGACTCATCTCACTCCAAGGTGATAGCAGGACACCCCATCTAGTCACTGAGAAAAGAATCAGGACATTCTGATGTAGAGTTTCAAAATAAAATATTTTTGAAATCTCTATTGTATTAGCTATCATCCCTGTTTTTAGATTAGAATAAAACAAAAACTGTTCCGTATCAAAGACTCATCTCACTCCAGGGTGATAGCAGGACACTCCATCGAGTCACTCAGAAAAAATCAGGACATTCTGATGTAGAGTTTCAAAATAAAATACCTTTGAAATCTCATATATGAGCTATAATCCCTCTCTGTTTAGATGAGAATAAAACAAAGACTCTCAAGTATCAAAGACTGATCTCACTCCAGGGTGATAGCAGGACACCCCACCTAGTCACTCAGGGAGAATCAGGACATTCTGATGTAGAGTTTCAAAATAAAATACCTTTGAATTCTCATATATGAGCTATAATCCCTGTTTTTAGATGGGAATAAAACAAACACTGTCCAGTATCAAAGACTCATCTAACTCCATGGTGATAGCAGAACACCCCCATCTAGTCACTCAGAAAAAATCAGGACATTCTGATGTAGAGTTTCAAAATAAAAGACCTTTGAAATCTCATATATGAGCTATCATCCCTCTCTGTTTAGATGATAATAAAACAAAAACTCTCCAGTATCAAAGACTCATCTCACTCCAGGGTGATAGCAGGACACCCTTTTTAGTCACTCAGAAAAAATCAGGACATTCTGATGTAGAGTTTCAAAATAAAAGACCTTTGAAATCTCATGTATGAGCTATCATCCCTCTCTGTTTAGATGAGAATAAAACAAAGATTCTCCAGTATCAAAGACACATCTCACTCCAGGGTGATAGCATGACACCCCACTTAGTCACTCAGGGAGAATCAGGAGATTCTGATGTAGAGTTTCAAAATAAAATACCTTTTAAATCTCTATTGTATGAGCTATCATCCCTGTTTTTAGATGAGAATAAAACAAACACTGTCCAGTATCAAAGACCTATCTCACTCCAGGGTGATAGCACGACACCCCATCTAGTCACTTCGAAGAAAAATCAGGACATTCTGATGTAGAGTTTCAAAATAAAAGACCTTTGAAATCTCATATATGAGCTATCATCCCTCTCTGTTTAGATGAGAATAAAACAAAAACTCTCCAGTATCAAAGACTCATCTCACTCCAGGGTGATAGCAGGAAACCCCAACTAGTCACTCAGGGACAATCAGGACATTCTGCTTTAGAGTTTCAAAATAAAATACCTTTGAATTCTCATATATGAGCTATCATCCCTGTTTTTAGATGGGAATAAAACAAACACTGTCCAGTATCAAAGACTCATCTAACTCCATGGTGATAGCAGAACACCCCCATCTAGTCACTCAGAAAAAATCAGGACATTCTGATGTAGAGTTTCAAAATAAAAGACCTTTGAAATCTCATATATGAGCTATCATCCCTGTTTTTAGATGAGAATAAAACAAAAACTGTCAAGTATCAAATACTCATCTCACTCAAGGGTGATAGCAGGACACCCCATCTAGTCACTCAGAAAAAATCAGGACATTCTGATGTAGAGTTTCAAAATAAAATACCTTTGAAGTCTCATATATGAGCTATCATCCCTCTGTATTTAGATAAGAATAAAACAAACACTGTCCAGTATCAAATACTCATTTCCCTTCAGGGTGATAACAGGACATCCCACCTAGTCACTCAGGGAGAATCAGGACTTTCTGATGTACAGTTTCAAAATAAAAGACCTTTGAAATCTCTATTGTATGAGCTATCATCCCTGTTTTTAGATGAGAATAAAACAATAACTGTCCAGTATCAAAGACTCATCTAACACCATGGTGATAGCAGGACATCCCATCTAGTCACTGAGAAAAAATCAGGACATTCTGATGTAGAGTTTCAAAATAAAAGACCTTTGAAATCTCATATATGAGCTATCATCCCTCTCTGTTTAGATGAGAATAAAACAAAATCTCTCCAGTATCAAAGACTCATCTCACTCCAAGGTGATAGCAGGACACCCCATCTAGTCACTGAGAAAATAATCAGGACATTCTGATGTAGAGTTTCAAAATAAAATATTTTTGAAATCTCTATTGTATTAGCTATCATCCCTGTTTTTAGATGAGAATAAAACAAAAACTGTCGAGTATCGAAGACTCATCTCACTCCAGGGTGATAGCATGAAACCCCACCTAGTCACTCAGGGAGAATCAGGACATTCTGATTTAGAGTTTCAAAATAAAATACCTTTGAAGTCTCATATATGAGCTATCATCCCTGTTTTTAGATGGGAATAAAACACACACTGTCCAGTATCAAAGACTCATCTCACTCCATGGTGACAGCAGGACACCCCATCTAGTCACTCAGAAAAAATCAGGACATTCTGATCTAGAGTTTCAAAATAAAAGACCTTTGAAATATCATGTATGAGCTATCATCCCTCTCTGTTTAGATGAGAATAAAACAAAGATTCTCCAGTATCAAAGACACATCTCACTCCAGGGTGATAGCATGACACCCCACTTAGTCACTCAGGGAGAATCAGGAGATTCTGATGTAGAGTTTCAAAATAAAATACCTTTTAAATCTCTATTGTATGAGCTATCATCCTTGTTTTTAGATGAGAATAAAACAAACACTGTCCAGTATCAAAGACCTATCTCACTCCAGGGTGATAGCAGGACACCCCATCTAGTCACTCCGAAGAAAAATCAGGACATTCTGATGTAGAGTTTCAAAATAAAAGACCTTTGAAATCTCATATATGAGCTATCATCCCTCTCTGTTTAGATGAGAATAAAACAAAAACTCTCCAGTATCAAAGACTCATCTCACTCCAGGGTGATAGCAGGACACCCCATCTAGTCACTCAGAAAAAATCAGGACATTCTGATGTACAGTTTCAAAATAAAATACCTTTGAAGTCTCATATATGAGCTATCATCCCTGTTTTTAGATGAGAATAAAACAATAACTGTCCAATATCAAAGACTCATCAAACTCCAGGGTGATAACAGGAAACCCCACCTAGTCACTCAGGGAGAATCAGAACATTCTGATGTAGAGTTTCAAAATAAAATAACTTTGTAATCTCTATTGTATGAGCTATCATCCCTGTATTTAGATGAAAATAAAACAAAAACTGTCCAGTATCAAAGACTCATCTCAATCCAGGGTGATAGCAGGACACCCCACCTAGTCACTCAGGGAGAATCAGGACATTCTGATGTACAGTTTCAAAATAAAACACCTTTGAAGTCTCATATATGAGCTATCATCCCTGTTTTTAGATGGGAATAAAACACACACTGTCCAGTATCAAAGAATCATCTAACTCCAAGGTGACAGCAGGACACCCCATCTAGTCACTCAGAAAAAATCAGGACATTCTGATCTAGAGTTTCAAAATAAAAGACCTTTGAAATCTCATGTATGAGCTATCATCCCTCTCTGTTTAGATGAGAATAAAACAAAGACTCTCCAGTATCAAAGACACATCTCACTCCAGGGTGATAGCATGACACCCCACCTAGTCACTCAGGGAGAATCAGGAGATTCTGATGTAGAGTTTCAAAATAAAAGACCTTTTAAATCTCTATTGTATGAGCTATCATCCCTGTTTTTAGATGAGAATAAAACAAACACTGTCCAGTATCAAAGATTGATCTCACTCCAGGGTGATAGCAGGAAACCCCACCTAGTCACTCAGGGACAATCAGGACATTCTGCTTTAGAGTTTCAAAATAAAATACCTTTGAAGTCTCATATATGAGCTATCATCCCTGTTTTTAGATGGGAATAACACAAACACTGTCCAGTATCAAAGACAGATCTCAATCCAGGGTGATAGCAGGACACCCCACCTAGTCACTCAGGGAGAATCAGAACATTCTGATGTAGAGTTTCAAAATAAAAGACCTTTGTAATCTCTATTGTATGAGCTATCATCCCTGTATTTAGACGAAAATAAAACAAAAACTGTCCAGTATCAAAGATTCATCTCAATCCAGGGTGATAGCAGGACACCCCACCTAGTCACTCAGGGAGAATCAGGACATTCTGATTTAGAGTTTCAAAATAAAATACCTTTGAAGTCTCATATATGAGCTATCATCCCTGTTTTTAGATGGGAATAAAACACACACTGTCCAGTATCAAAGACTCATCTCACTCCATGGTGACAGCAGGACACCCCATCTAGTCACTCAGAAAAAATCAGGATATTCTGATCTAGAGTTTCAAAATAAAAGACCTTTGAAATCTCATGTATGAGCTATCATCCCTCTCTGTTTAGATGAGAATTAAACAAAGATTCTCCAGTATCAAAGACACATCTCACTCCAGGGTGATAGCATGACACCCCACTTAGTCACTCAGGGAGAATCAGGAGATTCTGATGTAGAGTTTCAAAATAAAATACCTTTTAAATCTCTATTGTATGAGCTATCATCACTGTTTTTAGATGAGAATAAAACAAACACTGTCCAGTATCAAAGACCTATCTCACTCCAGGGTGATAGCAAGACACCCCATCTAGTCACTCCAAAGAAAAATCAGGACATTCTGATGTAGAGTTTCAAAATAAAAGACCTTTGAAATCTCATATATGAGCTATCATCCCTCTCTGTTTAGATGAGAATAAAACAAAAACTCTCCAGTATCAAAGACTCATCTCACTCCAGGGTGATAGCAGGAAACCCCACCTAGTCACTCAGGGACAATCAGGACATTCTGCCTTAGAGTTTCAAAATAAAATACCTTTGAATTCTCATATATGAGCTATAATCCCTGTTTTTAGATGGGAATAAAACAAATACTGTCCAGTATCAAAGACTCATCTAACTCCATGGTGATAGCAGTACACCCCATCTAGTCCCTCAGAAAAAAACAGGACATTCTGATGTAGAGTTTCAAAATAAAAGACCTTTGAAATCTCATATATGAGCTATCATCCCTCTGTATTTAGATAAGAATAAAACAAAAACTGTCCAGTATCAAAGACGCATCTCACTCCAGGGTGATAGCAGGCGACCCCACCTAGTCACTCAGGGAGAATCAGGACATTCTGATTTAGAGTTTCAAAATAAAATACCTTTGAAGTCTCATATATGAGCTATCATCCCTGTTTTTAGATGGGAATAAAACAAACACTGTCCAGTATCAAAGACTCATCTAACTCCATGGTGATAGCAGGACACCCCATCTAGTCACTCAGAAAAAATCAGGACATTCTGATGTAGAGTTTCAAAATAAAAGACCTTTGAAATCTCATATATGAGCTATCATCCCATTTTTTAGATGAGAATAAAACAATAACTGTCCAGTATCAAAAACTCATCTCACTCCAGGGTGATAGCATGACACCCCACCTAGTCACTCAGGGAGAATCAGGACATTCTGATGTAGAGTTTCAAAATAAAAGACCTTTGAAATCTCATATATGAGCTATCATCCCTGTGTATTTAGATAAGAATAAAACAAACACTGTCCAGTATCAAATACTCATTTCCCTTCAGGGTGATAACAGGACACCCCACCTAGTCACTCAGGGAGAATCAGGACTTTCTGATGTACAGTTTCAAAATAAAAGACCTTTGAAATCTCTATTGTATGAGCTATCATCCCTGTTTTTAGATGAGAATAAAACAATAACTGTCGAGTATCAAAGACTCATCTAACGCCATGGTGATAGCAGGCCATCCCATCTAGTCACTCAGAAAAAATCAGGACATTCTGATGTAGAGTTTCAAAATAAAAGACCTTTGAAATCTCATATATGAGCTATCATCCCTCTCTGTTTAGATGAGAATAAAACAAAATCTCTCCAGTATCAAAGACTCATCTTACTCCAGGGTGATAGCAGGACACCCCATCTAGTCACTGAGAAAAAAATCAGGACATTCTGATGTAGAGTTTCAAAATAAAATATTTTTGAAATCTCTATTGTATTAGCTATCATCCCTGTTTTTAGATGAGAATAAAACAAAAACTGTCCAGTATCAAAGACTCATCTCACTCCAGGGTGATAGCATGAAACCCCACCTAGTCACTCAGGGAGAATCAGGACATTCTGATTTAGAGTTTCAATATAAAATACCTTTGAAGTCTCATATATGAGCTATCATCCCTGTTTTTAGATGGGAATAAAACACACACTGTCCAGTATCAAAGACTCATCTCACTCCATGGTGACAGCAGGACACCCCATCTAGTCACTCAAAAAAAATCAGGATATTCTGATCTAGAGTTTCAAAATAAAATACCTTTGAAATCTCATGTATGAGCTATCATCCCTCTCTGTTTAGATGAGAATAAAACAAAGATTCTCCAGTATCAAAGACACATCTCACTCCAGGGTGATAGCATGACACCCCACTTAGTCACTCAGGGAGAATCAGGAGATTCTGATGTAGAGTTTCAAAATAAAATACCTTTTAAATCTCTATTGCATGAGCTATCATCCCTGTTTTTAGATGAGAATAAAACAAACACTGTCCAGTATCAAAGACCTATCTCACTCCAGGGTGATAGCAGGACACCCCATCTAGGGACTCCGAAGAACAATCAGGACATTCTGATGTAGAGTTTCAAAATAAAAGACCTTTGAAATCTCATATATGAGCTATCATCCCTCTCTGTTTAGATGAGAATAAAACAAAAACTGTCCAGTATCAAAGACTCATCTCACTCCAGGGTGATAGCAGGAAACCCCACCTAGTCACTCAGGGACAATCAGGACATTCTGCTTTAGAGTTTCAAAATAAAATACCTTTGAAGTCTCATATATGAGCTATCATCCCTCTCTGTTTAGATGAGAATAAAACAAAAGTTTTCCAGTATCAAAGACTCATCTCACTCCAGGGTGATAGCAGGACACCCCATCTAGTCACTCAGAAAAAATCAGGACATTCTGATGTAGAGTTTCAAAATAAAATACCTTTGAATTCTCAAATATGAGCTATCATCCCATTTTTTAGATGAGTATAAAACAATAACTGTGAAGTATCAAAAACTCATCTCACTCCAGGGTGATAGCATGACACCCCACCTAGTCACTCAGGGAGAATCAGGACATTCTGATGTACAGTTTCAAAATAAAAGACCTTTGAAATCTCTATTGCATGAGCTATCATCCCTGTTTTTAGATGACAATAAAACAAACACTGTCCAGTATCAAAGACGCATCTCACTTCAGGGTGATAGCAGGACACCCCACCTAGTCACTCAGGGAGAATCAGGACATTCTGATTTAGAGTTTCAAAATAAAATACCTTTGAAGTCTCATATATGAGCTATCATCCCTGTTTTTAGATGGGAATAAAACAAACACTGTCCAGTATCAAAGACTCATCTAACTCCATGGTGATAGCAGGACACCCCCATCTAGTCACTCAGAAAAAATCAGGACATTCTGATGTAGAGTTTCAAAATAAAAGACCTTTGAAATCTCATATATGAGCTATCATCCCTCTCTGTTTAGATGAGAATAAAACAAAAACTCTCCAGTATCAAAGACTCATCTCACTCCATGGTGATAGCAGGACACCCCCATCTAGTCACTCAGAAAAAATCAGGACATTCTGATGTAGAGTTTCAAAATAAAAGACCTTTGAAATCTCATATATGAGCTATCATCCCTGTTTTTAGATGGGAATAAAACAAACACTGTCCAGTATCAAAGACTCATCTAACTCCATGGTGATAGCAGGACACCCCATCTAGTCACTCAGAAAAAATCAGGACATTCTGATGTAGAGTTTCAAAATAAAAGACCTTTGAAATCTCATATATGAGCTATCATCCCTCTCTGTTTAGATGAGAATAAAACAAAATCTCTCCAGTATCAAAGACTCATCTCACTCCAGGGTGATAGCAGGACAGCCCACCTAGTCACTCAGGGAGAATCAGGACAATCTGATGTAGAGTTTCAAAATAAAAGAAATTTGAAATATCTATTGTATGAGCTATCATCCCTGTTTTTAGATGAGAATAAAACAAAGACTGTCCAGTATCAAAGACTCATCTCACTCCATGGTGATAGCAGGACACCCTTTCTAGTCACTCCGAAAAAATCAGGACATTCTGATGTAGAGTTTCAAAATAAAATACCTTTGAAGTCTCATATATGAGCTATCATCCCTGTTTTTAGATGAGAATAAAATAAATACTGTCCAATATCAAAAACTCATCTCACTCCAGGGTGATAGCAGGAAACCCCACCTAGTCACTCAGGGAGAATCAGGACATTCTGATGTACAGTTTCAAAATAAAAGACCTTTGAAATCTCTATTGCATGAGCTATCATCCCTGTTTTTAGATGAGAATAAAACAAAAACTGTCAAGTATCAAATACTCATCTCACTCCAGGGTGATAGCAGGACACCCCATCTAGTCACTCAGAAAAAATCAGGACATTCTGATGTACAGTTTCAAAATAAAATACCTTTGAAATCTCATATATGAGCTATCATCCCTGTTTTTAGATGAGAATAAAACAAATACTGTCCAATATCAAAAACTCATCTCACTCCAGGGTGATATCAGGAAACCCCACCTAGTCACTCAGACAAAAATCAGGACATTCTGATGTAGAGTTTCAAAATAAAAGACCTTTGAAATCTCACATATGAGCTATCATCCCATTTTTTAGATGAGAATAAAACAATAACTGTCCAGTATCAAAAACTCATCTCACTCCAGGGTGATATCAGGAAACCCCACCTAGTCACTCAGACAAAAATCAGGACATTCTGATGTAGAGTTTCAAAATAAAAGACCTTTGAAATCTCACATATGAGCTATCATCCCATTTTTTAGATGAGAATAAAACAAAAACTGTCAAGTATCAAATACTCATCTCACTCCAGGGTGATAGCAGGACACCCCATCTAGTCACTCAGAAAAAATCAGGACATTCTGATGTACAGTTTCAAAATAAAATACCTTTGAAATCTCATATATGAGCTATCATCCCTGTTTTTAGATGGGAATAAAACAAACACTGTCCAGTATCAAAGACTCATCTAACTCCATGGTGATAGCAGGACACCCCCATCTAGTCACTCAGAAAAAATCAGGACATTCTGATGTAGAGTTTCAAAATAAAAGACCTTTGAAATCTCATATATGAGCTATCATCCCTCTCTGTTTAGATGAGAATAAAACAAAAACTCTCCAGTATCAAAGACTCATCTCACTCCATGGTGATAGCAGGACACCCCCATCTAGTCACTCAGAAAAAATCAGGACATTCTGATGTAGAGTTTCAAAATAAAAGACCTTTGAAATCTCATATATGAGCTATCATCCCTGTTTTTAGATGGGAATAAAACAAACACTGTCCAGTATCAAAGACTCATCTAACTCCATGGTGATAGCAGGACACCCCATCTAGTCACTCAGAAAAAATCAGGACATTCTGATGTAGAGTTTCAAAATAAAAGACCTTTGAAATCTCATATATGAGCTATCATCCCTCTCTGTTTAGATGAGAATAAAACAAAGATTCTCCAGTATCAAAGACACATCTCACTCCAGGGTGATAGCATGACACCCCACTTAGTCACTCAGGGAGAATCAGGAGATTCTGATGTAGAGTTTCAAAATAAAATACCTTTTAAATCTCTATTGTATGAGCTATCATCCCTGTTTTTAGATGAGAATAAAACAAACACTGTCCAGTATCAAAGACCTATCTCACTCCAGGGTGATAGCACGACACCCCATCTAGTCACTTCGAAGAAAAATCAGGACATTCTGATGTAGAGTTTCAAAATAAAAGACCTTTGAAATCTCATATATGAGCTATCATCCCTCTCTGTTTAGATGAGAATAAAACAAAAACTCTCCAGTATCAAAGACTCATCTCACTCCAGGGTGATAGCAGGAAACCCCAACTAGTCACTCAGGGACAATCAGGACATTCTGCTTTAGAGTTTCAAAATAAAATACCTTTGAATTCTCATATATGAGCTATCATCCCTGTTTTTAGATGGGAATAAAACAAACACTGTCCAGTATCAAAGACTCATCTAACTCCATGGTGATAGCAGAACACCCCCATCTAGTCACTCAGAAAAAATCAGGACATTCTGATGTAGAGTTTCAAAATAAAAGACCTTTGAAATCTCATATATGAGCTATCATCCCTGTTTTTAGATGAGAATAAAACAAAAACTGTCAAGTATCAAATACTCATCTCACTCAAGGGTGATAGCAGGACACCCCATCTAGTCACTCAGAAAAAATCAGGACATTCTGATGTAGAGTTTCAAAATAAAATACCTTTGAAGTCTCATATATGAGCTATCATCCCTCTGTATTTAGATAAGAATAAAACAAACACTGTCCAGTATCAAATACTCATTTCCCTTCAGGGTGATAACAGGACATCCCACCTAGTCACTCAGGGAGAATCAGGACTTTCTGATGTACAGTTTCAAAATAAAAGACCTTTGAAATCTCTATTGTATGAGCTATCATCCCTGTTTTTAGATGAGAATAAAACAATAACTGTCCAGTATCAAAGACTCATCTAACACCATGGTGATAGCAGGACATCCCATCTAGTCACTGAGAAAAAATCAGGACATTCTGATGTAGAGTTTCAAAATAAAAGACCTTTGAAATCTCATATATGAGCTATCATCCCTCTCTGTTTAGATGAGAATAAAACAAAATCTCTCCAGTATCAAAGACTCATCTCACTCCAAGGTGATAGCAGGACACCCCATCTAGTCACTGAGAAAAGAATCAGGACATTCTGATGTAGAGTTTCAAAATAAAATATTTTTGAAATCTCTATTGTATTAGCTATCATCCCTGTTTTTAGATTAGAATAAAACAAAAACTGTTCCGTATCAAAGACTCATCTCACTCCAGGGTGATAGCAGGACACTCCATCGAGTCACTCAGAAAAAATCAGGACATTCTGATGTAGAGTTTCAAAATAAAATACCTTTGAAATCTCATATATGAGCTATAATCCCTCTCTGTTTAGATGAGAATAAAACAAAGACTCTCAAGTATCAAAGACTGATCTCACTCCAGGGTGATAGCAGGACACCCCACCTAGTCACTCAGGGAGAATCAGGACATTCTGATGTAGAGTTTCAAAATAAAATACCTTTGAATTCTCATATATGAGCTATAATCCCTGTTTTTAGATGGGAATAAAACAAACACTGTCCAGTATCAAAGACTCATCTAACTCCATGGTGATAGCAGAACACCCCCATCTAGTCACTCAGAAAAAATCAGGACATTCTGATGTAGAGTTTCAAAATAAAAGACCTTTGAAATCTCATATATGAGCTATCATCCCTCTCTGTTTAGATGATAATAAAACAAAAACTCTCCAGTATCAAAGACTCATCTCACTCCAGGGTGATAGCAGGACACCCTTTTTAGTCACTCAGAAAAAATCAGGACATTCTGATGTAGAGTTTCAAAATAAAAGACCTTTGAAATCTCATGTATGAGCTATCATCCCTCTCTGTTTAGATGAGAATAAAACAAAGATTCTCCAGTATCAAAGACACATCTCACTCCAGGGTGATAGCATGACACCCCACTTAGTCACTCAGGGAGAATCAGGAGATTCTGATGTAGAGTTTCAAAATAAAATACCTTTTAAATCTCTATTGTATGAGCTATCATCCCTGTTTTTAGATGAGAATAAAACAAACACTGTCCAGTATCAAAGACCTATCTCACTCCAGGGTGATAGCACGACACCCCATCTAGTCACTTCGAAGAAAAATCAGGACATTCTGATGTAGAGTTTCAAAATAAAAGACCTTTGAAATCTCATATATGAGCTATCATCCCTCTCTGTTTAGATGAGAATAAAACAAAAACTCTCCAGTATCAAAGACTCATCTCACTCCAGGGTGATAGCAGGAAACCCCAACTAGTCACTCAGGGACAATCAGGACATTCTGCTTTAGAGTTTCAAAATAAAATACCTTTGAATTCTCATATATGAGCTATCATCCCTGTTTTTAGATGGGAATAAAACAAACACTGTCCAGTATCAAAGACTCATCTAACTCCATGGTGATAGCAGAACACCCCCATCTAGTCACTCAGAAAAAATCAGGACATTCTGATGTAGAGTTTCAAAATAAAAGACCTTTGAAATCTCATATATGAGCTATCATCCCTGTTTTTAGATGAGAATAAAACAAAAACTGTCAAGTATCAAATACTCATCTCACTCAAGGGTGATAGCAGGACACCCCATCTAGTCACTCAGAAAAAATCAGGACATTCTGATGTAGAGTTTCAAAATAAAATACCTTTGAAGTCTCATATATGAGCTATCATCCCTCTGTATTTAGATAAGAATAAAACAAACACTGTCCAGTATCAAATACTCATTTCCCTTCAGGGTGATAACAGGACATCCCACCTAGTCACTCAGGGAGAATCAGGACTTTCTGATGTACAGTTTCAAAATAAAAGACCTTTGAAATCTCTATTGTATGAGCTATCATCCCTGTTTTTAGATGAGAATAAAACAATAACTGTCCAGTATCAAAGACTCATCTAACACCATGGTGATAGCAGGACATCCCATCTAGTCACTGAGAAAAAATCAGGACATTCTGATGTAGAGTTTCAAAATAAAAGACCTTTGAAATCTCATATATGAGCTATCATCCCTCTCTGTTTAGATGAGAATAAAACAAAATCTCTCCAGTATCAAAGACTCATCTCACTCCAAGGTGATAGCAGGACACCCCATCTAGTCACTGAGAAAATAATCAGGACATTCTGATGTAGAGTTTCAAAATAAAATATTTTTGAAATCTCTATTGTATTAGCTATCATCCCTGTTTTTAGATGAGAATAAAACAAAAACTGTCGAGTATCGAAGACTCATCTCACTCCAGGGTGATAGCATGAAACCCCACCTAGTCACTCAGGGAGAATCAGGACATTCTGATTTAGAGTTTCAAAATAAAATACCTTTGAAGTCTCATATATGAGCTATCATCCCTGTTTTTAGATGGGAATAAAACACACACTGTCCAGTATCAAAGACTCATCTCACTCCATGGTGACAGCAGGACACCCCATCTAGTCACTCAGAAAAAATCAGGACATTCTGATCTAGAGTTTCAAAATAAAAGACCTTTGAAATATCATGTATGAGCTATCATCCCTCTCTGTTTAGATGAGAATAAAACAAAGATTCTCCAGTATCAAAGACACATCTCACTCCAGGGTGATAGCATGACACCCCACTTAGTCACTCAGGGAGAATCAGGAGATTCTGATGTAGAGTTTCAAAATAAAATACCTTTTAAATCTCTATTGTATGAGCTATCATCCTTGTTTTTAGATGAGAATAAAACAAACACTGTCCAGTATCAAAGACCTATCTCACTCCAGGGTGATAGCAGGACACCCCATCTAGTCACTCCGAAGAAAAATCAGGACATTCTGATGTAGAGTTTCAAAATAAAAGACCTTTGAAATCTCATATATGAGCTATCATCCCTCTCTGTTTAGATGAGAATAAAACAAAAACTCTCCAGTATCAAAGACTCATCTCACTCCAGGGTGATAGCAGGACACCCCATCTAGTCACTCAGAAAAAATCAGGACATTCTGATGTACAGTTTCAAAATAAAATACCTTTGAAGTCTCATATATGAGCTATCATCCCTGTTTTTAGATGAGAATAAAACAATAACTGTCCAATATCAAAGACTCATCAAACTCCAGGGTGATAACAGGAAACCCCACCTAGTCACTCAGGGAGAATCAGAACATTCTGATGTAGAGTTTCAAAATAAAAGAACTTTGTAATCTCTATTGTATGAGCTATCATCCCTGTATTTAGATGAAAATAAAACAAAAACTGTCCAGTATCAAAGACTCATCTCAATCCAGGGTGATAGCAGGACACCCCACCTAGTCACTCAGGGAGAATCAGGACATTCTGATGTACAGTTTCAAAATAAAACACCTTTGAAGTCTCATATATGAGCTATCATCCCTGTTTTTAGATGGGAATAAAACACACACTGTCCAGTATCAAAGAATCATCTAACTCCAAGGTGACAGCAGGACACCCCATCTAGTCACTCAGAAAAAATCAGGACATTCTGATCTAGAGTTTCAAAATAAAAGACCTTTGAAATCTCATGTATGAGCTATCATCCCTCTCTGTTTAGATGAGAATAAAACAAAGACTCTCCAGTATCAAAGACACATCTCACTCCAGGGTGATAGCATGACACCCCACCTAGTCACTCAGGGAGAATCAGGAGATTCTGATGTAGAGTTTCAAAATAAAAGACCTTTTAAATCTCTATTGTATGAGCTATCATCCCTGTTTTTAGATGAGAATAAAACAAACACTGTCCAGTATCAAAGATTGATCTCACTCCAGGGTGATAGCAGGAAACCCCACCTAGTCACTCAGGGACAATCAGGACATTCTGCTTTAGAGTTTCAAAATAAAATACCTTTGAAGTCTCATATATGAGCTATCATCCCTGTTTTTAGATGGGAATAACACAAACACTGTCCAGTATCAAAGACAGATCTCAATCCAGGGTGATAGCAGGACACCCCACCTAGTCACTCAGGGAGAATCAGAACATTCTGATGTAGAGTTTCAAAATAAAAGACCTTTGTAATCTCTATTGTATGAGCTATCATCCCTGTATTTAGACGAAAATAAAACAAAAACTGTCCAGTATCAAAGATTCATCTCAATCCAGGGTGATAGCAGGACACCCCACCTAGTCACTCAGGGAGAATCAGGACATTCTGATTTAGAGTTTCAAAATAAAATACCTTTGAAGTCTCATATATGAGCTATCATCCCTGTTTTTAGATGGGAATAAAACACACACTGTCCAGTATCAAAGACTCATCTCACTCCATGGTGACAGCAGGACACCCCATCTAGTCACTCAGAAAAAATCAGGATATTCTGATCTAGAGTTTCAAAATAAAAGACCTTTGAAATCTCATGTATGAGCTATCATCCCTCTCTGTTTAGATGAGAATTAAACAAAGATTCTCCAGTATCAAAGACACATCTCACTCCAGGGTGATAGCATGACACCCCACTTAGTCACTCAGGGAGAATCAGGAGATTCTGATGTAGAGTTTCAAAATAAAATACCTTTTAAATCTCTATTGTATGAGCTATCATCACTGTTTTTAGATGAGAATAAAACAAACACTGTCCAGTATCAAAGACCTATCTCACTCCAGGGTGATAGCAAGACACCCCATCTAGTCACTCCAAAGAAAAATCAGGACATTCTGATGTAGAGTTTCAAAATAAAAGACCTTTGAAATCTCATATATGAGCTATCATCCCTCTCTGTTTAGATGAGAATAAAACAAAAACTCTCCAGTATCAAAGACTCATCTCACTCCAGGGTGATAGCAGGAAACCCCACCTAGTCACTCAGGGACAATCAGGACATTCTGCCTTAGAGTTTCAAAATAAAATACCTTTGAATTCTCATATATGAGCTATAATCCCTGTTTTTAGATGGGAATAAAACAAATACTGTCCAGTATCAAAGACTCATCTAACTCCATGGTGATAGCAGTACACCCCATCTAGTCCCTCAGAAAAAAACAGGACATTCTGATGTAGAGTTTCAAAATAAAAGACCTTTGAAATCTCATATATGAGCTATCATCCCTCTGTATTTAGATAAGAATAAAACAAAAACTGTCCAGTATCAAAGACGCATCTCACTCCAGGGTGATAGCAGGCGACCCCACCTAGTCACTCAGGGAGAATCAGGACATTCTGATTTAGAGTTTCAAAATAAAATACCTTTGAAGTCTCATATATGAGCTATCATCCCTGTTTTTAGATGGGAATAAAACAAACACTGTCCAGTATCAAAGACTCATCTAACTCCATGGTGATAGCAGGACACCCCATCTAGTCACTCAGAAAAAATCAGGACATTCTGATGTAGAGTTTCAAAATAAAAGACCTTTGAAATCTCATATATGAGCTATCATCCCATTTTTTAGATGAGAATAAAACAATAACTGTCCAGTATCAAAAACTCATCTCACTCCAGGGTGATAGCATGACACCCCACCTAGTCACTCAGGGAGAATCAGGACATTCTGATGTAGAGTTTCAAAATAAAAGACCTTTGAAATCTCATATATGAGCTATCATCCCTGTGTATTTAGATAAGAATAAAACAAACACTGTCCAGTATCAAATACTCATTTCCCTTCAGGGTGATAACAGGACACCCCACCTAGTCACTCAGGGAGAATCAGGACTTTCTGATGTACAGTTTCAAAATAAAAGACCTTTGAAATCTCTATTGTATGAGCTATCATCCCTGTTTTTAGATGAGAATAAAACAATAACTGTCGAGTATCAAAGACTCATCTAACGCCATGGTGATAGCAGGCCATCCCATCTAGTCACTCAGAAAAAATCAGGACATTCTGATGTAGAGTTTCAAAATAAAAGACCTTTGAAATCTCATATATGAGCTATCATCCCTCTCTGTTTAGATGAGAATAAAACAAAATCTCTCCAGTATCAAAGACTCATCTTACTCCAGGGTGATAGCAGGACACCCCATCTAGTCACTGAGAAAAAAATCAGGACATTCTGATGTAGAGTTTCAAAATAAAATATTTTTGAAATCTCTATTGTATTAGCTATCATCCCTGTTTTTAGATGAGAATAAAACAAAAACTGTCCAGTATCAAAGACTCATCTCACTCCAGGGTGATAGCATGAAACCCCACCTAGTCACTCAGGGAGAATCAGGACATTCTGATTTAGAGTTTCAATATAAAATACCTTTGAAGTCTCATATATGAGCTATCATCCCTGTTTTTAGATGGGAATAAAACACACACTGTCCAGTATCAAAGACTCATCTCACTCCATGGTGACAGCAGGACACCCCATCTAGTCACTCAAAAAAAATCAGGATATTCTGATCTAGAGTTTCAAAATAAAATACCTTTGAAATCTCATGTATGAGCTATCATCCCTCTCTGTTTAGATGAGAATAAAACAAAGATTCTCCAGTATCAAAGACACATCTCACTCCAGGGTGATAGCATGACACCCCACTTAGTCACTCAGGGAGAATCAGGAGATTCTGATGTAGAGTTTCAAAATAAAATACCTTTTAAATCTCTATTGCATGAGCTATCATCCCTGTTTTTAGATGAGAATAAAACAAACACTGTCCAGTATCAAAGACCTATCTCACTCCAGGGTGATAGCAGGACACCCCATCTAGGGACACCGAAGAACAATCAGGACATTCTGATGTAGAGTTTCAAAATAAAAGACCTTTGAAATCTCATATATGAGCTATCATCCCTCTCTGTTTAGATGAGAATAAAACAAAAACTGTCCAGTATCAAAGACTCATCTCACTCCAGGGTGATAGCAGGAAACCCCACCTAGTCACTCAGGGACAATCAGGACATTCTGCTTTAGAGTTTCAAAATAAAATACCTTTGAAGTCTCATATATGAGCTATCATCCCTCTCTGTTTAGATGAGAATAAAACAAAAGTTTTCCAGTATCAAAGACTCATCTCACTCCAGGGTGATAGCAGGACACCCCATCTAGTCACTCAGAAAAAATCAGGACATTCTGATGTAGAGTTTCAAAATAAAATACCTTTGAATTCTCAAATATGAGCTATCATCCCATTTTTTAGATGAGTATAAAACAATAACTGTGAAGTATCAAAAACTCATCTCACTCCAGGGTGATAGCATGACACCCCACCTAGTCACTCAGGGAGAATCAGGACATTCTGATGTAGAGTTTCAAAATAAAAGACCTTTGAAATCTCATATATGAGCTATCATCCCTCTGTATTTAGATAAGAATAAAACAAAAACTGTCCAGTATCAAAGAGGCATCTCACTCCAGGGTGATAGCAGGACACCCCACCTAGTCACTCAGGGAGAATCAGGACATTCTGATGTAGAGTTTCAACATAAAATACCTTTGAAGTCTCATATATGAGCTATCATCCCTGTTTTTAGATGGGAATAAAACAAACACTGTCCAGTATCAAAGACTCATCTAACTCCATGGTGATAGCAGGACACCCCCATCTAGTCACTCAGAAAAAATCAGGACATTCTGATGTAGAGTTTCAAAATAAAAGACCTTTGAAATCTCATATATGAGCTATCATCCCTCTCTGTTTAGATGAGAATAAAACAAAAACTCTCCAGTATCAAAGACTCATCTCACTCCATGGTGATAGCAGGACACCCCCATCTAGTCACTCAGAAAAAATCAGGACATTCTGATGTAGAGTTTCAAAATAAAAGACCTTTGAAATCTCATATATGAGCTATCATCCCTGTTTTTAGATGGGAATAAAACAAACACTGTCCAGTATCAAAGACTCATCTAACTCCATGGTGATAGCAGGACACCCCATCTAGTCACTCAGAAAAAATCAGGACATTCTGATGTAGAGTTTCAAAATAAAAGACCTTTGAAATCTCATATATGAGCTATCATCCCTCTCTGTTTAGATGAGAATAAAACAAAATCTCTCCAGTATCAAAGACTCATCTCACTCCAGGGTGATAGCAGGACAGCCCACCTAGTCACTCAGGGAGAATCAGGACAATCTGATGTAGAGTTTCAAAATAAAAGAAATTTGAAATATCTATTGTATGAGCTATCATCCCTGTTTTTAGATGAGAATAAAACAAAGACTGTCCAGTATCAAAGACTCATCTCACTCCATGGTGATAGCAGGACACCCTTTCTAGTCACTCCGAAAAAATCAGGACATTCTGATGTAGAGTTTCAAAATAAAATACCTTTGAAGTCTCATATATGAGCTATCATCCCTGTTTTTAGATGAGAATAAAATAAATACTGTCCAATATCAAAAACTCATCTCACTCCAGGGTGATAGCAGGAAACCCCACCTAGTCACTCAGGGAGAATCAGGACATTCTGATGTACAGTTTCAAAATAAAAGACCTTTGAAATCTCTATTGCATGAGCTATCATCCCTGTTTTTAGATGAGAATAAAACAAAAACTGTCAAGTATCAAATACTCATCTCACTCCAGGGTGATAGCAGGACACCCCATCTAGTCACTCAGAAAAAATCAGGACATTCTGATGTACAGTTTCAAAATAAAATACCTTTGAAATCTCATATATGAGCTATCATCCCTGTTTTTAGATGAGAATAAAACAAATACTGTCCAATATCAAAAACTCATCTCACTCCAGGGTGATATCAGGAAACCCCACCTAGTCACTCAGACAAAAATCAGGACATTCTGATGTAGAGTTTCAAAATAAAAGACCTTTGAAATCTCACATATGAGCTATCATCCCATTTTTTAGATGAGAATAAAACAATAACTGTCCAGTATCAAAAACTCATCTCACTCCAGGGTGATATCAGGAAACCCCACCTAGTCACTCAGACAAAAATCAGGACATTCTGATGTAGAGTTTCAAAATAAAAGACCTTTGAAATCTCACATATGAGCTATCATCCCATTTTTTAGATGAGAATAAAACAAAAACTGTCAAGTATCAAATACTCATCTCACTCCAGGGTGATAGCAGGACACCCCATCTAGTCACTCAGAAAAAATCAGGACATTCTGATGTACAGTTTCAAAATAAAATACCTTTGAAATCTCATATATGAGCTATCATCCCTGTTTTTAGATGGGAATAAAACAAACACTGTCCAGTATCAAAGACTCATCTAACTCCATGGTGATAGCAGGACACCCCCATCTAGTCACTCAGAAAAAATCAGGACATTCTGATGTAGAGTTTCAAAATAAAAGACCTTTGAAATCTCATATATGAGCTATCATCCCTCTCTGTTTAGATGAGAATAAAACAAAAACTCTCCAGTATCAAAGACTCATCTCACTCCATGGTGATAGCAGGACACCCCCATCTAGTCACTCAGAAAAAATCAGGACATTCTGATGTAGAGTTTCAAAATAAAAGACCTTTGAAATCTCATATATGAGCTATCATCCCTGTTTTTAGATGGGAATAAAACAAACACTGTCCAGTATCAAAGACTCATCTAACTCCATGGTGATAGCAGGACACCCCATCTAGTCACTCAGAAAAAATCAGGACATTCTGATGTAGAGTTTCAAAATAAAAGACCTTTGAAATCTCATATATGAGCTATCATCCCTCTCTGTTTAGATGAGAATAAAACAAAATCTCTCCAGTATCAAAGACTCATCTCACTCCAGGGTGATAGCAGGACAGCCCACCTAGTCACTCAGGGAGAATCAGGACTTTCTGAGGTAGAGTTTCAAAATAAAAGAAATTTGAAATATCTATTGTATGAGCTATCATCCCTGTTTTTAGATGAGAATAAAACAAAGACTGTCCAGTATCAAAGACTCATCTCACTCCATGGTGATAGCAGGACACCCTTTCTAGTCACTCCGAAAAAATCAGGACATTCTGATGTAGAGTTTCAAAATAAAATACCTTTGAAGTCTCATATATGAGCTATCATCCCTGTTTTTAGATGAGAATAAAAGAAATACTGTCCAATATCAAAAACTCATCTCACTCCAGGGTGATAGCAGGAAACCCCACCTAGTCACTCAGGGAGAATCAGGACATTCTGATGTACAGTTTCAAAATAAAAGACCTTTGAAATCTCTATTGCATGAGCTATCATCCCTGTTTTTAGATGAGAATAAAACAAAAACTGTCAAGTATCAAATACTCATCTCACTCCAGGGTGATAGCAGGACACCCCATCTAGTCACTCAGAAAAAATCAGGACATTCTGATGTACAGTTTCAAAATAAAATACCTTTGAAATCTCATATATGAGCTATCATCCCTGTTTTTAGATGAGAATAAAACAAATACTGTCCAATATCAAAAACTCATCTCACTCCAGGGTGATATCAGGAAACCCCACCTAGTCACTCAGACAAAAATCAGGACATTCTGATGTAGAGTTTCAAAATAAAAGACCTTTGAAATCTCACATATGAGCTATCATCCCATTTTTTAGATGAGAATACAACAATAACTGTCCAGTATCAAAAACTCATCTCACTCCAGGGTGATATCAGGAAACCCCACCTAGTCACTCAGACAAAAATCAGGACATTCTGATGTAGAGTTTCAAAATAAAAGACCTTTGAAATCTCACATATGAGCTATCATCCCATTTTTTAGATGAGAATAAAACAAAAACTGTCAAGTATCAAATACTCATCTCACTCCAGGGTGATAGCAGGACACCCCATCTAGTCACTCAGAAAAAATCAGGACATTCTGATGTACAGTTTCAAAATAAAATACCTTTGAAATCTCATATATGAGCTATCATCTCTGTTTTTAGATGAGAATAAAACAAATACTGTCCAATATCAAAAACTCATCTCACTCCAGGGTGATAGCAGGAAACCCCACCTAGTCACTCAGGGAGAATCAGGACATTCTGATGTACAGTTTCAAAATAAAAGACCTTTGAAATCTCATATATGAGCTATCATCCCTCTCTGTTTAGATGAGAATAAAACAAAAACTCTCCAGTATCAAAGACTCATCTCACTCCAGGGTGATAGCAGGACACCCCATCTAGTCACTCAGAAAAAATCAGGACATTCTGATGTAGAGTTTCAAAATAAAATACCTTTGAATTCTCATATATGAGCTATCATCCCATTATTTAGATGAGTATAAAACAATAACTGTGAAGTATCAAAAACTCATCTCACTCCAGGGTGATAGCATGACACCCCACCTAGTCACTCAGGGAGAATCAGGACATTCTGATGTAGAGTTTCAAAATAAAAGACCTTTGAAATTTCATATATGAGCTATCATCCCTCTGTATTTAGATAAGAATAAAACAAAAACTGTACAGTATCAAAGAGACATCTCACTCCAGGGTGATAGCAGGACACCCCACCTAGTCACTCAGGGAGAATCAGGACATTCTGATGTAGAGTTTCAAAATAAAATACCTTTGAAGTCTCATATATGAGCTATCATCCCTGTTTTTAGATGGGAATAAAACAAACACTGTCCAATATCAAAGACTCATCTAACTCCATGGTGATAGCAGGACACCCCCATCTTGTCACTCAGAAAAAATCAGGACATTCTGATGTAGAGTTTCAAAATAAAAGACCTTTGAAATCTCATATATGAGCTATCATCCCTCTCTGTTTAGATGAGAATAAAACAAAAACTCTCCAGTATCAAAGACTCATCTCACTCCATGGTGATAGCAGGACACCCCCATCTAGTCACTCAGAAAAAATCAGGACATTCTGATGTAGAGTTTCAAAATAAAAGACCTTTGAAATCTCATATATGAGCTATCATCCCTGTTTTTAGATGGGAATAAAACAAACACTGTCCAGTATCAAAGACTCATCTAACTCCATGGTGATAGCAGGACACCCCATCTAGTCACTCAGAAAAAATCAGGACATTCTGATGTAGAGTTTCAAAATAAATACCTTTGAAATCTCATATATGAGCTATCATCCCATTATTTAGATGAGAATAAAACAAAGACTGTCCAGTATCAAAGACTCATCTCACTCCATGGTGATAGCAGGACACCCTTTCTAGTCACTCCGAAAAAATCAGGACATTCTGATGTAGAGTTTCAAAATAAAATACCTTTGAAGTCTCATATATGAGCTATCATCCCTCTCTGTTTAGATGAGAATAAAACAAAATCTCTCCAGTATCAAAGACTCATCTAACTCCAGGGTGATAGCAGGACACCCCATCTAGTCACTGAGAAAAAAATCAGGACATTCTGATGTAGAGTTTCAAAATAAAATATTTTTGAAATCTCTATTGTATTAGCTATCATCCCTGTTTTTAGATGAGAATAAAACAAAAACTGTCCAGTATCAAAGACTCATCTCACTCCAGGGTGATAGCATGAAACCCCACCTAGTCACTCAGGGAGAATCAGGACATTCTGATTTAGAGTTTCAATATAAAATACCTTTGAAGTCTCATATATGAGCTATCATCCCTGTTTTTAGATGGGAATAAAACACACACTGTCCAGTATCAAAGACTCATCTCACTCCATGGTGACAGCAGGACACCCCATCTAGTCACTCAAAAAAAATCAGGATATTCTGATCTAGAGTTTCAAAATAAAATACCTTTGAAATCTCATGTATGAGCTATCATCCCTCTCTGTTTAGATGAGAATAAAACAAAGATTCTCCAGAATCAAAGACACATCTCACTCCAGGGTGATAGCATGACACCCCACTTAGTCACTCAGGGAGAATCAGGAGATTCTGATGTAGAGTTTCAAAATAAAATACCTTTTAAATCTCTATTGCATGAGCTATCATCCCTGTTTTTAGATGAGAATAAAACAAACACTGTCCAGTATCAAAGACCTATCTCACTCCAGGGTGATAGCAGGACACCCCATCTAGGGACTCCGAAGAACAATCAGGACATTCTGATGTAGAGTTTCAAAATAAAAGACCTTTGAAATCTCATATATGAGCTATCATCCCTCTCTGTTTAGATGAGAATAAAACAAAAACTGTCCAGTATCAAAGACTCATCTCACTCCAGGGTGATAGCAGGAAACCCCACCTAGTCACTCAGGGACAATCAGGACATTCTGCTTTAGAGTTTCAAAATAAAATACCTTTGAAGTCTCATATATGAGCTATCATCCCTCTCTGTTTAGATGAGAATAAAACAAAAACTTTCCAGTATCAAAGACTCATCTCACTCCAGGGTGATAGCAGGACACCCCATCTAGTCACTCAGAAAAAATCAGGACATTCTGATGTAGAGTTTCAAAATAAAATACCTTTGAATTCTCAAATATGAGCTATCATCCCATTTTTTAAATGAGTATAAAACAATAACTGTGAAGTATCAAAAACTCATCTCACTCCAGGGTGATAGCATGACACCCCACCTAGTCACTCAGGGAGAATCACGACATTCTGATGTAGAGTTTCAAAATAAAATACCTTTGAAGTCTCATATATGAGCTATCATCCCTGTTTTTAGATGGGAATAAAACAAACACTGTCCAGTATCAAAGACTCATCTAACTCCAGGGTGATAGCAGGACACCCCATCTAGTCATTGAGAAAAAATCAGGACATTCTGATGTAGATTTTCAAAATAAAATATTTTTGAAATCTCTATTGTATTAGCTATCATCCCTGTTTTTAGATGAGAATAAAACAAAGACTGTCCAGTATCAAAGACTCATCTCACTCCAGGGTGATAGCAGGACACCCCATCTAGTCACTCAGAAAAAATCAGGACATTCTGATGTACAGTTTCAAAATAAAATACCTTTGAAATCTCATATATGAGCTATCATCCCTGTTTTTAGATGGGAATAAAACAAACACTGTCCAGTATCAAAGACTCATCTAACTCCATGGTGATAGCAGGACACCCCATCTAGTCACTCAGAAAAAATCAGGACTTTCTGATGTACAGTTTCAAAATAAAAGACCTTTGAAATCTCTATTGCATGAGCTATCATCCCTGTTTTTAGATGAGAATAAAACAAAAACTGTCAATTATCAAATACTCATCTCACTCCAGGGTGATAGCAGGACACCCTATCTAGTCACTCAGAAAAAATCAGGACATTCTGATGTACAGTTTCAAAATAAAAGACCTTTGAAATCTCATATATGAGCTATCATCCCTGTTTTTAGATGAGAATAAAACAATAACTGAACAGTATCAAAAACTCATCTCACTCCAGGGTGATAGCATGACACCCCACCTAGTCACTCAGGGAGAATCAGGACATTCTGATGTAGAGTTTCAAAATAAAAGACCTTTGAAATCTCATATATGAGCTATCATCCCTCTGTATTTAGATAAGAATAAAACAAACACTGTCCAGTATCAAATACTCATTTCCCTTCAGGGTGATAACAGGACACCCCACCTAGTCACTCAGGGAGAATCAGGACTTTCTGATGTACAGTTTCAAAATAAAAGACCTTTGAAATCTCTATTGTATGAGCTATCATCCCTGTTTTTAGATGAGAATAAAACAATAACTGTCCAGTATCAAAGACTCATCTAACGCCATGGTGATAGCAGGACATCCCATCTAGTCACTGAGAAAAAATCAGGACATTCTGATGTAGAGTTTCAAAATAAAAGACCTTTGAAATCTCATATATGAGCTATCATCCCTCTCTGTTTAGATGAGAATAAAACAAAATCTCTCCAGTATCAAAGACTCATCTCACTCCAGGGTGATAGCAGGACACCCCATCTAGTCACTGAGAAAAAAATCAGGACATTCTGATGTAGAGTTTCAAAATAAAATATTTTTGAAATCTCTATTGTATGAGCTATCATCCCTGTTTTTAGATGAGAATAAAACAAAAACTGTCCAGTATCAAAGACTCATCTCACTCCAGGGTGATAGCATGAAACCCCACCTAGTCACTCAGGGAGAATCAGGACATTCTGATTTAGAGTTTCAAAATAAAATACCTTTGAAGTCTCATATATGAGCTATCATCCCTGTTTTTAGATGGGAATAAAACACACACTGTCCAGTATCAAAGACTCATCTCACTCCATGGTGACAGCAGGACACCCCATCTAGTCACTCAGAAAAAATCAGGACATTCTGATCTAGAGTTTCAAAATAAAAGACCTTTGAAATCTCATGTATGAGCTATCATCCCTCTCTGTTTAGATGAGAATAAAACAAAGATTCTCCAGTATCAAAGACACATCTCACTCCAGGGTGATAGCATGACACCCCACTTAGTCACTCATGGAGAATCAGGAGATTCTGATGTAGAGTTTCAAAATAAAATACCTTTTAAATCTCTATTGTATGAGCTATCATCCTTGTTTTTAGATGAGAATAAAACAAACACTGTCCAGTATCAAAGACCTATCTCACTCCAGGGTGATAGCAGGACACACCATCTAGTCACTCCGAAGAAAAATCAGGACATTCTGATGTAGAGTTTCAAAATAAAAGACCTTTGAAATCTCATATATGAGCTATCATCCCTCTCTGTTTAGATGAGAATAAAACAATAACTGTCCAGTATCAAAAACTCATCTCACTCCAGGGTGATAGCATGACACCCCACCTAGTCACTCAGGGAGAATCAGGACATTCTGATGTAGAGTTTCAAAATAAAATACCTTTGAAATCTCATATATGAGCTATCATCCCTCTGTATTTAGATAAGAATAAAACAAACACTGTCCAGTATCAAATACTCATTTCCATTCAGGGTGATAACAGGACAACCCACCTAGTCACTCAGGGAGAATCAGGACTTTCTGATGTACAATTCAAAATAAAAGACCTTTGAAATCTCATATATGAGCTATCATCCCTGTTTTTAGATGAGAATAAAACAATAACTGAACAGTATCAAAAACTCATCTCACTCCAGGGTGATAGCATGACACCCCACCTAGTCACTCAGGGAGAATCAGGACATTCTGATGTAGAATTTCAAAATAAAAGACCTTTGAAATTTCATATATGAGCTATCATCCCTCTGTATTTAGATAAGAATAAAACAAAAACTGTACAGTATCAAAGAGACATCTCACTCCAGGGTGATAGCAGGACACCCCACCTAGTCACTCAGGGAGAATCAGGACATTCTGATGTAGAGTTTCAAAATAAAATACCTTTGAAGTCTCATATATGAGCTATCATCCCTGTTTTTAGATGGGAATAAAACAAACACTGTCCAATATCAAAGACTCATCTAACTCCATGGTGATAGCAGGACACCCCCATCTTGTCACTCAGAAAAAATCAGGACATTCTGATGTAGAGTTTCAAAATAAAAGACCTTTGAAATCTCATATATGAGCTATCATCCCTCTCTGTTTAGATGAGAATAAAACAAAAACTCTCCAGTATCAAAGACTCATCTCACTCCATGGTGATAGCAGGACACCCCCATCTAGTCACTCAGAAAAAATCAGGACATTCTGATGTAGAGTTTCAAAATAAAAGACCTTTGAAATCTCATATATGAGCTATCATCCCTGTATTTAGATGGGAATACAACAAACACTGTCCAGTATCAAAGACTCATCTAACTCCATGGTGATAGCAGGACACCCCATCTAGTCACTCAGAAAAAATCAGGACATTCTAATGTAGAGTTTCAAAATAAAATACCTTTGAATTCTCATATATGAGCTATCATCCCATTTTTTAGATGAGAATAAAACAATAACTGTCCAGTATCAAAAACTCATCTCACTCCAGGGTGATAGCATGACACCCCACCTAGTCACTCAGGGAGAATCAGGACATTCTGATGTAGAGTTTCAAAATAAAAGACCTTTGAAATCTCATATATGAGCTCTCATCCCTCTGTATTTAGATAAGAATAAAAGAAACAATGTCCAGTATCAAATACTCCTTTCCCTTCAGTGTGATAACAGGACACCCCACCTAGTCACTCAGGGAGAATCAGGACTTTCTGATGTAGAGTTTCAAAATAAAAGACCTTTGAAATCTCTATTGCATGAGCTATCATCCCTGTATTTAGATGAGAATAAAACAAATACTGTCCAATATCAAAGACTCATCTCACTCCAGGGTGATTGCAGGACTCCCCACCTAGTCACTCAGGGAGAATGAGGACATTCTGATGTACAGTTTCAAAATAAAAGACCTTTGAAATCTCTATTGCATGAGCTATCATCCCTGTTTTTAGATGAAAATAAAACAAAAACTGTCCAGTATCAAAGACGCATCTCACTCCAGTGTGAAAGCAGGACACCCCACCTAGTCACTCAGGGAGAATCAGGACATTCTGATGTAGAGTTTCAAAATAAAATACCTTTGAAGTCTCATATATGAGCTATCATCCCTGTTTTTAGATGGGAATAAAACAAACACTGTCCAGTATCAAAGACTCATCTCACTCCATGGTGATAGCAGGACACCCCCATCTAGTCACTCAGAAAAAATCAGGACATTCTGATGTATAGTTTCAAAATAAAAGACCTTTGAAATCTCATATATGAGCTATCATCCCTGTTTTTAGATGGGAATAAAACAAACACTGTCCAGTATCAAAGACTCATCTAACTCCATGGTGATAGCAGGACACCCCATCTAGTCACTCAGAAAAAATCAGGACTTTCTGATGTACAGTTTCAAAATAAAAGACCTTTGAAATCTCTATTGCATGAGCTATCATCCCTGTTTTTAGATGAGAATAAAACAAAAACTGTCAATTATCAAATACTCATCTCACTCCAGGGTGATAGCAGGACACCCTATCTAGTCACTCAGAAAAAATCAGGACATTCTGATGTACAGTTTCAAAATAAAAGACCTTTGAAATCTCATATATGAGCTATCATCCCTGTTTTTAGATGAGAATAAAACAATAACTGAACAGTATCAAAAACTCATCTCACTCCAGGGTGATAGCATGACACCCCACCTAGTCACTCAGGGAGAATCAGGACATTCTGATGTAGAGTTTCAAAATAAAAGACCTTTGAAATTTCATATATGAGCTATCATCCCTCTGTATTTAGATAAGAATAAAACAAACACTGTCCAGTATCAAATACTCATTTCCCTTCAGGGTGATAACAGGACACCCCACCTAGTCACTCAGGGAGAATCAGGACTTTCTGATGTACAGTTTCAAAATAAAAGACCTTTGAAATCTCTATTGTATGAGCTATCATCCCTGTTTTTAGATGAGAATAAAACAATAACTGTCCAGTATCAAAGACTCATCCAACGCCATGGTGATAGCAGGACATCCCATCTAGTCACTGAGAAAAAATCAGGACATTCTGATGTAGAGTTTCAAAATAAAAGACCTTTGAAATCTCATATATGAGCTATCATCCCTCTCTGTTTAGATGAGAATAAAACAAAATCTCTCCAGTATCAAAGACTCATCTCACTCCAGGGTGATAGCAGGACACCCCATCTAGTCACTGAGAAAAAATCAGGACATTCTGATGTAGAGTTTCAAAATAAAATATTTTTGAAATCTCTATTGTATGAGCTATCATCCCTGTTTTTAGATGAGAATAAAACAAAAACTGTCCAGTATCAAAGACTCATCTCACTCCAGGGTGATAGCATGAAACCCCACCTAGTCACTCAGGGAGAATCAGGACATTCTGATTTAGACTTTCAAAATAAAATACCTTTGAAGTCTCATATATGAGCTATCATCCCTGTTTTTAGATGGGAATAAAACACACACTGTCCAGTATCAAAGACTCATCTCACTCCATGGTGACAGCAGGACACCCCATCTAGTCACTCAGAAAAAATCAGGACATTCTGATCTAGAGTTTCAAAATAAAAGACCTTTGAAATCTCATGTATGAGCTATCATCCCTCTCTGTTTAGATGAGAATAAAACAAAGATTCTCCAGTATCAAAGACACATCTCACTCCAGGGTGATAGCATGACACCCCACTTAGTCACTCATGGAGAATCAGGAGATTCTGATGTAGAGTTTCAAAATAAAATACCTTTTAAATCTCTATTGTATGAGCTATCATCCTTGTTTTTAGATGAGAATAAAACAAACACTGTCCAGTATCAAAGACCTATCTCACTCCAGGGTGATAGCAGGACACACCATCTAGTCACTCCGAAGAAAAATCAGGACATTCTGATGTAGAGTTTCAAAATAAAAGACCTTTGAAATCTCATATATGAGCTATCATCCCTCTCTGTTTAGATGAGAATAAAACAATAACTGTCCAGTATCAAATACTCATTTCCCTTCAGGGTGATAACAGGACACCCCACCTAGTCACTCAGGGAGAATCAGGACTTTCTGATGTACAGTTTCAAAATAAAAGACCTTTGAAATCTCATATATGAGCTATCATCCCTCTGTATTTAGATAAGAATAAAACAAAAACTGTCCAGTATCAAAGACGCATCTCACTCCAGGGTGATAGCAGGACACCCCACCTAGTCACTCAGGGAGAATCAGGACATTCTGATCTAGAGTTTCAAAATAAAATACCTTTGAAGTCTCATATATGAGCTATCATCCCTGTTTTTAGATGGGAATAAAACAAACACTGTCCAGTATCAAAGACTCATCTAACTCCATGGTGATAGCAGGACACCCCCATCTAGTCACTCAGAAAAAATCAGGACATTCTGATGTAGAGTTTCAAAATAAAAGACCTTTGAAATCTCATATATGAGCTATCATCCCTCTGTATTTAGATAAAAATAAAACAAACACTGTCCCGTATCAAAGACTCATCTCACTCCAGGGTGATAGCAGGACACCCCATCTAGTCACTCAGAAAAAATCAGGACATTCTAATGTAGAGTTTCAAAATAAAATACCTTTGAATTCTCATATATGAGCTATCATCCCATTTTTTAGATGAGAATAAAACAATAACTGTCCAGTATCAAAAACTCATCTCACTCCAGGGTGATAGCATGACACCCCACCTAGTCACTCAGGGAGAATCAGGACATTCTGATGTAGAGTTTCAAAATAAAAGACCTTTGAAATCTCATATATGAGCTCTCATCCCTCTGTATTTAGATAAGAATAAAACAAACAATGTCCAGTATCAAATACTCCTTTCCCTTCAGTGTGATAACAGGACACCCCACCTAGTCACTCAGGGAGAATCAGGACTTTCTGATGTAGAGTTTCAAAATAAAAGACCTTTGAAATCTCTATTGCATGAGCTATCATCCCTGTTTTTAGATGAGAATAAAACAAATACTGTCCAATATCAAAGACTCATCTCACTCCAGGGTGATTGCAGGACTCCCCACCTAGTCACTCAGGGAGAATCAGGACATTCTGATGTACAGTTTCAAAATAAAAGACCTTTGAAATCTCTATTGCATGAGCTATCATCCCTGTTTTTAGATGAGAATAAAACAATAACTGTCCAGTATCAAAGACTCATCTAACGCCATGGTGATAGCAGGACATCCCATCTAGTCACTGAGAAAAAATCAGGACATTCTGATGTAGAGTTTCAAAATAAAAGACCTTTGAAATCTCATATATGAGCTATCATCCCTCTCTGTTTAGATGAGAATAAAACAAAATCTCTCCAGTATCAAAGACTCATCTCACTCCAGGGTGATAGCAGGACACCCCATCTAGTCACTGAGAAAAAAATCAGGACATTCTGATGTAGAGTTTCAAAATAAAATATTTTTGAAATCTCTATTGTATGAGCTATCATCCCTGTTTTTAGATGAGAATAAAACAAAAACTGTCCAGTATCAAAGACTCATCTCACTCCAGGGTGATAGCATGAAACCCCACCTAGTCACTCAGGGAGAATCAGGACATTCTGATTTAGAGTTTCAAAATAAAATACCTTTGAAGTCTCATATATGAGCTATCATCCCTGTTTTTAGATGGGAATAAAACACACACTGTCCAGTATCAAAGACTCATCTCACTCCATGGTGACAGCAGGACACCCCATCTAGTCACTCAGAAAAAATCAGGACATTCTGATCTAGAGTTTCAAAATAAAAGACCTTTGAAATCTCATGTATGAGCTATCATCCCTCTCTGTTTAGATGAGAATAAAACAAAGATTCTCCAGTATCAAAGACACATCTCACTCCAGGGTGATAGCATGACACCCCACTTAGTCACTCATGGAGAATCAGGAGATTCTGATGTAGAGTTTCAAAATAAAATACCTTTTAAATCTCTATTGTATGAGCTATCATCCTTGTTTTTAGATGAGAATAAAACAAACACTGTCCAGTATCAAAGACCTATCTCACTCCAGGGTGATAGCAGGACACACCATCTAGTCACTCCGAAGAAAAATCAGGACATTCTGATGTAGAGTTTCAAAATAAAAGACCTTTGAAATCTCATATATGAGCTATCATCCCTCTCTGTTTAGATGAGAATAAAACAATAACTGTCCAGTATCAAAAACTCATCTCACTCCAGGGTGATAGCATGACACCCCACCTAGTCACTCAGGGAGAATCAGGACATTCTGATGTAGAGTTTCAAAATAAAATACCTTTGAAATCTCATATATGAGCTATCATCCCTCTGTATTTAGATAAGAATAAAACAAACACTGTCCAGTATCAAATACTCATTTCCCTTCAGGGTGATAACAGGACACCCCACCTAGTCACTCAGGGAGAATCAGGACTTTCTGATGTACAGTTTCAAAATAAAAGACCTTTGAAATCTCTATTGCATGAGCTATCATCCCTGTTTTTAGATGAAAATAAAACAAAAACTGTCCAGTATCAAAGACGCATCTCACTCCAGTGTGAAAGCAGGACACCCCACCTAGTCACTCAGGGAGAATCAGGACATTCTGATGTAGAGTTTCAAAATAAAATACCTTTGAAGTCTCATATATGAGCTATCATCCCTGTTTTTAGATGGGAATAAAACAAACACTGTCCAGTATCAAAGACTCATCTAACTCCATGGTGATAGCAGGACACCCCATCTAGTCACTCAGAAAAAATCAGGACTTTCTGATGTACAGTTTCAAAATAAAAGACCTTTGAAATCTCTATTGCATGAGCTATCATCCCTGTTTTTAGATGAGAATAAAACAAAAACTGTCAATTATCAAATACTCATCTCACTCCAGGGTGATAGCAGGACACCCTATCTAGTCACTCAGAAAAAATCAGGACATTCTGATGTACAGTTTCAAAATAAAAGACCTTTGAAATCTCATATATGAGCTATCATCCCTGTTTTTAGATGAGAATAAAACAATAACTGAACAGTATCAAAAACTCATCTCACTCCAGGGTGATAGCATGACACCCCACCTAGTCACTCAGGGAGAATCAGGACATTCTGATGTAGAGTTTCAAAATAAAAGACCTTTGAAATCTCATATATGAGCTATCATCCCTCTGTATTTAGATAAGAATAAAACAAACACTGTCCAGTATCAAATACTCATTTCCCTTCAGGGTGATAACAGGACACCCCACCTAGTCACTCAGGGAGAATCAGGACTTTCTGATGTACAGTTTCAAAATAAAAGACCTTTGAAATCTCTATTGTATGAGCTATCATCCCTGTTTTTAGATGAGAATAAAACAATAACTGTCCAGTATCAAAGACTCATCTAACGCCATGGTGATAGCAGGACATCCCATCTAGTCACTGAGAAAAAATCAGGACATTCTGATGTAGAGTTTCAAAATAAAAGACCTTTGAAATCTCATATATGAGCTATCATCCCTCTCTGTTTAGATGAGAATAAAACAAAATCTCTCCAGTATCAAAGACTCATCTCACTCCAGGGTGATAGCAGGACACCCCATCTAGTCACTGAGAAAAAAATCCGGACATTCTGATGTAGAGTTTCAAAATAAAATATTTTTGAAATCTCTATTGTATGAGCTATCATCCCTGTTTTTAGATGAGAATAAAACAAAAACTGTCCAGTATCAAAGACTCATCTCACTCCAGGGTGATAGCATGAAACCCCACCTAGTCACTCAGGGAGAATCAGGACATTCTGATTTAGAGTTTCAAAATAAAATACCTTTGAAGTCTCATATATGAGCTATCATCCCTGTTTTTAGATGGGAATAAAACACACACTGTCCAGTATCAAAGACTCATCTCACTCCATGGTGACAGCAGGACACCCCATCTAGTCACTCAGAAAAAATCAGGACATTCTGATCTAGAGTTTCAAAATAAAAGACCTTTGAAATCTCATGTATGAGCTATCATCCCTCTCTGTTTAGATGAGAATAAAACAAAGATTCTCCAGTATCAAAGACACATCTCACTCCAGGGTGATAGCATGACACCCCACTTAGTCACTCATGGAGAATCAGGAGATTCTGATGTAGAGTTTCAAAATAAAATACCTTTTAAATCTCTATTGTATGAGCTATCATCCTTGTTTTTAGATGAGAATAAAACAAACACTGTCCAGTATCAAAGACCTATCTCACTCCAGGGTGATAGCAGGAAACCCCACCTAGTCACTCAGGGAGAATCAGGACATTCTGATGTACAGTTTCAAAATAAAAGACCTTTGAAATCTCTGTTGCATGAGCTATCATCCCTGTTTTTAGATGAGAATAAAACAAAAACTGTCAAGTATCAAATACTCATCCCACTCCAGGGTGAGAGCAGGACACCCCATCTAGTCACTCAGAAAAAATCAGGACATTCTGATGTACAGTTTCAAAATAAAATACCTTTGAAATCTCACATATGAGCTATCATCCCTGTTTTTAGATGAGAATAAAACAAATACTGTCCAGTATCAAAGACTCATCTCACTCCAGGGTGATAGCAGGAAACCCCACCTAGTCACTCAGGGACAATCAGGACATTCTGCTTTAGAGTTTCAAAATAAAATACCTTTGAAGTCTCATATATGAGCTATCATCCCTGTTTTTAGATGGGAATAACACAAACACTGTCCAGTATCAAAGACAGATCTCAATCCAGGGTGATAGCAGGACACCCCACCTAGTCTCTCAGGGAGAATCAGAACATTCTGATCTAGAGTTTCAAAATAAAAGACCTTTGTAATCTCTATTGTATGAGCTATCATCCCTGTATTTAGATGAAAATAAAACAAAAACTGTCCAGTATCAAAGATTCATCTCAATCCAGGGTGATAGCAGGACACCCCACCTAGTCACTCAGGGAGAATCAGGACATTCTGATTTAGAGTTTCAAAATAAAATACCTTTGAAGTCTCATATATGAGCTATCATCCCTCTCTGTTTAGATGAGAATTAAACAAAGATTCTCCAGTATCAAAGACACATCTCACTCCAGGGTGATAGCATGACACCCCACTTCGTCACTCAGGGAGAATCAGGAGATTCTGATCTAGAGTTTCAAAATAAAATACCTTTTAAATCTCTATTGTATGAGCTATCATCCCTGTTTTTAGATGAGAATAAAACAAACACTGTCCAGTATCAAAGACCTATCTCACTCCAGGGTGATAGCAGGACACCCCATCTAGTCACTCCGAAGAAAAATCAGGACATTCTGATGTAAAGTTTCAAAATAAAAGACCTTTGAAATCTCATATATGAGCTATCATCCCATTTTTTAGATGAGAATAAAACAATAACTGTCCAGTATCAAAAACTCATCTCACTCCAGGGTGATAGCATGACACCCCACCTAGTCACTCAGGGAGAATCAGGACATTCTGATGTAGAGTTTCAAAATAAAAGACCTTTGAAATCTCATATATGAGCTATCATCCCTCTGTATTTAGATAAGAATAAAACAAACACTGTCCAGTATCAAATACTCATTTCCCTTCAGGGTGATAACAGGACACCCCACCTAGTCACTCAGGGAGAATCAGGACTTTTTGATGTACAGTTTCAAAATAAAAGACCTTTGAAATCTCTATTGTATGAGCTATCATCCCTGTTTTTAGATGAGAATAAAACAATAACTGTCGAGTATCAAAGACTCATCTAACGCCATGGTGATAGCAGGACATTCCATCTAGTCACTCAGAATAAATCAGGACATTCTGATGTGGAGTTTCAAAATAAAAGACCTTTGAAATCTCATATATGAGCTATCATCCCTCTCTGTTTAGATGAGAATAAAACAAAATCTCTCTAGTAGCAAAGACTCATCTCACTCCAGGGTGATAGCAGGACACCCCATCTAGTCACTGAGAAAAAAATCAGGACATTCTGATGTAGAGTTTCAAAATAAAATATTTTTGAAATCTCTATTGTATTAGCTATCATCCCTGTTTTTAGATGAGAATAAAACAAAAACTGTCCAGTATCAAAGACTCATCTCACTCCAGGGTGATAGCATGAAACCCCACCTAGTCACTCACGGAGAATCAGGACATTCTGAATTAGAGTTTCAAAATAAAATACCTTTGAAGTCTCATATATGAGCTATCATCCCTGTTTTTAGATGGGAATAAAACACACACTGTCCAGTATCAAAGACTCATCTCACTCCAGGGTGATAGCAGGACACCCCATCTAGTCACTCAGAAAAAAATCAGGATATTCTGATCTAGAGTTTCAAAATAAAAGACCTTTGAAATCTCATGTATGAGCTATCATCCCTCTCTGTTTAGATGAGAATAAAACAAAGATTCTCCAGTATCAAAGACACATCTCACTCCAGGGTGATAGCATGACACCCCACTTAGTCACTCAGGGAGAATCAGGAGATTCTGATGTAGAGTTTCAAAATAAAATACCTTTTAAATCTCTATTGTATGAGCTATCATCCCTGTTTTTAGATGAGAATAAAACAAACACTGTCCAGTATCAAAGACCTATCTCACTCCAGGGTGATAGCAGGACACCCCATCTAGTCACTCCGAGGAAAAACCAGGACATTCTGATGTAGAGTTTCAAAATAAAAGACCTTTGAAATCTCATATATGAGCTATCATCCCTGTGTATTTAGATAAGAATAAAACAAACAATGTCCAGTATCAAATACTCATTTCCCTTCAGGGTGATAACAGGACACCCCACCTAGTCACTCAGGGAGAATCAGGACTTTCTGATATAGAGTTTCAAAATAAAAGACCTTTGAAATCTCTATTGCATGAGCTATCATCCCTGTTTTTAGATGAGAATAAAACAAATACTGTCCAATATCAAAGACTCATCTCACTCCAGGGTGATTGCAGGACTCCCCACCTAGTCACTCAGGGAGAATCAGGACATTCTGATGTACAGTTTCAAAATAAAAGACCTTTGAAATCTCTATTGCATGAGCTATCATCCCTGTTTTTAGATGAGAATAAAACAAAAACTGTCCCGTATCAAAGACTCATCTCACTCCAGGGTGATAGCAGGACACCCCATCTAGTCACTCAGAAAAAATCAGGACATTCTGATGTAGAGTTTCAAAATAAAATACCTTTGAAATCTCTATTGTATGAGCTATCATCCCTGTATTTAGATGAAAATAAAACAAAAACTGTCCAGTATCAAAGACGCATCTCACTCCAGGGTGATAGCAGGACACCCCACCTAGTCACTCAGGGAGAATCAGGACATTCTGATGTAGAGTTTCAAAATAAAATACCTTTGAAATCTCATATATGAGCTATCATCCCTGTTTTTAGATGGGAATAAAACAAACACTGTCCAGTATCAAAGACTCATCTAACTCCATGGTGATAGCAGGACACCCCCATCTAGTCACTCAGAAAAAATCAGGACATTCTGATGTAGAGTTTCAAAATAAAAGATCTTTGAAATCTCATATATGAGCTATCATCCCTCTCTGTTTAGATGAGAATAAAACAAAAAGTCTCCAGTATCAAAGACTCATCTCACTCCAGGGTGATAGCAGGACACCCCATCTAGTCACTCAGAAAAAATCAGGACATTCTGATGTAGAGTTTCAAAATAAAAAACCTTTGAATTCTCATATATGAGCTATCATCCCATTTTTTAGATGAGAATAAAACAATAACTGTGAAGTATCAAAACCTCATCTCACTCCAGGGTGATAGCATGACACCCCACCTAGTCACTCAGGGAGAATCAGGACATTCTGATGTAGAGTTTCAAAATAAAAGACCTTTGAAATCTCATATATGAGCTATCATCCCTCTGTATTTAGATAAGAATAAAACAAAAACTGTCCAGTATCAAAGACGCATCTCACTCCAGGGTGATAGCAGGACACCCCACCTAGTCACTCAGGGAGAATCAGGACATTCTGATCTAGATTTTCAAAATAAAATACCTTTGAAGTGTCATATATGAGCTATCATCCCTGTTTTTAGATGGGAATAAAACAAACACTGTCCAGTATCAAAGACTCATCTAACTCCATGGTGATAGCAGGACACCCCCATCTAGTCACTCAGAAAAAATCAGGACATTCTGATGTAGAGTTTCAAAATAAAAGACCTTTGAAATCTCATATATGAGCTATCATCCCTCTGTATTTAGATAAAAATAAAACAAACACTGTCCCGTATCAAAGACTCATCTCACTCCAGGGTGATAGCAGGACACCCCATCTAGTCACTCAGAAAAAATCAGGACATTCTAATGTAGAGTTTCAAAATAAAATACCTTTGAATTCTCATATATGAGCTATCATCCCATTTTTTAGATGAGAATAAAACAATAACTGTCCAGTATCAAAAACTCATCCCCCTCCAGGGTGATAGCATGACACCCAACCTAGTCACTCAGGGAGAATCAGGACATTCTGAAGTAGAGTTTCAAAATAAAAGACCTTTGAAATCTCATATATGAGCTATCATCCCTCTGTATTTAGATAAGAATAAAACAAACAATGTCCAGTATCAAATACTCCTTTCCCTTCAGTGTGATAACAGGACACCCCACCTAGTCACTCAGGGAGAATCAGGACTTTCTGATGTAGAGTTTCAAAATAAAAGACCTTTGAAATCTCTATTGCATGAGCTATCATCCCTGTTTTTAGATGAGAATAAAACAAATACTGTCCAATATCAAAGACTCATCTCACTCCAGGGTGATTGCAGGACTCCCCACCTAGTCACTCAGGGAGAATCAGGACATTCTGATGTACAGTTTCAAAATAAAAGACCTTTGAAATCTCTATTGCATGAGCTATCATCCCTGTTTTTAGATGAGAATAAAAAAAAAACTGTCCCGTATCAAAGACTCATCTCACTCCAGGGTGATAGCAAGACACCCCATCTAGTCACTCAGAAAAAATCAGGACATTCTGATGTAGAGTTTCAAAATAAAATACCTTTGAAATCTCTATTGTATGAGCTATCATCCCTGTTTTTAGATGAAAATAAAACAAAAACTGTCCAGTATCAAAGACGCATCTCACTCCAGTGTGAAAGCAGGACACCCCACCTAGTCACTCAGGGAGAATCAGGACATTCTGATGTAGAGTTTCAAAATAAAATACCTTTGAAGTCTCATATATGAGCTATCATCCCTGTTTTTAGATGGGAATAAAACAAACACTGTCCAGTATCAAAGACTCATCTAACTCCATGGTGATAGCAGGACACCCCCATCTAGTCACTCATAAAAAATCAGGACATTCTGATGTAGAGTTTCAAAATAAAAGACCTTTGAAATCTCATATATGAGCTATCATCCCTCTCTGTTTAGATGAGAATAAAAGAAAAACTCTCCAGTATCAAAGACTCATCTCACTCCATGGTGATAGCAGGACACCCCCATCTAGTCACTCAGAAAAAATCAGGACATTCTGATGTATAGTTTCAAAATAAAAGACCTTTGAAATCTCATATATGAGCTATCATCCCTGTTTTTAGATGGGAATAAAACAAACACTGTCCAGTATCAAAGACTAATCTCACTCCAGGGTGATAGCAGGACACCCTATCTAGTCACTCAGAAAAAATCAGGACATTCTGATGTACAGTTTCAAAATAAAAGACCTTTGAAATCTCATATATGAGCTATCATCCCTGTTTTTAGATGAGAATAAAACAATAACTGAACAGTATCAAAAACTCATCTCACTCCAGGGTGATAGCATGACACCCCACCTAGTCACTCAGGGAGAATCAGGACATTCTGATGTAGAGTTTCAAAATAAAAGACCTTTGAAATCTCATATATGAGCTATCATCCCTCTGTATTTAGATAAGAATAAAACAAACACTGTCCAGTATCAAATACTCATTTCCCTTCAGGGTGATAACAGGACACCCCACCTAGTCACTCAGGGAGAATCAGGACTTTCTGATGTACAGTTTCAAAATAAAAGACCTTTGAAATCTCTATTGTATGAGATATCATCCCTGTTTTTAGATGAGAATAAAACAATAACTGTCCAGTATCAAAGACTCATCTAACGCCATGGTGATAGCAGGACATCCCATCTAGTCACTGAGAAAAAATCAGGACATTCTGATGTAGAGTTTCAAAATAAAAGACCTTTGAAATCTCATATATGAGCTATCATCCCTCTCTGTTTAGATGAGAATAAAACAAAATCTCTCCAGTATCAAAGACTCATCTCACTCCAGGGTGATAGCAGGACACCCCATCTAGTCACTGAGAAAAAAATCAGGACATTCTGATGTAGAGTTTCAAAATAAAATATTTTTGAAATCTCTATTGTATGAGCTATCATCCCTGTTTTTAGATGAGAATAAAACAAAAACTGTCCAGTATCAAAGACTCATCTCACTCCATGGTGACAGCAGGACACCCCATCTAGTCACTCAGAAAAAATCAGGACATTCTGATCTAGAGTTTCAAAATAAAAGACCTTTGAAATCTCATGTATGAGCTATCATCCCTCTCTGTTTAGATGAGAATAAAACAAAGATTCTCCAGTATCAAAGACACATCTCACTCCAGGGTGATAGCATGACACCCCACTTAGTCACTCATGGAGAATCAGGAGATTCTGATGTAGAGTTTCAAAATAAAATACCTTTTAAATCTCTATTGTATGAGCTATCATCCTTGTTTTTAGATGAGAATAAAACAAACACTGTCCAGTATCAAAGACCTATCTCACTCCAGGGTGATAGCAGGACACACCATCTAGTCACTCCGAAGAAAAATCAGGACATTCTGATGTAGAGTTTCAAAATAAAAGACCTTTGAAATCTCATATATGAGCTATCATCCCTCTCTGTTTAGATGAGAATAAAACAAAAACTCTCCAGTATCAAAGACTCATCTCACTCCAGGGTGATAGCAGGAAACCCCACCTAGTCACTCAGGGACAATCAGGACATTCTGCTTTAGAGTTTCAAAATAAAATACCTTTGAAGTCTCATATATGAGCTATAATCCCTGTTTTTAGATGGGAATAAAACAAATACTGTCCAGTATCAAAGACTCATCTAACTCCATGGTGATAGCAGTACACCCCATCTAGTCCCTCAGAAAAAAACAGGACATTTTGATGTAGAGTTTCAAAATAAAAGACCTTTGAAATCTCTATTGCATGAGCTATCATCCCTGTTTTTTAGATGAGAATAAAACAAAAACTGTCAATTATCAAATACTCATCTCACTCCAGGGTGATAGCAGGACACCCTATCTAGTCACTCAGAAAAAATCAGGACATTCTGATGTACAGTTTCAAAATAAAAGACCTTTGAAATCTCATATATGAGCTATCATCCCTGTTTTTAGATGAGAATAAAACAATAACTGTCCAGTATCAAAAACTCATCTCACTCCAGGGTGATAGCATGACACCCCACCTAGTCACTCAGGGAGAATCAGGACATTCTGATGTAGAGTTTCAAAATAAAAGACCTTTGAAATCTCATATATGAGCTATCATCCCTCTGTATTTAGATAAGAATAAAACAAACACTGTCCAGTATCAAATACTCATTTCCCTTCAGGGTGATAACAGGACACCCCACCTAGTCACTCAGGGAGAATCAGGACTTTCTGATGTACAGTTTCAAAATAAAAGACCTTTGAAATCTCTATTGTATGAGCTATCATCCCTGTTTTTAGATGAGAATAAAACAATAACTGTCCAGTATCAAAGACTCATCTAACGCCATGGTGATAGCAGGACATCCCATCTAGTCACTGAGAAAAAATCAGGACATTCTGATGTAGAGTTTCAAAATAAAAGACCTTTGAAATCTCATATATGAGCTATCATCCCTCTCTGTTTAGATGAGAATAAAACAAAATCTCTCCAGTATCAAAGACTCATCTCACTCCAGGGTGATAGCAGGACACCCCATCTAGTCACTGAGAAAAAAATCAGGACATTCTGATGTAGAGTTTCAAAATAAAATATTTTTGAAATCTCTATTGTATGAGCTATCATCCCTGTTTTTAGATGAGAATAAAACAAAAACTGTCCAGTATCAAAGACTCATCTCACTCCAGGGTGATAGCATGAAACCCCACCTAGTCACTCAGGGAGAATCAGGACATTCTGATTTAGAGTTTCAAAATAAAATACCTTTGAAGTCTCATATATGAGCTATCATCCCTGTTTTTAGATGGGAATAAAACACACACTGTCCAGTATCAAAGACTCATCTCACTCCATGGTGACAGCAGGACACCCCATCTAGTCACTCAGAAAAAATCAGGACATTCTGATCTAGAGTTTCAAAATAAAAGACCTTTGAAATCTCATGTATGAGCTATCATCCCTCTCTGTTTAGATGAGAATAAAACAATAACTGTCCAGTATCAAAAACTCATCTCACTCCAGGGTGATAGCATGACACCCCACCTAGTCACTCAGGGAGAATCAGGACATTCTGATGTAGAGTTTCAAAATAAAATACCTTTGAAATCTCATATATGAGCTATCATCCCTCTGTATTTAGATAAGAATAAAACAAACACTGTCCAGTATCAAATACTCATTTCCCTTCAGGGTGATAACAGGACACCCCACCTAGTCACTCAGGGAGAATCAGGACTTTCTGATGTACAGTTTCAAAATAAAAGACCTTTGAAATCTCTATTGCATGAGCTATCATCCCTGTTTTTAGATGAGAATAAAACAATAACTGTCCAGTATCAAAGACTCATCTAACGCCATGGTGATAGCAGGACATCCCATCTAGTCATTCAGAAAAAATCAGGACATTCTGATGTAGAGTTTCAAAATAAAAGACCTTTGAAATCTCATATATGAGCTATCATCCCTCTCTGTTTAGATGAGAATAAAACAAAATCTCTCCAGTATCAAAGACTCATCTAACTCCAGGGTGATAGCAGGACACCCCATCTAGTCACTGAGAAAAAATCAGGACATTCTGATGTAGATTTTCAAAATAAAATATTTTTGAAATCTCTATTGTATTAGCTATCATCCCTGTTTTTAGATGAGAATAAAACAAAGACTGTCCAGTATCAAAGACTCATCTCACTCCATGGTGATAGCAGGACACCCTTTCTAGTCACTCCGAAAAAATCAGGACATTCTGATGTAGAGTTTCAAAATAAAATACCTTTGAAGTCTCATATATGAGCTATCATCCCTGTTTTTAGATGAGAATAAAACAAATACTGTCCAATATTAAAAACTCATCTCACTCCAGGGTGATAGCAGGAAACCCCACCTAGTCACTCAGGGAGAATCAGGACATTCTGATGTACAGTTTCAAAATAAAAGACCTTTGAAATCTCTGTTGCATGAGCTATCATCCCTGTTTTTAGATGAGAATAAAACAAAAACTGTCAAGTATCAAATACTCATCTCACTCCAGGGTGATAGCAGGACACCCCATCTAGTCACTCAGAAAAAATCAGGACATTCTGATGTACAGTTTCAAAATAAAATACCTTTGAAGTCTCATATATGAGCTATCATCCCTCTCTGTTTAGATGAGAATTAAACAAAGATTCTCCAGTATCAAAGACACATCTCACTCCAGGGTGATAGCATGACACCCCACTTCGTCACTCAGGGAGAATCAGGAGATTCTGATGTAGAGTTTCAAAATAAAATACCTTTTAAATCTCTATTGTATGAGCTATCATCCCTGTTTTTAGATGAGAATAAAACAAACACTGTCCAGTATCAAAGACCTATCTCACTCCAGGGTGATAGCAGGACACCCCATCTAGTCACTCCGAAGAAAAATCAGGACATTCTGATGTAGAGTTTCAAAATAAAAGACCTTTGAAATCTCATATATGAGCTATCATCCCATTTTTTAGATGATAATAAAACAATAACTGTCCAGTATCAAAAACTCATCTCACTCCAGGGTGATAGCATGACACCCCACCTAGTCACTCAGGGAGAATCAGGACATTCTGATGTAGAGTTTCAAAATAAAAGACCTTTGAAATCTCATATATGAGCTATCATCCCTCTGTATTTAGATAAGAATAAAACAAACACTGTCCAGTATCAAATACTCATTTCCCTTCAGGGTGATAACAGGACACCCCACCTAGTCACTCAGGGAGAATCAGGACTTTCTGATGTACAGTTTCAAAATAAAAGACCTTTGAAATCTCTATTGTATGAGCTATCATCCCTGTTTTTAGATGATAATAAAACAATAACTGTCGAGTATCAAAGACTCATCTAACGCCATGGTGATAGCAGGACATCCCATCTAGTCACTCAGAAAAAATCAGGACATTCTGATGTAGAGTTTCAAAATAAAAGACCTTTGAAATCTCATATATGAGCTATCATCCCTCTCTGTTTAGATGAGAATAAAACAAAATCTCTCTAGTAGCAAAGACTCATCTCACTCCAGGGTGATAGCAGGACACCCCATCTAGTCACTGAGAAAAAAATCAGGACATTCTGTTGTAGAGTTTCAAAATAAAATATTTTTGAAATCTCTATTGTATTAGCTATCATCCCTGTTTTTAGATGAGAATAAAACAAAAACTGTCCAGTATCAAAGACTCATCTCACTCCAGGGTGATAGCATGAAACCCCACCTAGTCACTCAGGGAGAATCAGGACATTCTGATTTAGAGTTTCAAAATAAAATACCTTTGAAGTCTCATATATGAGCTATCATCCCTGTTTTTAGATGGGAATAAAACACACACTGTCCAGTATCAAAGACTCATCTCACTCCATGGTGACAGCAGGACACCCCATCTAGTCACTCAGAAAAAAATCAGGATATTCTGATCTAGAGTTTCAAAATAAAAGACCTTTGAAATCTCACGTATGAGCTATCATCCCTCTCTGTTTAGATGAGAATAAAACAAAGATTCTCCAGTATCAAAGACACATCTCACTCCAGGGTGATAGCATGACACCCCACTTAGTCACTCAGGGAGAATCAGGAGATTCTGATGTAGAGTTTCAAAATAAAATACCTTTTAAATCTCTATTGTATGAGCTATCATCCCTGTTTTTAGATGAGAATAAAACAAACACTGTCCAGTATCAAAGACCTATCTCACTCCAGGGTGATAGCAGGACACCCCATCTAGTCACTCCGAGGAAAAATCAGGACATTCTGATGTAGAGTTTCAAAATAAAAGACCTTTGAAATCTCATATATGAGCTATCATCCCTGTGTATTTAGATAAGAATAAAACAAACAATGTCCAGTATCAAATACTCATTTCCCTTCAGGGTGATAACAGGACACCCCACCTAGTCACTCAGGGAGAATCAGGACTTTCTGATATAGAGTTTCAAAATAAAATACCTTTGAAGTCTCATATATGAGCTATCATCCCTCTCTGTTTAGATGAGAATTAAACAAAGATTCTCCAGTATCAAAGACACATCTCATTCCAGGGTGATAGCATGACACCCCACTTCTTCACTCAGGGAGAATCAGGAGATTCTGATGTAGAGTTTCAAAATAAAATACCTTTTAAATCTCTATTGTATGAGCTATCATCCCTGTTTTTAGATGATAATAAAACAAACACTGTCCAGTATCAAAGACCTATCTCACTCCAGGGTGATAGCAGGACACCCCATCTAGTCACTCCGAAGAAAAATCAGGACATTCTGATGTAGAGTTTCAAAATAAAAGACCTTTGAAATCTCATATATGAGCTATCATCCCATTTTTTAGATGAGAATAAAACAATAACTGTCCAGTATCAAAAACTCATCTCACTCCAGGGTGATAGCATGACACCCCACCTAGTCACTCAGGGAGAATCAGGACATTCTGATGTAGAGTTTCAAAATAAAAGACCTTTGAAATCTCATATATGAGCTATCATCCCTCTGTATTTAGATAAGAATAAAACAAACACTGTCCAGTATCAAATACTCATTTCCCTTCAGGGTGATAACAGGACACCCCACCTAGTCACTCAGGGAGAATCAGGACTTTCTGATGTACAGTTTCAAAATAAAAGACCTTTGAAATCTCTATTGTATGAGCTATCATCCCTGTTTTTAGATGAGAATAAAACAATAACTGTCAAGTATCAAAGACTCATCTAACGCCATGGTGATAGCAGGACATCCCATCTAGTCACTCAGAAAAAATCAGGACATTCTGATGTAGAGTTTCAAAATAAAAGACCTTTGAAATCTCATATATGAGCTATCATCCCTCTCTGTTTAGATGAGAATAAAACAAAATCTCTCTAGTAGCAAAGACTCATCTCACTCCAGGGTGATAGCAGGACACCCCATCTAGTCACTGAGAAAAAAATCAGGACATTCTGATGTAGAGTTTCAAAATAAAATATTTTTGAAATCTCTATTGTATTAGCTATCATCCCTGTTTTTAGATGAGAATAAAACAAAGATTCTCCAGTATCAAAGACACATCTCACTCCAGGGTGATAGCATGACACCCCACTTAGTCACTCAGGGAGAATCAGGAGATTCTGATGTAGAGTTTCAAAATAAAATACCTTTTAAATCTCTATTGTATGAGCTATCATCCCTGTTTTTAGATGAGAATAAAACAAACACTGTCCAGTATCAAAGACCTATCTCACTCCAGGGTGATAGCAGGACACCCCATCTAGTCACTCCGAGGAAAAATCAGGACATTCTGATGTAGAGTTTCAAAATAAAAGACCTTTGAAATCTCATATATGAGCTATCATCCCTGTGTATTTAGATAAGAATAAAACAAACAATGTCCAGTATCAAATACTCATTTCCCTTCAGGGTGATAACAGGACACCCCACCTAGTCACTCAGGGAGAATCAGGACTTTCTGATATAGAGTTTCAAAATAAAAGACCTTTGAAATCTCTATTGCATGAGCTATCATCCTTGTTTTTAGATGAGAATAAAACAAATACTGTCCAATATCAAAGACTCATCTCACTCCAGGGTGATTGCAGGACTCCCCACCTAGTCACTCAGGGAGAATCAGGACATTCTGATGTACAGTTTCAAAATAAAAGACCTTTGAAATCTCTATTGCATGAGCTATCATCCCTGTTTTTAGATGAGAATAAAACAAAAACTGTCCCGTATCAAAGACTCATCTCACTCCAGCGTGATAGCAAGACACCCCATCTAGTCACTCAGAAAAAATCAGGACATTCTGATGTAGAGTTTCAAAATAAAATACCTTTGAAATCTCTATTGTATGAGCTATCATCCCTGTTTTTAGATGAAAATAAAACAAAAACTGTCCAGTATCAAAGACGCATCTCACTCCAGTGTGAAAGCAGGACACCCCACCTAGTCACTCAGGGAGAATCAGGACATTCTGATGTAGAGTTTCAAAATAAAATACCTTTGAAGTCTCATATATGAGCTATCATCCCTGTTTTTAGATGGGAATAAAACAAACACTGTCCAGTATCAAAGACTCATCTAACTCCATGGTGATAGCAGGACACCCCCATCTAGTCACTCATAAAAAATCAGGACATTCTGATGTAGAGTTTCAAAATAAAAGACCTTTGAAATCTCATATATGAGCTATCATCCCTGTTTTTAGATGAGAATAAAACAAATACTGTCCAATATCAAAAACTCATCTCACTCCAGGATGATAGCAGGAAACCCCACCTAGTCACTCAGGGAGAATCAGGACATTCTGATGTACAGTTTCAAAATAAAAGACCTTTGAAATCTCTATTGCATGAGCTATCATCCCTGTTTTTAGATGAGAATAAAACAAAAACTGTCAATTATCAAATACTCATCTCACTCCAGGGTGATAGCAGGACACCCCATCTAGTCACTCAGAAGAAATCAGGACATTCTGATGTACAGTTTCAAAATAAAATACCTTTGAAATCTCATATATGAGCTATCATCCCTGTTTTTAGATGAGAATAAAACAAATACTGTCCAATATCAAAAACTCATCTCACTCCAGGGTGATAGCAGGAAACCCCACCTAGTCACTCAGGGAGAATCAGGACATTCTGATGTAGAGTTTCAAAATAAAAGACCTTTGAAATCTCATATATGAGCTATCATCCCTCTGTATTTAGATAAGAATAAAACAAACACTGTCCAGTATCAAATACTCATTTCCCTTCAGGGTGATAACAGGACACCCCACCTAGTCACTCAGGGAGAATCAGGACTTGCTGATGTACAGTTTCAAAATAAAAGACCTTTGAAATCTCTATTGCATGAGATATCATCCCTGTTTTTAGATGAGAATAAAACAATAACTGTCCAGTATCAAAGACTCATCTAACGCCATGGTGATAGCAGGACATCCCATCTAGTCACTCAGAAAAAATCAGGACATTCTGATGTAGAGTTTCAAAATAAAAGACCTTTGAAATCTCATATATGAGCTATCATCCCTCTCTGTTTAGATGATAATAAAACAAAAACTCTCCAGTATCAAAGACTCATCTCACTCCAGGGTGATAGCAGGAAACCCCACCTAGTCACTCCGAAAAAATCAGGACATTCTGATGTAGAGTTTCAAAATAAAATACCTTTGAAGTCTCATATATGAGCTATCATCCCTGTTTTTAGATGAGAATAAATTAAATACTGTCCAATATCAAAGACACATCTCACTCCAGGGTGATAGCATGACACCCCACTTAGTCACTCAGGGAGAATCAGGAGATTCTGATGTAGAGTTTCAAAATAAAATACCTTTTAAATCTCTATTGTATGAGCTATCATCCCTGTTTTTAGATGAGAATAAAACAAACACTGTCCAGTATCAAAGACCTATCTCACTCCAGGGTGATAGCAGGACACCCCATCTAGTCACTCCGAAGAAAAATCAGGACATTCTGATGTAGAGTTTCAAAATAAAAGACCTTTGAAATATCATATATGAGCTATCATCCCTCTCTGTTTAGATGAGAATAAAACAAAAACTCTCCAGTATCAAAGACTCATCTCACTCCAGGGTGATAGCAGGAAACCCTACCTAGTCACTCAGGGACAATCAGGACATTCTGCTTTAGAGTTTCAAAATAAAATACCTTTGAAGTCTCATATATGAGCTATAATCCCTGTTTTTAGATGGGAATAAAACAAATACTGTCCAGTATCAAAGACTCATCTAACTCCATGGTGATAGCAGTACACCCCATCTAGTCCCTCAGAAAAAAACAGGACATTCTGATGTAGAGTTTCAAAATAAAAGACCTTTGAAATCTCATATATGAGCTATCATCCCTCTCTGTTTAGATGAGAATAAAACAAAAACTCTCCAGTATCAAAGACTCATCTCACTCCAGGGTGATAGCAGGAAACCCCACCTAGTCACTCAGGGACAATCAGGACATTCTGCTTTAGAGTTTCAAAATAAAATACCTTTGAAGTCTCATATATGAGCTATAATCCCTGTTTTTAGATGGGAATAAAACAAATACTGTCCAGTATCAAAGACTCATCTAACTCCATGGTGATAGCAGTACACCCCATCTAGTCCCTCAGAAAAAAACAGGACATTCTGATGTAGAGTTTCAAAATAAAAGACCTTTGAAATCTCATATATGAGCTATCATCCCTCTGTATTTAGATAAGAATAAAACAAACAATTTCCAGTATCAAATACTCATTTCCCTTCAGGGTGATAACAGGACACCCCACCTAGTCACTCAGGGAGAATCAGGCCTTTCTGATGTAGAGTTTCAAAATAAAAGATCTTTGAAATCTCTATTGCATGAGCTATCATCCCTGTTTTTAGATGAGAATAAAACAAACACTGTCCAATATCAAAGACTCATCTCACTCCAGGGTGATTGCAAGACTCCCCACCTAGTCACTCAGGGAGAATCAGGACATTCTGATGTACAGTTTCAAAATAAAAGACCTTTGACATCTCTATTGCATGAGCTATCATCCCTGTTTTTAGATGAGAATAAAACAAAAACTGTCCCGTATCAAAGACTCATCTCACTCCAGGGTGATAGCAGGACACCCTATCTAGTCACTCAGAAAAAATCAGGACATTCTGATGTAGAGTTTCAAAATAAAATACCTTTGAAATCTCTATTGTATGAGCTATCATCCCTGTATTTAGATGAAAATAAAACAAAAACTGTCCAGTATCAAAGACGCATCTCACTCCAGGGTGATAGCAGGACACCCCACCTAGTCACTCAGGGAGAATCAGGACATTCTGATGTAGAGTTTCAAAATAAAATACCTTTGAAATCTCATATATGAGCTATCATCCCTGTTTTTAGATGGGAATAAAACAAACACTGTCCAGTATCAAAGACTCATCTAACTCCATGGTAATAGCAGGACACCCCCATCTAGTCACTCAGAAAAAATCAGGACATTCTGATGTAGAGTTTCAAAATAAAAGATCTTTGAAATCTCATATATGAGCTATCATCCCTCTCTGTTTAGATGAGAATAAAACAAAAACTCTCCAGTATCAAAGACTCATCTCACTCCAGGGTGATAGCAGGACACCCCATCTAGTCACTCAGAAAAAATCAGGACATTCTGATGTAGAGTTTCAAAATAAAATACCTTTGAATTCTCATATATGAGCTATCATCCCATTTTTTAGATGAGAATAAAACAATAACTGTGAAGTATCAAAAACTCATCTCCCTCCAGGGTGATAGCATGACACCCCACCTAGTCACTCAGGGAGAATCAGGACATTCTGATGTAGAGTTTCAAAATAAAAGACCTTTGAAATCTCATATATGAGCTATCATCCCTCTGTATTTAGATAAGAATAAAACAAAAACTGTCCAGTATCAAAGACGCATCTCACTCCAGGGTGATAGCAGGACACCCCACATAGTCACTCAGGGAGAATCAGGACATTCTGATTTAGAGTTTCAAAATAAAATACCTTTGAAGTCTCATATATGAGCTATAATCCCTGTTTTTAGATGGGAATAAAACAAATACTGTCCAGTATCAAAGACTCATCTAACTCCATGGTGATAGCAGTACACCCCATCTAGTCCCTCAGAAAAAAACAGGACATTCTGATTTAGAATTTCAAAATAAAAGACCTTTGAAATCTCATATATGAGCTATCATCCCTCTGTATTTAGATAAAAATAAAACAAACACTGTCCCGTATCAAAGACTCATCTCACTCCAGGGTGATAGCAGGACACCCCATCTAGTCACTCAGAAAAAATCAGGACATTCTAATGTAGAGTTTCAAAATAAAATACCTTTGAATTCTCATATATGAGCTATCATCCCTATTTTTAGATGATAATAAAACAAAGACTGTCCAGTATCAAAGACGCATCTCACTCCAGGGTGATAGCAGGACACCCCACCTAGTCACTCAGAAAAAATCAGGACATTCTGATTTAGAGTTTCAAAATAAAATACCTTTGAATTCTCATATATGAGCTATCATCCCATTTTTTAGATGAGAATAAAACAATAACTGTCCAGTATCAAAAACTCATCTCACTCCAGGGTGATAGCATGACACCCCACCTAGTCACTCAGGGAGAATCAGGACATTCTGATGTAGAGTTTCAAAATAAAAGACCTTTGGAATCTCATATATGAGCTATCATCCCTCTGTATTTAGATAAGAATAAAACAAACACTGTCCAGTATCAAATACTCATTTCCCTTCAGGGTGATAACAGGACACCCCACCCAGTCACTCAGGGAGAATCTGGACTTTCTGATGTAGAGTTTCAAAATAAAAGACCTTTGAAATCTTTATTGCATGAGCTATCATCCCTGTTTTTAGATGAGAATAAAACAAATACTGTCCAATATCAAAGACTCATCTCACTCCAGGGTGATAGCAGGACTCCCCACCTAGTCACTCAGGGAGAATCAGGACATTCTGATGTAGAGTTTCAAAATAAAAGACCTTTGAAATCTCTATTGCATGAGCTATCATCCCTGTTTTTAGATGAGAATAATACAAAGACTGTCCAGTATCAAAGACGCATCTCACTCCAGGGTGATAGCAGGACATCCCACCTAGTCACTCAGGGAGAATCAGGACATTCTGATGTAGAGTTTCAAAATAAAATACCTTTGAAATCTCATATATGAGCTATAATCCCTCTCTGTTTAGATGAGAATAAAACAAAAACTCTCAAGTATCAAAGACTGATCTCACTCCAGGGTAATAGCAGGACACGCCACATAGTCACTCAGAAAAAATCAGGACATTCTGATGTACAGTTTCAAAATAAAATACCTTTGAAATCTCTATTGTATGAGCTATCATCCCTATTTTTAGATGATAATAAAACAAAGACTGTCCAGTATCAAAGACGCATCTCACTCCAGGGTGATAGCAGGACACCCCACCTAGTCACTCAGAAAAAATCAGGACATTCTTATTTAGAGTTTCAAAATAAAATACCTTTGAAATCTCATATATGAGCTATCATCCCTGTTTTTAGATGGGAATAAAACAAACACTTTCCAGTATCAAAGACTCATCCAACTCCATGGTGATAGCAGGACACCCTTTCTAGTCACTCCGAAAAAATCAGGACATTCTGATATAGAGTTTCAAAATAAAATACCTTTGAAGTCTCATATATGAGCTATCATCCCTGTTTTTAGATGAGAATAAAACAAATACTGTCCAATATCAAAAACTCATCTCACTACAGGGTGATAGCAGGAAAGCCCACCTAGTCACTCAGGGAGAATCAGGACATTCTGATGTACAGTTTCAAAATAAAAGACCTTTGAAATCTCTATTGCATGAGCTATCATCCCTGTTTTTAGATGGGAATAAAACAAACACTGTCCAGTATCAAAGACTCATCTAACTCCATGGTGATAGCAGGACACCCCATCTAGTCACTCAGAAAAAATCATGACATTCTGATGTAGAGTTTCAAAATAAAAGACCTTTGAAATCTCATATATGAGCTATCATCCCATTTTTTAGATGAGAATAAAACAATAACTGTCCAGTATCAAAAACTCATCTCACTCCAGGGTGATAGCATGACACCCCACCTAGTCACTCAGGGAGAATCAGGACATTCTGATGTAGAGTTTCAAAATAAAAGACCTTTGAAATCTCTATTGTATTAGCTATCATCCCTGTTTTTAGATGAGAATAAAACAAAAACTGTCCAGTATCAAAGACTCATCTCACTCCATGGTGATAGCAGGACACCCCCATCTAGTCACTCAGAAAAAATCAGGACATTCTGATGTAGAGTTTCAAAATAAAAGACCTTTGAAATCTCATATATGAGCTATCATCCCTGTTTTTAGATGGGAATAAAACAAACACTGTCCAGTATCAAAGACTCATCTAACTCCATGGTGATAGCAGGACACCCCATCTAGTCACTCAGAAAAAATCAGGACATTCTGATGTAGAGTTTCAAAATAAAAGACCTTTGAAATCTCATATATGAGCTATCATCCGTCTCTGTTTAGATGAGAATAAAACAAAATATCTCCAGTATCAAAGACTCATCTCACTCCAGGGTGATAGCAGGACACCCCATCTAGTCACTGAGAAAAAATCAGGACATTCTGATGTAGAGTTTCAAAATAAAAGACCTTTGAAATCTCATATATGAGCTATCATCCCTGTTTTTAGATGAGAATAAAACTAAAACTGTCCAGTATCAAAGACTCATCTCACTCCAGGGTGATAGCATGAAACCCCACCTAGTCACTCAGGGAGAATCAGGACTTTCTGATGTAGAGTTTCAAAATAAAAGACCTTTGAAATATCTATTGTATGAGCTATCATCCCTGTTTTTAGATGAGAATAAAACAAAGAATGTCCAGTATCAAAGACTCATCTCACTCCATGGTGATAGCAGGACACCCTTTCTAGTCACTCCGAAAAAATCAGGACATTCTGATGTAGAGTTTCAAAATAAAATACCTTTGAAGTCTCATATATGAGCTATCATCCCTGTTTTTAGATGAGAATAAAACAAATACTGTCCAATATCAAAAACTCATCTCACTCCAGGATGATAGCAGGAAACCCCACCTAGTCACTCAGGGAGAATCAGGATATTCTGATGTAGAGTTTCAAAATAAAAGACCTTTGAAATCTCTATTGCATGAGCTATCATCCCTGTTTTTAGATGAGAATAAAACAAAAACTGTCAAGTATCAAATACTCATCTCACTCCAGGGTGATAGCAGGACACCCCATCTAGTCACTCAGAAAAAATCAGGACATTCTGATGTACAGTTTCAAAATAAAATACCTTTGAAATCTCATATATGAGCTATCATCCCTGTTTTTAGATGAGAATAAAACAAATACTGTCCAATATCAAAAACTCATCTCACTCCAGGGTGATAGCAGGAAACCCCACCTAGTCACACCTAGTCACAGAGGCTGTGTTTTGCCTTTAAAAGTGACTTTTAATGGTGTTTTTGACATTTAAATGATGGGTCTTATCGTTCTCCAGGGTCCCCAAAACAATGCAACTAGTCTGGAGCTCGCGGGGGTCCCGCAAATGCTTTAATCACACTTTTGTCCATTTGCCTATCAGTTTGTTAACGAAGTGGACAGAAGCTTTTTTTGCCCTTAAAAGTGACTTTTAATGGTGTTTTTGGCATTTAAATGATGGGTATTATCATTCTCCAGGGTCCCCGACACAATGCACATAGTCTGGAGCTCGCGGGGGTCCCGCAAATGCTTTAATCACACTTTTGTCCATTTGCCTATCAGTTTGTTAACGAAGTGGACAGAGGCTGTTTTTCGCCCCTAAAAGTGACTTTTAATGGTGTTTTTTGTATTTAAATGATGGGTCTTATCATTTTCCAGGGTCCCCGACACAATGCAACTTGTCTGGAGCTCGCTGGGGTCCCGCAAAATGCTTTAATCACACTTTTGTCCATTTGCCTATCAGTTTGTTAACGAAGTGGACAGAGGCTGTTTTTCGCCCCTAAAAGTGACTTTTAATGGTGTTTTTTGTATTTAAATGATGGGTCTTATCATTCTCCAGGGTCCCCGACACAATGCACATGGTCTGGAGCTCGCTGGGGTCCCGCAAATGCTTTAATCACACTTTTGTCCATTTGCCTATCAGTTTGTTAACGAAGTGGAAAGAGTCTGTTTTTTGCCCCTAAAAGTGACTTTTAATGGTGGGTTTTGCATTTAAATGATGGGTCTTATCATTGCGGAGGGTCCCCGACACAATGCATATAGTCTGGAGCTCGCGGGGGTCCCGCAAATGCTTTAATCACACTTTTGTCCATTTGCCTATCCGTTTGTTAACGAAGTGGACAGAGGCTGTTTTTCGCCCCTAAAAGTGACTTTTAATGGTGTTTTTTGTATTTAAATGATGGGTCTTATCATTCTCCAGGGTCCCCGACACAATGCACATAGTCTGGAGCTCGCTGGGGTCCCGCAAATGCTTTAATCACACTTTTGTCCATTTGCCTATCAGTTTGTTAACGAAGTGGAAAGAGGCTGTTTTTTGCCCCTAAAAGTGACTTTTAATGGTGGGTTTTGCATTTAAATGATGGGTCTTATCATTCTCCAGGGTCCCCGACACAATGCACATGGTCTGGAGCTCGCTGGGGTCCCGCAAATGCTTTAATCAGGCGTTTTAACACTTTTCCCCACGAAAATGATTTTTAATCATTTTTTGGGGGCTATATAAATCAAATTACATGGGAGAGGGGATCTGAGAAGGGGAGAAGGGGCTCAAGTGTTCGGCGCTTCGGGACGAAGCGCCGAACACTTTTCCCCTCCCCCGTTGCAAGGTACAACGGAGAGGGGAATCCAGACTTCCCCTCCTCCGTTGTAAAAAAACGTTCATGTTTTACAAGCTACCTTCTGCACGAAATCGGAAACCCGGTTTTTGAGAGGACTCAGAAAAAAAACGGCTGTGTAACTTCATGGAGGAATTCATCCGCTGTATGTGCACTTTGGCTCGGATACATTTTGTTGCCTGGAGACCCCCCAGCATGGTTCTTACCAAACTTAAAGTTTTTGAACTGGGCTCTGGAGGAAGGTAAGGGGAGTTGACAGGGGACTTTATCCGCCTTATGGGGCACTATTCTCGGATACATTTCAACACTTTTAGCCCTTTTTGATGGTTCTCCAAAAAATAACTCTGACTTTTTCAGAGTGTGGAGGAAGGTAAGGGGAGTTGACAGGGGACTTTATCCGCCTTATGGGGCCGTATTCTCGGATACATTTCAACACTTTTAGCCCTTTTTGATGGTTCTCCAAAAAATAACTCTGACTTTTTCAGAGTGTGGAAGAAGGTAAGGGGAGTTGACAGGGGACTTTATCCGCCTTATGGGGCACTATTCTCGTATACATTTTTTCATTTTCACCCATTTTTTATGGAACTCCAAAAAGACAAGTTAGTCTTTTTTTTCCCCCTTCCTCTTCTGATTTCTCACTGATCGAATGGCAAACGCGACCCGCCATCGGAGGGCCTCCGCCGGCCCGGCCTCGTGCCGGTGCTCTGGCGGTCGGTTCCTCCGAACTGCGGGTTCGACTCTGATGTCCGGGAGGGACGAGGGAAACGTCGGGGGGGTCTGCTGGAGGCTCCTGCTGGAGTCTTGCGTTCACTGGGACCTGGCTCGAAAAACTCGAAACCCTGACTCCAGTGCGGTGTTGCGGCCATGCGCCTCCGGGTACCAGACTCCCCTGCCTCCTCCGTGTTGCGTGGGCTGCGTGGGGGTAACCCTGCGTGTCCGTTACCCTGCGTGTCTCTTACCTCCCAGGCCGACCGATATGAAGCGTTTCCAAGACGAACCGTCTGACTCAGGGGTCCCACCACAGGTTCCGTAGCGGGGTGGAAGTTCCACCTCCCCACTATTCCGCGGAATGCAAGACAAACACCTGTTTCTCTCATCCTCCACTCTGGCATAGCGGCCTTAGTCGGCTGCGGCATTCAGCAATTGGCCTTGCTCCGGGCACAGGACCCTACTTCATCAAACTACCTGTTTGATCCTGCGTAACAACCACATATATGCTTGTCTGCAAAGACATTGATCGAATGGCAAACGTGACCCGCCATCGGAAGGCCTCCGCCGGCCTGCTTCGTGCCGGTGCTCTGGCGGTCGGTTCCTCCGAACTGCGGGTTCGACTCTGATGGCCGGGAGGGACGAGGGAAACGTCGGGGGGGTCTGCTGGAGGCTCCTGCTGGAGTCTTGCGTTCACTGGGACCTGGCTCGAAAATCTACCTGTTTGATCCTGCGTAACAACCACATATATGCTTGTCTGCAAAGACATTGATCGAATGGCAAACGTGACCCGCCATCGGAAGGCCTCCGCCGGCCCGGCTTCGTGCCGGTGCTCTGGCGGTCGGTTCCTCCGAACTGCGGGTTCGACTCTGATGGCCGGGAGGGATGAGGGAAACGTCGGGGGGGTCTGCTGGAGGCTCCTGCTGGAGTCTTGCGTTCACTGGGACCTGGCTCGAAAAACTTGAAACCCTGACTCCAGTGCGGTGTTGCGGCCATGAGCCTCCGGGTACCAGACTCCCCTGCCTCCTCCGTGTTGCGTGGGCTGCGTGGGGGTAACCCTGCGTGTCCGTTACCCTGCGTGTCTCTTACCTCCCAGGCCGACCGATATGAAGCGTTTCCAAGACGAACCGTCTGACTCAGGGGTCCCACCACAGGTTCCGTAGCGGGGTGGAAGTTCCACCTCCCCACTTTGCCGCGGAATGCAAGACAAACACCTGTTTCTCTCATCCTCCACTGTGGCATAGCGGCCTTAGTCGGCTGTGGCATTCAGCAATTGGCCTTGCTCCGGGCACAGGACCCTACTTCATCAAACTACCTGTTTGATCCTGCGTAACAACCACATATATGCTTGTCTGCAAAGACATTGATCGAATGGCAAACGTGACCCGCCATCGGAAGGCCTCTGCCGGCCCGGCTTCGTGCCGGTGCTCTGGCGGTCGGTTCCTCCAAACTGCGGGTTTGACTCTGCTCCTGGGAGCGCATATGCTTGTCTGCAAAGAGGGACATGCCTGGTCCCGCCCAGGTGTTCTTCTACGGCTAGTGTCCAGCTAGCTGCGGTATCAACAAATGTGACCCGCCATCGGAGGGCCTCCTCCCCGGGTCCAGCTTCCGGTGCTTGGCGGTCGGTTCCTCCAAACTGCGGGTTTGACTCTGCTCCTGGGAGCGCATATGCTTGTCTGCAAAGAGGGACATGCCTGGTCCCGCCCAGGTGTTCTTCTACGGCTAGTGTCCAGCCAGCTGCGGTATCATCAAATGTGACCCGCCATCGGAGGGCCTCCTCCCCGGGTCCAGCTTCCGGTGCTTGGCGGTCGGTTCCTCCAAACTGCGGGTTTGACTCTGCTCCTGGGAGCGCATATGCTTGTCTGCAAAGAGGGACATGCCTTGTCCCGCCCAGGTGTTCTTCTACGGCTAGTGTCCAGCCAGCTGCGGTATCATCAAATTTGACCCGCCATCGGAGGGCCTCCTCCCCGGGTCCAGCTTCCGGTGCTTGGCGGTCGGTTCATCCAAACTACGGGTAATCCTGGAGCGGACAAAGATATGTGTATTTGCCTGAAGGATGGAAATAAACAAAGAATGATATTTTACAGGACATGATGGATATGTGTTTTTTCCAGGCTTTTTGGAAATAAACCAAAGGTGATTTTGCAGTGCATTATATAGCTCATTTTACCCATGTGATGTTGTGCAGTACATTACTGAGCTCATTTAACGATATGGCCTACCAGGCGAAGTGGGATGCTGCCATGTCCCAACTGGTCTCCGGAGGAATATAAGGAGAGTTGACAGGGGACTCTGCCCAGTGCTCATGAACCAAATGAGGGGTGTGTTAGAGGGGAAAGGCTCTGGCTGTTTCTGCAGCCTCTGCATCTACCTTTTCTCCCCACCCCGATACCAGCGCGTGCCTGCTGTAAAAGGCAGGTGCACGGGCTCTCACTGCCACTAACTCTGAGCCTGGCTCCCGAGCAGCACGTTCTCCCCGGCAGTCCGCCAGCAGATGAAAAACACCCACCTCTCCGCCTCTTCCGAGGGACGAGGGAACCGCGCGGGGGGGTCTGCTGGAGGTTCCTGCCGGGTGCTCCGTACTGCGTTTCACCGGGACCTGGCTCGAAAAACTTGGAACCCTGACTCCAGTGCGGTGTGGCGGTCTCGCCCTGGCCATCCACCGTGCGCCTCCGGGTACCTGACTCCTCCGGGGGCAGGTGCGAGGGGTTCAATGCACCAAATGAGGGGTGTGTTAGAGGGGAAAGGCTCTGGCTGTTTCTGCAGCCTCTGCATCTACCTTCTCTCCCCACCCCGATACCAGAGCGTGCCTGCTGTAAAAGGCAGGTGCACGGGCTCTCACTGCCACTAACTCTGAGCCTGGCTCCCGAGCAGCACGTTCTCCCCGGCAGTCCGCCAGCAGAAGAAAAACACCCACCTCTCCGCCTCTTCCGAGGGACGAGGGAACCGCACGGGGGGGTCTGCTGGAGGTTCCTGCCGGGTGCTCCGTACTGCGTTTCACCGGGACCTGGCTCGAAAAACTCGGAACCCTGACTCCAGTGCGGTGTGGCGGTCTCGCCCTGGCCATCCACCGTGCGCCTCCGGGTACCTGACTCCTCCGGGGGCAGGTGCGAGGGGTTCAATGCACCAAATGAGGGGTGTGTTAGAGGGGAAAGGCTCTGGCTGTTTCTGCAGCCTCCTCATCTACCTTCTCTCCCCACCCCGATACCAGAGCTCATTTAACGATATGGTCTAACAGGCGAAGTGGGATGCTGCCATGTCCCAACTGGTCTCCGGAGGAATATAAGGAGAGTTGACAGGGGACTCTGCCCAGTGCTCATGAACCAAATGAGGGGTGTGTTAGAGGGGAAAGGCTCTGGCTGTTTCTGCAGCCTCTGCATCTACCTTCTCTCCCCACCCCGATACCAGAGCTCATTTAACGATATGGTCTAACAGGCGAAGTGGGATGCTGCCATGTCCCAACTGGTCTCCGGAGGAATATAAGGAGAGTTGACAGGGGACTCTGCCCAGTGCTCATGAACCAAATGAGGGGTGTGTTAGAGGGGAAAGGCTCTGGCTGTTTCTGCAGCCTCTGCATCTACCTTCTCTCCCCACCCCGATACCAGAGCTCATTTAACGATATGGTCTAACAGGCGAAGTGGGATGCTGCCATGTCCCAACTGGTCTCCGGAGGAATATAAGGAGAGTTGACAGGGGACTCTGTCCAGTGCTCATGAACCAAATGAGGGGTGTGTTAGAGGGGAAAGGCTCTGGCTGTTTCTGCAGCCTCTGCATCTACCTTCTCTCCCCACCCCGATACCAGAGCTCATTTAACGATATGGTCTAACAGGCGAAGTGGGATGCTGCCATGTCCCAACTGGTCTCCGGAGGAATATAAGGAGAGTTGACAGGGGACTCTGCCCAGTGCTCATGAACCAAATGAGGGGTGTGTTAGAGGGGAAAGGCTCTCGCTGTTTCTGCAGCCTCTGCATCTACCTTCTCTCCCCACCCCGATACCAGCGCGTGCCTGCTGTAAAAGGCAGGTGCACGGGCTCTCACTGCCACTAACTCTGAGCCTGGCTCCCGAGCAGCACGTTCTCCCCGGCAGTCCGCCAGCAGATGAAAAACACCCACCTCTCCGCCTCTTCCGAGGGACGAGGGAACCGCGCGGGGGGGTCTGCTGGAGGTTCCTGCCGGGTGCTCCGTACTGCGTTTCACAGGGACCTGGCTCGAAAAACTCGGAACTCTGACTCCAGTGCGGTGTGGCGGTCTCACCCTGGCCGTCCACCGTGCGCCTCCGGGTACCTGACTCCCCTGCCTCCTCCGGGGGCAGGTGCGAATGGTTCAATGCCTCCTCCCCCCGCTGCGGCGAAAGCCGGAGCGGGACGGAGCGCCCGGAGGTACTGTTACCCCCACATTTTGTACCCAAAACTGTCTTGTGAGCTCGTGGCAGAACCATGAAACAAAAAACAATCAATGTATCGGACCCATCGCCAGCCGCGTTGGTGCGGAGGTGGGACCATTTTAACCAGGTGGTAACCCAAGTCCTCCCCTTGGTCCGTGTTCCCTGCATTGAAGCATCGGACCCATGGTTGCAATCAGCAGTTGGCTAACGCATATAAACGGAGAAACAGAAAAACATTTAAATAGAATTCATTGTGTGTGTTTTTGGAAGGATGTTGACCGAATGCCCGGTGTGCAGTCTCCGCTATCTGGCTTTGAATAAGCACCTTAAGCACAAACATGCAGTGCGGAACCTGGATGAAAGAGGCATCATTCTTAAAATGGCCAGTGGTAGAATAAATGTTCGGACCAAACCCTGTCCCATCACAGGGTGTTCGTATGCTGGGAGGAAACTACACCGTCATGTAACTCGTGACCACCCTGAGTTCTCCCGAGATGAGGCACATCAGGTCATGGCAAGGCTGAAGCATAGTGTCGCCCTGCAGTTGCTCCATGACCTCCGAGAGACTAATCCCATCATTGGAATGGCTACATCATTGGATATAGACAATGAGGAGGAATACCCGGTGCACCCTCCACCCTTCTCCCCACATACCGAGTGTGACGAAGAGGACTGCATGCAGGTGAGGCTGGACAATGTGGCATTGAGGGCTCAGAAGGATGCCCTCATTGATGAGGTGAAGACCCTGCGCTCCAGGCTAAAACAGGGTCTAAAACCCAGGAAGCAGAATGCCACTGCTGCTCTGCTTGAAGAAGACGAAGAATGTATACGATTTAAGGGCGTAGCAATCCCAAGTACCCCCGACATGAACTCAGTAGCCTCCGGCAGCAATACCCCTCTCAAGACCCCGGTGAAGACTGTCATGCAGTCCATAGAAGCCTCTGCGAGTGAGACCCCCCTCAAGTCTGTGATGCGGTCCCCAGAAGCCTCCGGAAGCAAGACCCCGGTGAAGAATGTCATGCGGTCCGACAAAGCCTCCGGTAGTGAGACCCCGGTGAAGACTGTCATGCGGTCCCCAGAAGCCTCCGGAAGCAAGACCCCGGTGAAGACTGTCATGCGGTCCCCAGAAGCCTCCGGAAGCAAGACCCCGGTGAAGACTGTCATGCGGTCCGACAAAGCCTCCGGTAGTGAGACCCCTCTCAAGTCTGTGATGCGGTCCCCAGAAGCCTCCGGAAGCAAGACCCTGGTGAAGACTGTCATGCGGTCCGACAAAGCCTCCGGTAGTGAGACCCCTCTCAAGTCTGTGATGCGGTCCCCAGAAGCCTCCGGAAGCAAGACCCCAGTGAAGACTGTCATGTGGTCCCCAGAAGCCTCCGGTAGTGAGACCCCGGTGAAGACTGTCATGCGGTCCATAGAAGCCTCTGCGAGTGAGATCCCTCTCAAGTCTGTGATGCGGTCCCCAGAAGCCTCCGGAAGCAAGACCCCCATGAAGACTGTCATGCGGTCCGTAGAAGCCTCCTGTAGTGAGACCCCTGTATGCCAGAAGACCCGTGCGTCTGTCTCCAATAAGCTGAAAGCTAATCTGGCTAAGGACTGGCCCTCTTCCCAAAATCAATGGTGCACTGGGAAGGGACTGCGGAATACCATGTGTGAAATCACGTTGCCTAAAAGCATGGAGACGTACATTCAGACATACAGAGGTCATTGTGAGGGTCTTGCACCGACAGTAAAACGGAAAGAGAATTGTATGTCCAATGTCAGCCGGATAAAGAACTTCATAGTATTCATGGCCCATGGTGTTGACCGGCTGTCAGACTGGCTGTTTCTAAAAGACACAAAGAGGGTCCGTGGCTGGAGCAAGTATATTTCAGAGTCGGGCCGGACAGTCACAACATCGCTGTTGTTCCTGAAGACTGTGAACCATTTCCTGAGGTACTTGTCTGCATCAAAGATCCGGGGGTGCAGGCTCACCCAGTCTGATATGACCAACATCATCAGAGAGGTGAAAGCCAACATTAACGATTTGAAAAAGTCCGTCACTCTCCACCAGTGTAAGGTGAAGAGGGACAAGCTGGATCGTCTGCCGAGCCAGGCGGAGCTTCTCGCCGCCATGGCGGCCGCTGAGAAGCGCATCCCTGATCTCCTTGACCTGATGGCTAGCAATCCGACCTCAATCACCCAGTACCTGCTATATGGCTATCTAACCCTCCATTGGAGCCTCCTGTATGGCCACCGTCCGGGTGTGTACGCAAACATGACCAACACGGAGGTCTTTGAGGCGGACAGAAGGGGCACTGCTGAGGGCTACATCATCCACGTGCAGGATCACAAGACTACCAAGACATTTGGTGAAGCACAGCTGGTGCTTACAATAAAGGAGTTTAGCTGGGTCATGCGGTGGATGGGGATAAAAGAGGGCTTGCCGGGTCCTCAGAATGAATTATTCCTTTTCACATCGGGGAAGCAGGCTTCCAAGAACCTGAACGCTCACTTGAAGAGGGCTTGGGCTGATGCTGGGCTAGAAACAGCCGTCACCTTCACCATCTTGCGCACTGCCCTGGCTGACAATATCAAGCATCACCAAGATCCAGAAAGCAGGTCGATTCTGGCTAGGTTTATGTGCCACGACGTAAGCACTGCAGACCGGTTCTACGCGAATACGCCTGGAATAAAGGAGGCATTGAAGATCCGCTCCATGTTCAGGGCGGCGGCAGCAGCTGCAGCAGCATCATCATCAGAAGGAGGTCTACCACCGTCAGCTACCTCCGAAGAGGATTCAGGGGCGGAGAGCAGCGATACCTCTTCTTCAGGACCGATTGGTACTCCTGATGAGGGGAAAGGGGCCGTGGACTCAACCTTTTTTCCCCGGTGCACTGTACAAGTTAGACGGCTAATATTGCCCCCATGCCCCTGTTAATCATGTTGTTATTATGTTTATTTTGTATACTGTTTTTGTAAAAGTGGTGTGATAATTAAATAAAAAATAAAAAATAAAAAATAAAAATAAAACATTAGTATAACCTTGAAGGTTCCCAGGGGCAAATACAGTGCCTGTCATTTTGCAGGATATAATTTAACATGTAACCTCTCCTGGAAATGGACATACTCTGTGCATTTCCAGGAGAGGTTCCATGTTAAATTATATCCTGCAAAATGACAGGCTACAACTCTCTTCCAGATGTTTAAAAACACTTTTCCCGGCCATTTAAACATTATTTCTGGCTTGTAAAGTGCGGTGATGAGCCCTGACAGTATCAGACTATTTAAAGGGTTACCAGGAGCATGAGAATATCCTCCAAAGAAGGGGTGGTAGTGTCATGAATAAGGTTGAATATGTATGCCGATGTGCGGACGGTAAAGCACCGCAAAATCCACCCCTTTAGGGTAACCAGGGGCATGAAGTTCTGTAGGGTGTGAACATCTGGGTTTAGTCCGAGTGAGGAGTGCTCGAGCGTGGGAGGATGTGTAAGGCAGAGGAGGGTAACAAAAGGTGTGTGCAGGAGCAGGGAGAAAAGAGAAAATAAAAAGACTCAAAGTGTTCCACCTTACATCAGCAGCAGCAGCAGCAGCGGGCAGGCTCTGTCCGTGGTGCTGAACACCTGCCTGTCTATGTGGAATACAAAAACAAACAAAGACAAACACATTTAAGGTCACCAGGGGCGTGAGGTTCTGGTTCTGGCGGTGTGCATGGAGGGGTTTAGTCCGAGTGAGGAGTGCTCGAGCGTGGGAGGATGTGTAAGGCAGAGGGGGGGAACAAAAAAAAACGAATACAAATAAGTTAAAGTGTGAACCTCCAGCAGGGCAGGTGCTGCTGCTGCTGCTGCTGCTGCTGCTGCTGCTGTGAAGGAGGACGAATATTGATGCTTGTGTTCGGACGGTAAAGCACCGCAAAATCCACCCCCCCTTAAAGGTGACCAGGGGCATGAGATTCTGCAGGGTGTGAACATCTGGGTTTAGTCCGTGGGGGAGTGCTTAAGTCCGGGGGCCCGGGGTCTCACGGTGCACGAGGTTATGGAAGTGCCACTGTTGCCGGAGGTCCTTAGTCCGTCCTTTGGGGGTCTGTCAGGGGCTACAGAGAGGTGGTTTTCCCGGTCCCTCTCCTGGAGGTATGAAATAACCTGAGCTCCATGTGAGGGAGCCGTGCTGGAGCTGCTTAGTCCGTCCTTTGGTGGTCTGTGAGGGGCTAATGAGAGGTGTTTTCCCCGGTCTTTTTGATGGAAGTCTGACACGAGCAGAGTGTGCATGCTTTGAAACTAATCCACCCACGCTTAGCATGCTATTTTAGGGTATAAATCGTACCTTGTCACCATGCACTGTGCTCCCTGGGACGACGTGCCCTCCTGTGGGGACACATGAGAACTGCACTCAAATCACTTTGTGCTTTTTAAACAGTTCAACATATTTTTTTCCACATTTAAAAAACGCTTTCTGCCCTGGAAATCATTTATAATCATTATTACCGTTATGGAGGGGCTGCAGGAACACTTTCCCCGCCTTGCAAACATTTATTCCTGGTTCAAATAATCAATTTGTTCCGCCTGCTTTGCGTCAGCACCTCTGCGGCTGTCGGATTAACACAGATGAATGCACTTTTAACACTCACGCAGCCAGAATTCCTGCTCTTTTCCTGGGTTACAAAGTGAGGTGACGCAGCCTGTCCTCTGAGTCTCCCCGCCTCTCATAGACTTATTTCTGGGTAAAAAAAGCCATGTGCTCCGCCCCCTGGATCTCTGCATGTGTGTGTGCCTGTGAGTCTGTGGCTACTGTCCACATGCCCGCACTAGGAGGCACTATTTTCGGATACATTTTCTAATTTTCACCACTTTTCATGTTTTTATTATGTATATTGTTATATTATTATTATTATTATTATTATTATTATTATTATTATTATTATTATTATTATTATTATTATTATTATTATTATTGTATATATGTATACTGTGTAGGCTATACTGTTTTTGTAAAAATCATGTGATTATTAAATAAATAATAAAACATGAATATAACCTTGAAGTTTCCCAGGGGCAAATACAGTGCCAGGTGTCAGACTATTTAAACAATGTTTACCCAGGATTCAGACACCTTCCCTGGCTTGTAAAATGCAGTGATGCGCCCTGGAGGTATCAGACTATTTTAAACAACTTTTCCCCGCCTTTCAAACACTTGTTCCTGGCTTATAGCCTGTCATTTTGCAGGATATAATTTAACATGGAACCTCTCCTGGAAATGGACATACTCTGCGCATTTCCAGGAGAGGTTCCATGTTAAATTATATCCTGCAAAATGACAGGCAACAACTCTCTTCCAGACGTTTAAAAACACTTTTCCGACTATTTTAAACAACTTTTCCCCGCCTTTCAAACACTTGTTCCTGGCTTATAGCCTGTCATTTTGCAGGATATAATTTAACATGGAACCTCTCCTGGAAATGGACATACTCTGCGCATTTCCAGGAGAGGTTCCATGTTAAATTATATCCTGCAAAATGACAGGCAACAACTCTCTTCCAGACGTTTAAAAACACTTTTCCGACTATTTTAAACAACTTTTCCCCGCCTTTCAAACACTTGTTCCTGGCTTATAGCCTGTCATTTTGCAGGATATAATTTAACATGGAACCTCTCCTGGAAATGGACATACTCTGCGCATTTCCAGGAGAGGTTCCATGTTAAATTATATCCTGCAAAATGACAGGCAACAACTCTCTTCCAGACGTTTAAAAACACTTTTCCGACTATTTTAAACAACTTTTCCCCGCCTTTCAAACACTTGTTCCTGGCTTATAGCCTGTCATTTTGCAGGATATAATTTAACATGGAACCTCTCCTGGAAATGGACATACTCTGCGCATTTCCAGGAGAGGTTCCATGTTAAATTATATCCTGCAAAATGACAGGCTACAACTCTCTTCCAGACGTTTAAAAACACTTTCCCCGACCATTTAAACATTATTTATGGCTTGTAAAGTGCGGTGATGAGCCCTGACAGTATCAGACTATTTAAAGGGTTACCAGGAGCATGAGAATATCCTCCACAGAAGGGGTGGTGGTGCCGTGAATAAGGCCGAATATGGATACCGATGTGCCGACGGTAAAGCACCGCAAAATCCACCCCCTTTAGGTTAACCAGGGGCATGGAGTTCTGTAGGGTGTGAACATCTGGGTTTAGTCCGTGGGGGAGTGCTTAAGTCCGGGAGTCCGGGGACTCACGGTGTGCAAGGTTATGGAGGTGCCCATGTCAGGGACACATGCTGGAGGTCTGTGGTCCGTCCTTTGGGGGTCTTGGAGGGGCCACAGAGAGGAGATTTCCCCGGTCTCTGTCCTGGATGAGTGAAATAAACAGAGTCTCCATGTCAGGGACACATGCTGGAGGTCTCTCTCCCGAGAGTGGACGTCCATTGCCTGTAAATTGGTCTAACATTAGGTCTGTCACTTTGGCTAACCGCACCACTGTCTGTCGTCTCCCGCAAGTGGACATCCATTGTCACTTTGGCTAACCGCACCACTGTCTGTCGTCTCCCGCAAGTGGACATCCATTGCCCCTAAATAGGGACAGGGTTTGGTCCGAACATTTATTCTACCACTGGCCATTTTAAGAATGATGCCTCTTTCATCCAGGTTCCGCACTGCATGTTTGTGCTTAAGGTGCTTATTCAAAGCCAGATAGCGGAGGCTGCACACCGGGCATTCGGTCAACATCCTTCCAAAAACACACACAATGAATTCTATTTAAATGGTTTTCTGTTTCTCCGTTTATATGCGTTAGCCAACTGCTGATTGCAACCATGGGTCCGATGCTTCAATGCAGGGAACACGGACCAAGGGGAGGACTTGGGTTACCACCTGGTTAAAATGGTCCCACCTCCGCACCAACGCGACTGGCGATGGGTCCGATACATTGATTGTTTTTTGTTTCATGGTTCTGCCACGAACTCACAAGACAGTTTTGGGTACAAAACGTGGGGGTAACAGTACCTCCGGGCGCTCCGTCCCGCTCCGGCTTTCGCCGCAGCGGGGGGAGGAGGCATTGAACCCCTCGCACCTGCCCCCGGAGGAGGCAGGGGAGTCAGGTACCCGGAGGCGCACGGTGGACGGCCAGGGCGAGACCGCCACACCGCACTGGAGTCAGAGTTCCGAGTTTTTCGAGCCAGGTCCCGGTGAAACGCAGTACGGAGCACCCGGCAGGAACCTCCAGCAGACCCCCCCGCGCGGTTCCCTCGTCCCTCGGAAGAGGCGGAGAGGTGGGTGTTTTTCATCTGCTGGCGGACTGCCGGGGAGAACGTGCTGCTCGGGAGCCAGGCTCAGAGTTAGTGGAAGTGAGAGCCCGTGTACCTGCCTTTTACAGCAGGCACGCGCTGGTATCGGGGTGGGGAGAGAAGGTAGATGCAGAGGCTGCAGAAACAGCCAGAGCCTTTCCCCTCTAACACACCCCTCATTTGGTTCATGAGCACTGGGCAGAGTCCCCTGTCAACTCTCCTTATATTCCTCCGGAGACCAGTTGGGAAATGGCAGCATCCCACTTCACCTGGTAGACCAATATCGTTAAATGAGCTCAGTAATGTACTGCACAACATCACATGGGTAAAATGAGCTATATCATGCACTGCAAAATCACATTTGGTTTATTTCCAAAAAGCCTGGAAAAAACACATATCCATCATGTCCTGTAAAATATCATTCTTTGTTTATTTCCGCTCCAGGATTACCCGTAGTTTGGATGAACCGACCGCCAAGCACCGGAAGCTGGACCCGGGGAGGAGGCCCTCCGATGGCGGGTCAAATTTGATGATACCGCAGCTGGCTGGACACTAGCCGTAGAAGAACACTTGGGCGGGACCAGGCATGTCCCTCTTTGCAGACAAGCATATGTGCTCCCAGGAGCAGAGTCAATCCCACAGTTTGGAGGAACCGACCGCCAAGCACCGGAAGCTGGACCCGGGGAGGAGGCCCTCCGATGGCGGGTCAAATTTGATGATACCGCAGCTGGCTGGACACTAGCCTTAGAAGAACACCTGGGCGGGACCAGGCATGTCCCTCTTTGCAGACAAGCATATGTGCTCCCAGGAGCAGAGTCAATCCCACAGTTTGGAGGAACCGACCGCCAAGCACCGGAAGCTGGACCCGGGGAGGAGGCCCTCCGATGGCAGGTCAAATTTGATGATACCGCAGCTGGCTGGACACTAGCCGTAGAAGAACACCTGGGCGGGACCAGGCATGTCCCTCTTTGCAGACAAGCATATGTGCTCCCAGGAGCAGAGTCAATCCCACAGTTTGGAGGAACCGACCACCAAGCACCGGAAGCTGGACCCGGGGAGGAGGCCCTCGGATGGCGGGTCAAATTTGATGATACCGCAGCTGGCTGGACACTAGCCGTAGAAGAACACCTGGGCGGGACCAGGCATGTCCCTCTTTGCAGACAAGCATATGTGCTCCCAGGAGCAGAGTCAATCCCACAGTTTGGAGGAACCGACCGCCAAGCACCGGAAGCTGGACCCGTGGAGGAGGCCCTCCGATGGCGGGTCAAAGTTGATGATACCGCAGCTGGCTGGACACTAGCCGTAGAAGAACACCTGGGCGGGACCAGGCATGTCCCTCTTTGCAGACAAGCATATGTGCTCCCAGGAGCAGAGTCAATCCCACAGTTTGGAGGAACCGACCGCCAAGCACCGGAAGCTGGACCCGGGGAGGAGGCCCTCCGATGGCGGGTCAAAGTTGATGATACCGCAGCTGGCTGGACACTAGCCGTAGAAGAACACCTGGGCGGGACCAGGCATGTCCCTCTTTGCAGACAAGCATATGTGCTCCCAGGAGCAGAGTCAATCCCACAGTTTGGAGGAACCGACCGCCAAGCACCGGAAGCTGGACCCGGGGAGGAGGCCCTCCGATGGCGGGTCAAAGTTGATGATACCGCAGCTGGCTGGACACTAGCCGTAGAAGAACACCTGGGCGGGACCAGGCATGTCCCTCTTTGCAGACAAGCATATGTGCTCCCAGGAGCAGAGTCAATCCCACAGTTTGGAGGAACCGACCGCCAAGCACCGGAAGCTGGACCCGGGGAGGAGGCCCTCCGATGGCGGGTCAAAGTTGATGATACCGCAGCTGGCTGGACACTAGCCGTAGAAGAACACCTGGGCGGGACCAGGCATGTCCCTCTTTGCAGACAAGCATATGTGCTCCCAGGAGCAGAGTCAAACCCGCAGTTTGGAAGAACCGACCGCCAGAGCACCGGCACGAAGCCGGGCCGGCGGAGGCCTTCCGATGGCGGGTCACGTTTGCCATTCGATCAATGTCTTTGCAGACAAGCATATATGTGGTTGTTACGCAGGATCAAATAGGTAGTTTGATGAAGTAGGGTCCTGTGCCCGGAGCAAGGCCAATTGCTGAATGCCGCAGCCGACTAAGGCCGCTATGCCACAGTGGAGGATGAGAGAAACAGGTGTTTGTTTTGCATTCCGCGGCAAAGAGGGGAGGTGGAACTTCCACCCCGCTACGGAACCTGTGGTGGGACCCCTGAGTCAGACGGTTCGTCTTGGAAACGCTTCATATCGGTCGGCCTGGGAGGTAAGAGACACGCAGGGTAACGGACACGCAGGGTTACCCCCACGCAGCCCACGCAACACGGAGGAGGCAGGGGAGTCTGGTACCCGGAGGCGCATGGCCGCAACACCGCACTGGAGTCAGGGTTTCGAGTTTTTCGAGCCAGGTCCCAGTGAACGCAAGACTCCAGCAGGAGCCTCCAGCAGACCCCCCCGACGTTTCCCTCGTCCCTCCCGGCCATCAGAGTCGAACCCGCAGTTCGGAGGAACCGACCGCCAGAGCACCGGCACGAGGCCGGGCCGGCGGAGGCCCTCCGATGGCGGGTCGCGTTTGCCATTCGATCAGTGAGAAATCAGAAGAGGAAGGGGGAAGAAAAAAGACTAACTTGTCTTTTTGGAGAACCATCAAAAATGGGTGAAAATGAAAAAATGTATCCGAGAATAGTGCCCCATAAGGCGGGTAAAGTCCCCTGTCAACTCCCCTCACCTTCCTCCACACTCTGAAAAAGTCAGAGTTATTTTTTGGAGAACCATCAAAAATGGGTGAAAATGAAAAAATGTATCCGAGAATAGTGCCCCATAAGGCGGGTAAAGTCCCCTGTCAACTCCCCTCACCTTCCTCCACACTCTGAAAAAGTCAGAGTTATTTTTTGGAGAACCATCAAAAATGGGTGAAAATGAAAAAATGTATCCGAGAATAGTGCCCCATAAGGCGGGTAAAGTCCCCTGTCAACTCCCCTCACCTTCCTCCACACTCTGAAAAAGTCAGAGTTATTTTTTGGAGAACCATCAAAAATGGGTGAAAATGAAAAAATGTATCCGAGAATAGTGCCCCATAAGGCGGGTAAAGTCCCCTGTCAACTCCCCTCACCTTCCTCCACACTCTGAAAAAGTCAGAGTTATTTTTTGGAGAACCATCAAAAATGGGTGAAAATGAAAAAATGTATCCGAGAATAGTGCCCCATAAGGCGGGTAAAGTCCCCTGTCAACTCCCCTCACCTTCCTCCACACTCTGAAAAAGTCAGAGTTATTTTTTGGAGAACCATCAAAAATGGGTGAAAATGAAAAAATGTATCCGAGAATAGTGCCCCATAAGGCGGGTAAAGTCCCCTGTCAACTCCCCTCACCTTCCTCCACACTCTGAAAAAGTCAGAGTTATTTTTTGGAGAACCATCAAAAATGGGTGAAAATGAAAAAATGTATCCGAGAATAGTGCCCCATAAGGCGGGTAAAGTCCCCTGTCAACTCCCCTCACCTTCCTCCACACTCTGAAAAAGTCAGAGTTATTTTTTGGAGAACCATCAAAAATGGGTGAAAATGAAAAAATGTATCCGAGAATAGTGCCCCATAAGGCGGGTAAAGTCCCCTGTCAACTCCCCTCACCTTCCTCCACACTCTGAAAAAGTCAGAGTTATTTTTTGGAGAACCATCAAAAATGGGTGAAAATGAAAAAATGTATCCGAGAATAGTGCCCCATAAGGCGGGTAAAGTCCCCTGTCAACTCCCCTCACCTTCCTCCACACTCTGAAAAAGTCAGAGTTATTTTTTGGAGAACCATCAAAAATGGGTGAAAATGAAAAAATGTATCCGAGAATAGTGCCCCATAAGGCGGGTAAAGTCCCCTGTCAACTCCCCTCACCTTCCTCCACACTCTGAAAAAGTCAGAGTTATTTTTTGGAGAACCATCAAAAATGGGTGAAAATGAAAAAATGTATCCGAGAATAGTGCCCCATAAGGCGGGTAAAGTCCCCTGTCAACTCCCCTCACCTTCCTCCACACTCTGAAAAAGTCAGAGTTATTTTTTGGAGAACCATCAAAAAGGGCTAAAAGTGTTGAAATGTATCCGAGAATAGTGCCCCATAAGGCGGATAAAGTCCCCTGTCAACTCCCCTCACCTTCCTCCACACTCTGAAAAAGTCAGAGTTATTTTTTGGAGAACCATCAAAAAGGGCTAAAAGTGTTGAAATGTATCCGAGAATAGTGCCCCATAAGGCGGATAAAGTCCCCTGTCAACTCCCCTCACCTTCCTCCACACTCTGAAAAAGTCAGAGTTATTTTTTGGAGAACCATCAAAAAGGGCTAAAAGTGTTGAAATGTATCCGAGAATAGTGCCCCATAAGGCGGATAAAGTCCCCTGTCAACTCCCCTCACCTTCCTCCAGAGCCCAGTTCAAAAACTTTAAGTTTGGTAAGAACCATGCTGGGGGGTCTCCAGGCAACAAAATGTATCCGAGCCAAAGTGCACATACAGCGGATGAATTCCTCCATGAAGTTACACAGCCGTTTTTTTTCTGAGTCCTCTCAAAAACCGGGTTTCCGATTTCGTGCAGAAGGTAGCTTGTAAAACATGAACGGTTTTTTACAACGGAGGAGGGGAAGTCTGGATTCCCCTCTCCGTTGTACCTTGCAACGGGGGAGGGGAAAAGTGTTCGGGGCTTCGTCCCGAAGCGCCGAACACTTTTCCCCTTCTCCAATTTTTCAGATCCCCTCTCCCATGTAATTTTAAAAGTTCATTTTTTGATTATTTTAACATATAATTGACCGTTTTCTTTCATTTTTTTTTCATTCCACGGGTGGGGGCCTATGGCAGGCTGCCTATGAGCTCCCAAATTTGGCCCGGATCATCCGGGATTTGTGGGATAAGCTCCATAAACTGACAAAGTCATCCAAACATGTCGCTTTTATAGCCCAAATATATATCATGCAAATACATTAAAATAGTAAAAGGTACGATTGTGCTCGGCATTAACCGGAATTTGATTTATATAGCCCCCAAAAAATAATTAAAAATCATTTTCGTGGGGAAAAGTGTTAAAACGCCTGATTAAAGCATTTGCGGGACCCCAGCGAGCTCCAGACTAGTTTCATTGTGTCGGGGACCCTGGATAATGATAAAACACATCATTTAAATGCCAAAAACACCATTAAAAGTCACTTTTAGGGGCAAAAAACAGCCTCTGTCCACTTCGTTAACAAAGTGATGGGGAAAAGGACAAAATCGTGATTAAAGCATTTTGCGGGACCCCAGCGAGCTCCAGACTATGTGCATTGCGTCGGGGACCCTGGAGAAAGATAAAACACATCATTTAAATACAAAAAACACCATTAAAAGTCACTTTTAGGGGCAAAAAACAGCCTCTGTCCACTTCGTTAACAAAGTGATGGGGAAAAGGACCAAATCGTGATTAAAGCATTTTGCGGGACCCCAGCGAGCTCCAGACTAGTTTCATTGTGTCGGGGACCCTGGATAATGATAAAACACATCATTTAAATGCCAAAAACACCATTAAAAGTCACTTTTAGGGGCAAAAAACAGCCTCTGTCCACTTCGTTAACAAACTGATGGGGAAATGGACCAAATCGTGATTAAAGCATTTTGCGGGACCCCAGCGAGCTCCAGACTAGTTTCATTGTGTCGGGGACCCTGGATAATGATAAAACACATCATTTAAATGCCAAAAACACCATTAAAAGTCACTTTTAGGGGCAAAAAACAGCCTCTGTCCACTTCGTTAACAAACTGATGGGGAAATGGACCAAATCGTGATTAAAGCATTTCCGGGACCCCAGCGAGCTCCAGACTATGTGCATTGTGTCGGGGACCCTGGATAATGATAAGACCCATCATTTAAATGCCAAAAACACCATTAAAAGTCACTTTTAGGGGCAAAAAACAGCCTCTGTCCACTTCGTTAACAAAGTGATGGGGAAAAGGACAAAATCGTGATTAAAGCATTTTGCGGGACCCCAGCGAGCTCCAGACTAGTTTCATTGTGTCGGGGACCCTGGATAATGATAAGACCCATCATTTAAATGCCAAAAACACCATTAAAAGTCACTTTTAGGGGCAAAAAACAGCCTCTGTCCACTTCGTTAACAAAGTGATGGGGAAAAGGTCAAAATCGTGATTAAAGCATTTTGCGGGACCCCAGCGAGCTCCAGACTAGTTTCATTGTGTCGGGGACCCTGGAGAAATATAAAACCCATCATTTAAATGCCAAAAACACCATTAAAAGTCACTTTTAGGGGCAAAAAACAGCCTCTGTCCACTTCGTTAACAAACTGATGGGGAAAAGGACCAAATCGTGATTAAAGCATTTTGCGGGACCCCAGCGAGCTCCAGACTAGTTTCATTGTGTCGGGGACCCTGGATAATGATAAAACACATCATTTAAATGCCAAAAACACCATTAAAAGTCACTTTTAGGGGCAAAAAACAGCCTCTGTCCACTTCGTTAACAAACTGATGGGGAAATGGACCAAATCGTGATTAAAGCATTTCCGGGACCCCAGCGAGCTCCAGACTAGTTGCATTGTCTTGGGGACCCTCCACAATGATAAGACCCATCATTTAAATACAAAAAACACCATTAAAAGTCACTTTTAGGGGCAAAAAACAGCCTCTGTCCACTTCGTTAACAAAGTGATGGGGAAAAGGACAAAATCGTGATTAAAGCATTTTGCGGGACCCCAGCGAGCTCCAGACTAGTTTCATTGTGTCGGGGACCCTGGAGAATGATAAAACACATCATTTAAATGCCAAAAACCCCATTAAAAGTCACTTTTAGGGGCAAAAAACAGCCTCTGTCCACTTCGTTAACAAAGTGATGGGGAAAAGGACAAAATCGTGATTAAAGCATTTTGCGGGACCCCAGCGAGCTCCAGACTATGTGCATTGTGTCGGGGACCCTGGAGAATGATAAAACACATCATTTAAATACAAAAAACACCTTTAAAAGTCACTTTTAGGGGCAAAAAACAGCCTCTGTCCACTTCGTTAACAAACTGATGGGGAAATGGACAAAATCGTGATTAAAGCATTTGCGGGACCCCAGCGAGCTCCAGACTAGTTTCATTGTCTTGGGGACCCTCCACAATGATAAGACCCATCATTTAAATGCCAAAAACACCATTAAAAGTCACTTTTAGGGGCAAAAAACAGCCTCTGTCCACTTCGTTAACAAAGTGATGGGGAAAAGGACAAAATCGTGATTAAAGCATTTCCGGGACCCCAGCGAGCTCCAGACTAGTTTCATTGTGTCGGGGACCCTGGAGAATGATAAAACCCATCATTTAAATGCCAAAAACACCATTAAAAGTCACTTTTAGGGGCAAAAAACAGCCTCTGTCCACTTCGTTAACAAAGTGATGGGGAAAAGGACAAAATCGTGATTAAAGCATTTTGCGGGACCCCAGCGAGCTCCAGACTAGTTTCATTGTGTCGGGGACCCTGGAGAAAGATAAAACCCATCATTTAAATACAAAAAACACCATTAAAAGTCACTTTTAGGGGCGAAAAACAGCCTCTGTCCACTTCGTTAACAAACTGATAGGCAAATGGACAGAAGGGGGAACACGGCCCAGCCGCTGCTCCGCTGCTCCAGACTATGTGCATTGTGTCGGGGAGCCAGGTCAAACCCCTCCATGCACACCGCCAGAACCAGAACCTCACGACCCTGGTGACCTTAAAGGTGTTTGTCTTTGTTTGTTTTTGTACTCCACATAGACAGGCAGGTGTTCAGCACCGCGGGCCCGCTGCTGCTGCTGCTGGAAGGTGGAACACTTTGAGTCTTTTTATTTTCTCTTTTCTCCCTGCTCCTGCACACACCTTTTGTTCCCCTCCTCTGCCTTACACATCCTCCCACGCTCGAGCACTCCTCACTCGGACTAAACCCCTCCATGCACACCGCCAGAACCAGAACCTCACGCCCCTGGTGACCTTAAAGGTGTTTGTCTTTGTTTGTTTTTGTATTCCACATAGACAGGCTGGGGTTCAGCACCACGCACAGAGCCTACCCGCTACCTCCAGGGCGCATCACCACATTTTACAAGCCAGGAAAGGTGCATGGATCCTGGGTAAACATTGATTAAGTGTTTTTAAATGTGTGGAACAGTGTTTTGTCACTTTCAAAACTCTCCTGTCATTGACCGGAGAATTTGGGTCGATTTTGTATTCAATCTGGCCATTAATATTCCAGTGAGACGAAGTACGTACATTGACCGGAGTGATCCCATGTTAATGTTGTCCAAATACCGGAACATTCCCTAACCCTATTTAGGGGCAATGGATGTCCACTTGCGGGAGACGACAGACAGTGGTGCGGTTAGCCAAAGTGACAATGGATGTCCACTTGCGGGAGACGACAGACAGTGGTGCGGTTAGCCAAAGTGACAGACCTAATGTTAGACCAATTTACAGGCAATGGACGTCCACTCTCGGGAGAGAGACCTCCAGCATGTGTCCCTGACATGGAGACTCTGTTTATTTCACTCATCCAGGACAGAGACCGGGGAAATCTCCTCTCTGTGGCCCCTCCAAGACCCCCAAAGGACGGACCACAGACCTCCAGCATGTGTCCCTGACATGGGCACCTCCATAACCTTGCACACCGTGAGTCCCCGGACTCCCGGACTTAAGCACTCCCCCACGGACTAAACCCAGATGTTCACACCCTACAGAACTCCATGCCCCTGGTTAACCTAAAGGGGGTGGATTTTGCGGTGCTTTACCGTCGGCACATCGGTATCCATATTCGGCCTTATTCACGGCACCACCACCCCTTCTGTGGAGGATATTCTCATGCTCCTGGTAACCCTTTAAATAGTCTGATACTGTCAGGGCTCATCACCGCACTTTACAAGCCATAAATAATGTTTAAATGGTCGGGGAAAGTGTTTTTAAACGTCTGGAAGAGAGTTGTAGCCTGTCATTTTGCAGGATATCATTTAACATGTAACCTCTCCTGGAAATGCACAGAATATGTCCATTTCCAGGAGAGGTTCCATGTTAAATTATATCCTGCAAAATGACAGGCTATAAGCCAGGAAAAAGTGTTTGAAAGGCGGGGAAAAGTTGTTTAAAATAGTCGGAAAAGTGTTTTTAAACGTCTGGAAGAGAGTTGTTGCCTGTCATTTTGCAGGATATAATTTAACATGGAACCTCTCCTGGAAATGCGCAGAGTATGTCCATTTCCAGGAGAGGTTCCATGTTAAATTATATCCTGCAAAATGACAGGCTATAAGCCAGGAAAAAGTGTTTGAAAGGCGGGGAAAAGTTGTTTAAAATAGTCGGAAAAGTGTTTTTAAACGTCTGGAAGAGAGTTGTTGCCTGTCATTTTGCAGGATATAATTTAACATGGAACCTCTCCTGGAAATGCGCAGAGTATGTCCATTTCCAGGAGAGGTTCCATGTTAAATTATATCCTGCAAAATGACAGGCTATAAGCCAGGAAAAAGAGTTTGAAAGGCGGGGAAAAGTTGTTTAAAATACTCTGATACCTCCAGGGCGCATCACCGCATTTTACAAGCCAGGGAAGGTGTCGGAATCCTGGGTAAACATTGTTTAAATAGTCTGACACCCGGCACTGTATTTGCCCCTGGGAGAGGTTCCATGTTAAATTATATCCTGCAAAATGACAGGCTATAAGCCAGGAAAAAGTGTTTGAAAGGCGGGGAAAAGTTGTTTAAAATACTCTGATACCTCCAGGGCGCATCACCGCATTTTACAAGCCAGGGAAGGTGTCGGAATCCTGGGTAAACATAGTTTAAATAGTCTGACACCTGGCACTGTATTTGCCCCTGGGAGAGGTTCCATGTTAAATTATATCCTGCAAAATGACAGGCTATAAGCCAGGAAAAAGTGTTTGAAAGGCGGGGAAAAGTTGTTTAAAATACTCTGATACCTCCAGGGCGCATCACCGCATTTTACAAGCCAGGGAAGGTGTCGGAATCCTGGGTAAACATTGTTTAAATAGTCTGACACCTGGCACTGTATTTGCCCCTGGGAAACTTCAAGGTTATATTCATGTTTTATTATTTATTTAATAATCACATGATTTTTACAAAAACAGTATACACAGTATACATATATACAATAATAATAATAATAATAATATAACAATATACATAATAAAAACATGAAAAGTGGTGAAAATGAGAAAATGTATCCGAAAATAGTGCCTCCTAATGCGGGCATGTGGACAGTAGCCACAGACTCACAGGCACACACACACATGCAGAGATCCAGGGGGCGGAGCACATGGCTTTTTTTACCCAGAAATAAGTCTATGAGAGGCGGGGAGACTCAGAGGACAGGCTGCGTCACCTCACTTTGTAACCCAGGAAAAAAGCAGGAATTCTGGCTGCGTGAGTGTTAAAAGTGCATTCATCTGTGTTAATCCGACAGCCGCAGAGGTGCTGACGCAAAGCAGGCGGAACAAATTGATTATTTGAACCAGGAATAAATGTTTGCAAGGCGGGGAAAGTGTTCCTGCAGCCCCTCCATAACGGTAATAATGATTAGAAATGATTTCCAGGGCAGAAAGCGTTTTTTAAATGTGGAAAAAAATATGTTAAACTGTTTAAAAAGCACAAAGTGATTTGAGTGCAGTTCTCATGTGTCCCCACAGGAGGGCGCGTCGTCCCAGGGAGCACAGTGCATGGTGACAAGGTACGATTTATACCCTAAAATAGCATGCTAAGTGTGGGTGGATTAGTTTCAAAGCATGCACACTCTGCTCGTGTCAGACTTCCATCAAATAGACCGGGGAAAACACCTCTCATTAGCCCCTCAAAGACCACCAAAGGACGGACTAAGCAGCTCCAGCACGGCTCCCTCACATGGAGCTCAGGTTATTTCATACCTCCAGGAGAGGGACCGGGAAAACCACCTCTCTGTAGCCCCTGACAGAGCCCCAAAGGACGGACTAAGGACCTCCGGCAACAGTGGCACTTCCATAACCTCGTGCACCGTGAGACCCCGGGCCCCCGGACTTAAGCACTCCCCCACGGACTAAACCCAGATGTTCACACCCTGCAGAATCTCATGCCCCTGGTCACCTTTAAGGGGGGGTGGATTTTGCGGTGCTTTACCGTCCGAACACAAGCATCAATATTCGTCCTCCTTCACAGCAGCAGCAGCAGCAGCAGCAGCAGCAGCAGCAGCAGCAGCAGCACCTGCCCTGCTGCACTTCCATAACCTCGTGCACCGTGAGACCCCGGGCCCCCGGACTTAAGCACTCCCCCACGGACTAAACCCAGATGTTCACACCCTGCAGAATCTCATGCCCCTGGTCACCTTTAAGGGGGGGTGGATTTTGCGGTGCTTTACCGTCCGAACACAAGCATCAATATTCGTCCTCCTTCACAGCAGCAGCAGCAGCAGCAGCAGCAGCAGCACCTGCCCTGCTGGAGGTTCACACTTTAACTTATTTGTATTCGTTTTTTTTTGTTCCCCTCCTCTGCCTTACACATCCTCCCATGCTCGAGCACTCCTCACTCGGACTAAACCCCTCCATGCACACCGCCAGAACCAGAACCTCACGCCCCTGGTGACCTTAAAGGTGTTTGTCTTTGTTTGTTTTTGTATTCCACATAGACAGGCAGGTGTTCAGCACCACGGACAGAGCCTGCCCGCTGCTGCTGCTGCTGCTGGAAGGTGGAACACTTTGAGGCTTTTTATTTTCTCTTTTCTCCCTGCTCCTGCACACACCTTTTGTTCCCCTCCTCTGCCTTACACATCCTCCAACGCTCGAGCACTCCTCACTCGGACTAAACCCAGATGTTCACACCCTACAGAACTTCATGCCCCTGGTTACCCTAAAGGGGTGGATTTTGCGGTGCTTTACCGTCCGCACATCGGCATACATATTCGGCCTTATTCATGACACTACCACCCCTTCTTTGGAGGATATTGCAGGATATAATTTAACATGGAACCTCTCCTGGAAATGCACAGAGTATGTCCATTTCCAGGAGAGGTTACATGTTAAATTATATCCTGCAAAATGACAGGCACTGTATTTGCCCCTGGGAACCTTCAAGGTTATACTAATGTTTTTTTTTTATTTTTTATTTAATTATCACACCACTTTTACAAAAACAGTATACAAAATAAACATAATAACAACATGATTAACAGGGGCCTGGGGGCCATATTAGCCGTCTAACTTGTACAGTGCACCGGGGAAAAAAGGTTGAGTCCACGGCCCCTTTCCCCTCATCAGGAGTACCAATCGGTCCTGAAGAAGAGGTATCGCTGCTCTCCGCCCCTGAATCCTCTTCGGAGGTAGCTGACGGTGGTAGACCTCCTTCTGATGATGATGCTGCTGCAGCTGCTGCCGCCGCCCTGAACATGGAGCGGATCTTCAATGCCTCCTTTATTCCAGGCGTATTCGCGTAGAACCGGTCTGCAGTGCTTACGTCGTGGCACATAAACCTAGCCAGAATCGACCTGCTTTCTGGATCTTGGTGATGCTTGATATTGTCAGCCAGGGCAGTGCGCAAGATGGTGAAGGTGACGGCTGTTTCTAGCCCAGCATCAGCCCAAGCCCTCTTCAAGTGAGCGTTCAGGTTCTTGGAAGCCTGCTTCCCCGATGTGAAAAGGAAGAATTCATTCTGAGGACCCGACAAGCCCTCTTTTATCCCCATCCACCGCATGACCCAGCTAAACTCCTTTATTGTAAGCACCAGCTGTGCTTCACCAAATGTCTTGGCAGTCTTGTGATCCTGCACGTGGATGATGTAGCCCTCAGCAGTGCCCCTTCTGTCCGCCTCAAAGACCTCCGTGTTGGTCATGTTTGCATACACACCCGGACGGTGGCCATACAGGAGGCTCCAATGGAGGGTTAGATAGCCATATAGCAGGTACTGGGTCATTGTGGTCGGATTTCTAGCCATCAGGTCAAGGAGATCAGGGATGCGCTTCTCAGCGGCCGCCATGGCGGCGAGAAGCTCCGCCTGGCTCGGCAGACGATCCAGCTTGTCCCTCTTCACCTTAAACTGGTGGAGAGTGACAGACTTTTTCAAATCGTTAATGTTGGCTTTCACCTCTCTGATGATGTTGGTCATATCAGACTGGGTGAGCCTGCACCCCCGGAGCTTTGATGCAGACAAGTACCTCAGGAAATGGTTCACAGTCTTCAGGAACAACAGCGATGGTGTGACTGTCCGGCCCGACTCTGAAATATACTTGCTCCAGCCACGGACCCTCTTTGTGTCTTTTAGAAACAGCCAGTCTGACAGCCGGTCAAAACCATGGGCCATGAATACTATGAAGTTCTTTATCCGGCTGACATTGGACATACAATTCTCTTTCCGTTTTACTGTCGGTGCAAGACCCTCACAATGACCTCTGTATGTCTGAATGTACGTCTCCATGCTTTTAGGCAACGTGATTTCACGCATGGTATTCCGCAGTCCCTTCCCAGTGCACCATTGATTTTGGGAAGAGGGCCAGTCCTTAGCCAGATTAGCTTTCAGCTTATTGGAGACAGACGCACGGGTCTTCTGGCATACAGGGGTCTCACTACAGGAGGCTTCTACGGACCGCATGACAGTCTGCATCGGGGTCTTGCTTCCGGAGGCTTCTGGGGACCGCATCACAGACTTGAGAGGGATCTCACTCGCAGAGGCTTCTATGGACCGCATGACAGTCTTCACTGGGGTCTCACTACCGGAGGCTTCTGGGGACCACATGACAGTCTTCACTGGGGTCTTGCTTCCGGAGGCTTCTGGGGACCGCATCACAGACTTGAGAGGGGTCTCTCTACCGGAGGCTTTGTCGGACCGCATGACAGTCTTCACCGGGGTCTTGCTTCCGGAGGCTTCTGGGGACCGCATGACAGTGTTCACCGGGGTCTCACTACCGGAGGCTTTGTCGGACCGCATGACAGTCTTCACCGGGGTCTTGCTTCCGGAGGCTTCTGGGGACCGCATCACAGACTTGAGGGGGGTCTCACTCGCAGAGGCTTCTATGGACCGCATGACAGTCTTCACCGGGGTCTTGAGAGGGGTATTGCTGCCGGAGGCTACTGAGTTCATGTCGGGGGTACTTGGGATTGCTACGCCCTTAAATCGTATACATTCTTCGTCTTCCTCAAGCAGAGCAGCAGTGGCATTCTGCTTCCTGGGTTTTAGACCCTGTTTTAGCCTGGAGCGCAGGGTCTTCACCTCATTAATGAGGGCATCCTTCTGAGCCCTCAATGCCACATTGTCCAGCCTCACCTGCATGCAGTCCTCTTCGTCACACTCGGTATGTGGGGAGAAGGGTGGAGGGTGCACCGGGTATTCCTCCTCATTGTCTATATCCAATGATGTAGCCATTCCAATGATGGGATTAGTCTCTCGGAGGTCATGGAGCAACTGCAGGGCCACACTATGCTTCAGCCTTGCCATGACCTGATGTGCCTCATCTCGGGAGAACTCAGGGTGGTCACGAGTTACATGACGGTGTAGTTTCCTCCCAGCATACGAACACCCTGTGATGGGACAGGGTTTGGTCCGAACATTTATTCTACCACTGGCCATTTTAAGAATGATGCCTCTTTCATCCAGGTTCCGCACTGCATGTTTGTGCTTAAGGTGCTTATTCAAAGCCAGATAGCGGAGGCTGCACACCGGGCATTCGGTCAACATCCTTCCAAAAACACACACAATGAATTCTATTTAAATGGTTTTCTGTTTCTCCGTTTATATGCGTTAGCCAACTGCTGATTGCAACCATGGGTCCGATGCTTCAATGCAGGGAACACGGACCAAGGGGAGGACTTGGGTTACCACCTGGTTAAAATGGTCCCACCTCCGCACCAACGCGACTGGCGATGGGTCCGATACATTGATTGTTTTTTGTTTCATGGTTCTGCCACGAACTCACAAGACAGTTTTGGGTACAAAACGTGGGGGTAACAGTACCTCCGGGCGCTCCGTCCCGCTCCGGCTTTCGCCGCAGCGGGGGGAGGAGGCATTGAACCCCTCGCACCTGCCCCCGGAGGAGGCAGGGGAGTCAGGTACCCGGAGGCGCACGGTGGACGGCCAGGGCGAGACCGCCACACCGCACTGGAGTCAGAGTTCCGAGTTTTTCGAGCCAGGTCCCGGTGAAACGCAGTACGGAGCACCCGGCAGGAACCTCCAGCAGACCCCCCCGCGCGGTTCCCTCGTCCCTCGGAAGAGGCGGAGAGGTGGGTGTTTTTCATCTGCTGGCGGACTGCCGGGGAGAACGTGCTGCTCGGGAGCCAGGTTCAGAGTTAGTGGAAGTGAGAGCCCGTGTACCTGCCTTTTACAGCAGGCACGCGCTGGTATCGGGGTGGGGAGAGAAGGTAGATGCAGAGGCTGCAGAAACAGCCAGAGCCTTTCCCCTCTAACACACCCCTCATTTGGTTCATGAGCACTGGGCAGAGTCCCCTGTCAACTCTCCTTATATTCCTCCGGAGACCAGTTGGGAAATGGCAGCATCCCACTTCACCTGGTAGACCAATATCGTTAAATGAGCTCAGTAATGTACTGCACAACATCACATGGGTAAAATGAGCTATATCATGCACTGCAAAATCACATTTGGTTTATTTCCAAAAAGCCTGGAAAAAACACATATCCATCATGTCCTGTAAAATATCATTCTTTGTTTATGTCCGCTCCAGGATTACCCGTAGTTTGGATGAACCGACCGCCAAGCACCGGAAGCTGGACCCGGGGAGGAGGCCCTCCGATGGCGGGTCAAATTTGATGATACCGCAGCTGGCTGGACACTAGCCGTAGAAGAACACTTGGGCGGGACCAGGCATGTCCCTCTTTGCAGACAAGCATATGTGCTCCCAGGAGCAGAGTCAATCCCACAGTTTGGAGGAACCGACCGCCAAGCACCGGAAGCTGGACCCGGGGAGGAGGCCCTCCGATGGCGGGTCAAATTTGATGATACCGCAGCTGGCTGGACACTAGCCGTAGAAGAACACCTGGGCGGGACCAGGCATGTCCCTCTTTGCAGACAAGCATATGTGCTCCCAGGAGCAGAGTCAATCCCACAGTTTGGAGGAACCGACCGCCAAGCACCGGAAGCTGGACCCGGGGAGGAGGCCCTCCGATGGCAGGTCAAATTTGATGATACCGCAGCTGGCTGGACACTAGCCGTAGAAGAACACCTGGGCGGGACCAGGCATGTCCCTCTTTGCAGACAAGCATATGTGCTCCCAGGAGCAGAGTCAATCCCACAGTTTGGAGGAACCGACCACCAAGCACCGGAAGCTGGACCCGGGGAGGAGGCCCTCCGATGGCGGGTCAAATTTGATGATACCGCAGCTGGCTGGACACTAGCCGTAGAAGAACACCTGGGCGGGACCAGGCATGTCCCTCTTTGCAGACAAGCATATGTGCTCCCAGGAGCAGAGTCAATCCCACAGTTTGGAGGAACCGACCGCCAAGCACCGGAAGCTGGACCCGGGGAGGAGGCCCTCCGATGGCGGGTCAAAGTTGATGATACCGCAGCTGGCTGGACACTAGCCGTAGAAGAACACCTGGGCGGGACCAGGCATGTCCCTCTTTGCAGACAAGCATATGTGCTCCCAGGAGCAGAGTCAATCCCACAGTTTGGAGGAACCGACCGCCAAGCACCGGAAGCTGGACCCGGGGAGGAGGCCCTCCGATGGCGGGTCAAAGTTGATGATACCGCAGCTGGCTGGACACTAGCCGTAGAAGAACACCTGGGCGGGACCAGGCATGTCCCTCTTTGCAGACAAGCATATGTGCTCCCAGGAGCAGAGTCAATCCCACAGTTTGGAGGAACCGACCGCCAAGCACCGGAAGCTGGACCCGGGGAGGAGGCCCTCCGATGGCGGGTCAAAGTTGATGATACCGCAGCTGGCTGGACACTAGCCGTAGAAGAACACCTGGGCGGGACCAGGCATGTCCCTCTTTGCAGACAAGCATATCTGCTCCCAGGAGCAGAGTCAATCCCACAGTTTGGAGGAACCGACCGCCAAGCACCGGAAGCTGGACCCGGGGAGGAGGCCCTCCGATGGCGGGTCAAAGTTGATGATACCGCAGCTGGCTGGACACTAGCCGTAGAAGAACACCTGGGCGGGACCAGGCATGTCCCTCTTTGCAGACAAGCATATGTGCTCCCAGGAGCAGAGTCAATCCCACAGTTTGGAGGAACCGACCGCCAAGCACCGGAAGCTGGACCCGGGGAGGAGGCCCTCCGATGGCGGGTCAAAGTTGATGATACCGCAGCTGGCTGGACACTAGCCGTAGAAGAACACCTGGGCGGGACCAGGCATGTCCCTCTTTGCAGACAAGCATATGTGCTCCCAGGAGCAGAGTCAAACCCGCAGTTTGGAAGAACCGACCGCCAGAGCACCGGCACGAAGCCGGGCCGGCGGAGGCCTTCCGATGGCGGGTCACGTTTGCCATTCGATCAATGTCTTTGCAGACAAGCATATATGTGGTTGTTACGCAGGATCAAATAGGTAGTTTGATGAAGTAGGGTCCTGTGCCCGGAGCAAGGCCAATTGCTGAATGCCGCAGCCGACTAAGGCCGCTATGCCACAGTGGAGGATGAGAGAAACAGGTGTTTGTTTTGCATTCCGCGGCAAAGAGGGGAGGTGGAACTTCCACCCCGCTACGGAACCTGTGGTGGGACCCCTGAGTCAGACGGTTCGTCTTGGAAACGCTTCATATCGGTCGGCCTGGGAGGTAAGAGACACGCAGGGTAACGGACACGCAGGGTTACCCCCACGCAGCCCACGCAACACGGAGGAGGCAGGGGAGTCTGGTACCCGGAGGCGCATGGCCGCAACACCGCACTGGAGTCAGGGTTTCGAGTTTTTCGAGCCAGGTCCCAGTGAACGCAAGACTCCAGCAGGAGCCTCCAGCAGACCCCCCCGACGTTTCCCTCGTCCCTCCCGGCCATCAGAGTCGAACCCGCAGTTCGGAGGAACCGACCGCCAGAGCACCGGCACGAGGCCGGGCCGGCGGAGGCCCTCCGATGGCGGGTCGCGTTTGCCATTCGATCAGTGAGAAATCAGAAGAGGAAGGGGGAAGAAAAAAGACTAACTTGTCTTTTTGGAGAACCATCAAAAATGGGTGAAAATGAAAAAATGTATCCGAGAATAGTGCCCCATAAGGCGGGTAAAGTCCCCTGTCAACTCCCCTCACCTTCCTCCACACTCTGAAAAAGTCAGAGTTATTTTTTGGAGAACCATCAAAAATGGGTAAAAATGAAAAAATGTATCCGAGAATAGTGCCCCATAAGGCGGGTAAAGTCCCCTGTCAACTCCCCTCACCTTCCTCCACACTCTGAAAAAGTCAGAGTTATTTTTTGGAGAACCATCAAAAATGGGTGAAAATGAAAAAATGTATCCGAGAATAGTGCCCCATAAGGCGGGTAAAGTCCCCTGTCAACTCCCCTCACCTTCCTCCACACTCTGAAAAAGTCAGAGTTATTTTTTGGAGAACCATCAAAAATGGGTGAAAATGAAAAAATGTATCCGAGAATAGTGCCCCATAAGGCGGGTAAAGTCCCCTGTCAACTCCCCTCACCTTCCTCCACACTCTGAAAAAGTCAGAGTTATTATTTGGAGAACCATCAAAAATGGGTGAAAATGAAAAAATATATCCGAGAATAGTGCCCCATAAGGCGGGTAAAGTCCCCTGTCAACTCCCCTCACCTTCCTCCACACTCTGAAAAAGTCAGAGTTATTTTTTGGAGAACCATCAAAAATGGGTGAAAATGAAAAAATGTATCCGAGAATAGTGCCCCATAAGGCGGGTAAAGTCCCCTGTCAACTCCCCTCACCTTCCTCCACACTCTGAAAAAGTCAGAGTTATTTTTTGGAGAACCATCAAAAATGGGTGAAAATGAAAAAATGTATCCGAGAATAGTGCCCCATAAGGCGGGTAAAGTCCCCTGTCAACTCCCCTCACCTTCCTCCACACTCTGAAAAAGTCAGAGTTATTTTTTGGAGAACCATCAAAAATGGGTGAAAATGAAAAAATGTATCCGAGAATAGTGCCCCATAAGGCGGGTAAAGTCCCCTGTCAACTCCCCTCACCTTCCTCCACACTCTGAAAAAGTCAGAGTTATTTTTTGGAGAACCATCAAAAAGGGCTAAAAGTGTTGAAATGTATCCGAGAATAGTGCCCCATAAGGCGGATAAAGTCCCCTGTCAACTCCCCTCACCTTCCTCCACACTCTGAAAAAGTCAGAGTTATTTTTTGGAGAACCATCAAAAAGGGCTAAAAGTGTTGAAATGTATCCGAGAATAGTGCCCCATAAGGCGGATAAAGTCCCCTGTCAACTCCCCTCACCTTCCTCCACACTCTGAAAAAGTCAGAGTTATTTTTTGGAGAACCATCAAAAAGGGCTAAAAGTGTTGAAATGTATCCGAGAATAGTGCCCCATAAGGCGGATAAAGTCCCCTGTCAACTCCCCTCACCTTCCTCCACACTCTGAAAAAGTCAGAGTTATTTTTTGGAGAACCATCAAAAAGGGCTAAAAGTGTTGAAATGTATCCGAGAATAGTGCCCCATAAGGCGGATAAAGTCCCCTGTCAACTCCCCTCACCTTCCTCCAGAGCCCAGTTCAAAAACTTTAAGTTTGGTAAGAACCATGCTGGGGGGTCTCCAGGCAACAAAATGTATCCGAGCCAAAGTGCACATACAGCGGATGAATTCCTCCATGAAGTTACACAGCCGTTTTTTTTCTGAGTCCTCTCAAAAACCGGGTTTCCGATTTCGTGCAGAAGGTAGCTTGTAAAACATGAACGGTTTTTTACAACGGAGGAGGGGAAGTCTGGATTCCCCTCTCCGTTGTACCTTGCAACGGGGGAGGGGAAAAGTGTTCGGGGCTTCGTCCCGAAGCGCCGAACACTTTTCCCCTTCTCCAATTTTTCAGATCCCCTCTCCCATGTAATTTTAAAAGTTCATTTTTTGATTATTTTAACATATAATTGACCGTTTTCTTTCATTTTTTTTTCATTCCACGGGTGGGGGCCTATGGCAGGCTGCCTATGAGCTCCCAAATTTGGCCCGGATCATCCGGGATTTGTGGGATAAGCTCCATAAACTGACAAAGTCATCCAAACATGTCGCTTTTATAGCCCAAATATATATCATGCAAATACATTAAAATAGTAAAAGGTACGATTGTGCTCGGCATTAACCGGAATTTGATTTATATAGCCCCCAAAAAATAATTAAAAATCATTTTCGTGGGGAAAAGTGTTAAAACGCCTGATTAAAGCATTTGCGGGACCCCAGCGAGCTCCAGACTAGTTTCATTGTGTCGGGGACCCTGGATAATGATAAAACACATCATTTAAATGCCAAAAACACCATTAAAAGTCACTTTTAGGGGCAAAAAACAGCCTCTGTCCACTTCGTTAACAAAGTGATGGGGAAAAGGACCAAATCGTGATTAAAGCATTTCCGGGACCCCAGCGAGCTCCAGACTATGTGCATTGTGTCGGGGACCCTGGAGAAAGATAAAACACATCATTTAAATACAAAAAACACCATTAAAAGTCACTTTTAGGGGCAAAAAACAGCCTCTGTCCACTTCGTTAACAAAGTGATGGGGAAAAGGACCAAATCGTGATTAAAGCATTTTGCGGGACCCCAGCGAGCTCCAGACTAGTTTCATTGTGTCGGGGACCCTGGATAATGATAAAACACATCATTTAAATGCCAAAAACACCATTAAAAGTCACTTTTAGGGGCAAAAAACAGCCTCTGTCCACTTCGTTAACAAACTGATGGGGAAATGGACCAAATCGTGATTAAAGCATTTTGCGGGACCCCAGCGAGCTCCAGACTAGTTTCATTGTGTCGGGGACCCTGGATAATGATAAAACACATCATTTAAATGCCAAAAACACCATTAAAAGTCACTTTTAGGGGCAAAAAACAGCCTCTGTCCACTTCGTTAACAAACTGATGGGGAAATGGACCAAATCGTGATTAAAGCATTTCCGGGACCCCAGCGAGCTCCAGACTATGTGCATTGTGTCGGGGACCCTGGATAATGATAAGACCCATCATTTAAATGCCAAAAACACCATTAAAAGTCACTTTTAGGGGCAAAAAACAGCCTCTGTCCACTTCATTAACAAAGTGATGGGGAAAAGGACAAAATCGTGATTAAAGCATTTTGCGGGACCCCAGCGAGCTCCAGACTAGTTTCATTGTGTCGGGGACCCTGGATAATGATAAAACCCATCATTTAAATGCCAAAAACACCATTAAAAGTCACTTTTAGGGGCAAAAAACAGCCTCTGTCCACTTCGTCAACAAAGTGATGGGGAAAAGGTCAAAATCGTGATTAAAGCATTTTGCGGGACCCCAGCGAGCTCCAGACTAGTTTCATTGTGTCGGGGACCCTGGAGAAATATAAAACCCATCATTTAAATGCCAAAAACACCATTAAAAGTCACTTTTAGGGGCAAAAAACAGCCTCTGTCCACTTCGTTAACAAACTGATGGGGAAAAGGACCAAATCGTGATTAAAGCATTTTGCGGGACCCCAGCGAGCTCCAGACTAGTTTCATTGTGTCGGGGACCCTGGATAATGATAAAACACATCATTTAAATGCCAAAAACACCATTAAAAGTCACTTTTAGGGGCAAAAAACAGCCTCTGTCCACTTCGTTAACAAACTGATGGGGAAATGGACCAAATCGTGATTAAAGCATTTCCGGGACCACAGCGAGCTCCAGACTAGTTGCATTGTCTTGGGGACCCTCCACAATGATAAGACCCATCATTTAAATACAAAAAACACCATTAAAAGTCACTTTTAGGGGCAAAAAACAGCCTCTGTCCACTTCGTTAACAAAGTGATGGGGAAAAGGACAAAATCGTGATTAAAGCATTTTGCGGGACCCCAGCGAGCTCCAGACTAGTTTCATTGTGTCGGGGACCCTGGAGAATGATAAAACACATCATTTAAATGCCAAAAACACCATTAAAAGTCACTTTTAGGGGCAAAAAACAGCCTCTGTCCACTTCGTTAACAAAGTGATGGGGAAAAGGACAAAATCGTGATTAAAGCATTTTTGCGGGACCCCAGCGAGCTCCAGACTATGTGCATTGTGTCGGGGAAACTGGAGAATGATAAAACACATCATTTAAATACAAAAAACACCTTTAAAAGTCACTTTTAGGGGCAAAAAACAGCCTCTGTCCACTTCGTTAACAAACTGATGGGGAAATGGACAAAATCGTGATTAAAGCATTTGCGGGACCCCAGCGAGCTCCAGACTAGTTGCATTGTCTTGGGGACCCTCCACAATGATAAGACCCATCATTTAAATGCCAAAAACACCATTAAAAGTCACTTTTAGGGGCAAAAAACAGCCTCTGTCCACTTCGTTAACAAAGTGATGGGGAAAAGGACAAAATCGTGATTAAAGCATTTTGCGGGACCCCAGCGAGCTCCAGACTAGTTTCATTGTGTCGGGGACCCTGGAGAAAGATAAAACCCATCATTTAAATACAAAAAACACCATTAAAAGTCACTTTTAGGGGCGAAAAACAGCCTCTGTCCACTTCGTTAACAAACTGATAGGCAAATGGACAGAAGGGGGAACACGGCCCAGCCGCTGCTCCGCTGCTCCAGACTATGTGCATTGTGTCGGGGAGCCAGGTCAAACCCCTCCATGCACACCGCCAGAACCAGAACCTCACGACCCTGGTGACCTTAAAGGTGTTTGTCTTTGTTTGTTTTTGTACTCCACATAGACAGGCAGGTGTTCAGCACCGCGGGCCCGCTGCTGCTGCTGCTGCTGCTGGAAGGTGGAACACTTTGAGTCTTTTTATTTTCTCTTTTCTCCCTGCTCCTGCACACACCTTTTGTTCCCCTCCTCTGCCTTACACATCCTCCCACGCTCGAGCACTCCTCACTCGGACTAAACCCCTCCATGCACACCGCCAGAACCAGAACCTCACGACCCTGGTGACCTTAAAGGTGTTTGTCTTTGTTTGTTTTTGTACTCCACATAGACAGGCAGGTGTTCAGCACCGCGGGCCCGCTGCTGCTGCTGCTGCTGCTGGAAGGTGGAACACTTTGAGTCTTTTTATTTTCTCTTTTCTCCCTGCTCCTGCACACACCTTTTGTTCCCCTCCTCTGCCTTACACATCCTCCCACGCTCGAGCACTCCTCACTCGGACTAAACCCCTCCATGCACACCGCCAGAACCAGAACCTCACGACCCTGGTGACCTTAAAGGTGTTTGTCTTTGTTTGTTTTTGTATTCCACATAGACAGGCTGGGGTTCAGCACCACGCACAGAGCCTACCCGCTACCTCCAGGGCGCATCACCACATTTTACAAGCCAGGAAAGGTGCATGGATCCTGGGTAAACATTGATTAAGTGTTTTTAAATGTGTGGAACAGTGTTTTGTCACTTTCAAAACTCTCCTGTCATTGACCGGAGAATTTGGGTCGATTTTGTATTCAATCTGGCCATTAATATTCCAGTGAGACGAAGTACGTACATTGACCGGAGTGATCCCATGTTAATGTTGTCCAAATACCGGAACATTCCCTAACCCTATTTAGGGGCAATGGATGTCCACTTGCGGGAGACGACAGACAGTGGTGCGGTTAGCCAAAGTGACAATGGATGTCCACTTGCGGGAGACGACAGACAGTGGTGCGGTTAGCCAAAGTGACAGACCTAATGTTAGACCAATTTACAGGCAATGGACGTCCACTCTCGGGAGAGAGACCTCCAGCATGTGTCCCTGACATGGAGACTCTGTTTATTTCACTCATCCAGGACAGAGACCGGGGAAATCTCCTCTCTGTGGCCCCTCCAAGACCCCCAAAGGACGGACCACAGACCTCCAGCATGTGTCCCTGACATGGGCACCTCCATAACCTTGCACACCGTGAGTCCCCGGACTCCCGGACTTAAGCACTCCCCCACGGACTAAACCCAGATGTTCACACCCTACAGAACTCCATGCCCCTGGTTAACCTAAAGGGGGTGGATTTTGCGGTGCTTTACCGTCCGCACATCGGTATCCATATTCGGCCTTATTCACGGCACCACCACCCCTTCTGTGGAGGATATTCTCATGCTCCTGGTAACCCTTTAAATAGTCTGATACTGTCAGGGATTATCACCGCACTTTACAAGCCATAAATAATGTTTAAATGGTCGGGGAAAGTGTTTTTAAACGTCTGGAAGAGAGTTGTAGCCTGTAATTTTGCAGGATATAATTTAACATGGAACCTCTCCTGGAAATGCGCAGAGTATGTCCATTTCCAGGAGAGGTTCCATGTTAAATTATATCCTGCAAAATGACAGGCTATAAGCCAGGAACAAGTGTTTGAAAGGAGGGGAAAAGTTGTTTAAAATAGTCGGAAAAGTGTTTTTAAACGTCTGGAAGAGAGTTGTTGCCTGTCATTTTGCAGGATATAATTTAACATGGAACCTCTCCTGGAAATGCGCAGAGTATGTCCATTTCCAGGAGAGGTTCCATGTTAAATTATATCTTGCAAAATGACAGGCTATAAGCCAGGAACAAGTGTTTGAAAGGAGGGGAAAAGTTGTTTAAAATAGTCTGATACCTCCAGGGCGCATCACCGCATTTTACAAGCCAGGGAAGGTGTCGGAATCCTGGGTAAACATTGTTTAAATAGTCTGACACCTGGCACTGTATTTGCCCCTGGGAGAGGTTCCATGTTAAATTATATCCTGCAAAATGACAGGCTATAAGCCAGGAACAAGTGTTTGAAAGGCGGGGAAAAGTTGTTTAAAATAGTCGGAAAAGTGTTTTTAAACGTCTGGAAGAGAGTTGTTGCCTGTCATTTTGCAGGATATAATTTAACATGGAACCTCTCCTGGAAATGCGCAGAGTATGTCCATTTCCAGGAGAGGTTCCATGTTAAATTATATCCTGCAAAATGACAGGCTATAAGCCAGGAACAAGTGTTTGAAAGGCGGGGAAAAGTTGTTTAAAATAGTCTGATACCTCCAGGGCGCATCACCGCATTTTACAAGCCAGGGAAGGTGTCGGAATCCTGGGTAAACATTGTTTAAATAGTCTGACACCTGGCACTGTATTTGCCCCTGTGAGAGGTTCCATGTTAAATTATATCCTGCAAAATGACAGGCTATAAGCCAGGAACAAGTGTTTGAAAGGCGGGGAAAAGTTGTTTAAAATAGTCTGATACCTCCAGGGCGCATCACCGCATTTTACAAGCCAGGGAAGGTGTCGGAATCCTGGGTAAACATTGTTTAAATAGTCTGACACCTGGCACTGTATTTGCCCCTGGGAGAGGTTCCATGTTAAATTATATCCTGCAAAATGACAGGCTATAAGCCAGGAACAAGTGTTTGAAAGGCGGGGAAAAGTTGTTTAAAATAGTCTGATACCTCCAGGGCGCATCACCCCATTTTACAAGCCAGGGAAGGTGTCGGAATCCTGGGTAAACATTGTTTAAATAGTCTGACACCTGGCACTGTATTTGCCCCTGGGAAACTTCAAGGTTATATTCATGTTTTATTATTTATTTAATAATCACATGATTTTTACAAAAACAGTATACACAGTATACATATATACAATAATAATAATAATAATAATAATATAACAATATACATAATAAAAACATGAAAAGTGGTGAAAATGAGAAAATGTATCCGAAAATAGTGCCTCCTAATGCGGGCATGTGGACAGTAGCCACAGACTCACAGGCACACACACACATGCAGAGATCCAGGGGGCGGAGCACATGGCTTTTTTTACCCAGAAATAAGTCTATGAGAGGCGGGGAGACTCAGAGGACAGGCTGCGTCACCTCACTTTGTAACCCAGGAAAAGAGCAGGAATTCTGGCTGCGTGAGTGTTAAAAGTGCATTCATCTGTGTTAATCCGACAGCCGCAGAGGTGCTGACGCAAAGCAGGCGGAACAAATTGATTATTTGAACCAGGAATAAATGTTTGCAAGGCAGGGAAAGTGTTCCTGCAGCCCCTCCATAACGGTAATAATGATTAGAAATGATTTCCAGGGCAGAAAGCGTTTTTTAAATGTGGAAAAAAATATGTTAAACTGTTTAAAAAGCACAAAGTGATTTGAGTGCAGTTCTCATGTGTCCCCACAGGAGGGCGCGTCGTCCCAGGGAGCACAGTGCATGGTGACAAGGTACGATTTATACCCTAAAATAGCATGCTAAGTGTGGGTGGATTAGTTTCAAAGCATGCACACTCTGCTCGTGTCAGACTTCCATCAAATAGACCGGGGAAAACACCTCTCATTAGCCCCTCACAGACCACCAAAGGACGGACTATGCAGCTCCAGCACGGCTCCCTCACATGGAGCTCAGGTTATTTCATACCTCCAGGAGAGGGACCGGGAAAACCACCTCTCTGTAGCCCCTGACAGAGCCCCAAAGGACGGACTAAGGACCTCCGGCAACAGTGGCACTTCCATAACCTCGTGCACCGTGAGACTCCGGGCCCCCGGACTTAAGCACTCCCCCACGGACTAAACCCAGATGTTCACACCCTGCAGAATCTCATGCCCCTGGTCACCTTTAAGGGGGGGTGGATTTTGCGGTGCTTTACCGTCCGAACACAAGCATCAATATTCGTCCTCCTTCACAGCAGCAGCAGCAGCAGCAGCAGCAGCAGCAGCAGCAGCAGCAGCAGCAGCAGCACCTGCCCTGCTGCACTTCCATAACCTCGTGCACCGTGAGACCCCGGGCCCCCGGACTTAAGCACTCCCCCACGGACTAAACCCAGATGTTCACACCCTGCAGAATCTCATGCCCCTGGTCACCTTTAAGGGGGGGGTGGATTTTGCGGTGCTTTACCGTCCGAACACAAGCATCAATATTCGTCCTCCTTCACAGCAGCAGCAGCAGCAGCAGCAGCAGCAGCAGCAGCAGCAGCAGCACCTGCCCTGCTGGAGGTTCACACTTTAACTTATTTGTATTCGTTTTTTTTTGTTCCCCTCCTCTGCCTTACACATCCTCCCACGCTCGAGCACTCCTCACTCGGACTAAACCCCTCCATGCACACCACCAGAACCAGAACCTCACGCCCCTGGTGACCTTAAAGGTGTTTGTCTTTGTTTGTTTTTGTACTCCACATAGACAGGCAGGTGTTCAGCACCACGGACAGAGCGGGCCCGCTGCTGCTGCTGCTGGAAGGTGGAACACTTTGAGTCTTTTTATTTTCTCTTTTCTCCCTGCTCCTGCACACACCTTTTGTTACCCTCCTCTGCATTACACATCCTCCCACGCTCGATCACTCCTCACTCGGACTAAACCCAGATGTTCACACCCTACAGAACTTCATGCCCCTGGTTACCCTAAAGGGGTGGATTTTGCGGTGCTTTACCGTCCGCACATCGGCATACATATTCGGCCTTATTCATGACACTACCACCCCTTCTTTGGAGGATATTGCAGGATATAATTTAACATGGAACCTCTCCTGGAAATGCACAGAGTATGTCCATTTCCAGGAGAGGTTACATGTTAAATTATATCCTGCAAAATGACAGGCACTGTATTTGCCCCTGGGAACCTTCAAGGTTATACTAATGTTTTTTTTTTATTTTTTATTTAATTATCACACCACTTTTACAAAAACAGTATACAAAATAAACATAATAACAACATGATTAACAGGGGCCTGGGGGCCATATTAGCCGTCTAACTTGTACAGTGCACCGGGGAAAAAAGGTTGAGTCCACGGCCCCTTTCCCCTCATCAGGAGTACCAATCGGTCCTGAAGAAGAGGTATCGCTGCTCTCCGCCCCTGAATCCTCTTCGGAGGTAGCTGACGGTGGTAGACCTCCTTCTGATGATGATGCTGCTGCAGCTGCTGCCGCCGCCCTGAACATGGAGCGGATCTTCAATGCCTCCTTTATTCCAGGCGTATTCGTGTAGAACCGGTCTGCAGTGCTTACGTCGTGGCACATAAACCTAGCCAGAATCGACCTGCTTTCTGGATCTTGGTGATGCTTGATATTGTCAGCCAGGGCAGTGCGCAAGATGGTGAAGGTGACGGCTGTTTCTAGCCCAGCATCAGCCCAAGCCCTCTTCAAGTGAGCGTTCAGGTTCTTGGAAGCCTGCTTCCCCGATGTGAAAAGGAAGAATTCATTCTGAGGACCCGACAAGCCCTCTTTTATCCCCATCCACCGCATGACCCAGCTAAACTCATTTATTGTAAGCACCAGCTGTGCTTCACCAAATGTCTTGGCAGTCTTGTGATCCTGCACGTGGATGATGTAGCCCTCAGCAGTGCCCCTTCTGTCCGCCTCAAAGATCTCCGTGTTGGTCATGTTTGCATACACACCCGGACGGTGGCCATACAGGAGGCTCCAATGGATGGTTAGATAGCCATATAGCAGGTACTGGGTGATTGAGGTCGGATTGCTAGCCATCAGGTCAAGGAGATCAGGGATGCGCTTCTCAGCGGCCGCCATGGCGGCGAGAAGCTCCGCCTGGCTCGGCAGACGATCCAGCTTGTCCCTCTTCACCTTAAACTGGTGGAGAGTGACAGACTTTTTCAAATCGTTAATGTTGGCTTTCACCTCTCTGATGATGTTGGTCATATCAGACTGGGTGAGCCTGCACCCCCGGAGCTTTGATGCAGACAAGTACCTCAGGAAATGGTTCACAGTCTTCAGGAACAACAGCGATGTTGTGACTGTCCGGCCCGACTCTGAAATATACTTGCTCCAGCCACGGACCCTCTTTGTGTCTTTTAGAAACAGCCAGTCTGACAGCCGGTCAAAACCATGGGCCATGAATACTATGAAGTTCTTTATCCGGCTGACATTGGACATACAATTCTCTTTCCGTTTTACTGTCGGTGCAAGACCCTCACAATGACCTCTGTATGTCTGAATGTACGTCTCCATGCTTTTAGGCAACGTGATTTCACGCATGGTATTCCGCAGTCCCTTCCCAGTGCACCATTGATTTTGGGAAGAGGGCCAGTCCTTAGCCAGATTAGCTTTCAGCTTATTGGAGACAGACGCACGGGTCTTCTGGCATACAGGGGTCTCACTACAGGAGGCTTCTACGGACCGCATGACAGTCTGCATCGGGGTCTTGCTTCCGGAGGCTTCTGGGGACCGCATCACAGACTTGAGAGGGATCTCACTCGCAGAGGCTTCTATGGACCGCATGACAGTCTTCACTGGGGTCTCACTACCGGAGGCTTCTGGGGACCACATGACAGTCTTCACTGGGGTCTTGCTTCCGGAGGCTTCTGGGGACCGCATCACAGACTTGAGAGGGGTCTCTCTACCGGAGGCTTTGTCGGACCGCATGACAGTCTTCACCGGGTCTTGCTTCTGGAGGCTTCTGGGGACCGCATGACAGTCTTCACCGGGGTCTCACTACCGGAGGCTTTGTCGGACCGCATGACAGTCTTCACCGGGGTCTTGCTTCCGGAGGCTTCTGGGGACCGCATCACAGACTTGAGGGGGGTCTCACTCGCAGAGGCTTCTATGGACCGCATGACAGTCTTCACCGGGGTCTTGAGAGGGGTATTGCTGCCGGAGGCTACTGAGTTCATGTCGGGGGTACTTGGGATTGCTACGCCCTTAAATCGTATACATTATTTGTCTTCCTCAAGCAGAGCAGCAGTGGCATTCTGCTTCCTGGGTTTTAGACCCTGTTTTAGCCTGGAGCGCAGGGTCTTCACCTCATCAATGAGGGCATCCTTCTGAGCCCTCAATGCCACATTGTCCAGCCTCACCTGCATGCAGTCCTCTTCGTCACACTCGGTATGTGGGGAGAAGGGTGGAGGGTGCACCGGGTATTCCTCCTCATTGTCTATATCCAATGATGTAGCCATTCCAATGATGGGATTAGTCTCTCGGAGGTCATGGAGCAACTGCAGGGCCACACTATGCTTCAGCCTTGCCATGACCTGATGTGCCTCATCTCGGGAGAACTCAGGGTGGTCACGAGTTACATGACGGTGTAGTTTCCTCCCAGCATACGAACACCCTGTGATGGGACAGGGTTTGGTCCGAACATTTATTCTACCACTGGCCATTTTAAGAATGATGCCTCTTTCATCCAGGTTCCGCACTGCATGTTTGTGCTTAAGGTGCTTATTCAAAGCCAGATAGCGGAGGCTGCACACCGGGCATTCGGTCAACATCCTTCCAAAAACACACACAATGAATTCTATTTAAATGGTTTTCTGTTTCTCCGTTTATATGCGTTAGCCAACTGCTGATTGCAACCATGGGTCCGATGCTTCAATGCAGGGAACACGGACCAAGGGGAGGACTTGGGTTACCACCTGGTTAAAATGGTCCCATCTCCGCACCAACGCGACTGGCGATGGGTCCGATACATTGATTGTTTTTTGTTTCATGGTTCTGCCACGAACTCACAAGACAGTTTTGGGTACAAAACGTGGGGGTAACAGTACCTCCGGGCGCTCCGTCCCGCTCCGGCTTTCGCCGCAGCGGGGGGAGGAGGCATTGAACCCCTCGCACCTGCCCCCGGAGGAGGCAGGGGAGTCAGGTACCCGGAGGCGCACGGTGGACGGCCAGGGCGAGACCGCCACACCGCACTGGAGTCAGAGTTCCGAGTTTTTCGAGCCAGGTCCCGGTGAAACGCAGTACGGAGCACCCGGCAGGAACCTCCAGCAGACCCCCCCGCGCGGTTCCCTCGTCCCTCGGAAGAGGCGGAGAGGTGGGTGTTTTTCATCTGCTGGCGGACTGCCGGGGAGAACGTGCTGCTCGGGAGCCAGGCTCAGAGTTAGTGGAAGTGAGAGCCCGTGCACCTGCCTTTTACAGCAGGCACGCGCTGGTATCGGGGTGGGGAGAGAAGGTAGATGCAGAGGCTGCAGAAACAGCCAGAGCCTTTCCCCTCTAACACACCCCTCATTTGGTTCATGAGCACTGGGCAGAGTCCCCTGTCAACTCTCCTTATATTCCTCCGGAGACCAGTTGGGAAATGGCAGCCTCCCACTTCACCTGGTAGACCAATATCGTTAAATGAGCTCAGTAATGTACTGCACAACATCACATGGGTAAAATGAGCTATATCATGCACTGCAAAATCACATTTGGTTTATTTCCAAAAAGCCTGGAAAAAACACATATCCATCATGTCCTGTAAAATATCATTCTTTGTTTATGTCCGCTCCAGGATTACCCGTAGTTTGGATGAACCGACCGCCAAGCACCGGAAGCTGGACCCGGGGAGGAGGCCCTCCGATGGCGGGTCAAATTTGATGATACCGCAGCTGGCTGGACACTAGCCGTAGAAGAACACTTGGGCGGGACCAGGCATGTCCCTCTTTGCAGACAAGCATATGTGCTCCCAGGAGCAGAGTCAATCCCACAGTTTGGAGGAACCGACCGCCAAGCACCGGAAGCTGGACCCGGGGAGGAGGCCCTCCGATGGCGGGTCAAATTTGATGATACCGCAGCTGGCTGGACACTAGCCGTAGAAGAACACCTGGGCGGGACCAGGCATGTCCCTCTTTGCAGACAAGCATATGTGCTCCCAGGAGCAGAGTCAATCCCACAGTTTGGAGGAACCGACCGCCAAGCACCGGAAGCTGGACCCGGGGAGGAGGCCCTCCGATGGCGGGTCAAAGTTGATGATACCGCAGCTGGCTGGACACTAGCCGTAGAAGAACACCTGGACGGGACCAGGCATGTCCCTCTTTGCAGACAAGCATATGTGCTCCCAGGAGCAGAGTCAATCCCACAGTTTGGAGGAACCGACCGCCAAGCACCGGAAGCTGGACCCGGGGAGGAGGCCCTCCGATGGCGGGTCAAATTTGATGATACCGCAGCTGGCTGGACACTAGCTGTAGAAGAACACCTGGGCGGGACCAGGCATGTCCCTCTTTGCAGACAAGCATATGTGCTCCCAGGAGCAGAGTCAAACCCGCAGTTTGGAAGAACCGACCGCCAGAGCACCGGCACGAAGCCGGGCCGGCGGAGGCCTTCCGATGGCGGGTCACGTTTGCCATTCGATCAATGTCTTTGCAGACAAGCATATATGTGGTTGTTACGCAGGATCAAATAGGTAGTTTGATGAAGTAGGGTCCTGTGCCCGGAGCAAGGCCAATTGCTGAATGCCGCAGCCGACTAAGGCCGCTATGCCACAGTGGAGGATGAGAGAAACAGGTGTTTGTTTTGCATTCCGCGGCAAAGAGGGGAGGTGGAACTTCCACCCCGCTACGGAACCTGTGGTGGGACCCCTGAGTCAGACGGTTCATCTTGGAAACGCTTCATATCGGTTGGCCTGGGAGGTAAGAGACACGCAGGGTAACGGACACGCAGGGTTACCCCCACGCAGCCCACGCAACACGGAGGAGGCAGGGGAGTCTGGTACCCGGAGGCGCATGGCCGCAACACCGCACTGGAGTCAGGGTTTCGAGTTTTTCGAGCCAGGTCCCAGTGAACGCAAGACTCCAGCAGGAGCCTCCAGCAGACCCCCCCGACGTTTCCCTCGTCCCTCCCGGCCATCAGAGTCGAACCCGCAGTTCGGAGGAACCGACCGCCAGAGCACCGGCACGAGGCCGGGCCAGCGGAGGCCCTCCGATGGCGGGTCGCGTTTGCCATTCGATCAGTGAGAAATCAGAAGAGGAAGGGGGAAGAAAAAAGACTAACTTGTCTTTTTGGAGAACCATCAAAAATGGGTGAAAATGAAAAAATGTATCCGAGAATAGTGCCCCATAAGGCGGGTAAAGTCCCCTGTCAACTCCCCTCACCTTCCTCCACACTCTGAAAAAGTCAGAGTTATTTTTTGGAGAACCATCAAAAATGGGTGAAAATGAAAAAATGTATCCGAGAATAGTGCCCCATAAGGCGGGTAAAGTCCCCTGTCAACTCCCCTCACCTTCCTCCACACTCTGAAAAAGTCAGAGTTATTTTTTGGAGAACCATCAAAAAGGGCTAAAAGTGTTGACATGTATCCGAGAATAGTGCCCCATAAGGCGGGTAAAGTCCCCTGTCAACTCCCCTCACCTTCCTCCACACTCTGAAAAAGTCAGAGTTATTTTTTGGAGAACCATCAAAAATGGGTGAAAATGAAAAAATGTATCCGAGAATAGTGCCCCATAAGGCGGGTAAAGTCCCCTGTCAACTCCCCTCACCTTCCTCCACACTCTGAAAAAGTCAGTTATTTTTTGGAGAACCATCAAAAAGGGCTAAAAGTGTTGAAATGTATCCGAGAATAGTGCCCCATAAGGCGGGTAAAGTCCCCTGTCAACTCCCCTCACCTTCCTCCACACTCTGAAAAAGTCAGAGTTATTTTTTGGAGAACCATCAAAAATGGGTGAAAATGAAAAAATGTATCCGAGAATAGTGCCCCATAAGGCGGGTAAAGTCCCCTGTCAACTCCCCTCACCTTCCTCCACACTCTGAAAAAGTCAGAGTTATTTTTTGGAGAACCATCAAAAATGGGTGAAAATGAAAAAATGTATCCGAGAATAGTGCCCCATAAGGCGGGTAAAGTCCCCTGTCAACTCCCCTCACCTTCCTCCACACTCTGAAAAAGTCAGAGTTATTTTTTGGAGAACCATCAAAAATGGGTGAAAATGAAAAAATGTATCCGAGAATAGTGCCCCATAAGGCGGGTAAAGTCCCCTGTCAACTCCCCTCACCTTCCTCCACACTCTGAAAAAGTCAGAGTTATTTTTTGGAGAACCATCAAAAAGGGCTAAAAGTGTTGAAATGTATCCGAGAATAGTGCCCCATAAGGTGGGTAAAGTCCCCTGTCAACTCCCCTCACCTTCCTCCACACTCTGAAAAAGTCAGAGTTATTTTTTGGAGAACCATCAAAAAGGGCTAAAAGTGTTGAAATGTATCCGAGAATAGTGCCCCATAAGGCGGGTAAAGTCCCCTGTCAACTCCCCTCACCTTCCTCCACACTCTGAAAAAGTCAGAGTTATTTTTTGGAGTTCCATCAAAAATGGGTGAAAATGAAAAAATGTATCCGAGAATAGTGCCCCATAAGGCGGGTAAAGTCCCCTGTCAACTCCCCTCACCTTCCTCCACACTCTGAAAAAGTCAGAGTTATTGTTTGGAGTTCCATCAAAAATGGGTGAAAATGAAAAAATGTATCCGAGAATAGTGCCCCATAAGGCGGGTAAAGTCCCCTGTCAACTCCCCTCACCTTCCTCCACACTCTGAAAAAGTCAGAGTTATTTTTTGGAGAACCATCAAAAAGGGCTAAAAGTGTTGTAATGTATCCGAGAATAGTGCCCCATAAGGCGGATTGAGTCCCCTGTCAACTCCCCTTACCTTCCTCCACACTCTGAAAAAGTCAGAGTTATTTTTTGGAGAACCATCAAAAAGGGCTAAAAGTGTTGAAATGTATCCAAGAATAGTGCCCCATAAGGCGGATAAAGTCCCCTGTCAACTCCCCTCACCTTCCTCCAGAGCCCAGTTCAAAAACTTTAAGTTTGGTAAGAACCATGCTGGGGGGTCTCCAGGCAACAAAATGTATCCGAGCCAAAGTGCACATACAGCGGATGAATTCCTCCATGAAGTTACACAGCCGTTTTTTTTCTGAGTCCTCTCAAAAACCGGGTTTCCGATTTCGTGCAGAAGGTAGCTTGTAAAACATGAACGTTTTTTTACAACGGAGGAGGGGAAGTCTGGATTCCCCTCTCCGTTGTACCTTGCAACGGGGGAGGGGAAAAGTGTTCGGCGCTTCGTCCCGAAGCGCCGAACACTTTTCCCCTTCTCCAATTTTTCATGTAATTTTAAAAGTTCATTTTTTGATTATTTTAACATATAATTGACCGTTTTCTTTCATTTTTTTTTCATTCCACGGGTGGGGGCCTATGGCAGGCTGCCTATGAGCTCCCAAATTTGGACCGGATCATCCGGGATTTGTGGGATAAGCTCCATAAACTAACAAAGTCATCCAAATATGTCGCTTTTATCGCCCAAAGATATATCATGCAAATACATTAAAATAGTAAAAGGTACGATTGTGCTCGGCATTAATCGGAATTTGATTTATATAGCCCCCAAAAAATAATTAAAAATCATTTTCGTGGGGAAAAGTGTTAAAACGCCTGATTAAAGCATTTGCGGGACCCCAGCGAGCTCCAGACTAGTTGCATTGTGTCGGGGACCCTGGAGAATGATAAGACCCATCATTTAAATACAAAAAACACCATTAAAAGTCACTTTTAGGGGCAAAAAACAGCCTCTGTCCACTTCGTTAACAAACTGATGGGGAAATGGACAAAATCGTGATTAAAGCATTTTGCGGGACCCCAGCGAGCTCCAGACTAGTTGCATTGTGTCGGGGACCCTCCGCAATGATAAGACCAATCATTTAAATACAAAAAACACCATTAAAAGTCACTTTTAAGGGCAAAAAACAGCCTCTGTCCACTTCGTTAACAAACTGATGGGGAAATGGACAAAATCGTGATTAAAGCATTTTGCGGGACCCCAGCGAGCTCCAGACTAGTTTCATTGTCTTGGGGACCCTCCACAATGATAAGACCCATCATTTAAATGCAAAACCCACCATTAAAAGTCACTTTTAGGGGCGAAAAACAGCCTCTGTCCACTTCGTTAACAAACTGATAGGCAAATGGACAGAAGGGGGAACACGGCCCAGCCGCTGCTCCGCTGCTCCAGACTATGTGCATTGTGTCGGGGAGCCAGGTCAAACCCCTCCATGCACACCGCCAGAACCAGAACCTCACGACCCTGGTGACCTTAAAGGTGTTTGTCTTTGTTTGTTTTTGTACTCCACATAGACAGGCAGGTGTTCAGCACCGCGGGCCCGCTGCTGCTGCTGCTGGAAGGTGGAACACTTTGAGTCTTTTTATTTTCTCTTTTCTCCCTGCTCCTGCACACACCTTTTGTTCCCCTCCTCTGCCTTACACATCCTCCCACGCTCGAGCACTCCTCACTCGGACTAAACCCCTCCATGCACACCGCCAGAACCAGAACCTCACGACCCTGGTGACCTTAAAGGTGTTGTCTTTGTTTGTTTTTGTATTCCACATAGACAGGCTGGGGTTCAGCACCACGCACAGAGCCTACCCGCTACCTCCAGGGCGCATCACCACATTTTACAAGCCAGGAAAGGTGCATGGATCCTGGGTAAACATTGATTAAGTGTTTTTAAATGTGTGGAACAGTGTTTTGTCACTTTCAAAACTCTCCTGTCATTGACCGGAGAATTTGGGTCGATGTTGTATTCAATCTGGCCATTAATATTCCAGTGAGACGAAGTACGTACATTGACCGGAGTGATCCCATGTTAATGTTGTCCAAATACCGGAACATTCCCTAACCACCGGTGTCCACCAGGAGGTTCGAGGGTTACCGCCCCTTGAGGCACCTAGGACCTTGAGACCACAGCTCCCCGCCGCGGCTTCGGCAATAGAGGCTTTGAACACCGACCACTCTGGTTCAATGTCCCCAACCTCCACAGGAATGCCCGAAAAGCTCCGCCGGAGGTGTGAGTTGAAGGCCTCCTGAACTTGGGCCTCCTCCAGACGTTCCCAGTTCACCCGAACTACACGTTTGGGCTTACCAGGTCTATCCAGAGGCTTCCCCCGCCACTCGACCCAACTCACCACCAGATGGTGATCAGTTGACAACTCCGCCCCTCTCTTTACCCGAGTGTCCAAAACATACGGCCTCAGGTCCGATGATACGATAACCAAATCGATCATGGACCTTCTGCCTAGGGTGCTCTGGTACCACGTACACTTATGAGCATCCTTATGTTCGAACATGGTGTTTGTTATGGCCAATCCATGACTAGCACAGAAGTCCAGTAACAAACCACCACTCCGGTTCAGATCAGGGGGGCCGTTCCTCCCAATCACTCCCCTCCAAGTGTCTCCATCATTGCCCACATGTGCGTTGAAGTCTCCCAGCAAGATTAAAGAGTCCCCTTCAGGAGCCCCATACAGGACTCTTTCCAGGGTCGCCAAGAAGGCCGTATACTCTGAACTGCTGTTGGGTGCATAAGCACACACAACAGTCAGAGTTTTCCCCCCCATAACCCGCAGGCGTAGGGAGGCAACCCTCTCGTCCACTGGGGTAGACTCCAACAACGAAGCACCCAACCGGGGACTTGTGAGTATCCCCACACCTTGAGCAACTCCGGAGAAGAATAGAGTCCAACCCCTATCCAGAAGTAAGGTTCCAGAGCCGACGCTGTGCGTAGAGGTGAGCCCAACCAGATCCAACTGGTAACGCTCCACCTCCCGCACAAGCTCCGACTCCTTTCCCCCCAGAGAGGTGACGTTCCACGTCCCCAAAGCCAGCTTCTGTCGCCCGGGTCTGGTCCGTCGAGACCCTCTGCCTTCACTGCCACCCTTCTGGCAGCGCACCCGACCCCATCGCTGTTTCCCGTAGGTGGTGGGCCCGCGGGACGGAGAAGCGGAGGTGTTGCCCACGTCGCCTTTTCGGGCTGTGCCCGGCCGGGCTCCGTGGCAAGCCCGGCCACCAGACGCTCGCCGACGAGTCCTCCTTATGGGCCTGGCTCCAGAAGGGGACCCCGGGCTTCCTCCGGGCCGGGTATCCTCACTTCGTGTGTCGTCTTTCATGAGGTCTTTTGAACCAATCTTAGTCTGGCCCCTTGCCTGAGACCAATTTGCCATGGGAGACCCTACCAGGAACACAAGGTTCCAGACAACACAGCCTCGAGGTTCATCAGGGAACACAAACCTCTCTACCACGGTAAGGTGCTGGTTCTTCAGAGAGGTGAATTCCTCCAGACTCAGAAAAAGTCAAAGTTGACTTTTTGGAGATCCATAGAAAAAGGGTGAAAATGAAAAAAAGTATGCCACAGCATGGATTCGAACACGCGACCAACCGCATCCAGGGGCGAGCGTTAACGCAGTGAGCCACTGGACCAGAGTACTCAAACATGCCTACTTGTGCATCTTAGACACTCTGAATTCACTAAATGTACAACCTTTTCTCCATCAAAATGAACAAATGAGACATGAAATAACATCTCCAGATCAAGACGAAGCGAATGGAAGCGTTCCCAGCCTCGTAGCTGTGAACAGCTGTGATCGCAGGAAAATGCTGTTACAAAGATTTCTCAGTATATCTCCGGGACATTTCCCTGGCTTTCCCACCGTCACAATGGACAAACGAGACATGAAATAACATCAACAGATCAAGACGAAGCGAATGGAGGTACCCCCGGAGTCATAGCATGTGTAAATCGAGACGAAACATCTCTCTCTCCCCCGCCTGCTTGCGAGAGGGAGGGGCAGTTTACACACACACGCAGCTGCTGCATGCAGCAACACACACACAGGGAGGAGATGGCAGAGAGAACGCACTCCACTGAAAACTCCCCTTGAATTCCTCCAGACTCAGAAAATGTAAAAGATCACTTTTTGGAGATCCATAGAAAAAGGGTGAAAATGAAAAAAAGAATGCCACAGCATGGATTCGAACACGCGACCAACCGCATCCAGGGGCGAGTGTTAACGCAGTGAGCCACTGGACCTGAGTACTCAAATATGCCTACTTGTGCATCTTAGACACTCTGAATTCACTAAATGTACAACTTGTTCTCCATCAAAATGAACAAATGAGACATGAAATAACATCTACAGATCAAGACGAAGCGAATGGAAGCGGTCCCAGCCTCGTAGCTGTGATCGCAGGAAAATGCTGTTACAAAGATTTCTCAGTATATCTCCGGGACATTTCCCTGGCTTTGCCACCGTCACAATGGACAAACGAGACATGAAATAACATCAACAGATCAAGACGAAGCGAATGGAAGTACCCCCGGAGTCATAGCATGTGTAAATCGAGACGAAACATCTTTCTCTCCCCCGCCTGCTTGCGAAGGGGAGGGGCAGTTTACACACACACACGCAGCTGCTGCATGCATCAACGCACACAGAGGGAGGAGATGGCAGAGAGAATGCACTCCCCTGAAAACTCCCCTTGAATTCCTCCAGACTCAGAAAATGTAAAAGTTCACTTTTTGGAGATCCATAGAAAAAGGGTGAAAATGGAAAAGAGTATTCGAAAATAGTGCCTCATAAGGCGGGTAGAGTCCCTTGAAAACTCCCCTTGAATTCCTCCAGACTCAGAAAAAGTCAAAGTTGACTTTTTGGAGATCCATAGAAAAAGGGTGAAAATGAAAAAAAGTATGCCACAGCATGGATTCGAACACGCGACCAACCGCATCCAGGGGCGAGCGTTAACGCAGTGAGCCACTGGACCTGAGTACCCAAACATGCCTACTTGTGCATCTTAGACACTCTGAATTCACTAAATGTACAACCTTTTCTCCATCAAAATGAACAAATGAGACATTAAATAACATCTACAGATCAAGACGAAGCGAATGGAAGCGGTCCCAGCCTCGGAGCTGCGAACAGCTGTGATCGCAGGAAAATGCTGTTACAAAGATTTCTCAGTATATCTCCGGGACATTTCCCTGGCTTTCCCACCGTCACAATGGACAAACGAGACATGAAATAACATCAACAGATCAAGACGAAGCGAATGGAAGTACCCCCGGAGTCATAGCATGTGTAAATCGAGACGAAACATCTCTCTCTCCCCCGCCTGCTTGCGAAGGGGAGGGGCAGTTTACACACACACACGCAGCTGCTGCATGCAGCAACGCACACACAGGGAGGAGATGGCAGAGAGAATGCACTCCCCTGAAAACTCCCCTTGAATTCCTCCAGACTCAGAAAATGTAAAAGTTCACTTTTTGGAGATCCATAGAAAAAGGGTGAAAATGGAAAAAAGTATTCGAAAATAGTGCCTCATAAGGCGGGTAGAGTCCCTTGAAAACTCCCCTTGAATTCCTCCAGACTCAGAAAAAGTCAAAGTTGACTTTTTGGAGATCCATAGAAAAAGGGTGAAAATGAAAAAAAGTATGCCACAGCATGGATTCGAACACGCGACCAACCGCATCCAGGGGCGAGCGTTAACGCAGTGAGCCACTGGACATGAGTACTCAAACATGCCTACTTTTGCATCTTAGACACTCTGAATTCACTAAATGTACAACTTTTTCTCCATCAAAATGAACAAATGAGACATGAAATAACATCTACAGATCAAGACGAAGCGAATGGAAGCGGTCCCAGCCTCTTAGCTGTGAACAGCTGTGATCGCAGGAAAATGCTGTTACAAAGATTTCTCAGTATATCTCCGGGACATTTCCCTGGCTTTCCCACCGTCACAATGGACAAACGAGACATGAAATAACATCAACAGATCAAGACGAAGCGAATGGAGGTACCCCCGGAGTCATAGCATGTGTAAATCGAGACGAAACATCTCTCTCTCCCCCGCCTGCTTGCGAGAGGGAGGGGCAGTTTACACACACACGCAGCTGCTGCATGCAGCAACACACACACAGGGAGGAGATGGCAGAGAGAACGCACTCCCCTGAAAACTCCCCTTGAATTCCTCCAGACTCAGAAAATGTAAAAGATCACTTTTTGGAGATCCATAGAAAAAGGGTGAAAATGAAAAAAAGAATGCCACAGCATGGATTCGAACACGCGATCAACCGCATCCAGGGGCGAGTGTTAACGCAGTGAGCCACTGGACCTGAGTACTCAAATATGCCTACTTGTGCATCTTAGACACTCTGAATTCACTAAATGTACAACTTGTTCTCCATCAAAATGAACAAATGAGACATGAAATAACATCTACAGATCAAGACGAAGCGAATGGAAGCGGTCCCAGCCTCGTAGCTGTGATCGCAGGAAAATGCTGTTACAAAGATTTCTCAGTATATCTCCGGGACATTTCCCTGGCTTTCCCACCGTCACAATGGACAAACGAGACATGAAATAAAATCAACAGATCAAGACGAAGCGAATGGAAGTACCCCCGGAGTCATAGCATGTGTAAATCGAGACGAAACATCTCTCTCTCCCCCGCCTGCTTGCGAAGTGGAGGGGCAGTTTACACACACACACGCAGCTGCTGCATGCAGCAACGCACACACAGGGAGGAGATGGCAGAGAGAATGCACTCCCCTGAAAGCTCCCCTTGAATTACTCCAGACTCAGAAAATGTAAAAGTTCACTTTTTGGAGATCCATAGAAAAAGGGTGAAAATGGAAAAAAGTATTCGAAAATAGTGCCTCATAAGGCGGGTAGAGTCCTTTGAAAACTCCCCTTGAATTCCTCCAGACTCAGAAAAAGTCAAAGTTGACTTTTTGGAGATCCATAGAAAAAGGGTGAAAATGAAAAAAAGTATGCCACAGCATGGATTCGAACACGCGACCAACCGCATCCAGGGGCGAGCGTTAACGCAGTGAGCCACTGGACCAGAGTACTCAAACATGCCTACTTGTGCATCTTAGACACTCTGAATTCACTAAATGTACAACCTTTTCTCCATCAAAATGAACAAATGAGACATGAAATAACATCTCCAGATCAAGACGAAGCGAATGGAAGCGTTCCCAGCCTCGTAGCTGTGAACAGCTGTGATCGCAGGAAAATGCTGTTACAAAGATTTCTCAGTATATCTCCGGGACATTTCCCTGGCTTTCCCACCGTCACAATGGACAAACGAGACATGAAATAACATCAACAGATCAAGACGAAGCGAATGGAGGTACCCCCGGAGTCATAGCATGTGTAAATCGAGACGAAACATCTCTCTCTCCCCCGCCTGCTTGCGAGAGGGAGGGGCAGTTTACATACACACGCAGCTGCTGCATGCAGCAACACACACACAGGGAGGAGATGGCAGAGAGAACGCACTCCACTGAAAACTCCCCTTGAATTCCTCCAGACTCAGAAAATGTAAAAGATCACTTTTTGGAGATCCATAGAAAAAGGGTGAAAATGAAAAAAAGAATGCCACAGCATGGATTCGAACACGCGACCAACCGCATCCAGGGGCGAGTGTTAACGCAGTGAGCCACTGGACCTGAGTACTCAAATATGCCTACTTGTGCATCTTAGACACTCTGAATTCACTAAATGTACAACTTGTTCTCCATCAAAATGAACAAATGAGACATGAAATAACATCTACAGATCAAGACGAAGCGAATGGAAGCGGTCCCAGCCTCGTAGCTGTGATCGCAGGAAAATGCTGTTACAAAGATTTCTCAGTATATCTCCGGGACATTTCCCTGGCTTTCCCACCGTCACAATGGACACACGAGACATGAAATAACATCAACAGATCAAGACGAAGCGAATGGAAGTACCCCCGGAGTCATAGCATGTGTAAATCGAGACGAAACATCTCTCTCTCCCCCGCCTGCTTGCGAAGGGGAGGGGCAGTTTACACACACACACGCAGCTGCTGCATGCAGCAACGCACACACAGGGAGGAGATGGCAGAGGGAACGCACTCCCCTGAAAACTCCCCTTGAATTCCTCCAGACTCAGAAAAAGTCAAAGTTGACTTTTTGGAGATCCATAGAAAAAGGGTGAAAATGAAAAAAAGTATGCCACAGCATGGATTCGAACACGCGACCAACCGCATCCAGGGGCGAGCGTTAACGCAGTGAGCCACTGGACATGAGTACTCAAACATGCCTACTTTTGCATCTTAGACACTCTGAATTCACTAAATGTACAACTTTTTCTCCATCAAAATGAACAAATGAGACATGAAATAACATCTAAAGATCAAGACGAAGCGAATGGAAGCGGTCCCAGCCTCGTAGCTGTGAACAGCTGTGATCGCAGGAAAATGCTGTTACAAAGATTTCTCAGTATATCTCCGGGACATTTCCCTGGCTTTGCCACCGTCACAATGGACAAACGAGACATGAAATAACATCAACAGATCAAGACGAAGCGAATGGAAGTACCCCCGGAGTCATAGCATGTGTAAATCGAGACGAAACATCTCTCTCTCCCCCGCCTGCTTGCGAAGTGGAGGGGCAGTTTACACACACACACGCAGCTGCTGCATGCAGCAACGCACACACAGGGAGGAGATGGCAGAGAGAATGCACTCCCCTGAAAGCTCCCCTTGAATTCCTCCAGACTCAGAAAATGTAAAAGTTCACTTTTTGGAGATCCATAGAAAAAGGGTGAAAATGGAAAAAAGTATTCGAAAATAGTGCCTCATAAGGCGGGTAGAGTCCTTTGAAAACTCCCCTTGAATTCCTCCAGACTCAGAAAAAGTCAAAGTTGACTTTTTGGAGATCAATAGAAAAAGGGTGAAAATGAAAAAAAGTATGCCACAGCATGGATTCGAACACGCGACCAACCGCATCCAGGGGCGAGCGTTAACGCAGTGAGCCACTGGACCAGAGTACTCAAACATGCCTACTTGTGCATCTTAGACACTCTGAATTCACTAAATGTACAACCTTTTCTCCATCAAAATGAACAAATGAGACATGAAATAACATCTCCAGATCAAGACGAAGCGAATGGAAGCGTTCCCAGCCTCGTAGCTGTGAACAGCTGTGATCGCAGGAAAATGCTGTTACAAAGATTTCTCAGTATATCTCCGGGACATTTCCCTGGCTTTCCCACCGTCACAATGGACAAACGAGACATGAAATAACATCAACAGATCAAGACGAAGCGAATGGAGGTACCCCCGGAGTCATAGCATGTGTAAATCGAGACGAAACATCTCTCTCTCCCCCGCCTGCTTGCGAGAGGGAGGGGCAGTTTACACACACACGCAGCTGCTGCATGCAGCAACACACACACAGGGAGGAGATGGCAGAGAGAACGCACTCCACTGAAAACTCCCCTTGAATTCCTCCAGACTCAGAAAATGTAAAAGATCACTTTTTGGAGATCCATAGAAAAAGGGTGAAAATGAAAAAAAGAATGCCACAGCATGGATTCGAACACGCGACCAACCGCATCCAGGGGCGAGTGTTAACGCAGTGAGCCACTGGACCTGAGTACTCAAATATGCCTACTTGTGCATCTTAGACACTCTGAATTCACTAAATGTACAACTTGTTCTCCATCAAAATGAACAAATGAGACATGAAATAACATCTACAGATCAAGACGAAGCGAATGGAAGCGGTCCCAGCCTCGTAGCTGTGATCGCAGGAAAATGCTGTTACAAAGATTTCTCAGTATATCTCCGGGACATTTCCCTGGCTTTCCCACCGTCACAATGGACACACGAGACATGAAATAACATCAACAGATCAAGACGAAGCGAATGGAAGTACCCCCGGAGTCATAGCATGTGTAAATCGAGACGAAACATCTCTCTCTCCCCCGCCTGCTTGCGAAGGGGAGGGGCAGTTTACACACACACACGCAGCTGCTGCATGCAGCAACGCACACACAGGGAGGAGATGGCAGAGGGAACGCACTCCCCTGAAAACTCCCCTTGAATTCCTCCAGACTCAGAAAAAGTCAAAGTTGACTTTTTGGAGATCCATAGAAAAAGGGTGAAAATGAAAAAAAGTATGCCACAGCATGGATTCGAACACGCGACCAACCGCATCCAGGGGCGAGCGTTAACGCAGTGAGCCACTGGACATGAGTACTCAAACATGCCTACTTTTGCATCTTAGACACTCTGAATTCACTAAATGTACAACTTTTTCTCCATCAAAATGAACAAATGAGACATGAAATAACATCTAAAGATCAAGACGAAGCGAATGGAAGCGGTCCCAGCCTCGTAGCTGTGAACAGCTGTGATCGCAGGAAAATGCTGTTACAAAGATTTCTCAGTATATCTCCGGGACATTTCCCTGGCTTTGCCACCGTCACAATGGACAAACGAGACATGAAATAACATCAACAGATCAAGACGAAGCGAATGGAAGTACCCCCGGAGTCATAGCATGTGTAAATCGAGACGAAACATCTCTCTCTCCCCCGCCTGCTTGCGAAGGGGAGGGGCAGTTTACACACACACACGCAGCTGCTGCATGCAGCAACGCACACAGAGGGAGGAGATGGCAGAGAGAATGCACTCCCCTGAAAACTCCCCTTGAATTCCTCCAGACTCAGAAAATGTAAAAGTTCACTTTTTGGAGATCCATAGAAAAAGGGTGAAAATGGAAAAAAGTATTCGAAAATAGTGCCTCATAAGGCGGGTAGAGTCCCTTGAAAACTCCTCTTGAATTCCTCCAGACTCAGAAAAAGTCAAAGTTGACTTTTTGGAGATCCATAGAAAAAGGGTGAAAATGAAAAAAAGTATGCCACAGTATGGATTCGAACACGCGACCAACCGCATCCAGGGGCGAGCGTTAACGCAGTGAGCCACTGGACATGAGTACTCAAACATGCCTACTTTTGCATCTTAGACACTCTGAATTCACTAAATGTACAACTTTTTCTCCATCAAAATGAACAAATGAGACATGAAATAACATCTGCAGATCAAGACGAAGCGAATGGAAGCGGTCCCAGCCTCGTAGCTGTGAACAGCTGTGATCGCAGGAAAATGCTGTTACAAAGATTTCTCAGTATATCTCCGGGACATTTCCCTGGCTTTGCCACCGTCACAATGGACAAACGAGAAATGAAATAACATCAACAGATCAAGACGAAGCGAATGGAAGTACCCCCGGAGTCATAGCATGTGTAAATCGAGACGAAACATCTTTCTCTCCCCCGCCTGCTTGCGAAGGGGAGGGGCAGTTTACACACACACACGCAGCTGCTGCATGCATCAACGCACACAGAGGGAGGAGATGGCAGAGAGAATGCACTCCCCTGAAAACTCCCCTTGAATTCCTCCAGACTCAGAAAATGTAAAAGTTCACTTTTTGGAGATCCATAGAAAAAGGGTGAAAATGGAAAAAAGTATTCGAAAATAGTGCCTCATAAGGCGGGTAGAGTCCCTTGAAAACTCCCCTTGAATTCCTCCAGACTCAGAAAAAGTCAAAGTTGACTTTTTGGAGATCCATATAAAAAGGGTGAAAATGAAAAAAAGTATGCCACAGCATGGACTCGAACACGCGACCAACCGCATCCAGGGGCGAGCGTTAACGCAGTGAGCCACTGGACCTGAGTACTCAAACATGCCTACTTTTGCATCTTAGAAACTCTGAATTCACTAAATGTACAACCTTTTCTCCATCAAAATGAACAAATGAGACATTAAATAACATCTACAGATCAAGACGAAGCGAATGGAAGCGGTCCCAGCCTCGTAGCTGTGAACAGCTGTGATCGCAGGAAAATGCTGTTACAAAGATTTCTCAGTATATCTCCGGGACATTTCCCTGGCTTTCCCACCGTCACAATGGACAAACGAGACATGAAATAACATCAACAGATCAAGACGAAGCGAATGGAGGTACCCCCGGAGTCATAGCATGTGTAAATCGAGACGAAACATCTCTCTCTCCCCCGCCTGCTTGCGAGGGGGAGGGGCAGTTTACACACACACGCAGCTGCTGCATGCAGCAACACACACATAGGGAGGAGATGGCAGAGAGAACGCACTCCCCTGAAAACTCCCCTTGAATTCATCCAGACTCAGAAAATGTAAAAGATCACTTTTTGGAGATCCATAGAAAAAGGGTGAAAATGAAAAAAAGTATTCGAAAATAGTGCCTCATAAGGCGGGTAGAGTCCCTTGAAAACTCCCCTTGAATTCCTCCAGACTCAGAAAAAGTCAAAGTTGACTTTTTGGAGATCCATAGAAAAAGGGTGAAAATGAAAAAAAGTATGCCACAGCATGGATTCGAACACGCGACCAACCGCATCCAGGGGCGAGCGTTAACGCAGTGAGCCACTGGACATGAGTACTCAAACATGCCTACTTTTGCATCTTAGACACTCTGAATTCACTAAATGTACAACTTTTTCTCCATCAAAATGAACAAATGAGACATGAAATAACATCTAAAGATCAAGACGAAGCGAATGGAAGCTGTCCCAGCCTCGTAGCTGTGAACAGCTGTGATCGCAGGAAAATGCTGTTACAAAGATTTCTCATTATATCTCCGGGACATTTCCCTGGCTTTGCCACCGTCACAATGGACAAACGAGACATGAAATAACATCAACAGATCAAGACGAAGCGAATGGAAGTACCCCCGGAGTCATAGCATGTGTAAATCGAGACGAAACATCTCTCTCTCCCCCGCCTGCTTGCGAAGGGGAGGGGCAGTTTACACACACACACGCAGCTGCTGCATGCAGCAACGCACACAGAGGGAGGAGATGGCAGAGAGAATGCACTCCCCTGAAAACTCCCCTTGAATTCCTCCAGACTCAGAAAATGTAAAAGTTCACTTTTTGGAGATCCATAGAAAAAGGGTGAAAATGGAAAAAAGTATTCGAAAATAGTGCCTCATAAGGCGGGTAGAGTCCCTTGAAAACTCCTCTTGAATTCCTCCAGACTCAGAAAAAGTCAAAGTTGACTTTTTGGAGATCCATAGAAAAAGGGTGAAAATGAAAAAAAGTATGCCACAGTATGGATTCGAACACGCGACCAACCGCATCCAGGGGCGAGCGTTAACGCAGTGAGCCACTGGACATGAGTACTCAAACATGCCTACTTTTGCATCTTAGACACTCTGAATTCACTAAATGTACAACTTTTTCTCCATCAAAATGAACAAATGAGACATGAAATAACATCTACAGATCAAGACGAAGCGAATGGAAGCGGTCCCAGCCTCGTAGCTGTGAACAGCTGTGATCGCAGGAAAATGCTGTTACAAAGATTTCTCAGTATATCTCCGGGACATTTCCCTGGCTTTGCCACCGTCACAATGGACAAACGAGACATGAAATAACATCAACAGATCAAGACGAAGCGAATGGAAGTACCCCCGGAGTCATAGCATGTGTAAATCGAGACGAAACATCTTTCTCTCCCCCGCCTGCTTGCGAAGGGGAGGGGCAGTTTACACACACACACGCAGCTGCTGCATGCATCAACGCACACAGAGGGAGGAGATGGCAGAGAGAATGCACTCCCCTGAAAACTCCCCTTGAATTCCTCCAGACTCAGAAAATGTAAAAGTTCACTTTTTGGAGATCCATAGAAAAAGGGTGAAAATGGAAAAAAGTATTCGAAAATAGTGCCTCATAAGGCGGGTAGAGTCCCTTGAAAACTCCCCTTGAATTCCTCCAGACTCAGAAAAAGTCAAAGTTGACTTTTTGGAGATCCATAGAAAAAGGGTGGAAAATGAAAAAAAGTATGCCACAGCATGGACTCGAACACGCGACCAACCGCATCCAGGGGCGAGCGTTAACGCAGTGAGCCACTGGACCTGAGTACTCAAACATGCCTACTTTTGCATCTTAGAAACTCTGAATTCACTAAATGTACAACCTTTTCTCCATCAAAATGAACAAATGAGACATTAAATAACATCTACAGATCAAGACGAAGCGAATGGAAGCGGTCCCAGCCTCGTAGCTGTGAACAGCTGTGATCGCAGGAAAATGCTGTTACAAAGATTTCTCAGTATATCTCCGGGACATTTCCCTGGCTTTCCCACCGTCACAATGGACAAACGAGACATGAAATAACATCAACAGATCAAGACAAAGCGAATGGAGGTACCCCCGGAGTCATAGCATGTGTAAATCGAGACGAAACATCTCTCTCTCCCCCGCCTGCTTGCGAGGGGGAGGGGCAGTTTACACACACACGCAGCTGCTGCATGCAGCAACACACACATAGGGAGGAGATGGCAGAGAGAACGCACTCCCCTGAAAACTCCCCTTGAATTCCTCCAGACTCAGAAAATGTAAAAGATCACTTTTTGGAGATCCATAGAAAAAGGGTGAAAATGAAAAAAAGTATTCGAAAATAGTGCCTCATAAGGCGGGTAGAGTCCCTTGAAAACTCCCCTTGAATTCCTCCAGACTCAGAAAAAGTCAAAGTTGACTTTTTGGAGATCCATAGAAAAAGGGTGAAAATGAAAAAAAGTATGCCACAGCATGGACTCGAACACGCGACCAACCGCATCCAGGGGCGAGCGTTAACGCAGTGAGCCACTGGACCTGAGTACGCAAACATGCCTACTTTTGCATCTTAGAAACTCTGAATTCACTAAATGTACAACCTTTTCTCCATCAAAATGAACAAATGAGACATTAAATAACATCTACAGATCAAGACGAAGCGAATGGAAGCGGTCCCAGCCTCGTAGCTGTGAACAGCTGTGATCGCAGGAAAATGCTGTTACAAAGATTTCTCAGTATATCTCCGGGACATTTCCCTGGCTTTCCCACCGTCACAATGGACAAACGAGACATGAAATAACATCAACAGATCAAGACGAAGCGAATGGAGGTACCCCCGGAGTCATAGCATGTGTAAATCGAGACGAAACATCTCTCTCTCCCCCGCCTGCTTGCGAAGGGGAGGGGCAGTTTACACACACACGCAGCTGCTGCATGCAGCAACACACACACAGGGAGGAGATGGCAGAGAGAACGCACTCCCCTGAAAACTCCCCTTGAATTCCTCCAGACTCAGAAAATGTAAAAGATCACTTTTTGGAGATCCATAGAAAAAGGGTGAAAATGAAAAAAAGTATTCGAAAATAGTGCCTCATAAGGCGGGTAGAGTCCCTTGAAAACTCCCCTTGAATTCCTCCAGACTCAGAAAAAGTCAAAGTTGACTTTTTGGAGATCCATAGAAAAAGGGTGAAAATGAAAAAAAGTATGCCACAGCATGGATTCGAACACGCGACCAACCGCATCCAGGGGCGAGCGTTAACGCAGTGAGCCACTGGACATGAGTACTCAAACATGCCTACTTTTGCATCTTAGACACTCTGAATTCACTAAATGTACAACTTTTTCTCCATCAAAATGAACAAATGAGACATGAAATAACATCTAAAGATCAAGACGAAGCGAATGGAAGCGGTCCCAGCCTCGTAGCTGTGAACAGCTGTGATCGCAGGAAAATGCTGTTACAAAGATTTCTCAGTATATCTCCGGGACATTTCCCTGGCTTTGCCACCGTCACAATGGACAAACGAGACATGAAATAACATCAACAGATCAAGACGAAGCGAATGGAAGTACCCCCGGAGTCATAGCATGTGTAAATCGAGACGAAACATCTCTCTCTCCCCCGCCTGCTTGCGAAGGGGAGGGGCAGTTTACACACACACACACACGCAGCTGCTGCATGCAGCAACGCACACAGAGGGAGGAGATGGCAGAGAGAATGCACTCCCCTGAAAACTCCCCTTGAATTCCTCCAGACTCAGAAAATGTAAAAGATCACTTTTTGGAGATCCATAGAAAAAGGGTGAAAATGAAAAAAAGTGTTCAAAAATAGTGCCTCATAAGGCGGGTAGAGTCCCTTGAAAACTCCTCTTGAATTCCTCCAGACTCAGAAAAAGTCAAAGTTGACTTTTTGGAGATCCATAGAAAAAGGGTGAAAATGAAAAAAAGTATGCCACAGTATGGATTCGAACACGCGACCAACCGCATCCAGGGGCGAGCGTTAACGCAGTGAGCCACTGGACATGAGTACTCAAACATGCCTACTTTTGCATCTTAGACACTCTGAATTCACTAAATGTACAACTTTTTCTCCATCAAAATGAACAAATGAGACATGAAATAACATCTACAGATCAAGACGAAGCGAATGGAAGCGGTCCCAGCCTCGTAGCTGTGAACAGCTGTGATCGCAGGAAAATGCTGTTACAAAGATTTCTCAGTATATCTCCGGGACATTTCCCTGGCTTTGCCACCGTCACAATGGACAAACGAGACATGAAATAACATCAACAGATCAAGACGAAGCGAATGGAAGTACCCCCGGAGTCATAGCATGTGTAAATCGAGACGAAACATCTTTCTCTCCCCCGCCTGCTTGCGAAGGGGAGGGGCAGTTTACACACACACACGCAGCTGCTGCATGCATCAACGCACACAGAGGGAGGAGATGGCAGAGAGAATGCACTCCCCTGAAAACTCCCCTTGAATTCCTCCAGACTCAGAAAATGTAAAAGTTCACTTTTTGGAGATCCATAGAAAATGGTGAAAATGGAAAAAAGTATTCGAAAATAGTGCCTCATAAGGCGGGTAGAGTCCCTTGAAAACTCCCCTTGAATTCCTCCAGACTCAGAAAAAGTCAAAGTTGACTTTTTGGAGATCCATAGAAAAAAGGGTGGAAAATGAAAAAAAGTATGCCACAGCATGGACTCGAACACTCGACCAACCGCATCCAGGGGCGAGCGTTAACGCAGTGAGCCACTGGACCTGAGTACTCAAACATGCCTACTTTTGCATCTTAGAAACTCTGAATTCACTAAATGTACAACCTTTTCTCCATCAAAATGAACAAATGAGACATTAAATAACATCTACAGATCAAGACGAAGCGAATGGAAGCGGTCCCAGCCTCGTAGCTGTGAACAGCTGTGATCGCAGGAAAATGCTGTTACAAAGATTTCTCAGTATATCTCCGGGACATTTCCCTGGCTTTCCCACCGTCACAATGGACAAACGAGACATGAAATAACATCAACAGATCAAGACGAAGCGAATGGAGGTACCCCCGGAGTCATAGCATGTGTAAATCGAGACGAAACATCTCTCTCTCCCCCGCCTGCTTGCGAGGGGGAGGGGCAGTTTACACACACACGCAGCTGCTGCATGCAGCAACACACACATAGGGAGGAGAAGGCAGAGAGAACGCACTCCCCTGAAAACTCCCCTTGAATTCCTCCAGACTCAGAAAATGTAAAAGATCACTTTTTGGAGATCCATAGAAAAAGGGTGAAAATGAAAAAAAGTATTCGAAAATAGTGCCTCATAAGGCGGGTAGAGTCCCTTGAAAACTCCCCTTGAATTCCTCCAGACTCAGAAAAAGTCAAAGTTGACTTTTTGGAGATCCATAGAAAAAGGGTGAAAATGAAAAAAAGTATGCCACAGTATGGATTCGAACACGCGACCAACCGCATCCAGGGGCGAGCGTTAACGCAGTGAGCCACTGGACATGAGTACTCAAACATGCCTACTTTTGCATCTTAGACACTCTGAATTCACTAAATGTACAACTTTTTCTCCATCAAAATGAACAAATGAGACATGAAATAACATCTACAGATCAAGACGAAGCGAATGGAAGCGGTCCCAGCCTCGTAGCTGTGAACAGCTGTGATCGCAGGAAAATGCTGTTACAAAGATTTCTCAGTATATCTCCGGGACATTTCCCTGGCTTTGCCACCGTCACAATGGACAAACGAGACATGAAATAACATCAACAGATCAAGACGAAGCGAATGGAAGTACCCCCGGAGTCATAGCATGTGTAAATCGAAACGAAACATCTTTCTCTCCCCCGCCTGCTTGCGAAGGGGAGGGGCAGTTTACACACACACACGCAGCTGCTGCATGCATCAACGCACACAGAGGGAGGAGATGGCAGAGAGAATGCACTCCCCTGAAAACTCCCCTTGAATTCCTCCAGACTCAGAAAATGTAAAAGTTCACTTTTTGGAGATCCATAGAAAATGGTGAAAATGGAAAAAAGTATTCGAAAATAGTGCCTCATAAGGCGGGTAGAGTCCCTTGAAAACTCCCCTTGAATTCCTCCAGACTCAGAAAAAGTCAAAGTTGACTTTTTGGAGATCCATAGAAAAAAGGGTGGAAAATGAAAAAAAGTATGCCACAGCATGGACTCGAACACTCGACCAACCGCATCCAGGGGCGAGCGTTAACGCAGTGAGCCACTGGACCTGAGTACTCAAACATGCCTACTTTTGCATCTTAGAAACTCTGAATTCACTAAATGTACAACCTTTTCTCCATCAAAATGAACAAATGAGACATTAAATAACATCTACAGATCAAGACGAAGCGAATGGAAGCGGTCCCAGCCTCGTAGCTGTGAACAGCTGTGATCGCAGGAAAATGCTGTTACAAAGATTTCTCAGTATATCTCCGGGACATTTCCCTGGCTTTCCCACCGTCACAATGGACAAACGAGACATGAAATAACATCAACAGATCAAGACGAAGCGAATGGAGGTACCCCCGGAGTCATAGCATGTGTAAATCGAGACGAAACATCTCTCTCTCCCCCGCCTGCTTGCGAGGGGGAGGGGCAGTTTACACACACACGCAGCTGCTGCATGCAGCAACACACACATAGGGAGGAGAAGGCAGAGAGAACGCACTCCCCTGAAAACTCCCCTTGAATTCCTCCAGACTCAGAAAATGTAAAAGATCACTTTTTGGAGATCCATAGAAAAAGGGTGAAAATGAAAAAAAGTATTCGAAAATAGTGCCTCATAAGGCGGGTAGAGTCCCTTGAAAACTCCCCTTGAATTCCTCCAGACTCAGAAAAAGTCAAAGTTGACTTTTTGGAGATCCATAGAAAAAGGGTGAAAATGAAAAAAAGTATGCCACAGCATGGACTCGAACACGCGACCAACCGCATCCAGGGGCGAGCGTTAACGCAGTGAGCCACTGGACCTGAGTACTCAAACATGCCTACTTTTGCATCTTAGAAACTCTGAATTCACTAAATGTACAACCTTTTCTCCATCAAAATGAACAAATGAGACATTAAATAACATCTACAGATCAAGACGAAGCGAATGGAAGCGGTCCCAGCCTCGTAGCTGTGAACAGCTGTGATCGCAGGAAAATGCTGTTACAAAGATTTCTCAGTATATCTCCGGGACATTTCCCTGGCTTTCACACCGTCACAATGGACAAACGAGACATGAAATAACATCAACAGATCAAGACGAAGCGAATGGAGGTACCCCCGGAGTCATAGCATGTGTAAATCGAGACGAAACATCTCTCTCTCCCCCGCCTGCTTGCGAAGGGGAGGGGCAGTTTACACACACACGCAGCTGCTGCATGCAGCAACACACACACAGGGAGGAGATGGCAGAGAGAACGCACTCCCCTGAAAACTCCCCTTGAATTCCTCCAGACTCAGAAAATGTAAAAGTTCACTTTTTGGAGATCCATAGAAAAAGGGTGAAAATGGAAAAAAGTATTCGAAAATAGTGCCTCATAAGGCGGGTAGAGTCCTTTGAAAACTCCCCTTGAATTCCTCCAGACTCAGAAAAAGTCAAAGTTGACTTTTTGGAGATCCATAGAAAAAGGGTGAAAATGAAAAAAAGTATGCCACAGCATGGATTCGAACACGCGACCAACCGCATCCAGGGGCGAGCGTTAACGCAGTGAGCCACTGGACCTGAGTACTCAAACATGCCTACTTGTGCATCTTAGACACTCTGAATTCACTAAATGTACAACCTTTTCTCCATCAAAATGAACAAATGAGACATGAAATAACATCTCCAGATCAAGACGAAGCGAATGGAAGCGTTCCCAACCTCGTAGCTGTGAACAGCTGTGATCGCAGGAAAATGCTGTTACAAAGATTTCTCAGTATATCTCCGGGACATTTCCCTGGCTTTCCCACCGTCACAATGGACACACGAGACATGAAATAACATCAACAGATCAAGACGAAGCGAATGGAAGTACCCCCGGAGTCATAGCATGTGTAAATCGAGACGAAACATCTCTCTCTCCCCCGCCTGCTTGCGAAGGGGAGGGGCAGTTTACACACACACACGCAGCTGCTGCATGCAGCAATGCACACACAGGGAGGAGATGGCAGAGGGAACGCACTCCCCTGAAAACTCCCCTTGAATTCCTCCAGACTCAGAAAAAGTCAAAGTTGACTTTTTGGAGATCCATAGAAAAAGGGTGAAAATGAAAAAAAGCATGCCACAGTATGGATTCGAACACGCGACCAACCGCATCCAGGGGCGAGCATTAACGCAGTGAGCCACTGGACCTGAGTACTCAAACATGCCTACTTTTGCATCTTAGAAACTCTGAATTCACTAAATGTACAACCTTTTCTCCATCAAAATGAACACATGAGACATTAAATAACATCTACAGATCAAGACGAAGCGAATGGAAGCGGTCCCAGCCTCGTAGCTGTGAACAGCTGTGATCGCAGGAAAATGCTGTTACAAAGATTTCTCAGTATATCTCCGGGACATTTCCCTGGCTTTCCCACCGTCACAATGGACAAACGAGACATGAAATAACATCAACAGATCAAGACGAAGCGAATGGAGGTACCCCCGGAGTCATAGCATGTGTAAATCGAGACGAAACATCTCTCTCTCCCCCGCCTGCTTGCGAGGGGGAGGGGCAGTTTACACACACACGCAGCTGCTGCATGCAGCAACGCACACATAGGGAGGAGAAGGCAGAGAGAACGCACTCCCCTGAAAACTCCCCTTGAATTCCTCCAGACTCAGAAAATGTAAAAGATCACTTTTTGGAGATCCATAGAAAAAGGGTGAAAATGGAAAAAAGTATTCGAAAATAGTGCCTCATAAGGCGGGTAGAGTACCTTGAAAACTCCCCTTGAATTCCTCCAGACTCAGAAAAAGTCAAAGTTGACTTTTTGGAGATCCATAGAAAAAGGGTGAAAATGAAAAAAAGTATGCCACAGTATGGATTCGAACACGCGACCAACCACATCCAGGGGCGAGCATTAACGCAGTGAGCCACTGGACCTGAGTACTCAAACATGCCTACTTTTGCATCTTAGAAACTCTGAATTCACTAAATGTACAACTTTTTCTCCATCAAAATGAACAAATGAGACATTAAATAACATCTACAGATCAAGACGAAGCGAATGGAAGCGGTCCCAGCCTCGTAGCTGTGAACAGCTGTGATCGCAGGAAAATGCTGTTACAAAGATTTCTCAGTATATCTCCGGGACATTTCCCTGGCTTTCCCACCGTCACAATGGACAAACGAGACATGAAATAACATCAACAGATCAAGACGAAGCGAATGGAGGTACCCCCGGAGTCATAGCATGTGTAAATCGAGACGAAACATCTCTCTCTCCCCCGCCTGCTTGCGAGAGGGAGGGGCAGTTTACACACACACGCAGCTGCTGCATGCAGCAACACACACACAGGGAGGAGATGGCAGAGAGAACGCACTCCCCTGAAAACTCCCCTTGAATTCCTCCAGACTCAGAAAATGTAAAAGATCACTTTTTGGAGATCCATAGAAAAAGGGTGAAAATGAAAAAAAGAATGCCACAGCATGGATTCGAACACGCGACCAACCGCATCCAGGGGCGAGTGTTAACGCAGTGAGCCACTGGACCTGAGTACTCAAATATGCCTACTTGTGCATCTTAGACACTCTGAATTCACTAAATGTACAACTTGTTCTCCATCAAAATGAACAAATGAGACATGAAATAACATCTACAGATCAAGACGAAGCGAATGGAAGCGGTCCCAGCCTCGTAGCTGTGATCGCAGGAAAATGCTGTTACAAAGATTTCTCAGTATATCTCCGGGACATTTCCCTGGCTTTCCCACCGTCACAATGGACAAACGAGACATGAAATAACATCAACAGATCAAGACGAAGCGAATGGAAGTACCCCCGGAGTCATAGCATGTGTAAATCGAGACGAAACATCTCTCTCTCCCCCGCCTGCTTGCGAAGGGGAGGGGCAGTTTACACACACACACGCAGCTGCTGCATGCAGCAACGCACACACAGGGAGGAGATGGCAGAGAGAATGCACTCCCCTGAAAACTCCCCATGAATTCCTCCAGACTCAGAAAATGTAAAAGTTCACTTTTTGGAGAGCCATAGAAAAAGGGTGAAAATGAAAAAAAGAATGCCACAGCATGGATTCGAACACGCGACCAACCGCATCCAGGGGCGAGTGTTAACGCAGTGAGCCACTGGACCTGAGTACGCAAATATGCCTACTTGTGCATCTTAGACACTCTGAATTCACTAAATGTACAACTTTTTCTCCATCAAAATGAACAAATGAGACATGAAATAACATCTACAGATCAAGACAAAGCGAATGGAAGCGGTCCCAGTCTCGTAGCTGTGAACAGCTGTGATCGCAGGAAAATGCTGTTACAAAGATTTCTCAGTATATCTCCGGGACATTTCCCTGGCTTTGCCACCGTCACAATGGACAAACGAGACATGAAATAACATCAACAGATCAAGACGAAGCGAATGGAAGTACCCCCGGAGTCATAGCATGTATAAATCGAGACGAAACATCTCTCTCTCCCCCGCCTGCTTGCGAAGGGGAGGGGCAGTTTACACACACACACGCAGCTGCTGCATGCAGCAACGCACACAGAGGGAGGAGATGGCAGAGAGAATGCACTCCCCTGAAAACTCCCCTTGAATTCCTCCAGACTCAGAAAATGTAAAAGTTCACTTTTTGGAGATCCATAGAAAAAGGGTGAAAATGGAAAAAAGTATTCGAAAATAGTGCCTCATAAGGCGGGTAGAGTCCCTTGAAAACTCCTCTTGAATTCCTCCAGACTCAGAAAAAGTCAAAGTTGACTTTTTGGAGATCCATAGAAAAAGGGTGAAAATGAAAAAAAGTATGCCACAGTATGGATTCGAACACGCGACCAACCGCATCCAGGGGCGAGCGTTAACGCAGTGAGCCACTGGACATGAGTACTCAAACATGCCTACTTTTGCATCTTAGACACTCTGAATTCACTAAATGTACAACTTTTTCTCCATCAAAATGAACAAATGAGACATGAAATAACATCTACAGATCAAGACGAAGCGAATGGAAGCGGTCCCAGCCTCGTAGCTGTGAACAGCTGTGATCGCAGGAAAATGCTGTTACAAAGATTTCTCAGTATATCTCCGGGACATTTCCCTGGCTTTGCCACCGTCACAATGGACAAACGAGACATGAAATAACATCAACAGATCAAGACGAAGCGAATGGAAGTACCCCCGGAGTCATAGCATGTGTAAATCGAGACGAAACATCTCTCTCTCCCCCGCCTGCTTGCGAAGGGGAGGGGCAGTTTACACACACACACGCAGCTGCTGCATGCAGCAACGCACACACAGGGAGGAGATGGCAGAGAGAATGCACTCCCCTGAAAACTCCCCATGAATTCCTCCAGACTCAGAAAATGTAAAAGTTCACTTTTTGGAGATCCATAGAAAAAGGGTGAAAATGGAAAAAAGTATTCGAAAATAGTGCCTCATAAGGCGGCTAGAGTCCCTTGAAAACTCCCCTTGAATTCCTCCAGACTCAGAAAAAGTCAAAGTTAACTTTTTGGAGAGCCATAGAAAAAGGGTGAAAATGAAAAAAAGTATGCCACAGCATGGATTCGAACACGCGACCAACCGCATCCAGGGGCGAGCGTTAACCCAGTGAGCCACTGGACCTGAGTACTCAAACATGCCTACTTGTGCATCTTAGACACTCTGAATTTACTAAATGTAAAACCTTTTCTCCATCAACATGAACAAATGAGACATTAAATAACATCTACAGATCAAGACAAAGCGAATGGAAGCGGTCCCAGCCTCGTAGCTGTGAACAGCTGTGATCGCAGGAAAATGCTGTTACAAAGATTTCTCAGTATATCTCCGGGACATTTCCCTGGCTTTCCCACCGTCACAATGGACAAACGAGACATTAAATAACATCAACAGATCAAGACGAAGCGAATGGAAGTACCCCCGGAGTCATAGCATGTGTAAATCGAAACGAAACATCTTTCTCTCCCCCGCCTGCTTGCGAAGGGGAGGGGCAGTTTACACACTCACACGCAGCTGCTGCATGCAGCAACACACACATAGGGAGGAGATGGCAGAGAGAACGCACTCCCCTGAAAACTCCCCTTGAATTCCTCCAGACTCAGAAAATGTAAAAGATCACTTTTTGGAGATCCATAGAAAAAGGGTGAAAATGAAAAAAAGAATGCCACAGCATGGATTCGAACACGCGACCAACCGCATCCAGGGGCGAGTGTTAACGCAGTGAGCCACTGGACCTGAGTACGCAAATATGCCTACTTGTGCATCTTAGACACTCTGAATTCACTAAATGTACAACTTTTTCTCCATCAAAATGAACAAATGAGACATGAAATAACATCTAAAGATCAAGACGAAGCCAATGGAAGCGGTCCCAGTCTCGTAGCTGTGAACAGCTGTGATCGCAGGAAAATGCTGTTTCAAAGATTTCTCAGTATATCTCCGGGACATTTCCCTGGCTTTGCCACCGTCACAATGGACAAACGAGACATGAAATAACATCAACAGATCAAGACGAAGCGAATGGAAGTACCCCCGGAGTCATAGCATGTTTAAATCGAGACGAAACATCTCTCTCTCCCCCGCCTGCTTGCGAAGGGGAGGGGCAGTTTACACACACACACGCAGCTGCTGCATGCAGCAACGCACACAGAGGGAGGAGATGGCAGAGAGAATGCACTCCCCTGAAAACTCCCCTTGAATTCCTCCAGACTCAGAAAATGTAAAAGTTCACTTTTTGGAGATCCATAGAAAAAGGGTGAAAATGAAAAAAAGTATGCCACAGTATGGATTCGAACACGCGACCAACCGCATCCAGGGGCGAGCGTTAACACAGTGAGCCACTGGACCTGAGTACTCAAACATGCTTACTTGTGCATCTTAGACACTCTGAATGTACTAAATGTACAACTTTTTCTCCATCAAAATGAACAAATGAGACATTAAATAACATCTACAGATCAAGACGAAGCGAATGGAAGCTGTCCCAGCCTCGTAGCTGCGAATAGCTGTGATCGCAGGAAAATGCTGTTACAAAGATTTCTCAGTATATCTCCGGGACATTTCACTGGCTTTCCCACCGTCACAATGGACAAACGAGACATGAAATAGCATCAACAGATCAAGACGAAGCGAATGGAAGTACCCCCGGAGTCATAGCATGTGTAAATCGAGACGAAACATCTCTCTCTCCCCCGCCTGCTTGCGAATGGGAGGGGCAGTTTACACACACACACGCAGCTGCTGCATGCAGCAACGCACACACAGGGAGGAGATGGCAGAGAGAACGCACTCCCCTGAAAACTCCCCTTGAATTCCTCCAGACTCAGAAAATGTAAAAGTTCACTTTTTGGAGATCCATAGAAAAAGGGTAAAAATGGAAAAAAGTATTCGAAAATAGTGCCTCATAAGGCGGGTAGAGTCCCTTGAAAACTCCCCTTGAATTCCTCCAGACTCAGAAAAAGTCAAAGTTGACTTTTTGGAGATCCATAGAAAAAGGGTGAAAATGAAAAAAAGTATGCCACAGCATGGATTCGAACACGCGACCAACCGCATCCAGTGGCTCACTGCGTTAACGCTCGCTTGATCTGTTGATGTTATTTCCTGTCTCGTTTGTCCATTGTGACGGTGGGAAAGCCAGGGAAATGTCCCGGAGATATACTGAGAAATCTTTGTAACAGCATTTTCCTGCGATCACAGCTGTTCAAAGCTACGAGGCTGGGACCGCTTCCATTCGCTTCGTCTTGATCTGTAGATGTTATTTCATGTCTCATTTGTTCATTTTGATGGAGAAAAAGTTGTACATTTAGTGAATTCAGAGTGTCTAAAATGCAAAAGTAGGCATGTTTGAGTACTCAGGTCCAGTGGCTCACTGCGTTAACGCTCGCCCCTGGATGCGGTTGGTCGCGTGTTCGAATCCATGCTGTGGCATACTTTTTTTCATTTTCACCCTTTTTCTATGGATCTCCAAAAAGTCAACTTTGACTTTTTCTGAGTCTGGAGGAATTCAAGGGGAGTTTTCAAGGGACTCTACCCGCCTTATGAGGCACTATTTTCGAATACTTTTTTCCATTTTCACCCTTTTTCTATGGATCTCCAAAAAGTGAACTTTTACATTTTCTGAGTCTGGAGGAATTCATGGGGAGTTTTCAGGGGAGTGCATTCTCTCTGCCATCTCCTCCCTCTGTGTGCGTTGCTGCATGCAGCAGCTGCGTGTTTGTGTGTAAACTGCCCCTCCCCTTCGCAAGCAGGCGGGGGAGAGAGAGATGTTTCGTCTCGATTTACACATGCTATGACTCCGGGGGTACCTCCATTCGCTTCGTCTTGATCTGTTGATGTTATTTCATGTCTCGTTTGTCCATTGTGACGGTGGGAAAGCCAGGGAAATGTCCCGGAGATATACTGAGAAATCTTTGTAACAGCATTTTCCTGCGATCACAGCTGTTCAAAGCTACGAAGCTGGGACCGCTTCCATTCGCTTCGTCTTGATCTGTAGATGTTATTTCATGTCTCATTTGTTCATTTTGATGGAGAAAAAGTTGTACATTTAGTGAATTCAGAGTGTCTAAGATGCAAAAGTAGGCATGTTTGAGTACTCAGGTCCAGTGGCTCACTGCGTTAATGCTCGCCCCTGGATGCGGTTGGTCGCGTGTTCGAATCCATGCTGTGGCATACTTTTTTTCATTTTCACCCTTTTTCTATGGATCTCCGAAAAGTCAACTTTGACTTTTTCTGAGTCTGGAGGAATTCAAGGGGAGTTTTCAAGGGACTCTACCCGCCTTATGAGGCACTATTTTCGAATACTTTTTTCCATTTTCACCCTTTTTCTATGGATCTCCAAAAAGTGAACTTTTACATTTTCTGAGTCTGGAGGAATTCAAGGGGAGTTTTCAGGGGAGTGCATTCTCTCTGCCATCTCCTCCCTCTGTGTGCGTTGCTGCATGCAGCAGCTGCGTGTGTGTGTGTAAACTGCCCCTCCCCTTCGCAAGCAGGCGGGGGAGAGAGAGATGTTTCGTCTCGATTTACACATGCTATGACTCCGGGGGTACTTCCATTCGCTTCGTCTTGATCTGTTGATGTTATTTCATGTCTCGTTTGTCCATTGTGACGGTGGGAAAGCTAGGGAAATGTCCCAGAGATATACTGAGAAATCTTTGTAACAGCATTTTCCTGCGATCACAGCTGTTCACAGCTAAGAGGCTGGGACCGCTTCCATTCGCTTCGTCTTGATCTGTAGATGTTATTTCATGTCTCATTTGTTCATTTTGATGGATAAAAAGTTGTACATTTAGTGAATTCAGAGTGTCTAAGATGCACAAGTAGGCATATTTGAGTACTCAGGTCCAGTGGCTCACTGCGTTAACGCTCGCCCCTGGATGCGGTTGGTCGCGTGTTCGAATCCATGCTGTGGCATACTTTTTTTCATTTTCACCCTTTTTCTATGGATCTCCAAAAAGTGAACTTTTACATTTTCTGAGTCTGGAGGAATTCAAGGGGAGTTTTCAGGGGAGTGCATTCTCTCTGCCATCTCCTCCCTGTGTGTGCGTTGCTGCATGCAGCAGCTGCGTGTGTGTGTGTAAACTGCCCCTCCCCTTCGCAAGCAGGCGGGGGAGAGAGAGATGTTTCGTCTCGATTTACACATGCTATGACTCCGGGGGTACTTCCATTCGCTTCGTCTTGATCTGTTGATGTTATTTCATGTCTCGTTTGTCCATTGTGACGGTGGGAAAGCTAGGGAAATGTCCCAGAGATATACTGAGAAATCTTTGTAACAGCATTTTCCTGCGATCACAGCTGTTCACAGCTACGAGGCTGGGACCGCTTCCATTCGCTTCGTCTTGATCTGTAGATGTTATTTCATGTCTCATTTGTTCATTTTGATTGATAAAAAGTTGTACATTTAGTGAATTCAGAGTGTCTAAGATGCACAAGTAGGCATATTTGAGTACTCAGGTCCAGTGGCTCACTGCGTTAACGCTCGCCCCTGGATGCGGTTGGTCGCGTGTTCGAATCCATGCTGTGGCATACTTTTTTTCATTTTCACCCTTTTTCTATTGATCTCCAAAAAGTCAACTTTGACTTTTTCTGAGTCTGGAGGAATTCAAGGGGAGTTTTCAAGGGACTCTACCCGCCTTATGAGGCACTATTTTCGAATACTTTTTTCCATTTTCACCCTTTTTCTATGGATCTCCAAAAAGTGAACTTTTACATTTTCTGAGTCTGGAGGAATTCATGGGGAGTTTTCAGGGGAGTGCATTCTCTCTGCCATCTCCTCCCTGTGTGTGCGTTGCTGCATGCAGCGGCTGTGTGTGTGTGTAAACTGCCCCTCCCTCTCGCAAGCAGGCGCGGGAGAGAGAGATGTTTCGTCTCGATTTACACATGCTATGACTCCGGGGGTACCTCCATTCGCTTCGTCTTGATCTGTTGATGTTATTTCATGTCTCGTTTGTCCATTGTGACGGTGGGAAAGCCAGGGAAATGTCCCGGAGATATACTGAGAAATCTTTGTAACAGCATTTTCCTGCGATCACAGCTGTTCACAGCTACGAGGCTTGGACCGCTTACATTCGCTTCGTCTTGATCTGGAGATGTTATTTCATGTCTCATTTGTTCATTTTGATGGAGAAAAGGTTGTACATTTAGTGAATTCAGAGTGTCTAAGATGCACAAGTAGGCATGTTTGAGTACTCAGGTCCAGTGGCTCACTGCGTTAACGCTCGCCCCTGGATGCGGTTGGTCGCGTGTTCGAATCCATGCTGTGGCATACTTTTTTTCATTTTCACCCTTTTTCTATGGATCTCCAAAAAGTGAACTTTGACTTTTTCTGAGTCTGGAGGAATTCAAGGGGAGTTTTCAAAGGACTCTACCCGCCTTATGAGGCACTATTTTCGAATACTTTTTTCCATTTTCACCCTTTTTCTATGGATCTCCAAAAAGTGAACTTTTACATTTTCTGAGTCTGGAGGAATTCAAGGGGAGTTTTCAGGGGAGTGCATTCTCTCTGCCATCTCCTCCCTGTGTGTGCGTTGCTGCATGCAGCAGCTGCGTGTGTGTGTGTAAACTGCCCCTCCCCTTCGCAAGCAGGCGGGGGAGAGAGAGATGTTTCGTCTCGATTTACACATGCTATGACTCCGGGGGTACTTCCATTCGCTTCGTCTTGATCTGTTGATGTTATTTCATGTCTCGTTTGTCCATTGTGACGGTGGGAAAGCTAGGGAAATGTCCCAGAGATATACTGAGAAATCTTTGTAACAGCATTTTCCTGCGATCACAGCTGTTCACAGCTAAGAGGCTGGGACCGCTTCCATTCGCTTCGTCTTGATCTGTAGATGTTATTTCATGTCTCATTTGTTCATTTTGATGGATAAAAAGTTGTACATTTAGTGAATTCAGAGTGTCTAAGATGCACAAGTAGGCATATTTGAGTACTCAGGTCCAGTGGCTCACTGCGTTAACGCTCGCCCCTGGATGCGGTTGGTCGCGTGTTCGAATCCATGCTGTGGCATACTTTTTTTCATTTTCACCCTTTTTCTATGGATCTCCAAAAAGTGAACTTTTACATTTTCTGAGTCTGGAGGAATTCAAGGGGAGTTTTCAGGGGAGTGCATTCTCTCTGCCATCTCCTCCCTGTGTGTGCGTTGCTGCATGCAGCAGCTGCGTGTGTGTGTGTAAACTGCCCCTCCCCTTCGCAAGCAGGCGGGGGAGAGAGAGATGTTTCGTCTCGATTTACACATGCTATGACTCCGGGGGTACTTCCATTCGCTTCGTCTTGATCTGTTGATGTTATTTCATGTCTCGTTTGTCCATTGTGACGGTGGGAAAGCTAGGGAAATGTCCCAGAGATATACTGAGAAATCTTTGTAACAGCATTTTCCTGCGATCACAGCTGTTCACAGCTACGAGGCTGGGACCGCTTCCATTCGCTTCGTCTTGATCTGTAGATGTTATTTCATGTCTCATTTGTTCATTTTGATGGATAAAAAGTTGTACATTTAGTGAATTCAGAGTGTCTAAGATGCACAAGTAGGCATATTTGAGTACTCAGGTCCAGTGGCTCACTGCGTTAACGCTCGCCCCTGGATGCGGTTGGTCGCGTGTTCGAATCCATGCTGTGGCATACTTTTTTTCATTTTCACCCTTTTTCTATGGATCTCCAAAAAGTCAACTTTGACTTTTTCTGAGTCTGGAGGAATTCAAGGGGAGTTTTCAAGGGACTCTACCCGCCTTATGAGGCACTATTTTCGAATACTTTTTTCCATTTTCACCCTTTTTCTATGGATCTCCAAAAAGTGAACTTTTACATTTTCTGAGTCTGGAGGAATTCATGGGGAGTTTTCAGGGGAGTGCATTCTCTCTGCCATCTCCTCCCTCTGTGTGCGTTGCTGCATGCAGCAGCTGCGTGTGTGTGTGTAAACTGCCCCTCCCCTTCGCAAGCAGGCGGGGGAGAGAGAGATGTTTCGTCTCGATTTACACATGCTATGACTCCGGGGGTACTTCCATTCGCTTCGTCTTGATCTGTTGATGTTATTTCATGTCTCGTTTGTCTATTGTGACGGTGGGAAAGCCAGGGAAATGTCCCGGAGATATACTGAGAAATCTTTGTAACAGCATTTTCCTGCGATCACAGCTGTTCAAAGCTACGAAGCTGGGACCGCTTCCATTCGCTTCGTCTTGATCTGTAGATTGTTATTTCATGTCTCATTTGTTCATTTTGATGGAGAAAAAGTTGTACATTTAGTGAATTCAGAGTTTCTAAGATGCACAAGTAGGCATGTTTGAGTACTCAGGTCCAGTGGCTCACTGCGTTAATGCTCGCCCCTGGATGCGGTTGGTCGCGTGTTCGAATCCATGCTGTGGCATACTTTTTTTCATTTTCACCCTTTTTCTATGGATCTCCAAAAAGTCAACTTTGACTTTTTCTGAGTCTGGAGGAATTCAAGGGGAGTTTTCAAGGGACTCTACCCGCCTTATGAGGCACTATTTTCGAATACTTTTTTCCATTTTCACCCTTTTTCTATGGATCTCCAAAAAGTGAACTTTTACATTTTCTGAGTCTGGAGGAATTCAAGGGGAGTTTTCAGGGGAGTGCATTCTCTCTGCCATCTCCTCCCTCTGTGTGCGTTGCTGCATGCAGCAGCTGCGTGTGTGTGTGTAAACTGCCCCTCCCCTTCGCAAGCAGGCGGGGGAGAGAGAGATGTTTCGTCTCGATTTACACATGCTATGACTCCGGGGGTACTTCCATTTGCTTCGTCTTGATCTGTTGATGTTATTTCATGTCTCGTTTGTCCATTGTGACGGTGGGAAAGCCAGGGAAATGTCCCGGAGATATACTGAGAAATCTTTGTAACAGCATTTTCCTGCGATCACAGCTGTTCACAGCTACGAGGCTTGGACCGCTTCCATTCGCTTCGTCTTGATCTGGAGATGTTATTTCATGTCTCATTTGTTCATTTTGATGGAGAAAAGGTTGTACATTTAGTGAATTCAGAGTGTCTAAGATGCACAAGTAGGCATGTTTGAGTACTCAGGTCCAGTGGCTCACTGCGTTAACGCTCGCCCCTGGATGCGGTTGGTCGCGTGTTCGAATCCATACTGTGGCATACTTTTTTTCATTTTCACCCTTTTTCTATGGATCTCCAAAAAGTCAACTTTGACTTTTTCTGAGTCTGGAGGAATTCAAGGGGAGTTTTCAAAGGACTCTACCCGCCTTATGAGGCACTATTTTCGAATACTTTTTTCCATTTTCACCCTTTTTCTATGGATCTCCAAAAAGTGAACTTTTACATTTTCTGAGTCTGGAGGAATTCAAGGGGAGTTTTCAGGGGAGTGCATTCTCTCTGCCATCTCCTCCCTGTGTGTGCGTTGCTGCATGCAGCAGCTGCGTGTGTGTGTGTAAACTGCCCCTCCCCTTCGCAAGCAGGCGGGGGAGAGAGAGATGTTTCGTCTCGATTTACACATGCTATGACTCCGGGGGTACTTCCATTCGCTTCGTCTTGATCTGTTGATGTTATTTCATGTCTCGTTTGTCCATTGTGACGGTGGGAAAGCTAGGGAAATGTCCCAGAGATATACTGAGAAATCTTTGTAACAGCATTTTCCTGCGATCACAGCTGTTCACAGCTACGAGGCTGGGACCGCTTCCATTCGCTTCGTCTTGATCTGTAGATGTTATTTCATGTCTCATTTGTTCATTTTGATGGAGAAAAAGTTGTACATTTAGTGAATTCAGAGTGTCTAAGATGCAAAAGTAGGCATGTTTGAGTACTCAGGTCCAGTGGCTCACTGCGTTAATGCTCGCCCCTGGATGCGGTTGGTCGCGTGTTCGAATCCATGCTGTGGCATACTTTTTTTCATTTTCACCCTTTTTCTATGGATCTCCGAAAAGTCAACTTTGACTTTTTCTGAGTCTGGAGGAATTCAAGGGGAGTTTTCAAGGGACTCTACCCGCCTTATGAGGCACTATTTTCGAATACTTTTTTCCATTTTCACCCTTTTTCTATGGATCTCCAAAAAGTGAACTTTTACATTTTCTGAGTCTGGAGGAATTCAAGGGGAGTTTTCAGGGGAGTGCATTCTCTCTGCCATCTCCTCCCTCTGTGTGCGTTGCTGCATGCAGCAGCTGCGTGTGTGTGTGTAAACTGCCCCTCCCCTTCGCAAGCAGGCGTGGGAGAGAGAGATGTTTCGTCTCGATTTACACATGCTATGACTCCGGGGGTACTTCCATTCGCTTCGTCTTGATCTGTTGATGTTATTTCATGTCTCGTTTGTCCATTGTGACGGTGGGAAAGCCAGGGAAATGTCCCGGAGATATACTGAGAAATCTTTGTAACAGCATTTTCCTGCGATCACAGCTGTTCAAAGCTACGAAGCTGGGACCGCTTCCATTCGCTTCGTCTTGATCTGTAGATGTTATTTCATGTCTCATTTGTTCATTTTGATGGAGAAAAAGTTGTACATTTAGTGAATTCAGAGTGTCTAAGATGCAAAAGTAGGCATGTTTGAGTACTCAGGTCCAGTGGCTCACTGCGTTAATGCTCGCCCCTGGATGCGGTTGGTCGCGTGTTCGAATCCATGCTGTGGCATACCTTTTTTCATTTTCACCCTTTTTCTATGGATCTCCAAAAAGTCAACTTTGACTTTTTCTGAGTCTGGAGGAATTCAAGGGGAGTTTTCAAGGGACTCTACCCGCCTTATGAGGCACTATTTTCGAATACTTTTTTCCATTTTCACCCTTTTTCTATGGATCTCCAAAAAGTGAACTTTTACATTTTCTGAGTCTGGAGGAATTCAAGGGGAGTTTTCAGGGGAGTGCATTCTCTCTGCCATCTCCTCCCTCTGTGTGCGTTGCTGCATGCAGCAGCTGCGTGTGTGTGTGTAAACTGCCCCTCCCTCTCGCAAGCAGGCGCGGGAGAGAGAGATGTTTCGTCTCGATTTACACATGCTATGACTCCGGGGGTACCTCCATTCGCTTCGTCTTGATCTGTTGATGTTATTTCATGTCTCGTTTGTCCATTGTGACGGTGGGAAAGCCAGGGAAATGTCCCGGAGATATACTGAGAAATCTTTGTAACAGCATTTTCCTGCGATCACAGCTGTTCACAGCTACGAGGCTTGGACCGCTTCCATTCGCTTCGTCTTGATCTGGAGATGTTATTTCATGTCTCATTTGTTCATTTTGATGGAGAAAAGGTTGTACATTTAGTGAATTCAGAGTGTCTAAGATGCACAAGTAGGCATGTTTGAGTACTCAGGTCCAGTGGCTCACTGCGTTAACGCTCGCCCCTGGATGCGGTTGGTCGCGTGTTCGAATCCATGCTGTGGCATACTTTTTTTCATTTTCACCCTTTTTCTATGGATCTCCAAAAAGTCAACTTTGACTTTTTCTGAGTCTGGAGGAATTCAAGGGGAGTTTTCAAAGGACTCTACCCGCCTTATGAGGCACTATTTTCGAATACTTTTTTCCATTTTCACCCTTTTTCTATGGATCTCCAAAAAGTGAACTTTTACATTTTCTGAGTCTGGAGGAATTCAAGGGGAGTTTTCAGGGGAGTGCATTCTCTCTGCCATCTCCTCCCTGTGTGTGCGTTGCTGCATGCAGCAGCTGCGTGTGTGTGTGTAAACTGCCCCTCCCCTTCGCAAGCAGGCGGGGGAGAGAGAGATGTTTCGTCTCGATTTACACATGCTATGACTCCGGGGGTACTTCCATTCGCTTCGTCTTGATCTGTTGATGTTATTTCATGTCTCGTTTGTCCATTGTGACGGTGGGAAAGCTAGGGAAATGTCCCAGAGATATACTGAGAAATCTTTGTAACAGCATTTTCCTGCGATCACAGCTGTTCACAGCTAAGAGGCTGGGACCGCTTCCATTCGCTTCGTCTTGATCTGTAGATGTTATTTCATGTCTCATTTGTTCATTTTGATGGATAAAAAGTTGTACATTTAGTGAATTCAGAGTGTCTAAGATGCACAAGTAGGCATATTTGAGTACTCAGGTCCAGTGGCTCACTGCGTTAACGCTCGCCCCTGGATGCGGTTGGTCGCGTGTTCGAATCCATGCTGTGGCATACTTTTTTTCATTTTCACCCTTTTTCTATGGATCTCCAAAAAGTGAACTTTTACATTTTCTGAGTCTGGAGGAATTCAAGGGGAGTTTTCAGGGGAGTGCATTCTCTCTGCCATCTCCTCCCTGTGTGTGCGTTGCTGCATGCAGCAGCTGCGTGTGTGTGTGTAAACTGCCCCTCCCCTTCGCAAGCAGGCGGGGGAGAGAGAGATGTTTCGTCTCGATTTACACATGCTATGACTCCGGGGGTACTTCCATTCGCTTCGTCTTGATCTGTTGATGTTATTTCATGTCTCGTTTGTCCATTGTGACGGTGGGAAAGCTAGGGAAATGTCCCAGAGATATACTGAGAAATCTTTGTAACAGCATTTTCCTGCGATCACAGCTGTTCACAGCTACGAGGCTGGGACCGCTTCCATTCGCTTCGTCTTGATCTGTAGATGTTATTTCATGTCTCATTTGTTCATTTTGATGGATAAAAAGTTGTACATTTAGTGAATTCAGAGTGTCTAAGATGCACAAGTAGGCATATTTGAGTACTCAGGTCCAGTGGCTCACTGCGTTAACGCTCGCCCCTGGATGCGGTTGGTCGCGTGTTCGAATCCATGCTGTGGCATACTTTTTTTCATTTTCACCCTTTTTCTATGGATCTCCAAAAAGTCAACTTTGACTTTTTCTGAGTCTGGAGGAATTCAAGGGGAGTTTTCAAGGGACTCTACCCGCCTTATGAGGCACTATTTTCGAATACTTTTTTCCATTTTCACCCTTTTTCTATGGATCTCCAAAAAGTGAACTTTTACATTTTCTGAGTCTGGAGGAATTCATGGGGAGTTTTCAGGGGAGTGCATTCTCTCTGCCATCTCCTCCCTCTGTGTGCGTTGCTGCATGCAGCAGCTGCGTGTGTGTGTGTAAACTGCCCCTCCCCTTCGCAAGCAGGCGGGGGAGAGAGAGATGTTTCGTCTCGATTTACACATGCTATGACTCCGGGGGTACTTCCATTCGCTTCGTCTTGATCTGTTGATGTTATTTCATGTCTCGTTTGTCTATTGTGACGGTGGGAAAGCCAGGGAAATGTCCCGGAGATATACTGAGAAATCTTTGTAACAGCATTTTCCTGCGATCACAGCTGTTCACAGCTACGAGGCTGGGACCGCTTCCATTCGCTTCGTCTTGATCTGTAGATGTTATTTCATGTCTCATTTGTTCATTTTGATGGAGAAAAAGTTGTACATTTAGTGAATTCAGAGTTTCTAAGATGCACAAGTAGGCATGTTTGAGTACTCAGGTCCAGTGGCTCACTGCGTTAATGCTCTCCCCTGGATGCGGTTGGTCGCGTGTTCGAATCCATGCTGTGGCATACTTTTTTTCATTTTCACCCTTTTTCTATGGATCTCCAAAAAGTCAACTTTGACTTTTTCTGAGTCTGGAGGAATTCAAGGGGAGTTTTCAAGGGACTCTACCCGCCTTATGAGGCACTATTTTCGAATACTTTTTTCCATTTTCACCCTTTTTCTATGGATCTCCAAAAAGTGAACTTTTACATTTTCTGAGTCTGGAGGAATTCAAGGGGAGTTTTCAGGGGAGTGCATTCTCTCTGCCATCTCCTCCCTCTGTGTGCGTTGCTGCATGCAGCAGCTGCGTGTGTGTGTGTAAACTGCCCCTCCCCTTCGCAAGCAGGCGGGGGAGAGAGAGATGTTTCGTCTCGATTTACACATGCTATGACTCCGGGGGTACTTCCATTTGCTTCGTCTTGATCTGTTGATGTTATTTCATGTCTCGTTTGTCCATTGTGACGGTGGGAAAGCCAGGGAAATGTCCCGGAGATATACTGAGAAATCTTTGTAACAGCATTTTCCTGCGATCACAGCTGTTCACAGCTACGAGGCTTGGACCGCTTCCATTCGCTTCGTCTTGATCTGGAGATGTTATTTCATGTCTCATTTGTTCATTTTGATGGAGAAAAGGTTGTACATTTAGTGAATTCAGAGTGTCTAAGATGCACAAGTAGGCATGTTTGAGTACTCAGGTCCAGTGGCTCACTGCGTTAACGCTCGCCCCTGGATGCGGTTGGTCGCGTGTTCGAATCCATGCTGTGGCATACTTTTTTTCATTTTCACCCTTTTTCTATGGATCTCCAAAAAGTCAACTTTGACTTTTTCTGAGTCTGGAGGAATTCAAGGGGAGTTTTCAAAGGACTCTACCCGCCTTATGAGGCACTATTTTCGAATACTTTTTTCCATTTTCACCCTTTTTCTATGGATCTCCAAAAAGTGAACTTTTACATTTTCTGAGTCTGGAGGAATTCAAGGGGAGTTTTCAGGGGAGTGCATTCTCTCTGCCATCTCCTCCCTGTGTGTGCGTTGCTGCATGCAGCAGCTGCGTGTGTGTGTGTAAACTGCCCCTCCCCTTCGCAAGCAGGCGGGGGAGAGAGAGATGTTTCGTCTCGATTTACACGTGCTATGACTCCGGGGGTACTTCCATTCGCTTCGTCTTGATCTGTTGATGTTATTTCATGTCTCGTTTGTCCATTGTGACGGTGGGAAAGCTAGGGAAATGTCCCAGAGATATACTGAGAAATCTTTGTAACAGCATTTTCCTGCGATCACAGCTGTTCACAGCTACGAGGCTGGGACCGCTTCCATTCGCTTCGTCTTGATCTGTAGATGTTATTTAATGTCTCATTTGTTCATTTTGATGGATAAAAAGTTGTACATTTAGTGAATTCAGAGTGTCTAAGATGCACAAGTAGGCATATTTGAGTACTCAGGTCCAGTGGCTCACTGCGTTAACGCTCGCCCCTGGATGCGGTTGGTCGCGTGTTCGAATCCATGCTGTGGCATACTTTTTTTCATTTTCACCCTTTTTCTATGGATCTCCAAAAAGTCAACTTTGACTTTTTCTGAGTCTGGAGGAATTCAAGGGGAGTTTTCAAGGGACTCTACCCGCCTTATGAGGCACTATTTTCGAATACTTTTTTCCATTTTCACCCTTTTTCTATGGATCTCCAAAAAGTGAACTTTTACATTTTCTGAGTCTGGAGGAATTCATGGGGAGTTTTCAGGGGAGTGCATTCTCTCTGCCATCTCCTCCCTCTGTGTGCGTTGCTGCATGCAGCAGCTGCGTGTGTGTGTGTAAACTGCCCCTCCCCTTCGCAAGCAGGCGGGGGAGAGAGAGATGTTTCGTCTCGATTTACACATGCTATGACTCCGGGGGTACTTCCATTCGCTTCGTCTTGATCTGTTGATGTTATTTCATGTCTCGTTTGTCTATTGTGACGGTGGGAAAGCCAGGGAAATGTCCCGGAGATATACTGAGAAATCTTTGTAACAGCATTTTCCTGCGATCACAGCTGTTCAAAGCTACGAAGCTGGGACCGCTTCCATTCGCTTCGTCTTGATCTGTAGATGTTATTTCATGTCTCATTTGTTCATTTTGATGGAGAAAAAGTTGTACATTTAGTGAATTCAGAGTTTCTAAGATGCACAAGTAGGCATGTTTGAGTACTCAGGTCCAGCGGCTCACTGCGTTAATGCTCGCCCCTGGATGCGGTTGGTCGCGTGTTCGAATCCATGCTGTGGCATACTTTTTTTCATTTTCACCCTTTTTCTATGGATCTCCAAAAAGTCAACTTTGACTTTTTCTGAGTCTGGAGGAATTCAAGGGGAGTTTTCAAGGGACTCTACCCGCCTTATGAGGCACTATTTTTGAATACTTTTTTTCATTTTCACCCTTTTTCTATGGATCTCCAAAAAGTGAACTTTTACATTTTCTGAGTCTGGAGGAATTCAAGGGGAGTTTTCAGGGGAGTGCATTCTCTCTGCCATCTCCTCCCTGTGTGTGCGTTGCTGCATGCAGCAGCTGCGTGTGTGTGTGTAAACTGCCCCTCCCCTTCGCAAGCAGGCGGGGGAGAGAGAGATGTTTCGTCTCGATTTACACATGCTATGACTCCGGGGGTACTTCCATTCGCTTCGTCTTGATCTGTTGATGTTATTTCATGTCTCGTTTGTCCATTGTGACGGTGGGAAAGCTAGGGAAATGTCCCAGAGATATACTGAGAAATCTTTGTAACAGCATTTTCCTGCGATCACAGCTGTTCACAGCTACGAGGCTGGGACCGCTTCCATTCGCTTCGTCTTGATCTGTAGATGTTATTTCATGTCTCATTTGTTCATTTTGATGGATAAAAAGTTGTACATTTAGTGAATTCAGAGTGTCTAAGATGCACAAGTAGGCATATTTGAGTACTCAGGTCCAGTGGCTCACTGCGTTAACGCTCGCCCCTGGATGCGGTTGGTCGCGTGTTCGAATCCATGCTGTGGCATACTTTTTTTCATTTTCACCCTTTTTCTATGGATCTCCAAAAAGTCAACTTTGACTTTTTCTGAGTCTGGAGGAATTCAAGGGGAGTTTTCAAGGGACTCTACCCGCCTTATGAGGCACTATTTTCGAATACTTTTTTCCATTTTCACCCTTTTTCTATGGATCTCCAAAAAGTGAACTTTTACATTTTCTGAGTCTGGAGGAATTCATGGGGAGTTTTCAGGGGAGTGCATTCTCTCTGCCATCTCCTCCCTCTGTGTGCGTTGCTGCATGCAGCAGCTGCGTGTGTGTGTGTAAACTGCCCCTCCCCTTCGTAAGCAGGCGGGGGAGAGAGAGATGTTTCGTCTCGATTTACACATGCTATGACTCCGGGGGTACTTCCATTCGCTTCGTCTTGATCTGTTGATGTTATTTCATGTCTCGTTTGTCTATTGTGACGGTGGGAAAGCCAGGGAAATGTCCCGGAGATATACTGAGAAATCTTTGTAACAGCATTTTCCTGCGATCACAGCTGTTCAAAGCTACGAAGCTGGGACCGCTTCCATTCGCTTCGTCTTGATCTGTAGATGTTATTTCATGTCTCATTTGTTCATTTTGATGGAGAAAAAGTTGTACATTTAGTGAATTCAGAGTTTCTAAGATGCACAAGTAGGCATGTTTGAGTACTCAGGTCCAGTGGCTCACTGCGTTAATGCTCGCCCCTGGATGCGGTTGGTCGCGTGTTCGAATCCATGCTGTGGCATACTTTTTTTCATTTTCACCCTTTTTCTATGGATCTCCAAAAAGTCAACTTTGACTTTTTCTGAGTCTGGAGGAATTCAAGGGGAGTTTTCAAGGGACTCTACCCGCCTTATGAGGCACTATTTTCGAATACTTTTTTCCATTTTCACCCTTTTTCTATGGATCTCCAAAAAGTGAACTTTTACATTTTCTGAGTCTGGAGGAATTCAAGGGGAGTTTTCAGGGGAGTGCATTCTCTCTGCCATCTCCTCCCTCTGTGTGCGTTGCTGCATGCAGCAGCTGCGTGTGTGTGTGTAAACTGCCCCTCCCCTTCGCAAGCAGGCGGGGGAGAGAGAGATGTTTCGTCTCAATTTACACATGCTATGACTCCGGGGGTACTTCCATTCGCTTCGTCTTGATCTGTTGATGTTATTTCATGTCTCGTTTGTCCATTGTGACGGTGGGAAAGCCAGGTAAATGTCCCGGAGATATACTGAGAAATCTTTGTAACAGCATTTTCCTGCGATCACAGCTGTTCAAAGCTACGAAGCTGGGACCGCTTCCATTCGCTTCGTCTTGATCTGTAGATGTTATTTCATGTCTCATTTGTTCATTTTGATGGAGAAAAAGTTGTACATTTAGTGAATTCAGAGTGTCTAAGATGCAAAAGTAGGCATGTTTGAGTACTCAGGTCCAGTGGCTCACTGCGTTAATGCTCGCCACTGGATGCGGTTGGTCGCGTGTTCGAATCCATGCTGTGGCATACTTTTTTTCATTTTCACCCTTTTTCTATGGATCTCCAAAAAGTCAACTTTGACTTTTTCTGAGTCTGGAGGAATTCAAGGGGAGTTTTCAAGGGACTCTACCCGCCTTATGAGGCACTATTTTCGAATACTTTTTTCCATTTTCACCCTTTTTCTATGGATCTCCAAAAAGTGAACTTTTACATTTTCTGAGTCTGGAGGAATTCAAGGGGAGTTTTCAGGGGAGTGCATTCTCTCTGCCATCTCCTCCCTGTGTGTGCGTTGCTGCATGCAGCAGCTGCGTGTGTGTGTGTAAACTGCCCCTCCCCTTCGCAAGCAGGCGGGGGAGAGAGAGATGTTTCGTCTCGATTTACACATGCTATGACTCCGGCGGTACTTCCATTCGCTTCGTCTTGATCTGTTGATGTTATTTCATGTCTCGTTTGTTCATTTTGATGGAGAAAAAGTTGTACATTTAGTGAATTCAGAGTGTCTAAGATGCAAAAGTAGGCATGTTTGAGTACTCAGGTCCAGTGGCTCACTGCGTTAATGCTCGCCCCTGGATGCGGTTGGTCGCGTGTTCGAATCCATGCTGTGGCATACTTTTTTTCATTTTCACCCTTTTTCTATGGATCTCCAAAAAGTCAACTTTGACTTTTTCTGAGTCTGGAGGAATTCAAGGGGAGTTTTCAAGGGACTCTACCCGCCTTATGAGGCACTATTTTCGAATACTTTTTTCCATTTTCACCCTTTTTCTATGGATCTCCAAAAAGTGAACTTTTACATTTTCTGAGTCTGGAGGAATTCATGGGGAGTTTTCAGGGGAGTGCATTCTCTCTGCAATCTCCTCCCTCTGTGTGCGTTGCTGCATGCAGCAGCTGCGTGTGTGTGTGTAAACTGCCCCTCCCCTTCGCAAGCAGGCGGGGGAGAGAGAGATGTTTCGTCTCGATGTACACATGCTATGACTCCGGGGGTACTTCCATTCGCTTCGTCTTGATCTGTTGATGTTATTTCATGTCTCGTTTGTCCATTGTGACGGTGGGAAAGCCAGGGAAATGTCCCGGAGATATACTGAGAAATCTTTGTAACAGCATTTTCCTGCGATCACAGCTGTTCAAAGCTACGAAGCTGGGACCGCTTCCATTCGCTTCGTCTTGATCTGTAGATGTTATTTCATGTCTCATTTGTTCATTTTGATGGAGAAAAAGTTGTACATTTAGTGAATTCAGAGTGTCTAAGATGCAAAAGTAGGCATGTTTGAGTACTCAGGTCCAGTGGCTCACTGCGTTAACGCTCGCCCCTGGATGCGGTTGGTCACGTGTTCGAATCCATGCTGTGGCATACTTTTTTTCATTTTCACCCTTTTTCTGTGGATCTCCAAAAAGTCAACTTTGACTTTTTCTGAGTCTGGAGGAATTCAAGGGGCGTTTTCAAGGGACTCTACCCGCCTTATGAGGCACTATTTTCGAATGCTTTTTTCCATTTTCACCCTTTTTCTATGGATCTCCAAAAAGTGAACTTTTACATTTTCTGAGTCTGGAGGAATTCAAGGGGAGTTTTCAGGGGAGTGCATTCTCTCTGCCATCTCCTCCCTGTTAGTGCGTTGCTGCATGCAGCGGCTGTGTGTGTGTGTAAACTGCCCCTCCCTCTCGCAAGCAGGCGCGGGAGAGAGAGATGTTTCGTCTCGATTTACACATGCTATGACTCCGGGGGTACTTCCATTCGCTTAGTCTTGATCTGTTGATGTTATTTCATGTCTCGTTTGTCCATTGTGACGGTGGGAAAGCCAGGGAAATGTCCCGGAGATATACTGAGAAATCTTTGTAACAGCATTTTCCTGCGATCACAGCTGTTCACAGCTACGAGGCTTGGACCGCTTCCATTCGCTTCGTCTTGATCTGTAGATGTTATTTCATGTCTCATTTGTTCATTTTGATGGATAAAAAGTTGTACATTTAGTGAATTCAGAGTGTCTAAGATGCACAAGTAGGCATATTTGAGTACTCAGGTCCAGTGGCTCACTGCGTTAACGCTCGCCCCTGGATGCGGTTGGTCGGGTGTTCGAATCCATGCTGTGGCATACTTTTTTTCATTTTCACCCTTTTTCTATGGATCTCCAAAAAGTCAACTTTGACTTTTTCTGAGTCTGGAGGAATTCAAGGGGAGTTTTCAAGGGACTCTACCCGCCTTATGAGGCACTATTTTCGAATACTTTTTTCCATTTTCACCCTTTTTCTATGGATCTCCAAAAAGTGAACTTTTAAATTTTCTGAGTCTGGAGGAATTCAAGGGGAGTTTTCAGGGGAGTGCATTCTCTCTGCCATCTCCTCCCTGTTAGTGCGTTGCTGCATGCAGCAGCTGCGTGTGTGTGTGTAAACTGCCCCTCCCCTTCGCAAGCAGGCGGGGGAGAGAGAGATGTTTCGTCTCGATTTACACATGCTATGACTCCGGGGGTACTTCCATTCGCTTCGTCTTGATCTGTTGATGTTATTTCATGTCTCGTTTGTCCATTGTGACGGTGGGAAAGCCAGGGAAATGTCCCGGAGATATACTGAGAAATCTTTGTAACAGCATTTTCCTGCGATCACAGCTGTTCAAAGCTACGAGGCTGGGACCGCTTCCATTCGCTTCGTCTTGATCTGTAGATGTTATTTCATGTCTCATTTGTTCATTTTGATGGAGAAAAAGTTGTACATTTAGTGAATTCATAGTGTCTAAGATGCAAAAGTAGGCAAGTTTGAGTACTCAGGTCCAGTGGCTCACTGCGTTAACGCTCGCCCCTGGATGCGGTTGGTCGCGTGTTCGAATCCATGCTGTGGCATACTTTTTTTCATGTTCACCCTTTTTCTATGGATCTCCAAAAAGTCAACTTTGACTTTTTCTGAGTCTGGAGGAATTCAAGGGGAGTTTTCAAGGGACTCTACCCGCCTTATGAGGCACTATTTTCGAATACTTTTTTCCATTTTCACCCTTTTTCTATGGATCTCCAAAAAGTGAACTTTTACATTTTCTGAGTCTGGAGGAATTCATGGGGAGTTTTCAGGGGAGTGCATTCTCTCTGCCATCTCCTCCCTCTGTGTGCGTTGCTGCATGCAGCAGCTGCGTGTGTGTGTGTAAACTGCCCCTCCCCTTCGCAAGCAGGCGGGGGAGAGAGAGATGTTTCGTCTCGATTTACACATGCTATGACTCCGGGGGTACTTCCATTCGCTTCGTCTTGATCTGTTGATGTTATTTCATGTCTCGTTTGTCCATTGTGACGGTGGGAAAGCCAGGGAAATGTCCCGGAGATATACTGAGAAATCTTTGTAACAGCATTTTCCTGCGATCACAGCTGTTCAAAGCTACGAGGCTGGGACCGCTTCCATTCGCTTCGTCTTGATCTGTAGATGTTATTTCATGTCTCATTTGTTCATTTTGATGGAGAAAAAGTTGTACATTTAGTGAATTCAGAGTGTCTAAGATGCAAAAGTAGGCATGTTTGAGTACTCAGGTCCAGTGGCTCACTGCGTTAACGCTCGCCCCTGGATGCGGTTGGTCGCGTGTTCGAATCCATGCTGTGGCATACTTTTTTTCATTTTCACCCTTTTTCTATGGATCTCCAAAAAGTCAACTTTGACTTTTTCTGAGTCTGGAGGAATTCAAGGGGAGTTTTCAAGGGACTCTACCCGCCTTATGAGGCACTATTTTCGAACACTTTTTTCCATTTTCACCCTTTTTCTATGGATCTCCAAAAAGTGAACTTTTACATTTTCTGAGTCTGGAGGAATTCAAGGGGAGTTTTCAGGGGAGTGCATTCTCTCTGCCATCTCCTCCCTGTGTGTGCGTTGCTGCATGCAGCAGCTGCGTGTGTGTGTGTAAACTGCCCCTCCCCTTCGCAAGCAGGCGGGGGAGAGAGAGATGTTTCGTCTCGATTTACACATGCTATGACTCCGGGGGTACTTCCATTCGCTTCGTCTTGATCTGTTGATGTTATTTCATGTCTCGTTTGTCCATTGTGACGGTGGGAAAGCCAGGGAAATGTCCCGGAGATATACTGAGAAATCTTTGTAACAGCATTTTCCTGCGATCACAGCTGTTCAAAGCTACGAGGCTGGGACCGCTTCCATTCGCTTCGTCTTGATCTGTAGATGTTATTTCATGTCTCATTTGTTCATTTTGATGGATAAAAAGTTGTACATTTAGTGAATTCAGAGTGTCTAAGATGCAAAAGTAGGCATGTTTGACTACTCAGGTCCAGTGGCTCACTGCGTTAACGCTCGCCCCTGGATGCGGTTGGTCGCGTGTTCGAATCCATGCTGTGGCATACTTTTTTTCATTTTCACCCTTTTTCTATGGATCTCCAAAAAGTCAACTTTGACTTTTTCTGAGTCTGGAGGAATTCAAGGGGAGTTTTCAAGGGACTCTACCCGCCTTATGAGGTTCTATTTTCGAATACTTTTTTCCATTTTCACCCTTTTTCTATGGATCTCCAAAAAGTGAACTTTTAAATTTTCTGAGTCTGGAGGAATTCAAGGGGAGTTTTCAGGGGAGTGCATTCTCTCTGCCATCTCCTCCCTGTTAGTGCGTTGCTGCATGCAGCGGCTGTGTGTGTGTGTAAACTGCCCCTCCCTCTCGCAAGCAGGCGCGGGAGAGAGAGATGTTTCGTCTCGATTTACACATGCTATGACTCCGGGGGTACTTCCATTCGCTTCGTCTTGATCTGTTGATGTTATTTCATGTCTCGTTTGTCCATTGTGACGGTGGGAAAGCCAGGGAAATGTCCCGGAGATATACTGAGAAATCTTTGTAACAGCATTTTCCTGCGATCACAGCTGTTCACAGCTACGAGGCTTGGACCGCTTCCATTCGCTTCGTCTTGATCTGTAGATGTTATTTCATGTCTCATTTGTTCATTTTGATGGATAAAAAGTTGTACATTTAGTGAATTCAGAGTGTCTAAGATGCACAAGTAGGCATATTTGAGTACTCAGGTCCAGTGGCTCACTGCGTTAACGCTCGCCCCTGGATGCGGTTGGTCGCGTGTTCGAATCCATGCTGTGGCATACTTTTTTTCATTTTCACCCTTTTTCTATGGATCTCCAAAAAGTCAACTTTGACTTTTTCTGAGTCTGGAGGAATTCAAGGGGAGTTTTCAAGGGACTCTACCCGCCTTATGAGGCACTATTTTCGAATACTTTTTTCCATTTTCACCCTTTTTCTATGGATCTCCAAAAAGTGAACTTTTACATTTTCTGAGTCTGGAGGAATTCATGGGGAGTTTTCAGGGGAGTGCATTCTCTCTGCCATCTCCTCCCTCTGTGTGCGTTGCTGGATGCAGCAGCTGCGTGTGTGTGTGTAAACTGCCCCTCCCCTTCGCAAGCAGGCGGGGGAGAGAGAGATGTTTCGTCTCGATTTACACATGCTATGACTCCGGGGGTACTTCCATTCGCTTCGTCTTGATCTGTTGATGTTATTTCATGTCTCGTTTGTCCATTGTGACGGTGGGAAAGCCAGGGAAATGTCCCGGAGATATACTGAGAAATCTTTGTAACAGCATTTTCCTGCGATCACAGCTGTTCACAGCTACGAGGCTTGGACCGCTTCCATTCGCTTCGTCTTGATCTGTAGATGTTATTTCATGTCTCATTTGTTCATTTTGATGGAGAAAAAGTTGTACATTTAGTGAATTCAGAGTGTCTAAGATGCAAAAGTAGGCATGTTTGAGTACTCAGGTCCAGTGGCTCACTGCGTTAATGCTCGCCCCTGGATGCGGTTGGTCGCGTGTTCGAATCCATGCTGTGGCATACTTTTTTTCATTTTCACCCTTTTTCTATGGATCTCCAAAAAGTCAACTTTGACTTTTTCTGAGTCTGGAGGAATTCAAGGGGAGTTTTCAAGGGACTCTACCCGCCTTATGAGGCACTATTTTCGAATACTTTTTTCCATTTTCACCCTTTTTCTATGGATCTCCAAAAAGTGAACTTTTACATTTTCTGAGTCTGGAGGAATTCAAGGGGAGTTTTCAGGGGAGTGCATTCTCTCTGCCATCTCCTCCCTCTGTGTGCGTTGCTGCATGCAGCAGCAGCTGCGTGTGTGTGTGTGTAAACTGCCCCTCCCCTTCGCAAGCAGGCGGGGGAGAGAGAGATGTTTCGTCTCGATTTACACATGCTATGACTCCGGGGGTACTTCCATTCGCTTCGTCTTGATCTGTTGATGTTATTTCATGTCTCGTTTGTCCATTGTGACGGTGGGAAAGCCAGGGAAATGTCCCGGAGATATACTGAGAAATCTTTGTAACAGCATTTTCCTGCGATCACAGCTGTTCACAGCTACGAGGCTGGGACCGCTTCCATTCGCTTCGTCTTGATCTGTAGATGTTATTTCATGTCTCATTTGTTCATTTTGATGGAGAAAAAGTTGTACATTTAGTGAATTCAGAGTTTCTAAGATGCAAAAGTAGGCATGTTTGAGTACTCAGGTCCAGTGGCTCACTGCGTTAATGCTCGCCCCTGGATGCGGTTGGTCGCGTGTTCGAATCCATGCTGTGGCATACTTTTTTTCATTTTCACCCTTTTTCTATGGATCTCCAAAAAGTCAACTTTGACTTTTTCTGAGTCTGGAGGAATTCAAGGGGAGTTTTCAAAGGACTCTACCCGCCTTATGAGGCACTATTTTCGAATACTTTTTTCCATTTTCACCCTTTTTCTATGGATCTCCAAAAAGTGAACTTTTACATTTTCTGAGTCTGGAGGAATTCAAGGGGAGTTTTCAGGGGAGTGCATTCTCTCTGCCATCTCCTCCCTGTGTGTGCGTTGCTGCATGCAGCAGCTGCGTGTGTGTGTGTAAACTGCCCCTCCCCTTCGCAAGCAGGCGGGGGAGAGAGATGTTTCGTCTCGATTTACACATGCTATGACTCCGGGGGTACTTCCATTCGCTTCGTCTTGATCTGTTGATGTTATTTCATGTCTCGTTTGTCCATTGTGACGGTGGGAAAGCCAGGGAAATTTCCCGGAGATATACTGAGAAATCTTTGTAACAGCATTTTCCTGCGATCACAGCTGTTCACAGCTACGAGGCTGGGACCGCTTCCATTCGCTTCGTCTTGATCTGTAGATGTTATTTCATGTCTCATTTGTTCATTTTGATGGAGAAAAAGTTGTACATTTAGTGAATTCAGAGTGTCTAAGATGCACAAGTAGGCATATTTGAGTACTCAGGTCCAGTGGCTCACTGCGTTAACCCTGGCCCCTGGATGCGGTTGGTCGCGTGTTCGAATCCATACTGTGGCATACTTTTTTTCATTTTCACCCTTTTTCTATGGATCTCCAAAAAGTCAACTTTGACTTTTTCTGAGTCTGGAGGAATTCAAGGGGAGTTTTCAAGGGACACCACCCGCCTTATGAGGCACTATTTTCGAATACTTTTTTCCATTTTCACCCTTTTTCTATGGATCTCCAAAAAGTGAACTTTTACATTTTCTGAGTCTGGAGGAATTCAAGGGGAGTTTTCAGGCGAGTGCATTCTCTCTGCCATCTCCTCCCTCTGTGTGCGTTGCTGCATGTAGCAGCTGCGTGTGTGTGTAAACTGCCCCTCCCCTTCGCAAGCAGGCGGGGGAGAGAGAGATGTTTCGTCTCCATTTACACATGCTATGACTCCGGGGGTACTTCCATTCGCTTCGTCTTGATCTGTTGATGTTATTTCATGTCTCGTTTGTCCATTGTGACGGTGGGAAAGCCAGGGAAATGTCCCGGAGATATACTGAGAAATCTTTGTAACAGCATTTTCCTGCGATCCCAGCTGTTCGCAGCTACGAGGCTGGGACCGCTTCCATTCGCTTCGTCTTGATCTGTAGATGTTATTTAATGTCTCATTTGTTCATTTTGATGGAGAAAAAGTTGTACATTTAGTGAATTCAGAGTTTCTAAGATGCACAAGTAGGCATGTTTGAGTACTCAGGTCCAGTGGCTCACTGCGTTAATGCTCGCCCCTGGATGCGGTTGGTCGCGTGTTCGAATCCATGCTGTGGCATACTTTTTTCATTTTCACCCTTTTTCTATGGATCTCCAAAAAGTCAACTTTGACTTTTTCTGAGTCTGGAGGAATTCAAGGGGAGTTTTCAAGGGACTCTACCCGCCTTATGAGGCACTATTTTCGAATACTTTTTTCCATTTTCACCCTTTTTCTATGGATCTCCAAAAAGTGAACTTTTACATTTTCTGAGTCTGGAGGAATTCAAGGGGAGTTTTCAGGGGAGTGCGTTCTCTCTGCCATCTCCTCCCTGTGTGTGCGTTGCTGCATGCAGCAGCTGCGTGTGTGTGTAAACTGCCCCTCCCCTTCGCAAGCAGGCGGGGGAGAGAGAGATGTTTCGTCTCGATTTACACATGCTATGACTCCGGGGGTACCTCCATTCGCTTCGTCTTGATCTGTTGATGTTATTTCATGTCTCGTTTGTCCATTGTGACGGTGGGAAAGCCAGGGAAATGTCCCGGAGATATACTGAGAAATCTTTGTAACAGCATTTTCCTGCGATCACAGCTGTTCACAGCTACGAGGCTGGGACCGCTTCCATTCGCTTCGTCTTGATCTGTAGATGTTATTTAATGTCTCATTTGTTCATTTTGATGGAGAAAAAGTTGTACATTTAGTGAATTCAGAGTTTCTAAGATGCAAAAGTAGGCATGTTTGAGTACTCAGGTCCAGTGGCTCACTGCGTTAACGCTCGCCCCTGGATGCGGTTGGTCGCGTGTTCGAATCCATGCTGTAGCATACTTTTTTTCATTTTCACCCTTTTTCTATGGATCTCCAAAAAGTCAACTTTGACTTTTTCTGAGTCTGGAGGAATTCAAGGGGAGTTTTCAAGGGACTCTACCCGCCTTATGAGGCACTATTTTCGAATACTTTTTTCCATTTTCACCCTTTTTCTATGGATCTCCAAAAAGTGAACTTTTACATTTTCTGAGTCTGGAGGAATTCAAGGGGAGTTTTCAGGGGAGTGCGTTCTCTCTGCCATCTCCTCCCTGTGTGTGCGTTGCTGCATGCAGCAGCTGCGTGTGTGTGTAAACTGCCCCTCCCCTTCGCAAGCAGGCGGGGGAGAGAGAGATGTTTCGTCTCGATTTACACATGCTATGACTCCGGGGGTACCTCCATTCGCTTCGTCTTGATCTGTTGATGTTATTTCATGTCTCGTTTGTCCATTGTGACGGTGGGAAAGCCAGGGAAATGTCCCGGAGATATACTGAGAAATCTTTGTAACAGCATTTTCCTGCGATCACAGCTGTTCACAGCTACGAGGCTGGGACCGCTTCCATTCGCTTCGTCTTGATCTGTAGATGTTATTTAATGTCTCATTTGTTCATTTGTATGGAGAAAAAGTTGTACATTTAGTGAATTCAGAGTTTCTAAGATGCAAAAGTAGGCATGTTTGAGTACTCAGGTCCAGTGGCTCACTGCGTTAATGCTCGCCCCTGGATGCGGTTGGTCGCGTGTTCGAATCCATGCTGTGGCATACTTTTTTTCATTTTCACCCTTTTTCTATGGATCTCCAAAAAGTCAACTTTGACTTTTTCTGAGTCTGGAGGAATTCAAGGGGAGTTTTCAAGGGACTCTACCCGCCTTATGAGGCACTATTTTCGAATACTTTTTTCCATTTTCACCCTTTTTCTATGGATCTCCAAAAAGTGATCTTTTACATTTTCTGAGTCTGGAGGAATTCAAGGGGAGTTTTCAGGGGAGTGCATTCTCTCTGCCATCTCCTCCCTCTGTGTGCGTTGCTGCATGCAGCAGCTGCGTGTGTGTGTGTAAACTGCCCCTCCCCTTCGCAAGCAGGCGGGGGAGAGAGAGATGTTTCGTCTCGATTTACACATGCTATGACTCCGGGGGTACTTCCATTCGCTTCGTCTTGATCTGTTGATGTTATTTCATGTCTCGTTTGTCCATTGTGACGGTGGGAAAGCCAGGGAAATGTCCCGGAGATATACTGAGAAATCTTTGTAACAGCATTTTCCTGCGATCACAGCTGTTCGCAGCTACGAGGCTGGGAACGCTTCCATTCGCTTCGTCTTGATCTGTAGATGTTATTTAATGTCTCATTTGTTCATTTTGATGGAGAAAAAGTTGTACATTTATTAAATTCAGAGTGTCTAAGATGCACAAGTAGGCATGTTTGAGTACTCAGGTCCAGTGGCTCACTGTGTTAACGCTCGCCCCTGGATGCAGTTGGTCGCGTGTTCGAATCCATGCTGTGGCATTCTTTTTTTCATTTTCACCCTTTTTCTATGGATCTCCAAAAAGTGATCTTTTACATTTTCTGAGTCTGGAGGAATTCAAGGGGAGTTTTCAGGGGAGTGCGTTCTCTCTGCCATCTCCTCCCTGTGTGTGTGTTGCTGCATGCAGCAGCTGCGTGTGTGTGTAAACTGCCCCTCCCCCTTGCAAGCAGGCGGGGGAGAGAGAGATGTTTCGTCTCGATTTACACATGCTATGACTCCGGGGGTACCTCCATTCGCTTCGTCTTGATCTGTTGATGTTATTTCATGTCTCGTTTGTCCATTGTGTCGGTGGGAAAGCCAGGGAAATGTCCCGGAGATATACTGAGAAATCTTTGTAACAGCATTTTCCTGCGATCACAGCTGTTCACAGCTACGAGGCTGGGACCGCTTCCATTCGCTTCGTCTTGATCTGTAGATGTTATTTAATGTCTCATTTGTTCATTTTGATGGAGAAAAGGTTGTACATTTAGTGAATTCAGAGTTTCTAAGATGCAAAAGTAGGCATGTTTGAGTACTCAGGTCCAGTGGCTCACTGCGTTAACGCTCGCCCCTGGATGCGGTTGGTCGCGTGTTCGAATCCATGCTGTAGCATACTTTTTTTCATTTTCACCCTTTTTCTATGGATCTCCAAAAAGTCAACTTTGACTTTTTCTGATTCTGGAGGAATTCAAGGGGAGTTTTCAAGGGACTCTACCCGCCTTATGAGGCACTATTTTCGAATACTTTTTTCCATTTTCACCCTTTTTCTATGGATCTCCAAAAAGTGAACTTTTACATTTTCTGAGTCTGGAGGAATTCAAGGGGAGTTTTCAGGGGAGTGCGTTCTCTCTGCCATCTCCTCCCTGTGTGTGCGTTGCTGCATGCAGCAGCTGCGTGTGTGTGTAAACTGCCCCTCCCCTTCGCAAGCAGGCGGGGGAGAGAGAGATGTTTCGTCTCGATTTACACATGCTATGACTCCGGGGGTACCTCCATTCGCTTCGTCTTGATCTGTTGATGTTATTTCATGTCTCGTTTGTCCATTGTGACGGTGGGAAAGCCAGGGAAATGTCCCGGAGATATACTGAGAAATCTTTGTAACAGCATTTTCCTGCGATCACAGCTGTTCACAGCTACGAGGCTGGGACCGCTTCCATTCGCTTCGTCTTGATCTGTAGATGTTATTTAATGTCTCATTTGTTCATTTTGATGGAGAAAAAGTTGTACATTTAGTGAATTCAGAGTTTATAAGATGCAAAAGTAGGCATGTTTGAGTACTCAGGTCCAGTGGCTCACTGCGTTAATGCTCGCCCCTGGATGCGGTTGGTCGCGTGTTCGAATCCATGCTGTGGCATACTTTTTTTCATTTTCACCCTTTTTTTATGGATCTCCAAAAAGTCAACTTTGACTTTTTCTGAGTCTGGAGGAATTCAAGGGGAGTTTTCAAGGGACTCTACCCGCCTTATGAGGCACTATTTTCGAATACTTTTTTCCATTTTCACCCTTTTTCTATGGATCTCCAAAAAGTGAACTTTTACATTTTCTGAGTCTGGAGGAATTCAAGGGGAGTTTTCAGGGGAGTGCATTCTCTCTGCCATCTCCTCCCTCTGTGTGCGTTGCTGCATGCAGCAGCTGCGTGTGTGTGTGTAAACTGCCCCTCCCCTTCGCAAGCAGGCGGGGGAGAGAGAGATGTTTCGTCTCGATTTACACATGCTATGACTCCGGGGGTACTTCCATTCGCTTCGTCTTGATCTGTTGATGTTATTTCATGTCTCGTTTGTCCATTGTGACGGTGGCAAAGCCAGGGAAATGTCCCGGAGATATACTGAGAAATCTTTGTAACAGCATTTTCCTGCGATCACAGCTGTTCACAGCTACGAGGCTGGGACCGCTTCCATTCGCTTCGTCTTGATCTGTAGATGTTATTTCATGTCTCATTTGTTCATTTTGATGGAGAAAAAGTTGTACATTTAGTGAATTCAGAGTGTCTAAGATACACAAGTAGGCATGTTTAAGTACTCAGGTCCAGTGGCGCACTGTGTTAACGCTCGCCCCTGGATGCGGTTGGTCGCGTGTTCGAATCCATGCTGTGGCATTCTTTTTTTCATTTTCACCCTTTTTCTATGGATCTCCAAAAAGTCAACTTTGACTTTTTCTGAGTCTGGAGGAATTCAAGGGGAGTTTTCAAGGGACTCTACCCGCCTTATGAGGCACTATTTTCGAATACTTTTTTCCATTTTCACCCTTTTTCTATGGATCTCCAAAAAGTGAACTTTTACATTTTCTGAGTCTGGAGGAATTCAAGGGGAGTTTTCAGGGGAGTGCATTCTCTCTGCCATCTCCTCCCTGTGTGTGCGTTGCTGCATGCAGCAGCTGCGTGTGTGTGTGTAAACTGCCCTCCCCCTCGCAAGCAGGCGGGGGAGAGAGAGATGTTTCGTCTCGATTTACACATGCTATGACTCCGGGGGTACCTCCATTCGCTTCGTCTTGATCTGTTGATGTTATTTCATGTCTCGTTTGTCCATTGTGACGGTGGGAAAGCCAGGGAAATGTCCCGGAGATATACTGAGAAATCTTTGAAACAGCATTTTCCTGCGATCACAGCTGTTCACAGCTACGAGGCTGGGACCGCTTCCATTCGCTTCGTCTTGATCTGTAGATGTTATTTGATGTCTCATTTGTTCATTTTGATGGAGAAAAAGTTGTACATTTAGTGAATTCAGAGTGTCTAAGATGCACAAGTAGGCGTGTTTGAGTACTCAGGTCCAGTGGCTCACTGCGTTAACGCTCGCCCCTGGATGCGGTTGGTCGCGTGTTCGAGTCCATGCTGTGGCATTTTTTTTTCATTTTCACCCTTTTTCTATGGATCTCCAAAAAGTGATCTTTTACATTTTCTGAGTCTGGAGGAATTCAAGGGGAGTTTTCAAGGGACTCTACCCGCCTTATGAGGCACTATTTTCGAATACTTTTTTCCATTTTCACCCTTTTTCTATGGATCTCCAAAAAGTGAACTTTTACATTTTCTGAGTCTGGAGGAATTCAAGGGGAGCTTTCAGGGGAGTGCATTCTCTCTGCCATCTCCTCCCTGTGTGTGCGTTGCTGCATGCAGCAGAGCGTGTGTGTGTGTGTAAACTGCCCCTCCCCTTCGCAAGCAGGCGGGGGAGAGAGAGATGTTTCGTCTCGATTTACACATGCTATGACTCCGGGGGTACTTCCATTCGCTTCGTCTTGATCTGTTGATGTTATTTCATGTCTCGTTTGTCCATTGTGACGGTGGGAAAGCCAGGGAAATGTCCCGGAGATATACTGAGAAATCTTTGTAACAGCATTTTCCTGCGATCACAGCTGTTCACAGCTACGAGGCTGGGACCGCTTCCATTCGCTTCGTCTTCATCTGGAGATGTTATTTCATGTCTCATTTGTTCATTTTGATGGAGAAAAGGTTGTACATTTAGTGAATTCAGAGTGTCTAAGATGCACAAGTAGGCATGTTTGAGTACTCAGGTCCAGTGGCTCACTGCGTTAACGCTCGCCCCTGGATGCGGTTGGTCACGTGTTCGAATCCATGCTGTGGCATACTTTTTTTCATTTTCACCCTTTTTCTATGGATCTCCAAAAAGTCAACTTTGACTTTTTCTGAGTCTGGAGGAATTCAAGGGGAGTTTTCAAGGGACTCTACCCGCCTTATGAGGCACTATTTTCGAATACTTTTTTCCATTTTCACCCTTTTTCTATGGATCTCCAAAAAGCGAACTTTTACATTTTCTGAGTCTGGAGGAATTCAAGGGGAGTTTTCAGGGGAGTGCATTCTCTCTGCCATCTCCTCCCTGTGTGTGCGTTGCTGCATGCAGCAGCTGCGTGTGTGTGTGTAAACTGCCCCTCCCCTTCGCAAGCAGGCGGGGGAGAGAGAGATGTTTCGTCTCGATTTACACATGCTATGACTCCGGGGGTACCTCCATTCGCTTCGTAAACTGCCCCTCCCCTTTGCAAGCAGGTGGGGGAGAGAAAGATGTTTCATCTCGATTTACACATGCTATGACTCCGGGGGTACCTCCATTCGCTTCGTCTTGATCTGTTGATGTTATTTCATGTCTTGTTTGTCCATTGTGACGGTGGGAAAGCCAGGGAAATGTCCCGGAGATATACTGAGAAATCTTTGTAACAGCATTATCCTGCGATCACAGCTGTTCACAGCTACGAGGCTGGGACCGCTTCCATTCGCTTCGTCTTGATCTGTATATGTTATTTAATGTCTCATTTGTTCATTTTGATGGAGAAAAAGTTGTACATTTAGTGAATTCAGAGTTTCTAAGATGCACAAGTAGGCATGTTTGAGTACTCAGGTCCAGTGGCTCACTGCGTTAATGCTCGCCCCTGGATGTGGTTGGTCGCGTGTTCGAATCCATGCTGTGGCATACTTTTTTTCATTTTCACCCTTTTTCTATGGATCTCCAAAAAGTCAACTTTGACTTTTTCTGAGTCTGGAGGAATTCAAGGGGAGTTTTCAAGGGACTCTACCCACCTTATGAGGCACTATTTTCGAATACATTTTTCCATTTTCACCCTTTTTCTATGGATCTCCAAAAAGTGAACTTTAACATTTTCTGAGTCTGGAGGAATTCAAGGGGAGTTTTCAGGGGAGTGCATTCTCTCTGCCATCTCCTCCCTGTGTGTGCGTTGCTGCATGCAGCAGCTGCGTGTGTGTGTAAACTGCCCCTCCCCTTCGCAAGCAGGCGGGGGAGAGAGAGATGTTTCGTCTCGATTTACACATGCTATGAATCCGGGGGTAGTTCCATTCGCTTCGTCTTGATCTGTTGATGTTATTTCATGTCTCGTTTGTCCATTGTGACGGTGGGAAAGCCAGGGAAATGTCCCGGAGATATACTGAGAAATCTTTGTAACAGCATTTTCCTGCGATCACAGCTGTTCACAGCTACGAGGCTGGGACCGCTTCCATTCGCTTCGTCTTGATCTGTAGATGTTATTTCATGTCTCATTTGTTCATTTTGATGGATAAAAAGTTGTACATTTAGTGAATTCAGAGTGTCTAAGATGCAAAAGTAGGCATGTTTGAGTACTCATGTCCAGTGGCTCACTGCGTTAACGCTAGCCCCTGGATGCGGTTGGTCGCGTGTTCGAATCCATGCTGTGGCATACTTTTTTTCATTTTCACCCTTTTTCTATGGATCTCCAAAAAGTGAACTTTTACATTTTCTGAGTCTGGAGGAATTCAAGGGGAGTTTTCAGGGGAGTGCGTTCTCTCTGCCATCTCCTCCCTGTGTGTGCGTTGCTGCATGCAGCAGCTGCGTGTGTGTGTAAACTGCCCCTCCCCTTCACAAGCAGGTGGGGGAGAGAAAGATGTTTCGTCTCGATTTACACATGCTATGACTCCGGGGGTACCTCCATTCGCTTCGTCTTGATCTGTTGATGTTATTTCATGTCTCGTTTGTCCATTGTGACGGTGGGAAAGCCAGGGAAATGTCCCGGAGATATACTGAGAAATCTTTGTAACAGCATTTTCCTGCGATCACAGCTGTTCACAGCTACGAGGTTGGGACCGCTTCCATTCGCTTCGTCTTGATCTGTAGATGTTATTTAATGTCTCATTTGTTCATTTTGATGGAGAAAAAGTTGTACATTTAGTGAATTCAGAGTTTCTAAGATGCACAAGTAGGCATGTTTGAGTACTCAGGTCCAGTGGCTCACTGCGTTAATGCTCGCCCCTGGATGTGGTTGGTCGCGTGTTCGAATCCATGCTGTGGCATACTTTTTTTCATTTTTACCCTTTTTCTATGGATCTCCAAAAAGTCAACTTTGACTTTTTCTGAGTCTGGAGGAATTCAAGGGGAGTTTTCAGGGGAGTGCATTCTCTCTGCCATCTCCTCCCTGTGTGTGCGTTGCTGCATGCAGCAGCTGCGTGTGTGTGTGTAAACTGCCCCTCCACTTCGCAAGCAGGCGGGGGAGAGAGAGATGTTTCGTCTCGATTTACACATGCTATGACTCCGGGGGTAGTTCCATTCGCTTCGTAAACTGCCCCTCCCCTTTGCAAGCAGGTGGGGGAGAGAAAGATGTTTCGTCTCGATTTACACATGCTATGACTCCGGGGGTACCTCCATTCGCTTCGTCTTGATCTGTTGATGTTATTTCATGTCTCGTATGTCCATTGTGACGGTGGGAAAGCCAGGTAAATGTCCCGGAGATATACTGAGAAATCTTTGTAACAGCATTTTCCTGCGATCACAGCTGTTCACAGCTACGAGGCTGGGACCGCTTCCATTCGCTTCGTCTTGATCTGTAGATGTTATTTCATGTCTCATTTGTTCATTTTGATGGAGAAAAAGTTGTACATTTAGTGAATTCAGAGTGTCTAAGATGCAAAAGTAGGCATGTTTGAGTACTCATGTCCAGTGGCTCACTGCGTTAACGCTCGCCCCTGGATGCGGTTGGTCGCGTGTTCGAATCCATGCTGTGGCATACTTTTTTTCATTTTCACCCTTTTTCTATGGATCTCCAAAAAGTGAACTTTTACATTTTCTGAGTCTGGAGGAATTCAAGGGGAGTTTTCAGGGGAGTGCGTTCTCTCTGCCATCTCCTCCCTGTGTGTGCGTTGCTGCATGCAGCAGCTGCGTGTGTGTGTAAACTGCCCCTCCCCTTCGCAAGCAGGTGGGGGAGAGAAAGATGTTTCGTCTCGATTTACACATGCTATGACTCCGGGGGTACCCCCATTCACTTCGTCTTGATCTGTTGATGTTATTTCATGTCTCGTTTGTCCATTGTGACGGTGGGAAAGCCAGGGAAATGTCCCGGAGATATACTGAGAAATCTTTGTAACAGCATTTTCCTGCGATCACAACTGTTCACAGCTTCGAGGCTGGGACCGCTTCCATTCGCTTCGTCTTGATCTGTAGATGTTATTTAATGTCTCATTTGTTCATTTTGATGGAGAAAAAGTTGTACATTTAGTGAATTCAGAGTTTCTAAGATGCACAAGTAGGCATGTTTGAGTACTCAGGTCCAGTGGCTCACTGCGTTAATGCTCGCCCCTGGATGCGGTTGGTCGTGTGTTCGAATCCATGCTGTGGCATACCTTTTTTCATTTTCACCCTTTTTCTATGGATCTCCAAAAAGTCAACTTTGACTTTTTCTGAGTCTGGAGGAATTCAAGGGGAGTTTTCAAGGGACTCTACCCGCCTTATGAGGCACTATTTTCGAATACTTTTTTCCATTTTCACCCTTTTTCTATGGATCTCCAAAAAGTGATCTTTTACATTTTCTGAGTCTGGAGGAATTCAAGGGGAGTTTTCAGGGGAGTGCGTTCTCTCTGCCATCTCCTCCCTGTGTGTGTGTTGCTGCATGCAGCAACTGCGTGTGTGTGTGTGTAAACTGCCCCTCCCCTTCGCAAGCAGGCGGGGGAGAGAGAGATGTTTCGTCTCGATTTACACATGCTATGACTCCGGGGGTACTTCCATTCGCTTCGTCTTGATCTGTTGATGTTATTTCATGTCTCGTTTGTCAATTGTGACGGTGGGAAAGCCAGGGAAATGTCCCGGAGATATACTGAGAAATCTTTGTAACAGCATTTTCCTGCGATCACAGCTGTTCGCAGCTACGAGGCTGGGACCGCTTCCATTCGCTTCGTCTTGATCTGTAGATGTTATTTAATGTCTCATTTGTTCATTTTGATGGAGAAAAAGTTGTACATTTAGTGAATTCAGAGTTTCTAAGATGCAAAAGTAGGCATGTTTGAGTACTCAGGTCCAGTGGCTCACTGCGTTAATGCTCACCCCTGGATGCGGTTGGTCGCGTGTTCGAATCCATACTGTGGCATACTTTTTTTCATTTTCACCCTTTTTCTATGGATCTCCAAAAAGTCAACTTTGACTTTTTCTGAGTCTGGAGGAATTCAAGGGGAGTTTTCAAGAGACTCTACCCGACTTATGAGGCACTATTTTCGATTACTTTTTTCCATTTTCACCCTTTTTCTATGGATCTCCAAAAAGTGAACTTTTACATTTTCTGAGTCTCGAGGAATTCAAGGGGAGTTTTCAGGGGGGTGTGTTCTCTCTGCCATCTCCTCCCTGTGTGTGCGTTGCTGCATGCAGCAGCTGCGTGTGTGTGTGTAAACTGCCCCTCCCCTTCGCAAGCAGGCGGGGGAGAGAGAGATGTTTCGTCTCGATTTACACATGCTATGACTCCGGGGGTACCTCCATTCGCTTCGTCTTGATCTGTTGATGTTATTTCATGTCTCGTTTGTCCATTGTGACGGTGGGAAAGCCAGGGAAATGTCCCGGAGATATACTGAGAAATCTTTGTAACAGCATTTTCCTGCGATCACAGCTGTTCACAGCTACGAGGCTGGGATCGCTTCCATTCGCTTCGTCTTGATCTGTAGATGTTATTTAATGTCTCATTTGTTCATTTTGATGGAGAAAAAGTTGTACATTTAGTGAATTCAGAGTGTCTAAGATGCACAAGTAGGCATTTTCCTGCGATCACAGCTGTTCACAGCTACGAGGCTGGGATCGCTTCCATTCGCTTCGTCTTGATCTGTAGATGTTATTTAATGTCTCATTTGTTCATTTTGATGGAGAAAAAGTTGTACATTTAGTGAATTCAGAGTTTCTAAGATGCACAAGTAGGCATGTTTGAGTACTCAGGTCCAGTGGCTCACTACGTTAATGCTCGCCCCTGGATGCGGTTGGTCGCGTGTTCGAATCCATGCTGTGGCATACTTTTTTTCATTTTCACCCTTTTTCTATGGATCTCCAAAAAGTGAACTTTTACATTTTCTGAGTCTGGAGGAATTCAAGGGGAGTTTTCAGGGGAGTGCGTTCTCTCTGCCATCTCCTCCCTGTGTGTGCGTTGCTGCATGCAGCAGCTGCGTGTGTGTGTAAACTGCCCCTCCCCTTCGCAAGCAGGTGGGGGAGAGAAAGATGTTTCGTCTCGATTTACACATGCTATGACTCCGGGGGTACCTCCATTCGCTTCGTAAACTGCCCCTCCCCTTTGCAAGCAGGTGGGGGAGAGAAAGATGTTTCATCTCGATTTACACATGCTATGACTCCGGGGGTACCTCCATTCGCTTCGTCTTGATCTGTTGATGTTATTTCATGTCTCGTTTGTCCATTGTGACGGTGGGAAAGCCAGGGAAATGTCCCGGAGATATACTGAGAAATCTTTGTAACAGCATTTTCCTGCGATCACAGCTGTTCACAGCTACGAGGCTGGGACCGCTTCCATTTGCTTCGTCTTGATCTGTAGATGTTATTTAATGTCTCATTTGTTCATTTTGATGGAGAAAAAGTTGTACATTTAGTGAATTCAGAGTTTCTAAGATGCACAAGTAGGCACGTTTGAGTACTCAGGTCCAGTGGCTCACTGCGTTAATGCTCGCCCCTGGATGCCGTTGGTCGCGTGTTCGAATCCATGCTGTGGCATACCTTTTTTCATTTTCACCCTTTTTCTATGGATCTCCAAAAAGTCAACTTTGACTTTTTCTGAGTCTGGAGGAATTCAAGGGGAGTTTTCAGGGGAGTGCGTTCTCTCTGCCATCTCCTCCCTGTGTGTGCGTTGCTGCATGCAGCAGCTGCGTGTGTGTGTAAACTGCCCCTCCACTTCGCAAGCAGGTGGGGGAGAGAAAGATGTTTCGTCTCGATTTACACATGCTATGACTCCGGGGGTAGTTCCATTCGCTTCGTCTTGATCTGTTGATGTTATTTCATGTCTTGTTTGTCCATTGTGACGGTGGGAAAGCCAGGGAAATGTCCCGGAGATATACTGAGAAATCTTTGTAACAGCATTATCCTGCGATCACAGCTGTTCACAGCTACGAGGCTGGGACCGCTTCCATTCGCTTCGTCTTGATCTGTATATGTTATTTAATGTCTCATTTGTTCATTTTGATGGAGAAAAAGTTGTACATTTAGTGAATTCAGAGTTTCTAAGATGCACAAGTAGGCATGTTTGAGTACTCAGGTCCAGTGGCTCACTGCGTTAATGCTCGCCCCTGGATGTGGTTGGTCGCGTGTTCGAATCCATGCTGTGGCATACTTTTTTTCATTTTCACCCTTTTTCTATGGATCTCCAAAAAGTCAACTTTGACTTTTTCTGAGTCTGGAGGAATTCAAGGGGAGTTTTCAAGGGACTCTACCCACCTTATGAGGCACTATTTTCGAATACATTTTTCCATTTTCACCCTTTTTCTATGGATCTCCAAAAAGTGAACTTTAACATTTTCTGAGTCTGGAGGAATTCAAGGGGAGTTTTCAGGGGAGTGCATTCTCTCTGCCATCTCCTCCCTGTGTGTGCGTTGCTGCATGCAGCAGCTGCGTGTGTGTGTAAACTGCCCCTCCCCTTCGCAAGCAGGCGGGGGAGAGAGAGATGTTTCGTCTCGATTTACACATGCTATGACTCCGGGGGTAGTTCCATTCGCTTCGTCTTGATCTGTTGATGTTATTTCATGTCTCGTTTGTCCATTGTGACGGTGGGAAAGCCAGGGAAATGTCCCGGAGATATACTGAGAAATCTTTGTAACAGCATTTTCCTGCGATCACAGCTGTTCACAGCTACGAGGCTGGGACCGCTTCCATTCGCTTCGTCTTGATCTGTAGATGTTATTTCATGTCTCATTTGTTCATTTTGATGGATAAAAAGTTGTACATTTAGTGAATTCAGAGTGTCTAAGATGCAAAAGTAGGCATGTTTGAGTACTCATGTCCAGTGGCTCACTGCGTTAACGCTAGCCCCTGGATGCGGTTGGTCGCGTGTTCGAATCCATGCTGTGGCATACTTTTTTTCATTTTCACCCTTTTTCTATGGATCTCCAAAAAGTGAACTTTTACATTTTCTGAGTCTGGAGGAATTCAAGGGGAGTTTTCAGGGGAGTGCGTTCTCTCTGCCATCTCCTCCCTGTGTGTGCGTTGCTGCATGCAGCAGCTGCGTGTGTGTGTAAACTGCCCCTCCCCTTCGCAAGCAGGTGGGGGAGAGAAAGATGTTTCGTCTCGATTTACACATGCTATGACTCCGGGGGTACCTCCATTCGCTTCGTCTTGATCTGTTGATGTTATTTCATGTCTCGTTTGTCCATTGTGACGGTGGGAAAGCCAGGGAAATGTCCCGGAGATATACTGAGAAATCTTTGTAACAGCATTTTCCTGCGATCACAGCTGTTCACAGCTACGAGGTTGGGACCGCTTCCATTCGCTTCGTCTTGATCTGTAGATGTTATTTAATGTCTCATTTGTTCATTTTGATGGAGAAAAAGTTGTACATTTAGTGAATTCAGAGTTTCTAAGATGCACAAGTAGGCATGTTTGAGTACTCAGGTCCAGTGGCTCACTGCGTTAATGCTCGCCCCTGGATGTGGTTGGTCGCGTGTTCGAATCCATGCTGTGGCATACTTTTTTTCATTTTCACCCTTTTTCTATGGATCTCCAAAAAGTCAACTTTGACTTTTTCTGAGTCTGGAGGAATTCAAGGGGAGTTTTCAGGGGAGTGCATTCTCTCTGCCATCTCCTCCCTGTGTGTGCGTTGCTGCATGCAGCAGCTGCGTGTGTGTGTGTAAACTGCCCCTCCACTTCGCAAGCAGGCGGGGGAGAGAGAGATGTTTCGTCTCGATTTACACATGCTATGACTCCGGGGGTAGTTCCATTCGCTTCGTAAACTGCCCCTCCCCTTTGCAAGCAGGTGGGGGAGAGAAAGATGTTTCGTCTCGATTTACACATGCTATGACTCCGGGGGTACCTCCATTCGCTTCGTCTTGATCTGTTGATGTTATTTCATGTCTCGTATGTCCATTGTGACGGTGGGAAAGCCAGGTAAATGTCCCGGAGATATACTGAGAAATCTTTGTAACAGCATTTTCCTGCGATCACAGCTGTTCACAGCTACGAGGCTGGGACCGCTTCCATTCGCTTCGTCTTGATCTGTAGATGTTATTTCATGTCTCATTTGTTCATTTTGATGGAGAAAAAGTTGTACATTTAGTGAATTCAGAGTGTCTAAGATGCAAAAGTAGGCATGTTTGAGTACTCATGTCCAGTGGCTCACTGCGTTAACGCTCGCCCCTGGATGCGGTTGGTCGCGTGTTCGAATCCATGCTGTGGCATACTTTTTTTCATTTTCACCCTTTTTCTATGGATCTCCAAAAAGTGAACTTTTACATTTTCTGAGTCTGGAGGAATTCAAGGGGAGTTTTCAGGGGAGTGCGTTCTCTCTGCCATCTCCTCCCTGTGTGTGCGTTGCTGCATGCAGCAGCTGCGTGTGTGTGTAAACTGCCCCTCCCCTTCGCAAGCAGGTGGGGGAGAGAAAGATGTTTCGTCTCGATTTACACATGCTATGACTCCGGGGGTACCCCCATTCACTTCGTCTTGATCTGTTGATGTTATTTCATGTCTCGTTTGTCCATTGTGACGGTGGGAAAGCCAGGGAAATGTCCCGGAGATATACTGAGAAATCTTTGTAACAGTATTTTCCTGCGATCACAGCTGTTCACAGCTACGAGGCTGGGACCGCTTCCATTCGCTTCGTCTTGATCTGTAGATGTTATTTAATGTCTCAGTTGTTCATTTTGATGGAGAAAACGTTGTACATTTAGTGAATTCAGAGTTTCTAAGATGCAAAAGTAGGCATGTTTGAGTACTCAGGTCCAGTGGCTCACTGCGTTAATGCTCGCCCCTGGATGCGGTTGGTCGCGTGTTCGAATCCATGCTGTGGCATACTTTTTTTCATTTTCACCCTTTTTCTATGGATCTCCAAAAAGTCAACTTTGACTTTTTCTGAGTCTGGAGGAATTCAAGGGGAGTTTTCAGGGGAGTGCATTCTCTCTGCCATCTCCTCCCTCTGTGTGCGTTGCTGCATGCAGCAGCTGCGTGTGTGTGTGTAAACTGCCCCTCCCCTTTGCAAGCAGGCGGGGGAGAGAGAGATGTTTCGTCTCGATTTACACATGCTATGACTCCGGGGGTACTTCCATTCGCTTCGTCTTGATCTGTTGATGTTATTTCATGTCTCATTTGTCCATTGTGACGGTGGCAAAGCCAGGGAAATGTCCCGGAGATATACTGAGAAATCTTTGGAACAGCATTTTCCTGCGATCACAGCTGTTCACAGCTACGAGGCTGGGACCGCTTCCATTCGCTTCGTCTTGATCTGTAGATGTTATTTAATGTCTCATTTGTTCATTTTGATGGAGAAAAACTAAGTTGTACATTTAGTGAAGTCAGAGTGTCTAAGATGCACAAGTAGGTATGTTTGAGTACTCAGGTCCAGTGGCTCACTGCGTTAACGCTCGCCCCTGGATGCGGTTGGTCGCGTGTTCGAATCCATGCTGTGGCATACTTTTTTTCATTTTCACCCTTTTTCTATGGATCTCCAAAAAGTGAACTTTTACATTTTCTGAGTCTCGAGGAATTCAAGGGGAGTTTTCAGGGGGGTGTGTTCTCTCTGCCATCTCCTCCCTGTGTGTGCGTTGCTGCATGCAGCAGCTGCGTGTGTGTGTGTAAACTGCCCCTCCCCTTCGCAAGCAGGCGGGGGAGAGAGAGATGTTTCGTCTCGATTTACACATGCTATGACTCCGGGGGTACCTCCATTCGCTTCGTCTTGATCTGTTGATGTTATTTCATGTCTCGTTTGTCCATTGTGACGGTGGGAAAGCCAGGGAAATGTCCCGGAGATATACTGAGAAATCTTTGTAACAGCATTTTCTGCGATCACAGCTGTTCACAGCTACGAGGCTGGGACCGCTTCCATTCGCTTCGTCTTGATCTGTAGATGTTATTTAATGTCTCATTTGTTCATTTTGATGGAGAAAAAGTTGTACATTTAGTGAATTCAGAGTTTCTAAGATGCACAAGTAGACATGTTTGAAAACTCAGGTCCAGTGGCTCACTGCGTTAACGCTCGCCCCTGGATGCGGTTGGTCGCGTGTTCGAGTCCATGCTGTGGCATACTTTTTTTCATTTTCACCCTTTTTCTATGGATCTCCAAAAAGTCAACTTTGACTTTTTCTGAGTCTGGAGGAATTCAAGGGGAGTTTTCAAGGGACTCTACCCGCCTTATGAGGCACTATTTTCGAATACTTTTTTCCATTTTCACCCTTTTTCTATGGATCTCCAAAAAGTGATCTTTTACATTTTCTGAGTCTGGAGGAATTCAAGGGGAGTTTTCAGGGGAGTGCGTTCTCTCTGCCATCTCCTCCCTGTGTGTGCGTTGCTGCATGCAGCAGCTGCGTGTGTGTGTAAACTGCCCCTCCCCTTCGCAAGCAGGTGGGGGAGAGAAAGATGTTTCGTCTCGATGTACACATGCTATGACTCCGGGGGTACCTCCATTCGCTTCGTCTTGATCTGTTGATGTTATTTCATGTCTCGTTTGTCCATTGTGACGGTGGGAAAGCCAGGGAAATGTCCCGGAGATATACTGAGAAATCTTTGTAACAGCATTTTCCTGCGATCACAGCTGTTCACAGCTACGAGGCTGGGATCGCTTCCATTCGCTTTGTCTTGATCTGTAGATGTTATTTAATGTCTCATTTGTTCATTTTGATGGAGAAAAAGTTGTACATTTAGTGAATTCAGAGTTTCTAAGATGCACAAGTAGGCATTTTCCTGCGATCACAGCTGTTCACAGCTACGAGGCTGGGATCGCTTCCATTCGCTTCGTCTTGATCTGTAGATGTTATTTAATGTCTCATTTGTTCATTTTGATGGAGAAAAAGTTGTACATTTAGTGAATTCAGAGTTTCTAAGATGCACAAGTAGGCATGTTTGAGTACTCAGGTCCAGTGGCTCACTGCGTTAATGCTCGCCCCTGGATGCGGTTGGTCGCGTGTTCGAATCCATGCTGTGGCATACTTTTTTTCATTTTCACCCTTTTTCTATGGATCTCCAAAAAGTGAACTTTTACATTTTCTGAGTCTGGAGGAATTCAAGGGGAGTTTTCAGGGGAGTGCGTTCTCTCTGCCATCTCCTCCCTGTGTGTGCGTTGCTGCATGCAGCAGCTGCGTGTGTGTGTAAACTGCCCCTCCCCTTCGCAAGCAGGTGGGGGAGAGAAAGATGTTTCGTCTCGATTTACACATGCTATGACTCCGGGGGTACCTCCATTCGCTTCGTAAACTGCCCCTCCCCTTTGCAAGCAGGTGGGGGAGAGAAAGATGTTTCGTCTCGATTTACACATGCTATGACTCCGGGGGTACCTCCATTCGCTTCGTCTTGATCTGTTGATGTTATTTCATGTCTCGTTTGTCCATTGTGACGGTGGGAAAGCCAGGGAAATGTCCCGGAGATATACTGAGAAATCTTTGTAACAGCATTTTCCTGCGATCACAGCTGTTCACAGCTACGAGGCTGGGACCGCTTCCATTTGCTTCGTCTTGATCTGTAGATGTTATTTAATGTCTCATTTGTTCATTTTGATGGAGAACAAGTTGTACATTTAGTGAATTCAGAGTTTCTAAGATGCACAAGTAGGCACGTTTGAGTACTCAGGTCCAGTGGCTCACTGCGTTAATGCTCGCCCCTGGATGCCGTTGGTCGCGTGTTCGAATCCATGCTGTGGCATACCTTTTTTCATTTTCACCCTTTTTCTATGGATCTCCAAAAAGTCAACTTTGACTTTTTCTGAGTCTGGAGGAATTCAAGGGGACTTTTCAAGGGACTCTACCCGCATTATGAGGCACTATTTTCGAATACTTTTTTCCATTTTCACCCTTTTTCTATGGATCTCCAAAAAGTCAACTTTGACTTTTTCTGAGTCTGGAGGAATTCAAGGGGAGTTTTCAAGGGACTCTACCCGCCTTATGAGGCACTATTTTCGAATACTTTTTTCCATTTTCACCCTTTTTCTATGGATCTCCAAAAAGTGAACTTTTACATTTTCTGAGTCTGGAGGAATTCAAGGGGAGTTTTCAGGGGAGTGCGTTCTCTCTGCCATCTCCTCCCTGTGTGTGCGTTGCTGCATGCAGCAGCTGCATGTGTGTGTACACTGCCCCTCCCCTTCGCAAGCAGGTGGGGGAGAGAAAGATGTTTCGTCTCGATTTACACATGCTATGACTCCGGGGGTACCTCCATTCGCTTCGTAAACTGCCCCTCCCCTTTGCAAGCAGGTGGGGGATAGAAAGATGTTTCGTCTCGATTTACACATGCTATGACTCCGGGGGTACCTCCATTCGCTTCGTCTTGATCTGTTGATGTTATTTCATGTCTCGTTTGTCCATTGTGATGGTGGGAAAGCCAGGGAAATGTCCCGGAGATATACTGAGAAATCTTTGTAACAGCATTTTCCTGCGATCACAGCTGTTCACAGCTACGAGGCTGGGACCGCTTCCATTTGCTTCGTCTTGATCTGTAGATGTTATTTAATGTCTCATTTGTTCATTTTGATGGAGAAAAAGTTGTACATTTAGTGAATTCAGAGTTTCTAAGATGCACAAGTAGGCACGTTTGAGTACTCAGGTCCAGTGGCTCACTGCGTTAATGCTCGCCCCTGGATGCCGTTGGTCGCGTGTTCGAATCCATGCTGTGGCATACCTTTTTTCATTTTCACCCTTTTTCTATGGATCTCCAAAAAGTCAACTTTGACTTTTTCTGAGTCTGGAGGAATTCAAGGGGACTTTTCAAGGGACTCTACCCGCATTATGAGGCACTATTTTCGAATACTTTTTTCCATTTTCACCCTTTTTCTATGGATCTCCAAAAAGTCAACTTTGACTTTTTCTGAGTCTGGAGGAATTCAAGGGGAGTTTTCAAGGGACTCTACCCGCCTTATGAGGCACTATTTTCGAATACTTTTTTCCATTTTCACCCTTTTTCTATGGATCTCCAAAAAGTGAACTTTTACATTTTCTGAGTCTGGAGGAATTCAAGGGGAGTTTTCAGGGGAGTGCGTTCTCTCTGCCATCTCCTCCCTGTGTGTGCGTTGCTGCATGCAGCAGCTGCATGTGTGTGTACACTGCCCCTCCCCTTCGCAAGCAGGTGGGGGAGAGAAAGATGTTTAGTCTCGATTTACACATGCTATGACTCCGGGGGTACCTCCATTCGCTTCGTAAACTGCCCCTCCCCTTTGCAAGCAGGTGGGGGAGAGAAAGATGTTTCGTCTCGATTTACACATGCTATGACTCCGGGGGTACCTCCATTCGCTTCGTCTTGATCTGTTGATGTTATTTCATGTCTCGTTTGTCCATTGTGACGGTGGGAAAGCCAGGGAAATGTCCCGGAGATATACTGAGAAATCTTTGTAACAGTATTTTCCTGCGATCAAAGCTGTTCACAGCTACGAGGCTGGGACCGCTTCCATTCGCTTCGTCTTGATCTGTAGATGTTATTTAATGTCTCAGTTGTTCATTTTGATGGAGAAAACGTTGTACATTTAGTGAATTCAGAGTTTCTAAGATGCAAAAGTAGGCATGTTTGAGTACTCAGGTCCAGTGGCTCACTGCGTTAATGCTCGCCCCTGGATGCGGTTGGTCGCGTGTTCGAATCCATGATGTGGCATACTTTTTTTCATTTTCACCCTTTTTCTATGGATCTCCAAAAAGTCAACTTTGACTTTTTCTGAGTCTGGAGGAATTCAAGGGGAGTTTTCAAGGGACTCTACCCGCCTTATGAGGCACTATTTTCGAATACTTTTTTCCATTTTCACCCTTTTTCTATGGATCTCCAAAAAGTGAACTTTTACATTTTCTGAGTCTGGAGGAATTCAAGGGGAGTTTTCAGGGGAGTGCGTTCTCTCTGCCATCTCCTCCCTGTGTGTGCGTTGCTGCATGCAGCAGCTGCATGTGTGTGTACACTGCCCCTCCCCTTCGCAAGCAGGTGGGGGAGAGAAAGATGTTTCGTCTCGATTTACACATGCTATGACTCCGGGGGTACCTCCATTCGCTTCGTAAACTGCCCCTCCCCTTTGCAAGCAGGTGGGGGATAGAAAGATGTTTCGTCTCGATTTACACATGCTATGACTCCGGGGGTACCTCCATTCGCTTCGTCTTGATCTGTTGATGTTATTTCATGTCTCGTTTGTCCATTGTGATGGTGGGAAAGCCAGGGAAATGTCCCGGAGATATACTGAGAAATCTTTGTAACAGCATTTTCCTGCGATCACAGCTGTTCACAGCTACGAGGCTGGGACCGCTTCCATTTGCTTCGTCTTGATCTGTAGATGTTATTTAATGTCTCATTTGTTCATTTTGATGGAGAAAAAGTTGTACATTTAGTGAATTCAGAGTTTCTAAGATGCACAAGTAGGCACGTTTGAGTACTCAGGTCCAGTGGCTCACTGCGTTAATGCTCGCCCCTGGATGCCGTTGGTCGCGTGTTCGAATCCATGCTGTGGCATACCTTTTTTCATTTTCACCCTTTTTCTATGGATCTCCAAAAAGTCAACTTTGACTTTTTCTGAGTCTGGAGGAATTCAAGGGGACTTTTCAAGGGACTCTACCCGCATTATGAGGCACTATTTTCGAATACTTTTTTCCATTTTCACCCTTTTTCTATGGATCTCCAAAAAGTCAACTTTGACTTTTTCTGAGTCTGGAGGAATTCAAGGGGAGTTTTCAAGGGACTCTACCCGCCTTATGAGGCACTATTTTCGAATACTTTTTTCCATTTTCACCCTTTTTCTATGGATCTCCAAAAAGTGAACTTTTACATTTTCTGAGTCTGGAGGAATTCAAGGGGAGTTTTCAGGGGAGTGCGTTCTCTCTGCCATCTCCTCCCTGTGTGTGCGTTGCTGCATGCAGCAGCTGCGTGTGTGTGTAAACTGCCCCTCCCCTTCGCAAGCAGGTGGGGGAGAGAAAGATGTTTCGTCTCGATTTACACATGCTATGACTCCGGGGGTACCCCCATTCACTTCGTCTTGATCTGTTGATGTTATTTCATGTCTCGTTTGTCCATTGTGACGGTGGGAAAGCCAGGGAAATGTCCCGGAGATATACTGAGAAATCTTTGTAACAGTATTTTCCTGCGATCACAGCTGTTCACAGCTACGAGGCTGGGACCGCTTCCATTCGCTTCGTCTTGATCTGTAGATGTTATTTAATGTCTCAGTTGTTCATTTTGATGGAGAAAACGTTGTACATTTAGTGAATTCAGAGTTTCTAAGATGCAAAAGTAGGCATGTTTGAGTACTCAGGTCCAGTGGCTCACTGCGTTAATGCTCGCCCCTGGATGCGGTTGGTCGCGTGTTCGAATCCATGCTGTGGCATACTTTTTTTCATTTTCACCCTTTTTCTATGGATCTCCAAAAAGTCAACTTTGACTTTTTCTGAGTCTGGAGGAATTCAAGGGGAGTTTTCAGGGGAGTGCATTCTCTCTGCCATCTCCTCCCTCTGTGTGCGTTGCTGCATGCAGCAGCTGCGTGTGTGTGTGTAAACTGCCCCTCCCCTTTGCAAGCAGGCGGGGGAGAGAGAGATGTTTCGTCTCGATTTACACATGCTATGACTCCGGGGGTACTTCCATTCGCTTCGTCTTGATCTGTTGATGTTATTTCATGTCTCATTTGTCCATTGTGACGGTGGCAAAGCCAGGGAAATGTCCCGGAGATATACTGAGAAATCTTTGGAACAGCATTTTCCTGCGATCACAGCTGTTCACAGCTACGAGGCTGGGACCGCTTCCATTCGCTTCGTCTTGATCTGTAGATGTTATTTAATGTCTCATTTGTTCATTTTGATGGAGAAAAACTAAGTTGTACATTTAGTGAAGTCAGAGTGTCTAAGATGCACAAGTAGGTATGTTTGAGTACTCAGGTCCAGTGGCTCACTGCGTTAACGCTCGCCCCTGGATGCGGTTGGTCGCGTGTTCGAATCCATGCTGTGGCATACTTTTTTTCATTTTCACCCTTTTTCTATGGATCTCCAAAAAGTGAACTTTTACATTTTCTGAGTCTCGAGGAATTCAAGGGGAGTTTTCAGGGGGGTGTGTTCTCTCTGCCATCTCCTCCCTGTGTGTGCGTTGCTGCATGCAGCAGCTGCGTGTGTGTGTGTAAACTGCCCCTCCCCTTCGCAAGCAGGCGGGGGAGAGAGAGATGTTTCGTCTCGATTTACACATGCTATGACTCCGGGGGTACCTCCATTCGCTTCGTCTTGATCTGTTGATGTTATTTCATGTCTCGTTTGTCCATTGTGACGGTGGGAAAGCCAGGGAAATGTCCCGGAGATATACTGAGAAATCTTTGTAACAGCATTTTCTGCGATCACAGCTGTTCACAGCTACGAGGCTGGGACCGCTTCCATTCGCTTCGTCTTGATCTGTAGATGTTATTTAATGTCTCATTTGTTCATTTTGATGGAGAAAAAGTTGTACATTTAGTGAATTCAGAGTTTCTAAGATGCACAAGTAGACATGTTTGAAAACTCAGGTCCAGTGGCTCACTGCGTTAACGCTCGCCCCTGGATGCGGTTGGTCGCGTGTTCGAGTCCATGCTGTGGCATACTTTTTTTCATTTTCACCCTTTTTCTATGGATCTCCAAAAAGTCAACTTTGACTTTTTCTGAGTCTGGAGGAATTCAAGGGGAGTTTTCAAGGGACTCTACCCGCCTTATGAGGCACTATTTTCGAATACTTTTTTCCATTTTCACCCTTTTTCTATGGATCTCCAAAAAGTGATCTTTTACATTTTCTGAGTCTGGAGGAATTCAAGGGGAGTTTTCAGGGGAGTGCGTTCTCTCTGCCATCTCCTCCCTGTGTGTGCGTTGCTGCATGCAGCAGCTGCGTGTGTGTGTAAACTGCCCCTCCCCTTCGCAAGCAGGTGGGGGAGAGAAAGATGTTTCGTCTCGATGTACACATGCTATGACTCCGGGGGTACCTCCATTCGCTTCGTCTTGATCTGTTGATGTTATTTCATGTCTCGTTTGTCCATTGTGACGGTGGGAAAGCCAGGGAAATGTCCCGGAGATATACTGAGAAATCTTTGTAACAGCATTTTCCTGCGATCACAGCTGTTCACAGCTACGAGGCTGGGATCGCTTCCATTCGCTTTGTCTTGATCTGTAGATGTTATTTAATGTCTCATTTGTTCATTTTGATGGAGAAAAAGTTGTACATTTAGTGAATTCAGAGTTTCTAAGATGCACAAGTAGGCATTTTCCTGCGATCACAGCTGTTCACAGCTACGAGGCTGGGATCGCTTCCATTCGCTTCGTCTTGATCTGTAGATGTTATTTAATGTCTCATTTGTTCATTTTGATGGAGAAAAAGTTGTACATTTAGTGAATTCAGAGTTTCTAAGATGCACAAGTAGGCATGTTTGAGTACTCAGGTCCAGTGGCTCACTGCGTTAATGCTCGCCCCTGGATGCGGTTGGTCGCGTGTTCGAATCCATGCTGTGGCATACTTTTTTTCATTTTCACCCTTTTTCTATGGATCTCCAAAAAGTGAACTTTTACATTTTCTGAGTCTGGAGGAATTCAAGGGGAGTTTTCAGGGGAGTGCGTTCTCTCTGCCATCTCCTCCCTGTGTGTGCGTTGCTGCATGCAGCAGCTGCGTGTGTGTGTAAACTGCCCCTCCCCTTCGCAAGCAGGTGGGGGAGAGAAAGATGTTTCGTCTCGATTTACACATGCTATGACTCCGGGGGTACCTCCATTCGCTTCGTAAACTGCCCCTCCCCTTTGCAAGCAGGTGGGGGAGAGAAAGATGTTTCGTCTCGATTTACACATGCTATGACTCCGGGGGTACCTCCATTCGCTTCGTCTTGATCTGTTGATGTTATTTCATGTCTCGTTTGTCCATTGTGACGGTGGGAAAGCCAGGGAAATGTCCCGGAGATATACTGAGAAATCTTTGTAACAGCATTTTCCTGCGATCACAGCTGTTCACAGCTACGAGGCTGGGACCGCTTCCATTTGCTTCGTCTTGATCTGTAGATGTTATTTAATGTCTCATTTGTTCATTTTGATGGAGAACAAGTTGTACATTTAGTGAATTCAGAGTTTCTAAGATGCACAAGTAGGCACGTTTGAGTACTCAGGTCCAGTGGCTCACTGCGTTAATGCTCGCCCCTGGATGCCGTTGGTCGCGTGTTCGAATCCATGCTGTGGCATACCTTTTTTCATTTTCACCCTTTTTCTATGGATCTCCAAAAAGTCAACTTTGACTTTTTCTGAGTCTGGAGGAATTCAAGGGGACTTTTCAAGGGACTCTACCCGCATTATGAGGCACTATTTTCGAATACTTTTTTCCATTTTCACCCTTTTTCTATGGATCTCCAAAAAGTCAACTTTGACTTTTTCTGAGTCTGGAGGAATTCAAGGGGAGTTTTCAAGGGACTCTACCCGCCTTATGAGGCACTATTTTCGAATACTTTTTTCCATTTTCACCCTTTTTCTATGGATCTCCAAAAAGTGAACTTTTACATTTTCTGAGTCTGGAGGAATTCAAGGGGAGTTTTCAGGGGAGTGCGTTCTCTCTGCCATCTCCTCCCTGTGTGTGCGTTGCTGCATGCAGCAGCTGCATGTGTGTGTACACTGCCCCTCCCCTTCGCAAGCAGGTGGGGGAGAGAAAGATGTTTCGTCTCGATTTACACATGCTATGACTCCGGGGGTACCTCCATTCGCTTCGTAAACTGCCCCTCCCCTTTGCAAGCAGGTGGGGGATAGAAAGATGTTTCGTCTCGATTTACACATGCTATGACTCCGGGGGTACCTCCATTCGCTTCGTCTTGATCTGTTGATGTTATTTCATGTCTCGTTTGTCCATTGTGATGGTGGGAAAGCCAGGGAAATGTCCCGGAGATATACTGAGAAATCTTTGTAACAGCATTTTCCTGCGATCACAGCTGTTCACAGCTACGAGGCTGGGACCGCTTCCATTTGCTTCGTCTTGATCTGTAGATGTTATTTAATGTCTCATTTGTTCATTTTGATGGAGAAAAAGTTGTACATTTAGTGAATTCAGAGTTTCTAAGATGCACAAGTAGGCACGTTTGAGTACTCAGGTCCAGTGGCTCACTGCGTTAATGCTCGCCCCTGGATGCCGTTGGTCGCGTGTTCGAATCCATGCTGTGGCATACCTTTTTTCATTTTCACCCTTTTTCTATGGATCTCCAAAAAGTCAACTTTGACTTTTTCTGAGTCTGGAGGAATTCAAGGGGACTTTTCAAGGGACTCTACCCGCATTATGAGGCACTATTTTCGAATACTTTTTTCCATTTTCACCCTTTTTCTATGGATCTCCAAAAAGTCAACTTTGACTTTTTCTGAGTCTGGAGGAATTCAAGGGGAGTTTTCAAGGGACTCTACCCGCCTTATGAGGCACTATTTTCGAATACTTTTTTCCATTTTCACCCTTTTTCTATGGATCTCCAAAAAGTGAACTTTTACATTTTCTGAGTCTGGAGGAATTCAAGGGGAGTTTTCAGGGGAGTGCGTTCTCTCTGCCATCTCCTCCCTGTGTGTGCGTTGCTGCATGCAGCAGCTGCATGTGTGTGTACACTGCCCCTCCCCTTCGCAAGCAGGTGGGGGAGAGAAAGATGTTTAGTCTCGATTTACACATGCTATGACTCCGGGGGTACCTCCATTCGCTTCGTAAACTGCCCCTCCCCTTTGCAAGCAGGTGGGGGAGAGAAAGATGTTTCGTCTCGATTTACACATGCTATGACTCCGGGGGTACCTCCATTCGCTTCGTCTTGATCTGTTGATGTTATTTCATGTCTCGTTTGTCCATTGTGACGGTGGGAAAGCCAGGGAAATGTCCCGGAGATATACTGAGAAATCTTTGTAACAGTATTTTCCTGCGATCAAAGCTGTTCACAGCTACGAGGCTGGGACCGCTTCCATTCGCTTCGTCTTGATCTGTAGATGTTATTTAATGTCTCAGTTGTTCATTTTGATGGAGAAAACGTTGTACATTTAGTGAATTCAGAGTTTCTAAGATGCAAAAGTAGGCATGTTTGAGTACTCAGGTCCAGTGGCTCACTGCGTTAATGCTCGCCCCTGGATGCGGTTGGTCGCGTGTTCGAATCCATGATGTGGCATACTTTTTTTCATTTTCACCCTTTTTCTATGGATCTCCAAAAAGTCAACTTTGACTTTTTCTGAGTCTGGAGGAATTCAAGGGGAGTTTTCAAGGGACTCTACCCGCCTTATGAGGCACTATTTTCGAATACTTTTTTCCATTTTCACCCTTTTTCTATGGATCTCCAAAAAGTGAACTTTTACATTTTCTGAGTGTGGAGGAATTCAAGGGGAGTTTTCAGGGGAGTGAGTTCTCTCTGCCATCTCCTCCCTGTGTGTGCGTTGCTGCATGCAACAGCTGCGTGTGTGTGTAAACTGCCCCTCCCCTTCGCAAGCAGGTGGGGGAGAGAAAGATGTTTCGTCTCGATGTACACATGCTATGACTCCGGGGGTACCTCCATTCGCTTCGTCTTGATCTGTTGATGTTATTTCATGTCTCGTTTGTCCATTGTGACGGTGGGAAAGCCAGGGAAATGTCCCGGAGATATACTGAGAAATCTTTGTAACAGCATTTTCCTGCGATCACAGCTGTTCACAGCTACGAGGCTGGGATCGCTTCCATTCGCTTCGTCGTGATCTGTAGATGTTATTTAATGTCTCATTTGTTCATTTTGATGGAGAAAAAGTTGTACATTTAGTGAATTCAGAGTTTCTAAGATGCACAAGTAGGCATTTTCCTGCGATCACAGCTGTTCACAGCTACGAGGCTGGGACCGCTTCCATTTGCTTCGTCTTGATCTGTAGATGTTATTTAATGTCTCATTTGTTCATTTTGATGGAGAAAAAGTTGTACATTTAGTGAATTCAGAGTTTCTAAGATGCACAAGTAGGCACGTTTGAGTACTCAGGTCCAGTGGCTCACTGCGTTAATGCTCGCCCCTGGATGCCGTTGGTCGCGTGTTCGAATCCATGCTGTGGCATACCTTTTTTCATTTTCACCCTTTTTCTATGGATCTCCAAAAAGTCAACTTTGACTTTTTCTGAGTCTGGAGGAATTCAAGGGGACTTTTCAAGGGACTCTACCCGCATTATGAGGCACTATTTTCGAATACTTTTTTCCATTTTCACCCTTTTTCTATGGATCTCCAAAAAGTCAACTTTGACTTTTTCTGAGTCTGGAGGAATTCAAGGGGAGTTTTCAAGGGACTCTACCCGCCTTATGAGGCACTATTTTCGAATACTTTTTTCCATTTTCACCCTTTTTCTATGGATCTCCAAAAAGTGAACTTTAACATTTTCTGAGTCTGGAGGAATTCAAGGGGAGTTTTCAGGGGAGTGCATTCTCTCTGCCATCTCCTCCCTGTGTGTGCGTTGCTGCATGCAGCAGCTGCGTGTGTGTGTACACTGCCCCTCCCCTTCGCAAGCAGGCGGGGGAGAGAGAGATGTTTCGTCTCGATTTACACATGCTATGACTCCGGGGGTAGTTCCATTCGCTTCGTCTTGATCTGTTGATGTTATTTCATGTCTCGTTTGTCCATTGTGACGGTGGGAAAGCCAGGGAAATGTCCCGGAGATATACTGAGAAATCTTTGTAACAGCATTTTCCTGCGATCACAGCTGTTCACAGCTACGAGGCTGGGACCGCTTCCATTCGCTTCGTCTTGATCTGTAGATGTTATTTCATGTCTCATTTGTTCATTTTGATGGATAAAAAGTTGTACATTTAGTGAATTCAGAGTGTCTAAGATGCAAAAGTAGGCATGTTTGAGTACTCATGTCCAGTGGCTCACTGCGTTAACGCTAGCCCCTGGATGCGGTTGGTCGCGTGTTCGAATCCATGCTGTGGCATACTTTTTTTCATTTTCACCCTTTTTCTATGGATCTCCAAAAAGTGAACTTTTACATTTTCTGAGTCTGGAGGAATTCAAGGGGAGTTTTCAGGGGAGTGCGTTCTCTCTGCCATCTCCTCCCTGTGTGTGCGTTGCTGCATGCAGCAGCTGCGTGTGTGTGTAAACTGCCCCTCCACTTCGCAAGCAGGCGGGGGAGAGAGAGATGTTTCGTCTCGATTTACACATGCTATGACTCCGGGGGTAGTTCCATTCGCTTCGTAAACTGCCCCTCCCCTTTGCAAGCAGGTGGGGGAGAGAAAGATGTTTCGTCTCGATTTACACATGCTATGACTCCGGGGGTACCTCCATTCGCTTCGTCTTGATCTGTTGATGTTATTTCATGTCTCGTATGTCCATTGTGACGGTGGGAAAGCCAGGTAAATGTCCCGGAGATATACTGAGAAATCTTTGTAACAGCATTTTCCTGCGATCACAGCTGTTCACAGCTACGAGGCTGGGACCGCTTCCATTCGCTTCGTCTTGATCTGTAGATGTTATTTCATGTCTCATTTGTTCATTTTGATGGAGAAAAAGTTGTACATTTAGTGAATTCAGAGTGTCTAAGATGCAAAAGTAGGCATGTTTGAGTACTCATGTCCAGTGGCTCACTGCGTTAACGCTCGCCCCTGGATGCGGTTGGTCGCGTGTTCGAATCCATGCTGTGGCATACTTTTTTCCATTTTCACCCTTTTTCTATGGATCTCCAAAAAGTGAACTTTTACATTTTCTGAGTGTGGAGGAATTCAAGGGGAGTTTTCAGGGGAGTGAGTTCTCTCTGCCATCTCCTCCCTGTGTGTGCGTTGCTGCATGCATTAGCTGCGTGTGTGTGTAAACTGCCCCTCCCCTTCGCAAGCAGGTGGGGGAGAGAAAGATGTTTCGTCTCGATTTACACATGCTATGACTCCGGGGGTAGTTCCATTCGCTTCGTCTTGATCTGTTGATGTTATTTCATGTCTCGTTTGTCCATTGTGACGGTGGGAAAGCCAGGGAAATGTCCCGGAGATATACTGAGAAATCTTTGTAACAGCATTATCCTGCGATCACAGCTGTTCACAGCTACGAGGCTGGGACTGCTTCCATTCGCTTCGTCTTGATCTGTAGATGTTATTTAATGTCTCATTTGTTCATTTTGATGGAGAAAAGGTTGTACATTTAGTGAATTCAGAGTTTCTAAGATGCAAAAGTAGGCATGTTTGAGTACTCAGGTCCAGTGGCTCACTGCGTTAATGCTCGCCCCTGGATGCGGTTGGTCGCGTGTTCGAATCAATGCTGTGGCATACTTTTTTTCATTTTCACCCTTTTTCTATGGATCTCCAAAAAGTCAACTTTGACTTTTTCTGAGTCTGGAGGAATTCAAGGGGAGTTTTCAAGGGACTCTACCCGCCTTATGAGGCACTATTTTCGAATACTTTTTTCCATTTTCACCCTTTTCTATGGATCTCCAAAAAGTGAACTTTTACATTTTCTGAGTCTGGAGGAATTCAAAGGGGAGTTTTCAGGGGAGTGCATTCTCTCTGCCATCTCCTCCCTCTGTGTGCGTTGCTGCATGCAGCAGCTGCGTGTGTGTGTGTAAACTGCCCCTCCCCTTCGCAAGCAGGCGGAGGAGAGAGAGATGTTTCGTCTCGATTTACACATGCTATGACTCCGGGGGTACCTCCATTCGCTTCGTCTTGATCTGTTGATGTTATTTCATGTCTCGTTTGTCCATTGTGACGGTGGGAAAGCCAGGGAAATGTCCCGGAGATATACTGAGAAATCTTTGTAACAGTATTTTCCTGCGATCACAGCTGTTCACAGCTACGAGGCTGGGACCGCTTCCATTCGCTTCGTCTTGATCTGTAGATGTTATTTAATGTCTCATTTGTTCATTTTGATGGAGAAAAAGTTGTACATTTAGTGAATTCAGAGTTTCTAAGATGCAAAAGTAGGCATGTTTGAGTACTCAGGTCCAGTGGCTCACTGCGTTAATGCTCGCCCCTGGATGCGGTTGGTCGCGTGTTCGAATCCATGCTGTGGCATACTTTTTTTCATTTTCACCCTTTTTCAATGATCTCCAAAAAGTCAACTTTGACTTTTTCTGAGTCTGGAGGAATTCAAGGGGAGTTTTCAAGGGACTCTAGCCGCCTTATGAGGCACTAGTTTTGAATACTTTTTTCCATTTTCACCCTTTTTCTATGGATCTCCAAAAAGTGAACTTTTACATTTTCTGAGTCTGGAGAAATTCATGGGGAGTTTTCAGGGGAGTGCATTCTCTCTGCCATCTCCTCCCTCTGTGTGCGTTGCTGCATGCAGCAGCTGCGTGTGTGTGTGTAAACTGCCCCTCCCCTTCGCAAGCAGGCGGGGGAGAGAGAGATGTTTCGTCTCGATTTACACATGCTATGACTCCGGGGGTACTTCCATTCGCTTCGTCTTGATCTGGAGATGTTATTTCATGTCTCATTTGTTCATTTTGATAGAGAAAAGGTTGTACATTTAGTGAATTCAGAGTGTCTAAGATGCACAAGTAGGCATGTTTGAGTACTCAGGTCCAGTGGCTCACTGCGTTAACGCTCGCCCCTGGATGCGGTTGGTCGCGTGTTCGAATCCATGCTGTGGCATACTTTTTTTCATTTTCACCCTTTTTCTATGGATCTCCAAAAAGTCAACTTTGACTTTTTCTGAGTCTGGAGGAATTCAAGGGGAGTTTTCAAAGGACTCTACCCGCCTTATGAGGCACTATTTTCGAATAATTTTTTCCATTTTCACCCTTTTTCTATGGATCTCCAAAAAGTGAACTTTTACATTTTCTGAGTCTGGAGGAATTCAAGGGGAGTTTTCAGGGGAGTGCATTCTCTCTGCCATCTCCTCCCTCTGTGTGCGTTGCTGCATGCAGCAGCTGCGTGTGTGTGTGTAAACTGCCCCTCCCCTTCGCAAGCAGGCGGGGGAGAGAGAGATGTTTTGTCTCGATGTACACATGCTATGACTCCGGGGGTACCTCCATTCGCTTCGTCTTGATCTGTTGATGTTATTTCATGTCTCGTTTGTCCATTGTGACGGTGGGAAAGCCAGGGAAATGTCCCGGAGATATACTGAGAAATCTTTGTAACAGTATTTTCCTGCGATCACAGCTGTTCACAGCTACGAGGCTGGGACCGCTTCCATTCGCTTCGTCTTGATCTGTAGATGTTATTTAATGTCTCAGTTGTTCATTTTGATGGAGAAAACGTTATACATTTAGTGAATTCAGAGTTTCTAAGATGCAAAAGTAGGCATGTTTGAGTACTCAGGTCCAGTGGCTCACTGCGTTAATGCTCGCCCCTGGATGCGGTTGGTCGCGTGTTCGAATCCATGCTGTGGCATACTTTTTTTCATTTTCACCCTTTTTCTATGGATCTCCAAAAAGTCAACTTTGACTTTTTCTGAGTCTGGAGGAATTCAAGGGGAGTTTTCAAGGGACTCTACCCGCCTTATGAGGCACTATTTTCGAATACTTTTTTCCATTTTCACCCTTTTTCTATGGATCTCCAAAAAGTGAACTTTTACATTTTCTGAGTGTGGAGGAATTCAAGGGGAGTTTTCAGGGGAGTGAGTTCTCTCTGCCATCTCCTCCCTGTGTGTGCGTTGCTGCATGCAGCAGCTGCGTGTGTGTGTAAACTGCCCCTCCCCTTCGCAAGCAGGTGGGGGAGAGAAAGATGTTTCGTCTCGATTTACACATGCTATGACTCCGGGGGTACCTCCATTCGCTTCGTCTTGATCTGTTGATGTTATTTCATGTCTCGTTTGTCCATTGTGACGGTGGGAAAGCCAGGGAAATGTCCCGGAGATATACTGAGAAATCTTTGTAACAGTATTTTCCTGCGATCACAGCTGTTCACAGCTACGAGGCTGGGACCGCTTCCATTCGCTTCGTCTTGATCTGTAGATGTTATTTAATGTCTCAGTTGTTCATTTTGATGGAGAAAACGTTGTACATTTAGTGAATTCAGAGTTTCTAAGATGCAAAAGTAGGCATGTTTGAGTACTCAGGTCCAGTGGCTCACTGCGTTAATGCTCGCCCCTGGATGCGGTTGGTCGCGTGTTCGAATCCATGCTGTGGCATACTTTTTTTCATTTTCACCCTTTTTCTATGGATCTCCAAAAAGTCAACTTTGACTTTTTCTGAGTCTGGAGGAATTCAAGGGGAGTTTTCAAGGGACTCTACCCGCCTTATGAGGCACTATTTTCGAATACTTTTTTCCATTTTCACCCTTTTTCTATGGATCTCCAAAAAGTGAACTTTTACATTTTCTGAGTGTGGAGGAATTCAAGGGGAGTTTTCAGGGGAGTGAGTTCTCTCTGCCATCTCCTCCCTGTGTGTGCGTTGCTGCATGCAGCAGCTGCGTGTGTGTGTAAACTGCCCCTCCCCTTCGCAAGCAGGTGGGGGAGAGAAAGATGTTTCGTCTCGATTTACACATGCCATGACTCCGGGGGTAGTTCCATTCGCTTCGTCTTGATCTGTTGATGTTATTTCATGTCTCGTTTGTCCATTGTGACGGTGGGAAAGCCAGGGAAATGTCCCGGAGATATACTGAGAAATCTTTGTAACAGCATTATCCTGCGATCACAGCTGTTCACAGCTACGAGGCTGGGACCGCTTCCATTCGCTTCGTCTTGATCTGTAGATGTTATTTAATGTCTCATTTGTTCATTTTGATGGAGAAAAGGTTGTACATTTAGTGAATTCAGAGTTTCTAAGATGCAAAAGTAGGCATGTTTGAGTACTCAGGTCCAGTGGCTCACTGCGTTAATGCTCGCCCCTGGATGCGGTTGGTCGCGTGTTCGAATCAATGCTGTGGCATACTTTTTTTCATTTTCACCCTTTTTCTATGGATCTCCAAAAAGTCAACTTTGACTTTTTCTGAGTCTGGAGGAATTCAAGGGGAGTTTTCAAGGGACTCTACCCGCCTTATGAGGCACTATTTTCGAATACTTTTTTCCATTTTCACCCTTTTCTATGGATCTCCAAAAAGTGAACTTTTACATTTTCTGAGTCTGGAGGAATTCAAAGGGGAGTTTTCAGGGGAGTGCATTCTCTCTGCCATCTCCTCCCTCTGTGTGCGTTGCTGCATGCAGCAGCTGCGTGTGTGTGTGTAAACTGCCCCTCCCCTTCGCAAGCAGGCGGAGGAGAGAGAGATGTTTCGTCTCGATTTACACATGCTATGACTCCGGGGGTACCTCCATTCGCTTCGTCTTGATCTGTTGATGTTATTTCATGTCTCGTTTGTCCATTGTGACGGTGGGAAAGCCAGGGAAATGTCCCGGAGATATACTGAGAAATCTTTGTAACAGTATTTTCCTGCGATCACAGCTGTTCACAGCTACGAGGCTGGGACCGCTTCCATTCGCTTCGTCTTGATCTGTAGATGTTATTTAATGTCTCATTTGTTCATTTTGATGGAGAAAAAGTTGTACATTTAGTGAATTCAGAGTTTCTAAGATGCAAAAGTAGGCATGTTTGAGTACTCAGGTCCAGTGGCTCACTGCGTTAATGCTCGCCCCTGGATGCGGTTGGTCGCGTGTTCGAATCCATGCTGTGGCATACTTTTTTTCATTTTCACCCTTTTTCAATGATCTCCAAAAAGTCAACTTTGACTTTTTCTGAGTCTGGAGGAATTCAAGGGGAGTTTTCAAGGGACTCTAGCCGCCTTATGAGGCACTAGTTTTGAATACTTTTTTCCATTTTCACCCTTTTTCTATGGATCTCCAAAAAGTGAACTTTTACATTTTCTGAGTCTGGAGAAATTCATGGGGAGTTTTCAGGGGAGTGCATTCTCTCTGCCATCTCCTCCCTCTGTGTGCGTTGCTGCATGCATCAGCTGCGTGTGTGTGTGTAAACTGCCCCTCCCCTTCGCAAGCAGGCGGGGGAGAGAGAGATGTTTCGTCTCGATTTACACATGCTATGACTCCGGGGGTACTTCCATTCGCTTCGTCTTGATCTGGAGATGTTATTTCATGTCTCATTTGTTCATTTTGATAGAGAAAAGGTTGTACATTTAGTGAATTCAGAGTGTCTAAGATGCACAAGTAGGCATGTTTGAGTACTCAGGTCCAGTGGCTCACTGCGTTAACGCTCGCCCCTGGATGCGGTTGGTCGCGTGTTCGAATCCATGCTGTGGCATACTTTTTTTCATTTTCACCCTTTTTCTATGGATCTCCAAAAAGTCAACTTTGACTTTTTCTTAGTCTGGAGGAATTCAAGGGGAGTTTTCAAAGGACTCTACCCGCCTTATGAGGCACTATTTTCGAATAATTTTTTCCATTTTCACCCTTTTTCTATGGATCTCCAAAAAGTGAACTTTTACATTTTCTGAGTCTGGAGGAATTCAAGGGGAGTTTTCAGGGGAGTGCATTCTCTCTGCCATCTCCTCCCTCTGTGTGCGTTGCTGCATGCAGCAGCTGCGTGTGTGTGTGTAAACTGCCCCTCCCCTTCGCAAGCAGGCGGGGGAGAGAGAGATGTTTTGTCTCGATGTACACATGCTATGACTCCGGGGGTACCTCCATTCGCTTCGTCTTGATCTGTTGATGTTATTTCATGTCTCGTTTGTCCATTGTGACGGTGGGAAACCCAGGGAAATGTCCCGGAGATATACTGAGAAATCTTTGTAACAGCATTTTCCTGCGATCACAGCTGTTCACAGCTACGAGACTGGGACCGCTTCCATTCGCTTCGTCTTGATCTGTAGATGTTATTTAATGTCTCATTTGTTCATTTTGATGGAGAAAAAGTTGTACATTTAGTGAATTCAGAGTTTCTAAGATGCACAAGTAGGCATGTTTGAGTAATCAGGTCCAGTGGCTCACTGCGTTAACGCTCACCCCTGGATGCGGTTGTTCGAGTCCATGCTGTGGCATACTTTTTTTCATTTTCACCCTTTTTCTATGGATCTCCAAAAAGTCAACTTTGACTTTTTCTGAGTCTGGAGGAATTCAAGGGGAGTTTTCAAGGGACTCTACCCGCCTTATGAGGCACTATTTTCGAATACTTTTTTCCATTTTCACCCTTTTTCTATGGATCTCCAAAAAGTGAACTTTTACATTTTCTGAGTCTGGAGGAATTCAAGGGGAGTTTTCAGGGGAGTGCGTTCTCTCTGCCATCTCCTCCCTGTGTGTGCGTTGCTGCATGCAGCAGCTGCGTGTGTGTGTAAACTGCCCCTCCCCTTCGCAAGCAGGCGGGGGAGAGAGAGATGTTTCGTCTCGATTTACACATGCTATGACTCCGGGGGTACTTCCATTCGCTTCGTCTTGATCTGTTGATGTTATTTCATGTCTCGTATGTCCATTGTGACGGTGGGAAAGCCAGGTAAATGTCCCGGAGATATACTGAGAAATCTTTGTAACAGCATTTTCCTGCGATCACAGCTGTTCACAGCTACGAGGCTGGGACCGCTTCCATTCGCTTCGTCTTGATCTGTAGATGTTATTTCATGTCTCATTTGTTCATTTTGATGGAGAAAAAGTTGTACATTTAGTGAATTCAGAGTGTCTAAGATGCAAAAGTAGGCATGTTTGAGTACTCATGTCCAGTGGCTCACTGCGTTAACGCTCGCCCCTGGATGCGGTTGGTCGCGTGTTCGAATCCATGCTGTGGCATACTTTTTTTCATTTTCACCCTTTTTCTATGGATCTCCAAAAAGTGAACTTTTACATTTTCTGAGTCTGGAGAAATTCATGGGGAGTTTTCAGGGGAGTGCATTCTCTCTGCCATCTCCTCCCTCTGTGTGCGTTGCTGCATGCAGCAGCTGCGTGTGTGTGTGTAAACTGCCCCTCCCCTTCGCAAGCAGGCGGGGAAGAGAGAGATGTTTCGTCTCGATTTACACATGCTATGACTCCGGGGGTACTTCCATTCGCTTCGTCTTGATCTGGAGATGTTTTTCATGTCTCATTTGTTCATTTTGATAGAGAAAAGGTTGTACATTTAGTGAATTCAGAGTGTCTAAGATGCACAAGTAGGCATGTTTGAGTACTCAGGTCCAGTGGCTCACTGCGTTAACGCTCGCCCCTGGATGCGGTTGGTCGCGTGTTCGAATCCATGCTGTGGCATACTTTTTTTCATTTTCACCCTTTTTCTATGGATCTCCAAAAAGTCAACTTTGACTTTTTCTGAGTCTGGAGGAATTCAAGGGGAGTTTTCAAAGGACTCTACCCGCCTTATGAGGCACTATTTTCGAATAATTTTTTCCATTTTCACCCTTTTTCTTTGGATCTCCAAAAAGTGAACTTTTACATTTTCTGAGTCTGGAGGAATTCAAGGGGAGTTTTCAGGGGAGTGCATTCTCTCTGCCATCTCCTCCCTCTGTGTGCGTTGCTGCATGCAGCAGCTGCGTGTGTGTGTGTAAACTGCCCCTCCCCTTCGCAAGCAGGCGGGGGAGAGAGAGATGTTTCGTCTCGATTTACACATGCTATGACTCCGGGGGTAGTTCCATTCGCTTCGTAAACTGCCCCTCCCCTTTGCAAGCAGGTGGGGGAGAGAAAGATGTTTCGTCTCGATTTACACATGCTATGACTCCGGGGGTACCTCCATTCGCTTCGTCTTGATCTGTTGATGTTATTTCATGTCTCGTATGTCCATTCTGACGGTGGGAAAGCCAGGTAAATGTCCCGGAGATATACTGAGAAATCTTTGTAACAGCATTTTCCTGCGATCACAGCTGTTCACAGCTACGAGGCTGGGACCGCTTCCATTCGCTTCGTCTTGATCTGTAGATGTTATTTCATGTCTCATTTGTTCATTTTGATGGAGAAAAAGTTGTACATTTAGTGAATTCAGAGTGTCTAAGATGCAAAAGTAGGCATGTTTGAGTACTCATGTCCAGTGGCTCACTGCGTTAACGCTCGCCCCTGGATGCGGTTGGTCGCGTGTTCGAATCCATGCTGTGGCATACCTTTTTTCATTTTCACCCTTTTTCTATGGATCTCCAAAAAGTCAACTTTGACTTTTTCTGAGTCTGGAGGAATTCAAGGGGAGTTTTCAAGGGACTCTACCCGCCTTATGAGGCACTATTTTCGAATACTTTTTTCCATTTTCACCCTTTTTCTATGGATCTCCAAAAAGTGAACTTTTACATTTTCTGAGTCTGGAGGAATTCAAGGGGAGTTTTCAGGGGAGTGCCTTCTCTCTGCCATCTCCTCCCTGTGTGTGCGTTGCTGCATGCAGCAGCTGCGTGTGTGTGTAAACTGCCCCTCCCCTTCGCAAGCAGGTGGGGGAGAGAAAGATGTTTCGTCTCGATTTACACATGCTATGACTCCGGGGGTACCTCCATTCGCTTCGTCTTGATCTGTTGATGTTATTTCATGTCTCGTTTGTCCATTGTGACGGTGGGAAAGCCAGGGAAATGTCCCGGAGATATACTGAGAAATCTTTGTAACAGTATTTTCCTGCGATCACAGCTGTTCACAGCTACGAGGCTGGGACCGCTTCCATTCGCTTCGTCTTGATCTGTAGATGTTATTTAATGTCTCAGTTGTTCATTTTGATGGAGAAAACGTTGTACATTTAGTGAATTCAGAGTTTCTAAGATGCAAAAGTAGGCATGTTTGAGTACTCAGGTCCAGTGGCTCACTGCGTTAATGCTCGCCCCTGGATGCGGTTGGTCGCGTGTTCGAATCCATGCTGTGGCATACTTTTTTTCATTTTCACCCTTTTTCTATGGATCTCCAAAAAGTCAACTTTGACTTTTTCTGAGTCTGGAGGAATTCAAGGGTAGTTTTCAAGGGACTCTACCCGCCTTATGAGGCACTATTTTCGAATACTTTTTTCCATTTTCACCCTTTTTCTATGGATCTCCAAAAAGTGAACTTTTACATTTTCTGAGTGTGGAGGAATTCAAGGGGAGTTTTCAGGGGAGTGAGTTCTCTCTGCCATCTCCTCCCTGTGTGTGCGTTGCTGCATGCAGCAGCTGCGTGTGTGTGTAAACTGCCCCTCCCCTTCGCAAGCAGGTGGGGGAGAGAAAGATGTTTCGTCTCGATTTACACATGCTATGACTCCGGGGGTAGTTCCATTCGCTTCGTCTTGATCTGTTGATGTTATTTCATGTCTCGTTTGTCCATTGTGACGGTGGGAAAGCCAGGGAAATGTCCCGGAGATATACTGATAAATCTTTGTAACAGCATTATCCTGCGATCACAGCTGTTCACAGCTACGAGGCTGGGACCGCTTCCATTCGCTTCGTCTTGATCTGTAGATGTTATTTAATGTCTCATTTGTTCATTTTGATGGAGAAAAGGTTGTACATTTAGTGAATTCAGAGTTTCTAAGATGCAAAAGTAGGCATGTTTGAGTACTCAGGTCCAGTGGCTCACTGCGTTAATGCTCGCCCCTGGATGCGGTTGGTCGCGTGTTCGAATCAATGCTGTGGCATACTTTTTTTCATTTTCACCCTTTTTCTATGGATCTCCAAAAAGTCAACTTTGACTTTTTCTGAGTCTGGAGGAATTCAAGGGGAGTTTTCAAGGGACTCTACCCGCCTTATGAGGCACTATTTTCGAATACTTTTTTCCATTTTCACCCTTTTCTATGGATCTCCAAAAAGTGAACTTTTACATTTTCTGAGTCTGGAGGAATTCAAAGGGGAGTTTTCAGGGGAGTGCATTCTCTCTGCCATCTCCTCCCTCTGTGTGCGTTGCTGCATGCAGCAGCTGCGTGTGTGTGTGTAAACTGCCCCTCCCCTTCGCAAGCAGGCGGAGGAGAGAGAGATGTTTCGTCTCGATTTACACATGCTATGACTCCGGGGGTACCTCCATTCGCTTCGTCTTGATCTGTTGATGTTATTTCATGTCTCGTTTGTCCATTGTGACGGTGGGAAAGCCAGGGAAATGTCCCGGAGATATACTGAGAAATCTTTGTAACATTATTTTCCTGCGATCACAGCTGTTCACAGCTACGAGGCTGGGACCGCATCCATTCGCTTCGTCTTGATCTGTAGATGTTATTTAATGTCTCATTTGTTCATTTTGATGGAGAAAAAGTTGTACATTTAGTGAATTCAGAGTTTCTAAGATGCAAAAGTAGGCATGTTTGAGTACTCAGGTCCAGTGGCTCACTGCGTTAATGCTCGCCCCTGGATGCGGTTGGTCGCGTGTTCGAATCCATGCTGTGGCATACTTTTTTTCATTTTCAGCCTTTTTCAATGATCTCCAAAAAGTCAACTTTGACTTTTTCTGAGTCTGGAGGAATTCAAGGGGAGTTTTCAAGGGACTCTAGCCGCCTTATGAGGCACTAGTTTTGAATACTTTTTTCCATTTTCACCCTTTTTCTATGGATCTCCAAAAAGTGAACTTTTACATTTTCTGAGTCTGGAGAAATTCATGGGGAGTTTTCAGGGGAGTGCATTCTCTCTGCCATCTCCTCCCTCTGTGTGCGTTGCTGCATGCATCAGCTGCGTGTGTGTGTGTAAACTGCCCCTCCCCTTCGCAAGCAGGCGGGGGAGAGAGAGATGTTTCGTCTCGATTTACACATGCTATGACTCCGGGGGTACTTCCATTCGCTTCGTCTTGATCTGGAGATGTTATTTCATGTCTCATTTGTTCATTTTGATAGAGAAAAGGTTGTACATTTAGTGAATTCAGAGTGTCTAAGATGCACAAGTAGGCATGTTTGAGTACTCAGGTCCAGTGGCTCACTGCGTTAACGCTCGCCCCTGGATGCGGTTGGTCGCGTGTTCGAATCCATGCTGTGGCATACTTTTTTTCATTTTCACCCTTTTTCTATGGATCTCCAAAAAGTCAACTTTGACTTTTTCTTAGTCTGGAGGAATTCAAGGGGAGTTTTCAAAGGACTCTACCCGCCTTATGAGGCACTATTTTCGAATAATTTTTTCCATTTTCACCCTTTTTCTATGGATCTCCAAAAAGTGAACTTTTACATTTTCTGAGTCTGGAGGAATTCAAGGGGAGTTTTCAGGGGAGTGCATTCTCTCTGCCATCTCCTCCCTCTGTGTGCGTTGCTGCATGCAGCAGCTGCGTGTGTGTGTGTAAACTGCCCCTCCCCTTCGCAAGCAGGCGGGGGAGAGAGAGATGTTTTGTCTCGATGTACACATGCTATGACTCCGGGGGTACCTCCATTCGCTTCGTCTTGATCTGTTGATGTTATTTCATGTCTCGTTTGTCCATTGTGACGGTGGGAAACCCAGGGAAATGTCCCGGAGATATACTGAGAAATCTTTGTAACAGCATTTTCCTGCGATCACAGCTGTTCACAGCTACGAGACTGGGACCGCTTCCATTCGCTTCGTCTTGATCTGTAGATGTTATTTAATGTCTCATTTGTTCATTTTGATGGAGAAAAAGTTGTACATTTAGTGAATTCAGAGTTTCTAAGATGCACAAGTAGGCATGTTTGAGTAATCAGGTCCAGTGGCTCACTGCGTTAACGCTCGCCCCTGGATGCGGTTGTTCGAGTCCATGCTGTGGCATACTTTTTTTCATTTTCACCCTTTTTCTATGGATCTCCAAAAAGTCAACTTTGACTTTTTCTGAGTCTGGAGGAATTCAAGGGGAGTTTTCAAGGGACTCTACCCGCCTTATGAGGCACTATTTTCGAATACTTTTTTCCATTTTCACCCTTTTTCTATGGATCTCCAAAAAGTGAACTTTTACATTTTCTGAGTCTGGAGGAATTCAAGGGGAGTTTTCAGGGGAGTGCGTTCTCTCTGCCATCTCCTCCCTGTGTGTGCGTTGCTGCATGCAGCAGCTGCGTGTGTGTGTAAACTGCCCCTCCCCTTCGCAAGCAGGCGGGGGAGAGAGAGATGTTTCGTCTCGATTTACACATGCTATGACTCCGGGGGTACTTCCATTCGCTTCGTCTTGATCTGTTGATGTTATTTCATGTCTCGTATGTCCATTGTGACGGTGGGAAAGCCAGGTAAATGTCCCGGAGATATACTGAGAAATCTTTGTAACAGCATTTTCCTGCGATCACAGCTGTTCACAGCTACGAGGCTGGGACCGCTTCCATTCGCTTCGTCTTGATCTGTAGATGTTATTTCATGTCTCATTTGTTCATTTTGATGGAGAAAAAGTTGTACATTTAGTGAATTCAGAGTGTCTAAGATGCAAAAGTAGGCATGTTTGAGTACTCATGTCCAGTGGCTCACTGCGTTAACGCTCGCCCCTGGATGCGGTTGGTCGCGTGTTCGAATCCATGCTGTGGCATACTTTTTTTCATTTTCACCCTTTTTCTATGGATCTCCAAAAGGTGAACTTTTACATTTTCTGAGTCTGGAGAAATTCATGGGGAGTTTTCAGGGGAGTGCATTCTCTCTGCCATCTCCTCCCTCTGTGTGCGTTGCTGCATGCAGCAGCTGCGTGTGTGTGTGTAAACTGCCCCTCCCCTTCGCAAGCAGGCGGGGGAGAGAGAGATGTTTCGTCTCGATTTACACATGCTATGACTCCGGGGGTACTTCCATTCGCTTCGTCTTGATCTGGAGATGTTATTTCATGTCTCATTTGTTCATTTTGATAGAGAAAAGGTTGTACATTTAGTGAATTCAGAGTGTCTAAGATGCACAAGTAGGCATGTTTGAGTACTCAGGTCCAGTGGCTCACTGCGTTAACGCTCGCCCCTGGATGCGGTTGGTAGCGTGTTCGAATCCATGCTGTGGCATACTATTTTTCATTTTCACCCTTTTTCTATGGATCTCCAAAAAGTCAACTTTGACTTTTTCTGAGTCTGGAGGAATTCAAGGGGAGTTTTCAAAGGACTCTACCCGCCTTATGAGGCACTATTTTCGAATAATTTTTTCCATTTTCACCCTTTTTCTATGGATCTCCAAAAAGTGAACTTTTACATTTTCTGAGTCTGGAGGAATTCAAGGGGAGTTTTCAGGGGAGTGCATTCTCTCTGCCATCTCCTCCCTCTGTGTGCGTTGCTGCATGCAGCAGCTGCGTGTGTGTGTGTAAACTGCCCCTCCCCTTCGCAAGCAGGCGGGGGAGAGAGAGATGTTTCGTCTCGATTTACACATGCTATGACTCCGGGGGTAGTTCCATTCGCTTCGTAAACTGCCCCTCCCCTTTGCAAGCAGGTGGGGGAGAGAAAGATGTTTCGTCTCGATTTACACATGCTATGACTCCGGGGGTACCTCCATTCACTTCGTCTTGATCTGTTGATGTTATTTCATGTCTCGTATGTCCATTCTGACGGTGGGAAAGCCAGGTAAATGTCCCGGATATATACTGAGAAATCTTTGTAACAGCATTTTCCTGCGATCACAGCTGTTCACAGCTACGAGGCTGGGACCGCTTCCATTCGCTTCGTCTTGATCTGTAGATGTTATTTCATGTCTCATTTGTTCATTTTGATGGAGAAAAAGTTGTACATTTAGTGAATTCAGAGTGTCTAAGATGCAAAAGTAGGCATGTTTGAGTACTCATGTCCAGTGGCTCACTGCGTTAACGCTCGCCCCTGGATGCGGTTGGTCGCGTGTTCGAATCCATGCTGTGGCATACCTTTTTTCATTTTCACCCTTTTTCTATGGATCTCCAAAAAGTCAACTTTGACTTTTTCTGAGTCTGGAGGAATTCAAGGGGAGTTTTCAAGGGACTCTACCCGCCTTATGAGGCACTATTTTCGAATACTTTTTTCCATTTTCACCCTTTTTCTATGGATCTCCAAAAAGTGAACTTTTACATTTTCTGAGTCTGGAGGAATTCAAGGGGAGTTTTCAGGGGAGTGCCTTCTCTCTGCCATCTCCTCCCTGTGTGTGCGTTGCTGCATGCAGCAGCTGCGTGTGTGTGTAAACTGCCCCTCCCCTTCGCAAGCAGGTGGGGGAGAGAAAGATGTTTCGTCTCGATTTACACATGCTATGACTCCGGGGGTAGTTCCATTCGCTTCGTCTTGATCTGTTGATGTTATTTCATGTCTCGTTTGTCCATTGTGACGGTGGGAAAGCCAGGGAAATGTCCCGGAGATATACTGAGAAATCTTTGTAACAGCATTATCCTGCGATCACAGCTGTTCACAGCTACGAGGCTGGGACCGCTTCCATTCGCTTCGTCTTGATCTGTAGATGTTATTTAATGTCTCATTTGTTCATTTTGATGGAGAAAAGGTTGTACATTTAGTGAATTCAGAGTTTCTAAGATGCAAAAGTAGGCATGTTTGAGTACTCAGGTCCAGTGGCTCACTGCGTTAATGCTCGCCCCTGGATGCGGTTGGTCGCGTGTTCGAATCAATGCTGTGGCATACTTTTTTTCATTTTCACCCTTTTTCTATGGATCTCCAAAAAGTCAACTTTGACTTTTTCTGAGTCTGGAGGAATTCAAGGGGAGTTTTCAAGGGACTCTACCCGCCTTATGAGGCACTATTTTCGAATACTTTTTTCCATTTTCACCCTTTTCTATGGATCTCCAAAAAGTGAACTTTTACATTTTCTGAGTCTGGAGGAATTCAAAGGGGAGTTTTCAGGGGAGTGCATTCTCTCTGCCATCTCCTCCCTCTGTGTGCGTTGCTGCATGCATCAGCTGCGTGTGTGTGTGTAAACTGCCCCTCCCCTTCGCAAGCAGGCGGGGGAGAGAGAGATGTTTCGTCTCGATTTACACATGCTATGACTCCGGGGGTACTTCCATTCGCTTCGTCTTGATCTGGAGATGTTATTTCATGTCTCATTTGTTCATTTTGATAGAGAAAAGGTTGTACATTTAGTGAATTCAGAGTGTCTAAGATGCACAAGTAGGCATGTTTGAGTACTCAGGTCCAGTGGCTCACTGCGTTAACGCTCGCCCCTGGATGCGGTTGGTCGCGTGTTCGAATCCATGCTGTGGCATACTTTTTTTCATTTTCACCCTTTTTCTATGGATCTCCAAAAAGTCAACTTTGACTTTTTCTGAGTCTGGAGGAATTCAAGGGGAGTTTTCAAGGGACTCTACCCGCCTTATGAGGCACTATTTTCGAATACTTTTTTCCATTTTCACCCTTTTTCTATGGATCTCCAAAAAGTGAACTTTTACATTTTCTGAGTCTGGAGGAATTCAAGGGGAGTTTTCAGGGGAGTGCGTTCTCTCTGCCATCTCCTCCCTGTGTGTGCGTTGCTGCATGCAGCAGCTGCGTGTGTGTGTAAACTGCCCCTCCCCTTCGCAAGCAGGCGGGGGAGAGAGAGATGTTTCGTCTCGATTTACACATGCTATGACTCCGGGGGTACCTCCATTCGCTTCGTCTTGATCTGTTGATGTTATTTCATGTCTCGTTTGTCCATTGTGACGGTGGGAAACCCAGGGAAATGTCCCGGAGATATACTGAGAAATCTTTGTAACAGCATTTTCCTGCGATCACAGCTGTTCACAGCTACGAGACTGGGACCGCTTCCATTCGCTTCGTCTTGATCTGTAGATGTTATTTAATGTCTCATTTGTTCATTTTGATGGAGAAAAAGTTGTACATTTAGTGAATTCAGAGTTTCTAAGATGCACAAGTAGGCATGTTTGAGTAATCAGGTCCAGTGGCTCACTGCGTTAACGCTCGCCCCTGGATGCGGTTGTTCGAGTCCATGCTGTGGCATACTTTTTTTCATTTTCACCCTTTTTCTATGGATCTCCAAAAAGTCAACTTTGACTTTTTCTGAGTCTGGAGGAATTCAAGGGGAGTTTTCAAGGGACTCTACCCGCCTTATGAGGCACTATTTTCGAATACTTTTTTCCATTTTCACCCTTTTTCTATGGATCTCCAAAAAGTGAACTTTTACATTTTCTGAGTCTGGAGGAATTCAAGGGGAGTTTTCAGGGGAGTGCGTTCTCTCTGCCATCTCCTCCCTGTGTGTGCGTTGCTGCATGCAGCAGCTGCATGTGTGTGTAAACTGCCCCTCCCCTTCGCAAGCAGGCGGGGGAGAGAGAGATGTTTCGTCTCGATTTACACATGCTATGACTCCGGGGGTACTTCCATTCGCTTCGTCTTGATCTGTTGATGTTATTTCATGTCTCGTATGTCCATTGTGACGGTGGGAAAGCCAGGTAAATGTCCCGGAGATATACTGAGAAATCTTTGTAACAGCATTTTCCTGCGATCACAGCTGTTCACAGCTACGAGGCTGGGACCGCTTCCATTCGCTTCGTCTTGATCTGTAGATGTTATTTCATGTCTCATTTGTTCATTTTGATGGAGAAAAAGTTGTACATTTAGTGAATTCAGAGTGTCTAAGATGCAAAAGTAGGCATGTTTGAGTACTCATGTCCAGTGGCTCACTGCGTTAACGCTCGCCCCTGGATGCGGTTGGTCGCGTGTTCGAATCCATGCTGTGGCATACTTTTTTTCATTTTCACCCTTTTTCTATGGATCTCCAAAAAGTGAACTTTTACATTTTCTGAGTCTGGAGAAATTCATGGGGAGTTTTCAGGGGAGTGCATTCTCTCTGCCATCTCCTCCCTCTGTGTGCGTTGCTGCATGCAGCAGCTGCGTGTGTGTGTGTAAACTGCCCCTCCCCTTCGCAAGCAGGCGGGGGAGAGAGAGATGTTTCGTCTCGATTTACACATGCTATGACTCCGGGGGTACTTCCATTCGCTTCGTCTTGATCTGGAGATGTTATTTCATGTCTCATTTGTTCATTTTGATAGAGAAAAGGTTGTACATTTAGTGAATTCAGAGTGTCTAAGATGCACAAGTAGGCATGTTTGAGTACTCAGGTCCAGTGGCTCACTGCGTTAACGCTCGCCCCTGGATGCGGTTGGTAGCGTGTTCGAATCCATGCTGTGGCATACTATTTTTCATTTTCACCCTTTTTCTATGGATCTCCAAAAAGTCAACTTTGACTTTTTCTGAGTCTGGAGGAATTCAAGGGGAGTTTTCAAAGGACTCTACCCGCCTTATGAGGCACTATTTTCGAATAATTTTTTCCATTTTCACCCTTTTTCTATGGATCTCCAAAAAGTGAACTTTTACATTTTCTGAGTCTGGAGGAATTCAAGGGGAGTTTTCAGGGGAGTGCATTCTCTCTGCCATCTCCTCCCTCTGTGTGCGTTGCTGCATGCAGCAGCTGCGTGTGTGTGTGTAAACTGCCCCTCCCCTTCGCAAGCAGGCGGGGGAGAGAGAGATGTTTCGTCTCGATTTACACATGCTATGACTCCGGGGGTAGTTCCATTCGCTTCGTAAACTGCCCCTCCCCTTTGCAAGCAGGTGGGGGAGAGAAAGATGTTTCGTCTCGATTTACACATGCTATGACTCCGGGGGTACCTCCATTCGCTTCGTCTTGATCTGTTGATGTTATTTCATGTCTCGTATGTCCATTCTGACGGTGGGAAAGCCAGGTAAATGTCCCGGATATATACTGAGAAATCTTTGTAACAGCATTTTCCTGCGATCACAGCTGTTCACAGCTACGAGGCTGGGACCGCTTCCATTCGCTTCGTCTTGATCTGTAGATGTTATTTCATGTCTCATTTGTTCATTTTGATGGAGAAAAAGTTGTACATTTAGTGAATTCAGAGTGTCTAAGATGCAAAAGTAGGCATGTTTGAGTACTCATGTCCAGTGGCTCACTGCGTTAACGCTCGCCCCTGGATGCGGTTGGTCGCGTGTTCGAATCCATGCTGTGGCATACCTTTTTTCATTTTCACCCTTTTTCTATGGATCTCCAAAAAGTCAACTTTGACTTTTTCTGAGTCTGGAGGAATTCAAGGGGAGTTTTCAAGGGACTCTACCCGCCTTATGAGGCACTATTTTCGAATACTTTTTTCCATTTTCACCCTTTTTCTATGGATCTCCAAAAAGTGAACTTTTACATTTTCTGAGTCTGGAGGAATTCAAGGGGAGTTTTCAGGGGAGTGCGTTCTCTCTGCCATCTCCTCCCTGTGTGTGCGTTGCTGCATGCAGCAGCTGCGTGTGTGTGTAAACTGCCCCTCCCCTTCGCAAGCAGGCGGGGGAGAGAGAGATGTTTCGTCTCGATTTACACATGCTATGACTCCGGGGGTACCTCCATTCGCTTCGTCTTGATCTGTTGATGTTATTTCATGTCTCGTTTGTCCATTGTGACGGTGGGAAACCCAGGGAAATGTCCCGGAGATATACTGAGAAATCTTTGTAACAGCATTTTCCTGCGATCACAGCTGTTCACAGCTACGAGACTGGGACCGCTTCCATTCGCTTCGTCTTGATCTGTAGATGTTATTTAATGTCTCATTTGTTCATTTTGATGGAGAAAAAGTTGTACATTTAGTGAATTCAGAGTTTCTAAGATGCACAAGTAGGCATGTTTGAGTAATCAGGTCCAGTGGCTCACTGCGTTAACGCTCGCCCCTGGATGCGGTTGTTCGAGTCCATGCTGTGGCATACTTTTTTTCATTTTCACCCTTTTTCTATGGATCTCCAAAAAGTCAACTTTGACTTTTTCTGAGTCTGGAGGAATTCAAGGGGAGTTTTCAAGGGACTCTACCCGCCTTATGAGGCACTATTTTCGAATACTTTTTTCCATTTTCACCCTTTTTCTATGGATCTCCAAAAAGTGAACTTTTACATTTTCTGAGTCTGGAGGAATTCAAGGGGAGTTTTCAGGGGAGTGCGTTCTCTCTGCCATCTCCTCCCTGTGTGTGCGTTGCTGCATGCAGCAGCTGCGTGTGTGTGTAAACTGCCCCTCCCCTTCGCAAGCAGGCGGGGGAGAGAGAGATGTTTCGTCTCGATTTACACATGCTATGACTCCGGGGGTACCTCCATTCGCTTCGTCTTGATCTGTTGATGTTATTTCATGTCTCGTTTGTCCATTTTGACGGTGGGAAAGCCAGGGAAATGTCCCGGAGATATACTGAGAAATCTTTGTAACAGCATTTTCCTGCGATCACAGCTGTTCGCAGCTACGAGGCTGGGACCGCTTCCATTCGCTTCGTCTTGATCTGTAGATGTTATTTAATGTCTCATTTGTTCATTTTGATGGAGAAAAAGTTGTACATTTAGTAAATTCAGAGTGTCTAAGATGCACAAGTAGGCATGTTTGAGTACTCAGGTCCAGTGGCTCACTGTGTTAAAGCTCGCCCCTGGATGCGGTTGGTCGCGTTTTCGAATCCATGCTGTGGCATTCTTTTTTTCATTTTCACCCTTTTTCTATGGATCTCCAAAAAGTGATCTTTTACATTTTCTGAGTCTGGAGGAATTCAAGGGGAGTTTTCAGGGGAGTGCGTTCTCTCTGCCATCTCCTCCCTGTGTGTGTGTTGCTGCATGCAGCAGCTGCGTGTGTGTGTAAACTGCCCCTCCCCCTCGCAAGCAGGCGGGGGAGAGAGAGATGTTTCGTCTCGATTTACACATGCTATGAATCCGGGGGTACCTCCATTCGCTTCGTCTTGATCTGTAGATGTTATTTAATGTCTCATTTGTTCATTTTGATGGAGAAAAAGTTGTACATTTAGTACATTCAGAGTGTCTAAGATGCACAAGTAGGCATGTTTGAGTACTCAGGTCCAGTGGCTCACTGTGTTAACGCTCGCCCCTGGATGCGGTTGGTCGCGTGTTCGAATCCATGCTGTGGCATTCTTTTTTTCATTTTCACCCTTTTTCTATGGATCTCCAAAAAGTCAACTTTGACTTTTTCTGAGTCTGGAGGAATTCAAGGGGAGTTTTCAAGGGACTCTACCCGCCTTATGAGGCACTATTTTCGAATACTTTTTTCCATTTTCACCCTTTTTCTATGGATCTCCAAAAAGTGATCTTTTACATTTTCTGAGTCTGGAGGAATTCAAGGGGAGTTTTCAGGGGAGTGCGTTCTCTCTGCCATCTCCTCCCTGTGTGTGTGTTGCTGCATGCAGCAGCTGCGTGTGTGTGTAAACTGCCCCTCCCCCTCGCAAGCAGGCGGGGGAGAGAGAGATGTTTCGTCTCGATTTACACATGCTATGACTCCGGGGGTACCTCCATTCGCTTCGTCTTGATCTGTTGATGTTATTTCATGTCTCGTTTATCCATTGTGACGGTGGGAAAGCCAGGGAAATGTCCCGGAGATATACTGAGAAATCTTTGTAACAGCATTTTCCTACGATCACAGCTGTTCACAGCTACGAGGCTGGGACCGCTTCCATTCGCTTCGTCTTGATCTGTAGATGTTATTTAATGTCTCATTTGTTCATTTTGATGGAGAAAAAGTTGTACATTTAGTGAATTCAGAGTTTCTAAGATGCAAAAGTAGGCATGTTTGAGTACTCAGGTCCAGTGGCTCACTGCGTTAACGCTCGCCCCTGGATGCGGTTGGTCGCGTGTTCGAGTCCATGCTGTGGCATTCTTTTTTTCATTTTCAACCTTTTTCTATCGATCTCCAAAAAGTGATCTTTTACATTTTCTGAGTCTGGAGGAATTCAAGGGGAGTTTTCAGGGGAGTGCGTTCTCTCTGCCATCTCCTCCCTGTGTGTGTGTTGCTGCATGCAGCAGCTGCGTGTGTGTGTAAACTGCCCCTCCCCCTCGCAAGCAGGCGGGGGAGAGAGAGATGTTTCGTCTCGATTTACACATGCTATGACTCCGGGGGTACCTCCATTCGCTTCGTCTTGATCTGTTGATGTTATTTCATGTCTTGTTTGTCCATTGTGACGGTGGGAAAGCCAGGGAAATGTCCCGGAGACATACTGATAAATCTTTGTAACAGCATTTTCCTGCGATCACAGCTGTTCACAGCTACGAGGCTGGGACCGGTTCCATTCGCTTCGTCTTGATCTGTAGATGTTATTTCATGTCTCATTTGTTCATTTTGATGGAGAAAAAGTTGTACATTTAGTGAATTCAAAGTGTCTAAGATGCAAAAGTAGGCATGTTTGAGTACTCATGTCCAGTGGCTCACTGCGTTAACGCTCGCCCCTGGATGCGGTTGGTCCCGTGTTCGAATCCATGCTGTGGCATACTTTTTTTCATTTTCACCCTTTTTCTATGGATCTCCAAAAAGTCAACTTTGACTTTTTCTGAGTCTGGAGGAATTCAAGGGGAGTTTTCAAGGGACTCTACCCGCCTTATGAGGCACTATTTTCGAATACTTGTTTCCATTTTCACCCTTTTTCTATGGATCTCCAAAAAGTGAACTTTTACATTTTCTGAGTCTGGAGGAATTCAAGGGGAGTTTTCAGGGGAGTGCGTTCTCTCTGCCATCTCCTCCCTGTGTGTGCGTTGCTGCATGCAGCAGCTGCGTGTGTGTGTAAACTGCCCCTCCCCTTCGCAAGCAGGTGGGGGAGAGAAAGATGTTTCGTCTCGATTTACACATGCTATGACTCCGGGGGTACCTCCATTCGCTTCGTCTTGATCTGTTGATGTTATTTCATGTCTCGTGTGTCCATTGTGACGGTGGGAAAGCCAGGGAAATGTCCCGGAGATATACTGAGAAATCTTTGTAACAGCATTTTCCTGCGATCACAGCTGTTCAGAGCTACGAGGCTGGGACCGCTTCCATTCGCTTCGTCTTGATCTGTAGATGTTATTTAATGTCTCATTTGTTCACTTTGATGGAGAAAAGTTGTACATTTAGTGAATTCAGAGTTTCTAAGATGCACAAGTAGGCATTTTCCTGCGATCACAGCTGTTCACAGCTAAGAGGCTGGGATCGCTTCCATTCGCTTCGTCTTGATCTGTAGATGTTATTTAATGTCTCATTTGTTCATTTTGATGGAGAAAAAGTTGTACATTTAGTGAATTCAGAGTTTCTAAGATGCACAAGTAGGCATGTTTGAGTACTCAGGTCCAGTGGCTCACTGCGTTAATGCTCGCCCCTGGATGCGGTTGGTCGCGTGTTCGAATCCATGCTGTGGCATACTTTTTTTCATTTTCACCCTTTTTCTATGGATCTCCAAAAAGTCAACTTTGACTTTTTCTGAGTCTGGAGGAATTCAAGGGGAGTTTTCAAGGGACTCTACCCGCCTTATGAGGCACTATTTTCGAATACTTGTTTCCATTTTCACCCTTTTTCTATGGATCTCCAAAAAGTGAACTTTTACATTTTCTGAGTCTGGAGGAATTCAAGGGGAGTTTTCAGGGGAGTGCGTTCTCTCTGCCATCTCCTCCCTGTGTGTGCGTTGCTGCATGCAGCAGCTGCGTGTGTGTGTAAACTGCCCCTCCCCTTCGCAAGCAGGTGGGGGAGAGAAAGATGTTTCGTCTCGATTTACACATGCTATGACTTCGGGGGTAGTTCCATTCGCTTCGTCTTGATCTGTTGATGTTATTTCATGTCTCGTTTGTCCATTGTGACGGTGGGAAAGCCAGGGAAATGTCCCGGAGATATACTGAGAAATCTTTGTAACAGCATTTTCCTGCGATCACAGCTGTTCACAGCTACGAGGCTGGGACCGCTTCCATTCGCTTCGTCTTGATCTGTAGATGTTATTTCATGTCTCATTTGTTCATTTTGATGGATAAAAAGTTGTACATTTAGTGAATTCAGAGTGTCTAAGATGCAAAAATAGGCATGTTTGAGTAGTCATGTTCAGTGGCTCACTGCGTTAACGCTCGCCCCTGGATGCGGTTGGTCGCGTGTTCGAATCCATGCTGTGGCATACTTTTTTTCATTTTCACCCCTTTTTCTATGGATCTCCAAAAAGTCAACTTTGACTTTTTCTGAGTCTGGAGGAATTCAAGGGGAGTTTTCAAGGGACTCTACCCGCCTTATGAGGCACTATTTTCGAATACTTTTTTCCATTTTCACCCTTTTTCTATGGATCTCCAAAAAGTGAACTTTTACATTTTCTGAGTCTGGAGGAATTCAAGGGGAGTTTTCAGGGGAGTGCATTCTCTCTGCCATCTCCTCCCTCTGTGTGCGTTGCTGCATGCAGCAGCTGCGTGTGTGTGTAAACTGCCCCTCCCTCTCGCAAGCAGGCGGGGGAGAGAGAGATGTTTCGTCTCGATTTACACATGCTATGACTCCAGGGGTACCTCCATTCGCTTCGTCTTGATCTGTTGATGTTATTTCATGTCTCGTTTGTCCATTGTGACGGTGGGAAAGCTAGGGAAATGTCCCGGAGATATACTGAGAAATCTTTGTAACAGCATTTTCCTGCAATCACAGCTGTTCAAAGCTACGAGACTGGGACCGCTTCCATTCGCTTCGTCTTGATCTGTAGATGTTATTTCATGTCTCATTTGTTCATTTTGATGGAGAAAAAGTTGTACATTTAGTGAATTCAGAGTGTCTAAGATGCACAAGTAGGCATGTTTGAGTACTCAGGTCCAGTGGCTCACTGCGTTAACGCTCGCCCCTGGATGCGGTTGGTCGCGTGTTCGAATCCATGCTGTAGCATACTTTTTTTCATTTTCACCCTTTTTCTATGGATCTCCAAAAAGTCAACTTTGACTTTTTCTGAGTCTGGAGGAATTCAAGGGGAGTTTTCAAGGGACTCTACCCGCCTTATGAGGCACTATTTTCGAATACTTTTTTCCATTTTCACCCTTTTTCTATGGATCTCCAAAAAGTGAACTTTTACATTTTCTGAGTCTGGAGGAATTCAAGGGGAGTTATTTCATGTCTCATTTGTTCATTTTGATGGAGAAAAAGTTGTACATTTAGTGAATTCAGAGTTTCTAAGATGCAAAAGTAGGCATGTTTGAGTACTCAGGTCCAGTGGCTCACTGCGTTAACGCTCGCCCCTGGATGCGGTTGGTCGCGTGTTCGAATCCATGCTGTGGCATACTTTTTTTCATTTTCACCCTTTTTCTATGGATCTCCAAAAAGTCAACTTTTACATTTTCTGAGTCTGGAGGAATTCAAGGGGAGTTTTCAGGGGAGTGCATTCTCTCTGCCATCTCCTCCCTGTGTGTGCGTTGCTGCATGCAGCAGCTGCGTGTGTGTGTGTAAACTGCCCCTCCCCTTCGCAAGCAGGCGGGGGAGAGAGAGATGTTTCGTCTCGATTTACACATGCTATGACTCCGGGGGTACTTCCATTCGCTTCGTCTTGATCTGTTGATGTTATTTCCTGTCTCGTTTGTCCATTGTGACGGTGGGAAAGCTAGGGAAATGTCCCGGAGATATACTGAGAAATCTTTGTAACAGCATTTTCCTGCGATCACAGCTGTTCACAGCTACGAGGCTGGGACCGCTTCCATTCGCTTCGTCTGTAGATGTAGATGTTATTTCATGTCTCATTTGTTGATTTTGATGGAGAAAAAGTTGTACATTTAGTGAATTCAGAGTGTCTAAGATGCAAAAGTAGGCATGTTTGAGTACTCAGGTCCAGTGGCTCACTGCGTTAACGCTCGCCCCTGGATGCGGTTGGTCGCGTGTTCGAATCCATGCTGTGTTATACTTTTTTTAATTTTCACCCTTTTTCTATGGATCTCCAAAAAGTCAACTTTGACTTTTTCTGAGTCTGGAGGAATTCAAGGGGAGTTTTCAAGGGACTCTACCCGCCTTATGAGGCACTATTTTCGAATACTTTTTTCCATTTTCACCCTTTTTCTATGGATCTCCAAAAAGTGAACTTTTACATTTTCTGAGTCTGGAGGAATTCAAGGGGAGTTTTCAGGGGAGTGCAATCTCTCTGCCATCTCCTCCCTGTGTGTGCGTTGCTGCATGCAGCAGCTGCGTGTGTTTGTGTAAACTGCCCCTCCCCTTCGCAAGCAGGCGGGGGAGAGAGAGATGTTTCGTCTCGATTTACACATGCTATGACTCCGGGGGTACTTCCATTCGCTTCGTCTTGATCTGTTGATGTTATTTCATGTCTCGTTTGTCCATTGTGACGGTGGGAAAGCTAGGGAAATGTCCCGGAGATATACTGAGAAATCTTTGTAACAGCATTTTCCTGCGATCACAGCTGTTCACAGCTACGAGGCTGGGACCGCTTCCATTCGCTTCGTCTGTAGATGTAGATGTTATTTCATGTCTCATTTGTTGATTTTGATGGGGAAAAAGTTGTACATTTAGTGAATTCAGAGTGTCTAAGATGCTAAAGTAGGCATGTTTGAGTACTCAGGTCCAGAGACTCACTGCGTTAACGCTCGCCCCTGGATGCGGTTGGTCGCGTGTTCGAATCCATGCTGTGGCATACTTTTTTTCATTTTCACCCTTTTTCTATGGATCTCCAAAAAGTCAACTTTGACTTTTTCTGAGTCTGGAGGAATTCAAGGGGAGTTTTCAAGGGACTCTACCCGCCTTATGAGGCACTATTTTCGAATACTTTTTTCCATTTTCCCCCTTTTTCTATGGATCTCCAAAAAGTGAACTTTTACATTTTCTGAGTCTGGAGGAATTCAAGGGGAGTTTTCAGGGGAGTGCATTCTCTCTGCCATCTCCTCCCTGTGTGTGCGTTGCTGCATGCAGCAGCTGCGTGTGTGTGTGTAAACTGCCCCTCCCCTTCGCAAGCAGGCGGGGGAGAGAGAGATGTTTCGTCTCGATTTACACATGCTATGACTCCGGGGGTACTTCCATTCGCTTCGTCTTGATCTGTTGATGTTATTTCCTGTCTCGTTTGTCCATTGTGACGGTGGGAAAGCTAGGGAAATGTCCCGGAGATATACTGAGAAATCTTTGGAACAGCATTTTCCTGCGATCACAGCTGTTCACAGCTACGAGGCTGGGACCGCTTCCATTCGCTTCGTCTTGATCTGTAGATGTTATTTCATGTCTCATTTGTTCATTTTGATGGATAACAAGTTGTACATTTAGTGAATTCAGAGTGTCTAAGATGCACAAGTAGACATAGTTGAGTACTCAGGTCCAGTGGCTCACTGCCTTAACGCTCGCCCCTGGATGCGGTTGGTCGCGTGTTCGAATCCATGCTGTGGCATACTTTTTTTCATTTTCACCCTTTTTCTATGGATCTCCAAAAAGTCAACTTTGACTTTTTCTGAGTCTGGAGGAATTCAAGGGGAGTTTTCAAAGGACTCTACCCGCCTTATGAGGCACTATTTTCGAATACTTTTTTCCATTTTCACCCTTTTTCTATGGATCTCCAAAAAGTGAACTTTTACATTTTCTGAGTCTGGAGGAATTCAAGGGGAGTTTTCAGGGGAGTGCATTCTCTCTGCCATCTCCTCCCTGTGTGTGCGTTGCTGCATGCAGCAGCTGCGTGTGTGTGTGTAAACTGCCCCTCCCCTTCGCAAGCAGGCGGGGGAGAGAGAGATGTTTCGTCTCGATTTACACATGCTATGACTCCGGGGGTACTTCCATTCGCTTCGTCTTGATCTGTTGATGTTATTTCCTGTCTCGTTTGTCCATTGTGACGGTGGGAAAGCTAGGGAAATGTCCCGGAGATATACTGAGAAATCTTTGGAACAGCATTTTCCTGCGATCACAGCTGTTCACAGCTACGAGGCTGGGACCGCTTCCATTCGCTTCGTCTTGATCTGTAGATGTTATTTCATGTCTCATTTGTTCATTTTGATGGATAACAAGTTGTACATTTAGTGAATTCAGAGTGTCTAAGATGCACAAGTAGACATAGTTGAGTACTCAGGTCCAGTGGCTCACTGCCTTAACGCTCGCCCCTGGATGTGGTTGGTCGCGTGTTCGAATCCATGCTGTGGCATACTTTTTTTCATTTTCACCCTTTTTCTATGGATCTCCAAAAAGTCAACTTTGACTTTTTCTGAGTCTGGAGGAATTCAAGGGGAGTTTTCAATGGACTCTACCCGCCTTATGAGGCACTATTTTCGAATACTTTTTTCCATTTTCACCCTTTTTCTATGGATCTCCAAAAAGTGAACTTTTACATGTTCTGAGTCTGGAGGAATTCATGGGGAGTTTTCAGTGGAGTGCATTCTCTCTGCCATCTCCTCCCTCTGTGTGCGTTGCTGCATGCAGCAGCTGCGTGTGTGTGTGTAAACTGCCCCTCCCCTTCACAAGCAGGCGGGGGAGAGAGAGATGTTTCGTCTCGATTTACACATGCTATGACTCCGGGGGTACTTCCATTCGCTTCGTCTTGATCTGTTGATGTTATTTCCTGTCTCGTTTGTCCATTGTGACGGTGGGAAAGCTAGGGAAATGTCCCGGAGATATACTGAGAAATCTTTGTAACAGCATTTTCCTGCGATCACAGCTGTTCACAGCTACGAGGCTGGGACCGCTTCCATTCGCTTCGTCTGTAGATGTAGATGTTATTTCATGTCTCATTTGTTGATTTTGATGGAGAAAAAGTTGTACATTTAGTGAATTCAGAGTGTCTAAGATGCACAAGTAGGCAAATTTGAGTATTCAGGTCCAGTGGCTCACTGCGTTAACGTTCGCCCCTGGATGCGGTTGGTCGCGTGTTCGAATCCATGCTGTGGCATACTTTTTTTCATTTTCACCCTTTTTCTATGGATCTCCAAAAAGTCAACTTTGACTTTTTCTGAGTCTGGAGGAATTCAAGGGGAGTTTTCAAGGGACTCTACCCGCCTTATGAGGCACTATTTTCGAATACTTTTTTCCATTTTCACCCTTTTTATATGGATCTCCAAAAAGTGAACTTTTACATTTTCTGAGTCTGGAGGAATTCATGGGGAGTTTTCAGGGGAGTGCATTCTCTCTGCCATATCCTCCCTCTGTGTGCGTTGCTGCATGCAGCAGCTGCGTGTGTGTGTGTAAACTGCCCCTCCCCTTCACAAGCAGGCGGGGGAGAGAGAGATGTTTCGTCTCGATTTACACATGCTATGACTCCGGGGGTACTTCCATTCGCTTCGTCTTGATCTGTTGATGTTATTTCACGTCTCGTTTGTCCATTGTGACGGTGGGAAAGCCAGGGAAATGTCCCGGAGATATACTGAGAAATCTTTGTAACAGCATTTTCCTGCGATCACAGCTGTTCAAAGCTACGAGGCTGGGACCGCTTCCATTCGCTTCGTCTTGATCTGTAGATGTTATTTCATGTCTCATTTGTTCATTTTGATGGAGAAAAAGTTGTACATTTAGTGAATTCAGAGTGTCTAAGATGCAAAAGTAGGCATGTTTGAGTACTCAGGTCCAGTGGCTCACTGCGTTAACGCTCGCCCCTGGATGCGGTTGGTCACGTGTTCGAATCCATGCTGTGGCATACTTTTTTTCATTTTCACCCTTTTTCTATGGATCTCCAAAAAGTCAACTTTGACTTTTTCTGAGTCTGGAGGAATTCAAGGGGAGTTTTCAAGGGACTCTACCCGCCTTATGAGGCACTATTTTCGAATACTTTTTTCCATTTTCACCCTTTTTCTATGGATCTCCAAAAAGTGAACTTTTACATTTTCTGAGTCTGGAGGAATTCAAGGGGAGTTTTCAGGGGAGTGCAATCTCTCTGCCATCTCCTCCCTGTGTGTGCGTTGCTGCATGCAGCAGCTGCGTGTGTTTGTGTAAACTGCCCCTCCCCTTCGCAAGCAGGCGGGGGAGAGAGAGATGTTTCGTCTCGATTTACACATGCTATGACTCCGGGGGTACTTCCATTCGCTTCGTCTTGATCTGTTGATGTTATTTCATGTCTCGTTTGTCCATTGTGACGGTGGGAAAGCTAGGGAAATGTCCCGGAGATATACTGAGAAATCTTTGTAACAGCATTTTCCTGCGATCACAGCTGTTCACAGCTACGAGGCTGGGACCGCTTCCATTCGCTTCGTCTGTAGATGTAGATGTTATTTCATGTCTCATTTGTTGATTTTGATGGAGAAAAAGTTGTACATTTAGTGAATTCAGAGTGTCTAAGATGCTAAAGTAGGCATGTTTGAGTACTCAGGTCCAGTGGCTCACTGCGTTAACGCTCGCCCCTGGATGCGGTTGGTCGCGTGTTCGAATCCATGCTGTGGCATACTTTTTTTAATTTTCACCCTTTTTCTATGGATCTCCAAAAAGTCAACTTTGACTTTTTCTGAGTCTGGAGGAATTCAAGGGGAGTTTTCAAGGGACTCTACCCGCCTTATGAGGCACTATTTTCGAATACTTTTTTCCATTTTCACCCTTTTTCTATGGATCTCCAAAAAGTGAACTTTTACATTTTCTGAGTCTGGAGGAATTCAAGGGGAGTTTTCAGGGGAGTGCATTCTCTCTGCCATCTCCTCCCTGTGTGTGCGTTGCTGCATGCAGCAGCTGCGTGTGTTTGTGTAAACTGCCCCTCCCCTTCGCAAGCAGGCGGGGGAGAGAGAGATGTTTCGTCTCGATTTACACATGCTATGACTCCGGGGGTACTTCCATTCGCTTCGTCTTGATCTGTTGATGTTATTTCATGTCTCGTTTGTCCATTGTGACGGTGGGAAAGCTAGGGAAATCTCCCGGAGATATACTGAGAAATCTTTGTAACAGCATTTTCCTGCGATCACAGCTGTTCACAGCTACGAGGCTGGGACCGCTTCCATTCGCTTCGTCTTGATCTGTAGATGTTATTTCATGTCTCATTTGTTCATTTTGATGGATAAAAAGTTGTACATTTAGTGAATTCAGAGTGTCTAAGATGCACAAGTAGGCATATTTGAGTATTCAGGTCCAGTGGCTCACTGCGTTAACGTTCGCCCCTGGATGCGGTTGGTCGCATGTTCGAATCCATGCTGTGGCATACTTTTTTTCATTTTCACCCTTTTTCTATGGATCTCCAAAAAGTCAACTTTGACTTTTTCTGAGTCTGGAGGAATTCAAGGGGAGTTTTCAAGGGACTCTACCCGCCTTATGAGGCACTATTTTCGAATACTTTTTTCCATTTTCACCCTTTTTATATGGATCTCCAAAAAGTGAACTTTTACATTTTCTGAGTCTGGAGGAATTCATGGAGAGTTTTCAGGGGAGTGCATTCTCTCTGCCATCTCCTCCCTCTGTGTGCGTTGCTGCATGCAGCAGCTGCGTGTGTGTGTGTAAACTGCCCCTCCCCTTCACAAGCAGGCGGGGGAGAGAGAGATGTTTCGTCTCGATTTACACATGCTATGACTCCGGGGGTACTTCCATTCGCTTCGTCTTGATCTGTTGATGTTATTTCCTGTCTCGTTTGTCCATTGTGACGGTGGGAAAGCCAGGGAAATGTCCCGGAGATATACTGAGAAATCTTTGTAACAGCATTTTCCTGCGATCACAGCTGTTCAGAGCTACGAGGCTGGGACCGCTTCCATTTGCTTCGTCTTGATCTGTAGATGTTATTTCATGTCTCATTTGTTCATTTTGATGGATAAAAAGTTGTACATTTAGTGAATTCAGAGTGTCTAAGATGCACAAGTAGGCATATTTGAGTATTCAGGTCCAGTGGCTCACTGCGTTAACGTTCGCCCCTGGATGCGGTTGGTCGCGTGTTCGAATCCATGCTGTGGCATACTTTTTTTCATTTTCACCCTTTTTCTATGGATCTCCAAAAAGTCAACTTTGACTTTTTCTGAGTCTGGAGGAATTCAAGGGGAGTTTTCAAGGGACTCTACTCGCCTTATGAGGCACTATTTTCGAATACTTTTTTCCATTTTCACCCTTTTTCTATGGATCTCCAAAAAGTGAACTTTTACATTTTCTGAGTCTGGAGGAATTCATGGGGAGTTTTCAGGGGAGTGCATTCTCTCTGCCATCTCCTCCCTGTGTGTGCGTTGCTGCATGCAGCGGCTGTGTGTGTGTGTAAACTGCCCCTCCCTCTCGCAAGCAGGCGGGGGAGAGAGAGATGTTTTGTCTCGATTTACACATGCTGTGACTCAGGGGGTACCTCCATTCGCTTCGTCTTGATCTGTTGATGCTATTTCATGTCTCGTTTGTCCATTGTGACGGTGGGAAAGGCAGGGAAATGTCCCGGAGATATACTGAGAAATCTTTGTAACAGCATTTTCCTGCGATCACAGCTGTTCACAGCTACGAGGCTTGGACCGCTTCCATTCGCTTCGTCTTGATCTGGAGATGTTATTTCATGTCTCATTTGTTCATTTTGATGGAGAAAAAGTTGTACATTTAGTGAATTCAGAGTGTCTAAGATGCAAAAGTAGGCATGTTTGAGTACTCAGGTCCAGTGGCTCACTGCGTTAACGCTCGCCCCTGGATGCGGTTGGTCACGTGTTCGAATCCATGCTGTGGCATACTTTTTTTCATTTTCACCCTTTTTCTATGGATCTCCAAAAAGTCAACTTTGACTTTTTCTGAGTCTGGAGGAATTCAAGGGGAGTTTTCAAGGGACTCTACCCGCCTTATGAGGCACTATTTTCGAATACTTTTTTCCATTTTCACCCTTTTTCTATGGATCTCCAAAAAGTGAACTTTTACATTTTCTGAGTCTGGAGGAATTCATGGGGAGTTTTCAGGGGAGTGCATTCTCTCTGCCATCTCCTCCCTCTGTGTGCGTTGCTGCATGCAGCAGCTGCGTGTGTGTGTAAACTGCCCCTCCCCTTCACAAGCAGGCGGGGGAGAGAGAGATGTTTCGTCTCGATTTACACATGCTATGACTCCGGGGGTACTTCCATTCGCTTCGTCTTGATCTGTTGATGTTATTTCCTGTCTCGTTTGTCCATTGTGACGGTGGGAAAGCTAGGGAAATGTCCCGGGGATATACTGAGAAATCTTTGTAACAGCATTTTCCTACGATCACAGCTGTTCACAGCTACGAGGCTGGGACCGCATCCATTCGCTTCGTCTTGATCTGTAGATGTTATTTCATGTCTCATTTGTTCATTTTGATGGATAAAAAGTTGTACATTTAGTGAATTCAGAGTGTCTAAGATGCACAAGTAGGCATATTTGAGTACTCAGGTCCAGTGGCTCACTGCGTTAACGCTCGCCCCTGGATGCGGTTGGTCACGTGTTCGAATCCATGCTGTGGCATACTTTTTTTCATTTTCACCCTTTTTCTATGGATCTCCAAAAAGTCAACTTTGACTTTTTCTGAGTCTGGAGGAATTCAAGGGGCGTTTTCAAGGGACTCTACCCGCCTTATGAGGCACTATTTTCGAATACTTTTTTCCATTTTCACCCTTTTTCTATGGATCTCCAAAAAGTGAACTTTTACATTTTCTGAGTCTGGAGGAATTCAAGGGGAGTTTTCAGGGAAGTGCATTCTCTCTGCCATCTCCTCCCTGTGTGTGCGTTGCTGCATGCAGCGGCTGTGTGTGTGTGTAAACTGCCCCTCCCTCTCGCAAGCAGGCGGGGGAGAGAGAGATGTTTCGTCTCGATTTACACATGCTGTGACTCAGGGGGTACCTCCATTCGCTTCGTCTTGATCTGTTGATGCTATTTCATGTCTCGTTTGTCCATTGTGACGGTGGGAAAGGCAGGGAAATGTCCCGGAGATATACTGAGAAATCTTTGTAACAGCATTTTCCTGCGATCACAGCTGTTCACAGCTACGAGGCTTGGACCGCTTCCATTCGCTTCGTCTTGATCTGGAGATGTTATTTCATGTCTCATTTGTTCATTTTGATGGAGAAAAGGTTGTATATTTAGTGAATTCAGAGTGTCTAAGATGCACAAGTAGGCATGTTTGAGTACTCAGGTCCAGTGGCTCACTGCGTTAACGCTCGCCCCTGGATGCGGTTGGTCGCGTGTTCGAATCCATGCTGTGGCATACTTTTTTTAATTTTCACCCTTTTTCTATGGATCTCCAAAAAGTCAACTTTGACTTTTTCTGAGTCTGGAGGAATTCAAGGGGAGTTTTCAAAGGACTCTACCCGCCTTATGAGGCACTATTTTCGAATACTTTTTTCCATTTTCACCCTTTTTCTATGGATCTCCAAAAAGTGAACTTTTACATTTTCTGAGTCTGGAGGAATTCAAGGGGAGTTTTCAGGGGAGTGCATTCTCTCTGCCATCTCCTCCCTGTGTGTGCGTTGCTGCATGCAGCAGCTGCGTGTGTGTGTGTAAACTGCCCCTCCCCTTCGCAAGCAGGCGGGGGAGAGAGAGATGTTTCGTCTCGATTTACACATGCTATGACTCCGGGGGTACTTCCATTCGCTTCGTCTTGATCTGTTGATGTTATTTCCTGTCTCGTTTGTCCATTGTGACGGTGGGAAAGCTAGGGAAATGTCCCGGAGATATACTGAGAAATCTTTGGAACAGCATTTTCCTGCGATCACAGCTGTTCACAGCTACGAGGCTGGGACCGCTTCCATTCGCTTCGTCTTGATCTGTAGATGTTATTTCATGTCTCATTTGTTCATTTTGATGGATAACAAGTTGTACATTTAGTGAATTCAGAGTGTCTAAGATGCACAAGTAGACATAGTTGAGTACTCAGGTCCAGTGGCTCACTGCCTTAACGCTCGCCCCTGGATGCGGTTGGTCGCGTGTTCGAATCCATGCTGTGGCATACTTTTTTTCATTTTCACCCTTTTTCTATGGATCTCCAAAAAGTCAACTTTGACTTTTTCTGAGTCTGGAGGAATTCAAGGGGAGTTTTCAAAGGACTCTACCCGCCTTATGAGGCACTATTTTCGAATACTTTTTTCCATTTTCACCCTTTTTCTATGGATCTCCAAAAAGTGAACTTTTACATTTTCTGAGTCTGGAGGAATTCAAGGGGAGTTTTCAGGGGAGTGCATTCTCTCTGCCATCTCCTCCCTGTGTGTGCGTTGCTGCATGCAGCAGCTGCGTGTGTGTGTGTAAACTGCCCCTCCCCTTCGCAAGCAGGCGGGGGAGAGAGAGATGTTTCGTCTCGATTTACACATGCTATGACTCCGGGGGTACTTCCATTCGCTTCGTCTTGATCTGTTGATGTTATTTCCTGTCTCGTTTGTCCATTGTGACGGTGGGAAAGCTAGGGAAATGTCCCGGAGATATACTGAGAAATCTTTGGAACAGCATTTTCCTGCGATCACAGCTGTTCACAGCTACGAGGCTGGGACCGCTTCCATTCGCTTCGTCTTGATCTGTAGATGTTATTTCATGTCTCATTTGTTCATTTTGATGGATAACAAGTTGTACATTTAGTGAATTCAGAGTGTCTAAGATGCACAAGTAGACATAGTTGAGTACTCAGGTCCAGTGGCTCACTGCCTTAACGCTCGCCCCTGGATGTGGTTGGTCGCGTGTTCGAATCCATGCTGTGGCATACTTTTTTTCATTTTCACCCTTTTTCTATGGATCTCCAAAAAGTCAACTTTGACTTTTTCTGAGTCTGGAGGAATTCAAGGGGAGTTTTCAAGGGACTCTACCCGCCTTATGAGGCACTATTTTCGAATACTTTTTTCCATTTTCACCCTTTTTCTATGGATCTCCAAAAAGTGAACTTTTACATGTTCTGAGTCTGGAGGAATTCATGGGGAGTTTTCAGTGGAGTGCATTCTCTCTGCCATCTCCTCCCTCTGTGTGCGTTGCTGCATGCAGCAGCTGCGTGTGTGTGTGTAAACTGCCCCTCCCCTTCACAAGCAGGCGGGGGAGAGAGAGATGTTTCGTCTCGATTTACACATGCTATGACTCCGGGGGTACTTCCATTCGCTTCGTCTTGATCTGTTGATGTTATTTCCTGTCTCGTTTGTCCATTGTGACGGTGGGAAAGCTAGGGAAATGTCCCGGAGATATACTGAGAAATCTTTGTAACAGCATTTTCCTGCGATCACAGCTGTTCACAGCTACGAGGCTGGGACCGCTTCCATTCGCTTCGTCTGTAGATGTAGATGTTATTTCATGTCTCATTTGTTGATTTTGATGGAGAAAAAGTTGTACATTTAGTGAATTCAGAGTGTCTAAGATGCACAAGTAGGCAAATTTGAGTATTCAGGTCCAGTGGCTCACTGCGTTAACGTTCGCCCCTGGATGCGGTTGGTCGCGTGTTCGAATCCATGCTGTGGCATACTTTTTTTCATTTTCACCCTTTTTCTATGGATCTCCAAAAAGTCAACTTTGACTTTTTCTGAGTCTGGAGGAATTCAAGGGGCGTTTTCAAGGGACTCTACCCGCCTTATGAGGCACTATTTTCGAATACTTTTTTCCATTTTCACCCTTTTTCTATGGATCTCCAAAAAGTGAACTTTTACATTTTCTGAGTCTGGAGGAATTCAAGGGGAGTTTTCAGGGAAGTGCATTCTCTCTGCCATCTCCTCCCTGTGTGTGCGTTGCTGCATGCAGCGGCTGTGTGTGTGTGTAAACTGCCCCTCCCTCTCGCAAGCAGGCGGGGGAGAGAGAGATGTTTCGTCTCGATTTACACATGCTGTGACTCAGGGGGTACCTCCATTCGCTTCGTCTTGATCTGTTGATGCTATTTCATGTCTCGTTTGTCCATTGTGACGGTGGGAAAGGCAGGGAAATGTCCCGGAGATATACTGAGAAATCTTTGTAACAGCATTTTCCTGCGATCACAGCTGTTCACAGCTACGAGGCTTGGACCGCTTCCATTCGCTTCGTCTTGATCTGGAGATGTTATTTCATGTCTCATTTGTTCATTTTGATGGAGAAAAGGTTGTACATTTAGTGAATTCAGAGTGTCTAAGATGCACAAGTAGGCATGTTTGAGTACTCAGGTCCAGTGGCTCACTGCGTTAACGCTCGCCCCTGGATGCGGTTGGTCGCGTGTTCGAATCCATGCTGTGGCATACTTTTTTTAATTTTCACCCTTTTTCTATGGATCTCCAAAAAGTCAACTTTGACTTTTTCTGAGTCTGGAGGAATTCAAGGGGAGTTTTCAAAGGACTCTACCCGCCTTATGAGGCACTATTTTCGAATACTTTTTTCCATTTTCACCCTTTTTCTATGGATCTCCAAAAAGTGAACTTTTACATTTTCTGAGTCTGGAGGAATTCAAGGGGAGTTTTCAGGGGAGTGCATTCTCTCTGCCATCTCCTCCCTGTGTGTGCGTTGCTGCATGCAGCAGCTGCGTGTGTGTGTGTAAACTGCCCCTCCCCTTCGCAAGCAGGCGGGGGAGAGAGAGATGTTTCGTCTCGATTTACACATGCTATGACTCCGGGGGTACTTCCATTCGCTTCGTCTTGATCTGTTGATGTTATTTCCTGTCTCGTTTGTCCATTGTGACGGTGGGAAAGCTAGGGAAATGTCCCGGAGATATACTGAGAAATCTTTGTAACAGCATTTTCCTGCGATCACAGCTGTTCACAGCTACGAGGCTGGGACCGCTTCCATTCGCTTCGTCTTGATCTGTAGATGTTATTTCATGTCTCATTTGTTCATTTTGATGGATAACAAGTTGTACATTTAGTGAATTCAGAGTGTCTAAGATGCACAAGTAGACATAGTTGAGTACTCAGGTCCAGTGGCTCACTGCCTTAACGCTCGCCCCTGGATGCGGTTGGTCGCGTGTTCGAATCCATGCTGTGGCATACTTTTTTTCATTTTCACCCTTTTTCTATGGATCTCCAAAAAGTCAACTTTGACTTTTTCTGAGTCTGGAGGAATTCAAGGGGAGTTTTCAAGGGACTCTACCCGCCTTATGAGGCACTATTTTCGAATACTTTTTTCCATTTTCACCCTTTTTCTATGGATCTCCAAAAAGTGAACTTTTACAGGTTCTGAGTCTGGAGGAATTCATGGGGAGTTTTCAGGGGAGTGCATTCTCTCTGCCATCTCCTCCCTCTGTGTGCGTTGCTGCATGCAGCAGCTGCGTGTGTGTGTGTAAACTGCCCCTCCCCTTCACAAGCAGGCGGGGGAGAGAGAGATGTTTCGTCTCGATTTACACATGCTATGACTCCGGGGGTACTTCCATTCGCTTCGTCTTGATCTGTTGATGTTATTTCCTGTCTCGTTTGTCCATTGTGACGGTGGGAAAGCTAGGGAAATGTCCCGGAGATATACTGAGAAATCTTTGTAACAGCATTTTCCTGCGATCACAGCTGTTCACAGCTACGAGGCTGGGACCGCGTCCATTCGCTTCGTCTGTAGATGTAGATGTTATTTCATGTCTCATTTGTTGATTTTGATGGAGAAAAAGTTGTACATTTAGTGAATTCAGAGTGTCTAAGATGCAAAAGTAGGCATGTTTGAGTACTCAGGTCCAGTGGCTCACTGCGTTAACGCTCGCCCCTGGATGCGGTTGGTCGCGTGTTCGAATCCATGCTGTGGCATACTTTTTTTAATTTTCACCCTTTTTCTATGGATCTCCAAAAAGTCAACTTTGACTTTTTCTGAGTCTGGAGGAATTCAAGGGGAGTTTTCAAGGGACTCTACCCGCCTTATGAGGCACTATTTTCGAATACTTTTTTCCATTTTCACCCTTTTTCTATGGATCTCCAAAAAGTGAACTTTTACATTTTCTGAGTCTGGAGGAATTCAAGGGGAGTTTTCAGGGGAGTGCATTCTCTCTGCCATCTCCTCCCTGTGTGTGCGTTGCTGCATGCAGCGGCTGTGTGTGTGTGTAAACTGCCCCTCCCTCTCGCAAGCAGGCGGGGGAGAGAGAGATGTTTCGTCTCGATTTACACATGCTATGACTCCGGGGGTACCTCCATTCACTTCGTCTTGATCTGTTGATGTTATTTCATGTCTCGTTTGTCCATTGTGACGGTGGGAAAGCTAGGGAAATGTCCCGGAGATATACTGAGAAATCTTTGTAACAGCATTTTCCTGCGATCACAGCTGTTCACAGCTACGAGGCTGGGACCGCTTCCATTCGCTTCGTCTTGATCTGTAGATGTTATTTCATGTCTCATTTGTTCATTTTGATGGATAAAAAGTTGTACATTTAGTGAATTCAGAGTGTCTAAGATGCACAAGTAGGCATATTTGAGTACTCAGGTCAAGTGGCTCACTGCGTTAACGCTCGCCCCTGGATGCGGTTGGTCGCGTGTTCGAATCCATGCTGTGGCATACTTTTTTTCATTTTCACCCTTTTTCTATGGATCTCCAAAAAGTCAACTTTGACTTTTTCTGAGTCTGGAGGAATTCAAGGGGAGTTTTCAAGGGACTCTACCCGCCTTATGAGGCACTATTTTCGAATACTTTTTTCCATTTTCACCCTTTTTCTATGGATCTCCAAAAAGTGAACTTTTACAGGTTCTGAGTCTGGAGGAATTCATGGGGAGTTTTCAGGGGAGTGCATTCTCTCTGCCATCTCCTCCCTCTGTGTGCGTTGCTGCATGCAGCAGCTGCGTGTGTGTGTGTAAACTGCCCCTCCCCTTCACAAGCAGGCGGGGGAGAGAGAGATGTTTCGTCTCGATTTACACATGCTATGACTCCGGGGGTACTTCCATTCGCTTCGTCTTGATCTGTTGATGTTATTTCCTGTCTTGTTTGTCCATTGTGACGGTGGGAAAGCTAGGGAAATGTCCCGGAGATATACTGAGAAATCTTTGTAACAGCATTTTCCTGCGATCACAGCTGTTCACAGCTACGAGGCTGGGACCGCGTCCATTCGCTTCGTCTGTAGATGTAGATGTTATTTCATGTCTCATTTGTTGATTTTGATGGAGAAAAAGTTGTACATTTAGTGAATTCAGAGTGTCTAAGATGCAAAAGTAGGCATGTTTGAGTACTCAGGTCCAGTGGCTCACTGCGTTAACGCTCGCCCCTGGATGCGGTTGGTCGCGTGTTCGAATCCATGCTGTGGCATACTTTTTTTAATTTTCACCCTTTTTCTATGGATCTCCAAAAAGTCAACTTTGACTTTTTCTGAGTCTGGAGGAATTCAAGGGGAGTTTTCAAGGGACTCTACCCGCCTTATGAGGCACTATTTTCGAATACTTTTTTCCATTTTCACCCTTTTTCTATGGATCTCCAAAAAGTGAACTTTTACATTTTCTGAGTCTGGAGGAATTCAAGGGGAGTTTTCAGGGGAGTGCATTCTCTCTGCCATCTCCTCCCTGTGTGTGCGTTGCTGCATGCAGCGGCTGTGTGTGTGTGTAAACTGCCCCTCCCTCTCGCAAGCAGGCGGGGGAGAGAGAGATGTTTCGTCTCGATTTACACATGCTATGACTCCGGGGGTACCTCCATTCACTTCGTCTTGATCTGTTGATGTTATTTCATGTCTCGTTTGTCCATTGTGACGGTGGGAAAGCTAGGGAAATGTCCCGGAGATATACTGAGAAATCTTTGTAACAGCATTTTCCTGCGATCACAGCTGTTCACAGCTACGAGGCTGGGACCGCTTCCATTCGCTTCGTCTTGATCTGTAGATGTTATTTCATGTCTCATTTGTTCATTTTGATGGATAAAAAGTTGTACATTTAGTGAATTCAGAGTGTCTAAGATGCACAAGTAGGCATATTTGAGTACTCAGGTCAAGTGGCTCACTGCGTTAACGCTTGCCCCTGGATGCGGTTGGTCGCGTGTTCGAATCCATGCTGTGGCATACTTTTTTTCATTTTCACCCTTTTTCTATGGATCTCCAAAAAGTCAACTTTGACTTTTTCTGAGTCTGGAGGAATTCAAGGGGAGTTTTCAAGGGACTCTACCCGCCTTATGAGGCACTATTTTCGAATACTTTTTTCCATTTTCACCCTTTTTCTATGGATCTCCAAAAAGTGAACTTTTACATTTTCTGAGTCTGGAGGAATTCATGGGGAGTTTTCAGGGGAGTGCATTCTCTCTGCCATCTCCTCCCTCTGTGTGCGTTGCTGCATGCAGCAGCTGCGTGTGTGTGTAAACTGCCCCTCCCCTTCACAAGCAGGCGGGGGAGAGAGAGATGTTTCGTCTCGATTTACACATGCTATGACTCCGGGGGTACTTCCATTCGCTTCGTCTTGATCTGTTGATGTTATTTCCTGTCTCGTTTGTCCATTGTGACGGTGGGAAAGCTAGGGAAATGTCCCGGGGATATACTGAGAAATCTTTGTAACAGCATTTTCCTACGATCACAGCTGTTCACAGCTACGAGGGTGGGACCGCTTCCATTCGCTTCGTCTTGATCTGTAGATGTTATTTCATGTCTCATTTGTTCATTTTGATGGATAAAAAGTTGTACATTTAGTGAATTCAGAGTGTCTAAGATGCACAAGTAGGCATATTTGAGTACTCAGGTCCAGTGGCTCACTGCGTTAACGCTCGCCCCTGGATGCGGTTGGTCACGTGTTCGAATCCATGCTGTGGCATACTTTTTTTCATTTTCACCCTTTTTCTATGGATCTCCAAAAAGTCAACTTTGACTTTTTCTGAGTCTGGAGGAATTCAAGGGGCGTTTTCAAGGGACTCTACCCGCCTTATGAGGCACTATTTTCGAATACTTTTTTCCATTTTCACCCTTTTTCTATGGATCTCCAAAAAGTGAACTTTTACATTTTCTGAGTCTGGAGGAATTCAAGGGGAGTTTTCAGGGAAGTGCATTCTCTCTGCCATCTCCTCCCTGTGTGTGCGTTGCTGCATGCAGCGGCTGTGTGTGTGTGTAAACTGCCCCTCCCTCTCGCAAGCAGGCGGGGGAGAGAGAGATGTTTCGTCTCGATTTACACATGCTGTGACTCAGGGGGTACCTCCATTCGCTTCGTCTTGATCTGTTGATGCTATTTCATGTCTCGTTTGTCCATTGTGACGGTGGGAAAGGCAGGGAAATGTCCCGGAGATATACTGAGAAATCTTTGTAACAGCATTTTCCTGCGATCACAGCTGTTCACAGCTACGAGGCTTGGACCGCTTCCATTCGCTTCGTCTTGATCTGGAGATGTTATTTCATGTCTCATTTGTTCATTTTGATGGAGAAAAGGTTGTACATTTAGTGAATTCAGAGTGTCTAAGATGCACAAGTAGGCATGTTTGAGTACTCAGGTCCAGTGGCTCACTGCGTTAACGCTCGCCCCTGGATGCGGTTGGTCGCGTGTTCGAATCCATGCTGTGGCATACTTTTTTTCATTTTCACCCTTTTTCTATGGATCTCCAAAAAGTCAACTTTGACTTTTTCTGAGTCTGGAGGAATTCAAGGGGAGTTTTCAAGGGACTCTACCCGCCTTATGAGGCACTATTTTCGAATACTTTTTTCCATTTTCACCCTTTTTCTATGGATCTCCAAAAAGTGAACTTTTACAGGTTCTGAGTCTGGAGGAATTCATGGGGAGTTTTCAGGGGAGTGCATTCTCTCTGCCATCTCCTCCCTGTGTGTGCGTTGCTGCATGCAGCAGCTGCGTGTGTTTGTGTAAACTGCCCCTCCCCTTCGCAAGCAGGCGGGGGAGAGAGAGATGTTTTGTCTCGATTTACACATGCTATGACTCCGGGGGTACCTCCATTCGCTTCGTCTTGATCTGTTGATGTTATTTCCTGTCTCGTTTGTCCATTGTGACGGTGGGAAAGCTAGGGAAATGTCCCGGGGATATACTGAGAAATCTTTGTAACAGCATTTTCCTGCGATCACAGCTGTTCACAGCTACGAGGCTGGGACCGCTTCCATTCGCTTCGTCTTGATCTGTAGATGTTATTTCATGTCTCATTTGTTCATTTTGACGGTGGGAAAGCCAGGGAAATGTCCCGGAGATATACTGAGAAATCTTTGTAACAGCATTTTCCTGCGATCAAAGCTGTTCAAAGCTACGAGGCTGGGACCGCTTCCATTCGCTTCGTCTTGATCTGTAGATGTTATTTCATGTCTCATTTGTTCATTTTGATGGAGAAAAAGTTGTACATTTAGTGAATTCAGAGTGTCTAAGATGCAAAAGTAGGCATGTTTGAGTACTCAGGTCCAGTGGCTCACTGTGTTAACGCTCGCCCCTGGATGCGGTTGGTCGCGTGTTCGAATCCATGCTGTGGCATTCTTTTTTTCATTTTCACCCTTTTTCTATGGATCTCCAAAAAGTGATCTTTTACATTTTCTGAGTCTGGAGGAATTCAAGGGGAGTTTTCAGGGGAGTGCGTTCTCTCTGCCATCTCCTCCCTGTGTGTGTGTTGCTGCATGCAGCAGCTGCGTGTGTGTGTAAACTGCCCCTCCCCCTCGCAAGCAGGCGGGGGAGAGAGAGATGTTTCGTCTCGATTTACACATGCTATGACTCCGGGGGTACCTCCATTCGCTTCGTCTTGATCTGTTGATGTTATTTCATGTCTCGTTTGTCCATTGTGTCCGTGGGAAAGCCAGGGAAATGTCCCGGAGATATACTGAGAAATCTTTGTAACAGCATTTTCCTGCGATCACAGCTGTTCACAGCTACGAGGCTGGGACCGCTTCCATTCGCTTCGTCTTGATCTGTAGATGTTATTTAATGTCTAATTTGTTCATTTTGATGGAGAAAAGGTTGTACATTTAGTGAATTCAGAGTTTCTAAGATGCAAAAGTAGGCATGTTTGAGTACTCAGGTCCAGTGGCTCACTGCGTTAACGCTCGCCCCTGGATGCGGTTGGTCGCGTGTTCGAATCCATACTGTAGCATACTTTTTTTCATTTTCACCCTTTTTCTATGGATCTCCAAAAAGTCAACTTTGACTTTTTCTGAGTCTGGAGGAATTCAAGGGGAGTTTTCAAGGGACTCTACCCGCCTTATGAGGCACTATTTTCGAATAATTTTTTCCATTTTCACCCTTTTTCTATGGATCTCCAAAAAGTGAACTTTTACATTTTCTGAGTCTGGAGGAATTCAAGGGGAGTTTTCAGGGGAGTGCGTTCTCTCTGCCATCTCCTACCTGTGTGTGCGTTGATGCATGCAGCAGCTGCGTGTGTGTGTAAACTGCCCCTCCCCTTCGCAAGCAGGCGGGGGAGAGATGTTTCGTCTCGATTTACACATGCTATGACTCCGGGGGTACCTCCATTCGCTTCGTCTTGATCTGTTGATGTTATTTCATGTCTCGTTTGTCCATTGTGACGGTGGGAAAGCCAGGGAAATGTCCCGGAGATATACTGAGAAATCTTTGTAACAGCATTTTCCTGCGATCACAGCTGTTCACAGCTACGAGGCTGGGACCGCTTCCATTCGCTTCGTCTTGATCTGTAGATGTTATTTAATGTCTCATTTGTTCATTTTGATGGAGAAAAAGTTGTACATTTAGTAAATTCAGAGTGTCTAAGATGCACAAGTAGGCATGTTTGAGTACTCAGGTCCAGTGGCTCACTGTGTTAACGCTCGCCCCTGGATGCGGTTGGTCGCGTGTTCGAATCCATGCTGTGGCATTCTTTTTTTCATTTTCACCCTTTTTCTATGGATCTCCAAAAAGTGATCTTTTACATTTTCTGAGTCTGGAGGAATTCAAGGGGAGTTTTCAGGGGAGTGCGTTCTCTCTGCCATCTCCTCCCTGTGTGTGTGTTGCTGCATGCAGCAGCTGCGTGTGTGTGTAAACTGCCCCTCCCCCTCGCAAGCAGGCGGGGGAGAGAGAGATGTTTCGTCTCGATTTACACATGCTATGACTCCGGGGGTACCTCCATTCGCTTCGTCTTGATCTGTTGATGTTATTTCATGTCTCGTTTGTCCATTGTGTCCGTGGGAAAGCCAGGGAAATGTCCCGGAGATATACTGAGAAATCTTTGTAACAGCATTTTCCTGCGATCACAGCTGTTCACAGCTACGAGGCTGGGACCGCTTCCATTCGCTTCGTCTTGATCTGTAGATGTTATTTCATGTCTCATTTGTTCATTTTGATGGAGAAAAAGTTGTACATTTAGTGAATTCAGAGTTTCTAAGATGCAAAAGTAGGCATGTTTGAGTACTCAGGTCCAGTGGCTCACTGCGTTAACGCTCGCCCCTGGATGCGGTTGGTCGCGTGTTCGAATCCATGCTGTGGCATACTTTTTTTCATTTTCACCCTTTTTCTATGGATCTCCAAAAAGTCAACTTTGACTTTTTCTGAGTCTGGAGGAATTCAAGGGGAGTTTTCAAGGGACTCTACCCGCCTTATGAGGCACTATTTTCGAATACTTTTTTCCATTTTCACCCTTTTTTCTATGGATCTCCAAAAAGTGAACTTTTACATTTTCTGAGTCTGGAGGAATTCAAGGGGAGTTTTCAGGGGAGTGCGTTCTCTCTGCCATCTCCTCCCTGTGTGTGCGTTGCTGCATGCAGCAGCTGCGTGTGTGTGTAAACTGCCCCTCCCCTTCGCAAGCAGGCGGGGGAGAGAGAGATGTTTCGTCTCGATTTACACATGCTATGACTCCGGGGGTACCTCCATTCGCTTCGTCTTGATCTGTTGATGTTATTTCATGTCTCGTTTGTCCATTGTGACGGTGGGAAAGCCAGGGAAATGTCCCGGAGATATACTGAGAAATCTTTGTAACAGCATTTTCCTGCGATCACAGCTGTTCGCAGCTACGAGGCTGGGACCGCTTCCATTCGCTTCGTCTTGATCTGTAGATGTTATTTAATGTCTCATTTGTTCATTTTGATGGAGGAAAAGTTGTACATTTAGTAAATTCAGAGTGTCTAAGATGCACAAGTAGGCATGTTTGAGTACTCAGGTCCAGTGGCTCACTGTGTTAACGCTCGCCCCTGGATGCGGTTGGTCGCGTGTTCGAATCCATGCTGTGGCATTCTTTTTTTCATCTTCACCCTTTTTCTATGGATCTCCAAAAAGTGATCTTTTACATTTTCTGAGTCTGGAGGAATTCAAGGGGAGTTTTCAGGGGAGTGCGTTCTCTCTGCCATCTCCTCCCTGTGTGTGTGTTGCTGCATGCAGCAGCTGCGTGTGTGTGTAAACTGCCCCTCCCCCTCGCAAGCAGGCGGGGGAGAGAGAGATGTTTCGTCTCGATTTACACATGCTATGACTCCGGGGGTACCTCCATTCGCTTCGTCTTGATCTGTTGATGTTATTTCATGTCTCGTTTGTCCATTGTGTCGGTGGGAAAGCCAGGGAAATGTCCCGGAGATATACTGAGAAATCTTTGTAACAGCATTTTCCTGCGATCACAGCTGTTCACAGCGACGAGGCTGGTACCGCTTCCATTCGCTTCGTCTTGATCTGTAGATGTTATTTCATGTCTCATTTGTTCATTTTGATGGAGAAAAAGTTGTACATTTAGTGAATTCAGAGTTTCTAAGATGCAAAAGTAGGCATGTTTGAGTACTCAGGTCCAGTGGCTCACTGCGTTAATACTCGCCCCTGGATGCGGTTGGTCGCGTGTTCGAATCCATACTGTGGCATACTTTTTTTCATTTTCACCCTTTTTCTATGGATCTCCAAAAAGTCAACTTTGACTTTTTCTGAGTCTGGAGGAATTCAAGGGGAGTTTTCAAGGGACTCTACCCGCCTTATGAGGCACTATTTTCGAATACTTTTTTCCATTTTCACCCTTTTTCTATGGATCTCCAAAAAGTGAACTTTTACATTTTCTGAGTCTGGAGGAATTCAAGGGGAGTTTTCAGGGGAGTGCATTCTCTCTGCCATCTCCTCCCTCTGTGTGCGTTGCTGCATGCAGCAGCTGCGTGTGTGTGTGTAAACTGCCCCTCCCCTTCGCAAGCAGGCGGGGGAGAGAGAGATGTTTCGTCTCGATTTACACATGCTATGACTCCGGGGGTACTTCCATTCGCTTCGTCTTGATCTGTTGATGTTATTTCATGTCTCGTTTGTCCATTGTGACGGTGGGAAAGCCAGGGAAATGTCCCGGAGATATACTGAGAAATCTTTGTAACAGCATTTTCCTGCGATCACAGCTGTTCACAGCTACGAGGCTGGGACCGCTTCCATTCGCTTCGTCTTGATCTGTAGATGTTATTTAATGTCTCATTTGTTCATTTTGATGGAGAAAAAGTTGTACATTTAGTGAATTCAGAGTTTCTAAGATGCAAAAGTAGGCATGTTTGAGTACTCAGGTCCAGTGGCTCACTAGGTTAATGCTCGCCCCTGGATGCGGTTGGTCGCGTGTTCGAATCCATACTGTGGCATGCTTTTTTTCATTTTCACCCTTTTTCTATGGATCTCCAAAAAGTCAACTTTGACTTTTTCTGAGTCTGGAGGAATTCAAGGGGAGTTTTCAAGGGACTCTACCCGCCTTATGAGGCACTATTTTCGAATACTTTTTTCCATTTTCACCCTTTTTCTATGGATCTCCAAAAAGTGAACTTTTACATTTTCTGAGTCTGGAGGAATTCAAGGGGAGTTTTCAGGGGAGTGCATTCTCTCTGCCATCTCCTCCCTCTGTGTGCGTTGCTGCATGCAGCAGCTGCGTGTGTGTGTGTAAACTGCCCCTCCCCTTCGCAAGCAGGCGGGGGAGAGAGAGATGTTTCGTCTCGATTTACACATGCTATGACTCCGGGGGTACCTCCATTCGCTTCGTCTTGATCTGTTGATGTTATTCCATGTCTCGTTTGTCCATTGTGACGGTGGGAAAGCCAGGGAAATGTCCCGGAGATATACTGAGAAATCTTTGTAACAGCATTTTCCTGCGATCACAGCTGTTTACAGCTACGAGGCTGGGACCGCTTCCATTCGCTTCGTCTTGATCTGTAGATGTTATTTCATGTCTCATTTGTTCATTTTGATGGAGAAAAAGTTGTACATTTAGTGAATTCAGAGTTTCTAAGATGCAAAAGTAGGCATGTTTGAGTACTCAGGTCCAGTGGCTCACTGCGTTAACGCTCGCCCCTGGATGCGGTTGGTCGCGTGTTCGAATCCATGCTGTGGCATACTTTTTTTCATTTTCACCCTTTTTCTATGGATCTCCAAAAAGTCAACTTTGACTTTTTCTGAGTCTGGAGGAATTCAAGGGGAGTTTTCAAGGGACTCTACCCGCCTTATGAGGCACTATTTTCGAATACTTTTTTCCATTTTCACCCTTTTTTCTATGGATCTCCAAAAAGTGAACTTTTACATTTTCTGAGTCTGGAGGAATTCAAGGGGAGTTTTCAGGGGAGTGCGTTCTCTCTGCCATCTCCTCCCTGTGTGTGCGTTGCTGCATGCAGCAGCTGCGTGTGTGTGTAAACTGCCCCTCCCCTTCGCAAGCAGGCGGGGGAGAGAGAGATGTTTCGTCTCGATTTACACATGCTATGACTCCGGGGGTACCTCCATTCGCTTCGTCTTGATCTGTTGATGTTATTTCATGTCTCGTTTGTCCATTGTGACGGTGGGAAAGCCAGGGAAATGTCCCGGAGATATACTGAGAAATCTTTGTAACAGCATTTTCCTGCGATCACAGCTGTTCGCAGCTACGAGGCTGGGACCGCTTCCATTCGCTTCGTCTTGATCTGTAGATGTTATTTAATGTCTCATTTGTTCATTTTGATGGAGGAAAAGTTGTACATTTAGTAAATTCAGAGTGTCTAAGATGCACAAGTAGGCATGTTTGAGTACTCAGGTCCAGTGGCTCACTGTGTTAACGCTCGCCCCTGGATGCGGTTGGTCGCGTGTTCGAATCCATGCTGTGGCATTCTTTTTTTCATCTTCACCCTTTTTCTATGGATCTCCAAAAAGTGATCTTTTACATTTTCTGAGTCTGGAGGAATTCAAGGGGAGTTTTCAGGGGAGTGCGTTCTCTCTGCCATCTCCTCCCTGTGTGTGTGTTGCTGCATGCAGCAGCTGCGTGTGTGTGTAAACTGCCCCTCCCCCTCGCAAGCAGGCGGGGGAGAGAGAGATGTTTCGTCTCGATTTACACATGCTATGACTCCGGGGGTACCTCCATTCGCTTCGTCTTGATCTGTTGATGTTATTTCATGTCTCGTTTGTCCATTGTGTCGGTGGGAAAGCCAGGGAAATGTCCCGGAGATATACTGAGAAATCTTTGTAACAGCATTTTCCTGCGATCACAGCTGTTCACAGCGACGAGGCTGGTACCGCTTCCATTCGCTTCGTCTTGATCTGTAGATGTTATTTCATGTCTCATTTGTTCATTTTGATGGAGAAAAAGTTGTACATTTAGTGAATTCAGAGTTTCTAAGATGCAAAAGTAGGCATGTTTGAGTACTCAGGTCCAGTGGCTCACTGCGTTAATACTCGCCCCTGGATGCGGTTGGTCGCGTGTTCGAATCCATACTGTGGCATACTTTTTTTCATTTTCACCCTTTTTCTATGGATCTCCAAAAAGTCAACTTTGACTTTTTCTGAGTCTGGAGGAATTCAAGGGGAGTTTTCAAGGGACTCTACCCGCCTTATGAGGCACTATTTTCGAATACTTTTTTCCATTTTCACCCTTTTTCTATGGATCTCCAAAAAGTGAACTTTTACATTTTCTGAGTCTGGAGGAATTCAAGGGGAGTTTTCAGGGGAGTGCATTCTCTCTGCCATCTCCTCCCTCTGTGTGCGTTGCTGCATGCAGCAGCTGCGTGTGTGTGTGTAAACTGCCCCTCCCCTTCGCAAGCAGGCGGGGGAGAGAGAGATGTTTCGTCTCGATTTACACATGCTATGACTCCGGGGGTACCTCCATTCGCTTCGTCTTGATCTGTTGATGTTATTCCATGTCTCGTTTGTCCATTGTGACGGTGGGAAAGCCAGGGAAATGTCCCGGAGATATACTGAGAAATCTTTGTAACAGCATTTTCCTGCGATCACAGCTGTTTACAGCTACGAGGCTGGGACCGCTTCCATTCGCTTCGTCTTGATCTGTAGATGTTATTTAATGTCTAATTTGTTCATTTTGATGGAGAAAAGGTTGTACATTTAGTGAATTCAGAGTTTCTAAGATGCAAAAGTAGGCATGTTTGAGTACTCAGGTCCAGTGGCTCACTGCGTTAACGCTCGCCCCTGGATGCGGTTGGTCGCGTGTTCGAATCCATACTGTAGCATACTTTTTTTCATTTTCACCCTTTTTCTATGGATCTCCAAAAAGTCAACTTTGACTTTTTCTGAGTCTGGAGGAATTCAAGGGGAGTTTTCAAGGGACTCTACCCGCCTTATGAGGCACTATTTTCGAATACTTTTTTCCATTTTCACCCTTTTTCTATGGATCTCCAAAAAGTGAACTTTTACATTTTCTGAGTCTGGAGGAATTCAAGGGGAGTTTTCAGGGGAGTGCGTTCTCTCTGCCATCTCCTCCCTGTGTGTGCGTTGCTGCATGCAGCAGCTGCGTGTGTGTGTGTAAACTGCCCCTCCCCTTCGCAAGCAGGCGGGGGAGAGAGAGATGTTTCGTCTCGATTTACACATGCTATGACTCCGGGGGTACCTCCATTCGCTTCGTCTTGATCTGTTGATGTTATTTCATGTCTCGTTTGTCCATTGTGACGGTGGGAAAGCCAGGGAAATGTCCCGGAGATATACTGAGAAATCTTTGTAACAGCATTTTCCTGCGATCACAGCTGTTCACAGCTACGAGGCTGGGACCGCTTCCATTCGCTTCGTCTTGATCTGTAGATGTTATTTAATGTCTCATTTGTTCATTTTGATGGAGAAAAAGTTGTACATTTAGTAAATTCAGAGTGTCTAAGATGCACAAGTAGGCATGTTTGAGTACTCAGGTCCAGTGGCTCACTGTGTTAACGCTCGCCCCTGGATGCGGTTGGTCGCGTGTTCGAATCCATGCTGTGGCATTCTTTTTTTCATTTTCACCCTTTTTCTATGGATCTCCAAAAAGTGATCTTTTACATTTTCTGAGTCTGGAGGAATTCAAGGGGAGTTTTCAGGGGAGTGCGTTCTCTCTGCCATCTCCTCCCTGTGTGTGTGTTGCTGCATGCAGCAGCTGCGTGTGTGTGTAAACTGCCCCTCCCCCTCGCAAGCAGGCGGGGGAGAGAGATATGTTTCGTCTCGATTTACACATGCTATGACTCCGGGGGTACCTCCATTCGCTTCGTCTTGATCTGTTGATGTTATTTCATGTCTCGTTTGTCCATTGTGTCCGTGGGAAAGCCAGGGAAATGTCCCGGAGATATACTGAGAAATCTTTGTAACAGCATTTTCCTGCGATCACAGCTGTTCACAGCTACGAGGCTGGGACCGCTTCCATTCGCTTCGTCTTGATCTGTAGATGTTATTTAATGTCTCATTTGTTCATTTTGATGGAGAAAAAGTTGTACATTTAGTGAATTCAGAGTTTCTAAGATGCAAAAGTAGGCATGTTTGAGTACTCAGGTCCAGTGGCTCACTAGGTTAATGCTCGCCCCTGGATGCGGTTGGTCGCGTGTTCGAATCCATACTGTGGCATGCTTTTTTTCATTTTCACCCTTTTTCTATGGATCTCCAAAAAGTCAACTTTGACTTTTTCTGAGTCTGGAGGAATTCAAGGGGAGTTTTCAAGGGACTCTACCCGCCTTATGAGGCACTATTTTCGAATACTTTTTTCCATTTTCACCCTTTTTCTATGGATCTCCAAAAAGTGAACTTTTACATTTTCTGAGTCTGGAGGAATTCAAGGGGAGTTTTCAGGGGAGTGCATTCTCTCTGCCATCTCCTCCCTCTGTGTGCGTTGCTGCATGCAGCAGCTGCGTGTGTGTGTGTAAACTGCCCCTCCCCTTCGCAAGCAGGCGGGGGAGAGAGAGATGTTTCGTCTCGATTTACACATGCTATGACTCCGGGGGTACTTCCATTCGCTTCGTCTTGATCTGTTGATGTTATTTCATGTCTCGTTTGTCCATTGTGACGGTGGGAAAGCCAGGGAAATGTCTCGGAGAAATACTGAGAAACTGAGACTGAGAACTGAGAAATCTTTGTAACAGCATTTTCCTGCGATCACAGCTGTTCGCAGCTACGAGGCTGGGACCGCTTCCATTCGCTTCGTCTTGATCTGTAGATGTTATTTAATGTCTCATTTGTTCATTTTGATGGAGAAAAAGTTGTACATTTAGTAAATTCAGAGTGTCTAAGATGCACAAGTAGGCATGTTTGAGTACTCACGTCCAGTGGCTCACTGTGTTAACGCTCGCCCCTGGATGTGGTTGGTCGCGTGTTTGAATCCATGCTGTGGCATTCTTTTTTTCATTTTCACCCTTTTTCTATGGATCTCCAAAAAGTGATCTTTTACATTTTCTGAGTCTGGAGGAATTCAAGGGGAGTTTTCAGGGGAGTGCGTTCTCTCTGCCATCTCCTCCCTCTGTGTGCGTTGCTGCATGCAGCAGCTGCGTGTGTGTGTGTAAACTGCCCCTCCCCTTCGCAAGCAGGCGGGGGAGAGAGAGATGTTTCGTCTCGATTTACACATGCTATGACTCCGGGGGTACTTCCATTCGCTTCGTCTTGATCTGTTGATGTTATTTCATGTCTCGTTTGTCCATTGTGACGGTGGCAAAGCCAGGGAAATGTCCCGGAGATATACTGAGAAATCTTTGTAACAGCATTTTCCTGCGATCACAGCTGTTCACAGCTACGAGGCTGGGACCGCTTCCATTCGCTTCGTCTTGATCTGTAGATGTTATTTCATGTCTCATTTGTTCATTTTGATGGAGAAAAAGTTGTACATTTAGTGAATTCAGAGTGTCTAAGATGCAAAAGTAGGCATGTTTGAGTACTCATGTCCAGTGGCTCACTGCGTTAACGCTCGCCCCTGGATGCGGTTGGTCACGTGTTCGAATCCATACTGTGGCATACTTTTTTTCATTTTCACCCTTTTTCTATGGATCTCCAAAAAGTCAACTTTGACTTTTTCTGAGTCTGGAGGAATTCAAGGGGAGTTTTCAAGGGACTCTACCCGCCTTATGAGGCACTATTTTCGAATACTTTTTTCCATTTTCACGCTTTTTCTATGGATCTCCAAAAAGTGAACTTTTACATTTTCTGAGTCTGGAGGAATTCAAGGGGAGTTTTCAGGGGAGTGCATTCTCTCTGCCATCTCCTCCCTCTGTGTGCGTTGCTGCATGCAGCAGCTGCGTGTGTGTGTGTGTAAACTGCCCCTCCCCTTCGCAAGCAGGCGGGGGAGAGAGAGATGTTTCGTCTCGATTTACACATGCTATGACTCCGGGGGTACCTCCATTCGCTTCGTCTTGATCTGTTGATGTTATTTCATGTCTCGTTTGTCCATTGTGACGGTGGGAAAGCCAGGGAAATGTCCCGGAGATATACTGAGAAATCTTTGTAACAGCACTTTCCTGCGATCACAGCTGTTCAAAGCTATGAGGCTGGGACCGCTTCCATTCGCTTCGTCTTGATCTGTAGATGTTATTTCATGTCTCATTTGTTCATTTTGATGGAGAAAAAGTTGTACATTTAGTGAATTCAGAGTGTCTAAGATGCAAAAGTAGGCATGTTTGAGTACTCAGGTCCAGTGGCTCACTGCGTTAACGCTCGCCCCTGGATGCGGTTGGTCACGTGTTCGAATCCATGCTGTGGCATACTTTTTTTCATTTTCACCCTTTTTCTATGGATCTCCAAAAAGTCAACTTTGACTTTTTCTGAGTCTGGAGGAATTCAAGGGGCGTTTTCAAGGGACTCTACCCGCCTTATGAGGCACTATTTTCGAATACTTTTTTCCATTTTCACCCTTTTTCTATGGATCTCCAAAAAGTGAACTTTTACATTTTCTGAGTCTGGAGGAATTCATGGGGAGTTTTCAGGGGAGTGCATTCTCTCTGCCATCTCCTCCCTCTGTGTGCGTTGCTGCATGCAGCAGCTGCGTGTGTGTGTGTAAACTGCCCCTCCCCTTCACAAGCAGGCGGGGGAGAGAGAGATGTTTCGTCTCGATTTACACATGCTATGACTCCGGGGGTACTTCCATTCGTTTTGTCTTGATCTGTTGATGTTATTTCATGTCTCGTTTGTCCATTGTGACGGTGGGAAAGCCAGGGAAATGTCCCGGAGATATACTGAGAAATCTTTGTAACAGCATTTTCCTGCGATCACAGCTGTTCACAGCTACGAGGCTGGGACCGCTTCCATTCGCTTCGTCTTGATCTGTAGATGTCATTTAATGTCTCATTTGTTCATTTTGATGGAGAAAAAGTTGTACATTTAGTGAATTCAGAGTTTCTAAGATGCAAAAGTAGGCATGTTTGAGTACTCAGGTCCAGTGGCTCACTGCGTTAATGCTCGCCCCTGGATGCGGTTGGTCGCGTGTTCGAATCCATTCTGTGGCATACTTTTTTCATTTTCACCCTTTTTCTATGGATCTCCAAAAAGTCAACTTTGACTTTTTCTGAGTCTGGAGGAATTCAAGGGGAGTTTTCAAAGGACTCTACCCGCCTTATGAGGCACTATTTTCGAATACTTTTTTCCATTTTCACCCTTTTTCTATGGATCTCCAAAAAGTGAACTTTTACATTTTCTGAGTCTGGAGGAATTCAAGGGGAGTTATTTCATGTCTCATTTGTTCATTTTGATGGAGAAAAAGTTGTACATTTAGTGAATTCAGAGTTTCTAAGATGCAAAAGTAGGCATGTTTGAGTACTCAGGTGCAGTGGCTCACTGCGTTAACGCTCGCCCCTGGATGCGGTTGGTCGCGTGTTCGAATCCATGCTGTGGCATACTTTTTTTCATTTTCACCCTTTTTCTATGGATCTCCAAAAAGTCAACTTTTACATTTTCTGAGTCTGGAGGAATTCATGGGGAGTTTTCAGGGGAGTGCATTCTCTCTGCCATCTCCTCCCTCTGTGTGCGTTGCTGCATGCAGCAGCTGCGTGTGTGTGTGTAAACTGCCCCTCCCCTTCGCAAGCAGGCGGGGGAGAGAGAGATGTTTCGTCTCGATTTACACATGCTATGACTCCGGGGGTACTTCCATTCGCTTCGTCTTGATCTGTTGATGTTATTTCATTTCTCGTTTGTCCATTGTGACGGTGGGAAAGCCAGGGAAATGTCCCGGAGATATACTGAGAAATCTTTGTAACAGCATTTTCCTGCGATCACAGCTGTTCAAAGCTACGAGGCTGGGACCGCTTCCATTCGCTTCGTCTTGATCTGTAGATGTTATTTCATGTCTCATTTGTTCATTTTGATGGAGAAAAAGTTGTACATTTAGTGAATTCAGAGTGTCTAAGATGCAAAAGTAGGCATGTTTGAGTACTCAGGTCCAGTGGCTCACTGCGTTAACGCTCGCCCCTGGATGCGGTTGGTCACGTGTTCGAATCCATGCTGTGGCATACTTTTTTTCATTTTCACCCTTTTTCTATGGATCTCCAAAAAGTCAACTTTGACTTTTTCTGAGTCTGGAGGAATTCAAGGGGCGTTTTCAAGGGACTCTACCCGCCTTATGAGGCACTATTTTCGAATACTTTTTTCCATTTTCACCCTTTTTCTATGGATCTCCAAAAAGTGAACTTTTACATTTTCTGAGTCTGGAGGAATTCAAGGGGAGTTTTCAGGGAAGTGCATTCTCTCTGCCATCTCCTCCCTGTGTGTGCGTTGCTGCATGCAGCGGCTGTGTGTGTGTGTAAACTGCCCCTCCCTCTCGCAAGCAGGCGGGGGAGAGAGAGATGTTTTGTCTCGATTTACACATGCTGTGACTCAGGGGGTACCTCCATTCGCTTCGTCTTGATCTGTTGATGCTATTTCATGTCTCGTTTGTCCATTGTGACGGTGGGAAAGGCAGGGAAATGTCCCGGAGATATACTGAGAAATCTTTGTAACAGCATTTTCCTGCGATCACAGCTGTTCACAGCTACGAGGCTTGGACCGCTTCCATTCGCTTCGTCTTGATCTGGAGATGTTATTTAATGTCTCATTTGTTCATTTTGATGGAGAAAAAGTTGTACATTTAGTGAATTCAGAGTTTCTAAGATGCAAAAGTAGGCAAGTTTGAGTACTCAGGTCCAGTGGCTCACTGCGTTAATGCTCACCCCTGGATGCGGTTGGTCGCGTGTTCGAATCCATGCTGTGGCATACTTTTTTTCATTTTCACCCTTTTTCTATGGATCTCCAAAAAGTCAACTTTGACTTTTTCTGAGTCTGGAGGAATTCAAGGGGAGTTTTCAAGGGACTCTACCCGCCTTATGAGGCACTATTTTCGAATACTTTTTTCCATTTTCACCCTTTTTCTATGGATCTCCAAAAAGTGAACTTTTACATGTTCTGAGTCTGGAGGAATTCATGGGGAGTTTTCAGGGGAGTGCATTCTCTCTGCCATCTCCTCCCTCTGTGTGCGTTGCTGCATGCAGCAGCTGCGTGTGTGTGTGTAAACTGCACCTCCCCTTCACAAGCAGGCGGGGGAGAGAGAGATGTTTCGTCTCGATTTACACATGCTATGACTCCGGGGGTACTTCCATTCGTTTTGTCTTGATCTGTTGATGTTATTTCATGTCTCGTTTGTCCATTGTGACGGTGGGAAAGCCAGGGAAATGTCCCGGAGATATACTGAGAAATCTTTGTAACAGCATTTTCCTGCGATCACAGCTGTTCACAGCTACGAGGCTGGGACCGCTTCCATTCGCTTCGTCTTGATCTGTAGATGTCATTTAATGTCTCATTTGTTCATTTTGATGGAGAAAAAGTTGTACATTTAGTGAATTCAGAGTTTCTAAGATGCAAAAGTAGGCAAGTTTGAGTACTCAGGTCCAGTGGCTCACTGCGTTAATGCTCACCCCTGGATGCGGTTGGTCGCGTGTTCGAATCCATTCTGTGGCATACTTTTTTCATTTTCACCCTTTTTCTATGGATCTCCAAAAAGTCAACTTTGACTTTTTCTGAGTCTGGAGGAATTCAAGGGGAGTTTTCAAGGGACTCTACCCGCCTTATGAGGCACTATTTTCGAATACTTTTTTCCATTTTCACCCTTTTTCTATGGATCTCCAAAAAGTGAACTTTTACATTTTCTGAGTCTGGAGGAATTCAAGGGGAGTTTTCAGGGGAGTGCATTCTCTCTGCCATCTCCTCCCTCTGTGTGCGTTGCTGCATGCAGCAGCTGCGTGTGTGTGTAAACTGCCCCTCCCTCTCGCAAGCAGGCGGTGGAGAGAGAGATGTTTCGTCTCGATTTACACATGCTATGACTCCAGGGGTACCTCCATTCGCTTCGTCTTGATCTGTTGATGTTATTTCATGTCTCGTTTGTCCATTGTGACGGTGGGAAAGCTAGGGAAATGTCCCGGAGATATACTGAGAAATCTTTGTAACAGAATTTTCCTGCGATCACAGCTGTTCAAAGCTACGAGACTGGGACCGCTTCCATTCGCTTCGTCTTGATCTGTAGATGTTATTTCATGTCTCATTTGTTCATTTTGATGGAGAAAAAGTTGTACATTTAGTGAATTCAGAGTGTCTAAGATGCACAAGTAGGCATGTTTGAGTACTCAGGTCCAGTGGCTCACTGCGTTAACGCTCGCCCCTGGATGCGGTTGGTCGCGTGTTCGAATCCATGCTGTAGCATACTTTTTTTCATTTTCACCCTTTTTCTATGGATCTCCAAAAAGTCAACTTTGACTTTTTCTGAGTCTGGAGGAATTCAAGGGGAGTTTTCAAGGGACTCTACCCGCCTTATGAGGCACTATTTTCGAATACTTTTTTCCATTTTCACCCTTTTTCTATGGATCTCCAAAAAGTGAACTTTTACATTTTCTGAGTCTGGAGGAATTCAAGGGGAGTTATTTCATGTCTCATTTGTTCATTTTGATGGAGAAAAAGTTGTACATTTAGTGAATTCAGAGTTTCTAAGATGCAAAAGTAGGCATGTTTGAGTACTCAGGTCCAGTGGCTCACTGCGTTAACGCTCGCCCCTGGATGCGGTTGGTCGCGTGTTCAAATCCATGCTGTGGCATACTTTTTTTCATTTTCACCATTTTTCTATGGATCTCCAAAAAGTCAACTTTTACATTTTCTGAGTCTGGAGGAATTCATGGGGAGTTTTCAGGGGAGTGCATTATCTCTGCCATCTCCTCCCTCTGTGTGCGTTGCTGCATGCAGCAGCTGCGTGTGTGTGTGTAAACTGCCCCTCCCCTTCGCAAGCAGGCGGGGGAGAGAGAGATGTTTCGTCTCGATTTACACATGCTATGACTCCGGGGGTACTTCCATTCGCTTCGTCTTGATCTGTTGATGTTATTTCATGTCTCGTTTGTCCATTGTGACGGTGGGAAAGCCAGGGAAATGTCCCGGAGATATACTGAGAAATCTTTGTAACAGCATTTTCCTGCGATCACAGCTGTTCAAAGCTACGAGGCTGGGACCGCTTCCATTCGCTTCGTCTTGATCTGTAGATGTTATTTCATGTCTCATTTGTTCATTTTGATGGAGAAAAAGTTGTACATTTAGTGAATTCAGAGTGTCTAAGATGCAAAAGTAGGCATGTTTGAGTACTCAGGTCCAGTGGCTCACTGCGTTAACGCTCGCCCCTGGATGCGGTTGGTCACGTGTTCGAATCCATGCTGTGGCATACTTTTTTTCATTTTCACCCTTTTTCTATGGATCTCCAAAAAGTCAACTTTGACTTTTTCTGAGTCTGGAGGAATTCAAGGGGCGTTTTCAAGGGACTCTACCCGCCTTATGAGGCACTATTTTCGAATACTTTTTTCCATTTTCACCCTTTTTCTATGGATCTCCAAAAAGTGAACTTTTACATTTTCTGAGTCTGGAGGAATTCAAGGGGAGTTTTCAGGGAAGTGCATTCTCTCTGCCATCTCCTCCCTGTGTGTGCGTTGCTGCATGCAGCGGCTGTGTGTGTGTGTAAACTGCCCCTCCCTCTCGCAAGCAGGCGGGGGAGAGAGAGATGTTTTGTCTCGATTTACACATGCTGTGACTCAGGGGGTACCTCCATTCGCTTCGTCTTGATCTGTTGATGCTATTGCATGTCTCGTTTGTCCATTGTGACGGTGGGAAAGGCAGGGAAATGTCCCGGAGATATACTGAGAAATCTTTGTAACAGCATTTTCCTGCGATCACAGCTGTTCACAGCTACGAGGCTTGGACCGCTTCCATTCGCTTCGTCTTGATCTGGAGATGTTATTTCATGTCTCATTTGTTCATTTTGATGGATAAAAAGTTGTACATTTAGTGAATTCAGAGTGTCTAAGATGCACAAGTAGACATAGTTGAGTACTCAGGTCCAGTGGCTCACTGCGTTAACGCTCGCCCCTGGATGCGGTTGGTCGCGTGTTCGAATCCATGCTGTGGCATACTTTTTTTCATTTTCACCCTTTTTCTATGGATCTCCAAAAAGTCAACTTTGACTTTTTCTGAGTCTGGAGGAATTCAAGGGGAGTTTTCAAGGGACTCTACCCGCCTTATGAGGCACTATTTTCGAATACTTTTTTCCATTTTCACCCTTTTTCTATGGATCTCCAAAAAGTGAACTTTTACATGTTCTGAGTCTGGAGGAATTCATGGGGAGTTTTCAGGGGAGTGCATTCTCTCTGCCATCTCCTCCCTCTGTGTGCGTTGCTGCATGCAGCAGCTGCGTGTGTGTGTGTAAACTGCACCTCCCCTTCACAAGCAGGCGGGGGAGAGAGAGATGTTTCGTCTCGATTTACACATGCTATGACTCCGGGGGTACTTCCATTCGTTTTGTCTTGATCTGTTGATGTTATTTCATGTCTCGTTTGTCCATTGTGACGGTGGGAAAGCCAGGGAAATGTCCCGGAGATATACTGAGAAATCTTTGTAACAGCATTTTCCTGCGATCACAGCTGTTCACAGCTACGAGGCTGGGACCGCTTCCATTCGCTTCGTCTTGATCTGTAGATGTCATTTAATGTCTCATTTGTTCATTTTGATGGAGAAAAAGTTGTACATTTAGTGAATTCAGAGTTTCTAAGATGCAAAAGTAGGCATGTTTGAGTACTCAGGTCCAGTGGCTCACTGCGTTAATGCTCGCCCCTGGATGCGGTTGGTCGCGTGTTCGAATCCATTCTGTGGCATACTTTTTTCATTTTCACCCTTTTTCTATGGATCTCCAAAAAGTCAACTTTGACTTTTTCTGAGTCTGGAGGAATTCAAGGGGAGTTTTCAAGGGACTCTACCCGCCTTATGAGGCACTATTTTCGAATACTTTTTTCCATTTTCACCCTTTTTCTATGGATCTCCAAAAAGTGAACTTTTACATTTTCTGAGTCTGGAGGAATTCAAGGGGAGTTTTCAGGGGAGTGCATTCTCTCTGCCATCTCCTCCCTCTGTGTGCGTTGCTGCATGCAGCAGCTGCGTGTGTGTGTAAACTGCCCCTCCCTCTCGCAAGCAGGCGGGGGAGAGAGAGATGTTTCGTCTCGATGTACACATGCTATGACTCCAGGGGTACCTCCATTCGCTTCGTCTTGATCTGTTGATGTTATTTCATGTCTCGTTTGTCCATTGTGACGGTGGGAAAGCTAGGGAAATGTCCCGGAGATATACTGAGAAATCTTTGTAACAGCATTTTCCTGCGATCACAGCTGTTCAAAGCTACGAGACTGGGACCGCTTCCATTCGCTTCGTCTTGATCTGTAGATGTTATTTCATGTCTCATTTGTTCATTTTGATGGAGAAAAAGTTGTACATTTAGTGAATTCAGAGTGTCTAAGATGCACAAGTAGGCATGTTTGAGTACTCAGGTCCAGTGGCTCACTGCGTTAACGCTCGCCCCTGGATGCGGTTGGTCGCGTGTTCGAATCCATGCTGTAGCATACTTTTTTTCATTTTCACCCTTTTTCTATGGATCTCCAAAAAGTCAACTTTGACTTTTTCTGAGTCTGGAGGAATTCAAGGGGAGTTTTCAAGGGACTCTACCCGCCTTATGAGGCACTATTTTCGAATACTTTTTTCCATTTTCACCCTTTTTCTATGGATCTCCAAAAAGTGAACTTTTACATTTTCTGAGTCTGGAGGAATTCAAGGGGAGTTATTTCATGTCTCATTTGTTCATTTTGATGGAGAAAAAGTTGTACATTTAGTGAATTCAGAGTTTCTAAGATGCAAAAGTAGGCATGTTTGAGTACTCAGGTCCAGTGGCTCACTGCGTTAACGCTCGCCCCTGGATGCGGTTGGTCGCGTGTTCGAATCCATGCTGTGGCATACTTTTTTTCATTTTCACCATTTTTCTATGGATCTCCAAAAAGTCAACTTTTACATTTTCTGAGTCTGGAGGAATTCATGGGGAGTTTTCAGGGGAGTGCATTCTCTCTGCCATCTCCTCCCTCTGTGTGCGTTGCTGCATGCAGCAGCTGCGTGTGTGTGTGTAAACTGCCCCTCCCCTTCGCAAGCAGGCGGGGGAGAGAGAGATGTTTCGTCTCGATTTACACATGCTATGACTCCGGGGGTACTTCCATTCGCTTCGTCTTGATCTGTTGATGTTATTTCATGTCTCGTTTGTCCATTGTGACGGTGGGAAAGCCAGGGAAATGTCCCGGAGATATACTGAGAAATCTTTGTAACAGCATTTTCCTGCGATCACAGCTGTTCAAAGCTACGAGGCTGGGACCGCTTCCATTCGCTTCGTCTTGATCTGTAGATGTTATTTCATGTCTCATTTGTTCATTTTGATGGAGAAAAAGTTGTACATTTAGTGAATTCAGAGTGTCTAAGATGCAAAAGTAGGCATGTTTGAGTACTCAGGTCCAGTGGCTCACTGCGTTAACGCTCGCCCCTGGATGCGGTTGGTCGCGTGTTCGAATCCATGCTGTGGCATACTTTTTTTAATTTTCACCCTTTTTCTATGGATCTCCAAAAAGTCAACTTTGACTTTTTCTGAGTCTGGAGGAATTCAAGGGGAGTTTTCAAGGGACTCTACCCGCCTTATGAGGCACTATTTTCGAATACTTTTTTCCATTTTCACCCTTTTTCTATGGATCTCCAAAAAGTGAACTTTTACATTTTCTGAGTCTGGAGGAATTCAAGGGGAGTTTTCAGGGGAGTGCAATCTCTCTGCCATCTCCTCCCTGTGTGTGCGTTGCTGCATGCAGCAGCTGCGTGTGTTTGTGTAAACTGCCCCTCCCCTTCGCAAGCAGGCGGGGGAGAGAGAGATGTTTCGTCTCGATTTACACATGCTATGACTCCGGGGGTACTTCCATTCGCTTCGTCTTGATCTGTTGATGTTATTTCATGTCTCGTTTGTCCATTGTGACGGTGGGAAAGCTAGGGAAATGTCCCGGAGATATACTGAGAAATCTTTGTAACAGCATTTTCCTGCGATCACAGCTGTTCACAGCTACGAGGCTGGGACCGCTTCCATTCGCTTCGTCTGTAGATGTAGATGTTATTTCATGTCTCATTTGTTGATTTTGATGGAGAAAAAGTTGTACATTTAGTGACTTCAGAGTGTCTAAGATGCTAAAGTAGGCATGTTTGAGTACTCAGGTCCAGTGGCTCACTGCGTTAACGCTCGCCCCTGGATGCGGTTGGTCGCGTGTTCGAATCCATGCTGTAGCATACTTTTTTTCATTTTCACCCTTTTTCTATGGATCTCCAAAAAGTCAACTTTGACTTTTTCTGAGTCTGGAGGAATTCAAGGGGAGTTTTCAAGGGACTCTACCCGCCTTATGAGGCACTATTTTCGAATACTTTTTTCCATTTTCACCCTTTTTCTATGGATCTCCAAAAAGTGAACTTTTACATTTTCTGAGTCTGGAGGAATTCAAGGGGAGTTATTTCATGTCTCATTTGTTCATTTTGATGGAGAAAAAGTTGTACATTTAGTGAATTCAGAGTTTCTAAGATGCAAAAGTAGGCATGTTTGAGTACTCAGGTCCAGTGGCTCACTGCGTTAACGCTCGCCCCTGGATGCGGTTGGTCGCGTGTTCGAATCCATGCTGTGGCATACTTTTTTTCATTTTCACCATTTTTCTATGGATCTCCAAAAAGTCAACTTTTACATTTTCTGAGTCTGGAGGAATTCATGGGGAGTTTTCAGGGGAGTGCATTCTCTCTGCCATCTCCTCCCTCTGTGTGCGTTGCTGCATGCAGCAGCTGCGTGTGTGTGTGTAAACTGCCCCTCCCCTTCGCAAGCAGGCGGGGGAGAGAGAGATGTTTCGTCTCGATTTACACATGCTATGACTCCGGGGGTACTTCCATTCGCTTCGTCTTGATCTGTTGATGTTATTTCATGTCTCGTTTGTCCATTGTGACGGTGGGAAAGCCAGGGAAATGTCCCGGAGATATACTGAGAAATCTTTGTAACAGCATTTTCCTGCGATCACAGCTGTTCAAAGCTACGAGGCTGGGACCGCTTCCATTCGCTTCGTCTTGATCTGTAGATGTTATTTCATGTCTCATTTGTTCATTTTGATGGAGAAAAAGTTGTACATTTAGTGAATTCAGAGTGTCTAAGATGCAAAAGTAGGCATGTTTGAGTACTCAGGTCCAGTGGCTCACTGCGTTAACGCTCGCCCCTGGATGCGGTTGGTCGCGTGTTCGAATCCATGCTGTGGCATACTTTTTTTAATTTTCACCCTTTTTCTATGGATCTCCAAAAAGTCAACTTTGACTTTTTCTGAGTCTGGAGGAATTCAAGGGGAGTTTTCAAGGGACTCTACCCGCCTTATGAGGCACTATTTTCGAATACTTTTTTCCATTTTCACCCTTTTTCTATGGATCTCCAAAAAGTGAACTTTTACATTTTCTGAGTCTGGAGGAATTCAAGGGGAGTTTTCAGGGGAGTGCAATCTCTCTGCCATCTCCTCCCTGTGTGTGCGTTGCTGCATGCAGCAGCTGCGTGTGTTTGTGTAAACTGCCCCTCCCCTTCGCAAGCAGGCGGGGGAGAGAGAGATGTTTCGTCTCGATTTACACATGCTATGACTCCGGGGGTACTTCCATTCGCTTCGTCTTGATCTGTTGATGTTATTTCATGTCTCGTTTGTCCATTGTGACGGTGGGAAAGCTAGGGAAATGTCCCGGAGATATACTGAGAAATCTTTGTAACAGCATTTTCCTGCGATCACAGCTGTTCACAGCTACGAGGCTGGGACCGCTTCCATTCGCTTCGTCTGTAGATGTAGATGTTATTTCATGTCTCATTTGTTGATTTTGATGGAGAAAAAGTTGTACATTTAGTGACTTCAGAGTGTCTAAGATGCTAAAGTAGGCATGTTTGAGTACTCAGGTCCAGTGGCTCACTGCGTTAACGCTCGCCCCTGGATGCGGTTGGTCGCGTGTTCGAATCCATGCTGTGGCATACTTTTTTTAATTTTCACCCTTTTTCTATGGATCTCCAAAAAGTCAACTTTGACTTTTTCTGAGTCTGGAGGAATTCAAGGGGAGTTTTCAAGGGACTCTACCCGCCTTATGAGGCACTATTTTCGAATACTTTTTTCCATTTTCACCCTTTTTCTATGGATCTCCAAAAAGTGAACTTTTACATTTTCTGAGTCTGGAGGAATTCAAGGGGAGTTATTTCATGTCTCATTTGTTCATTTTGATGGAGAAAAAGTTGTACATTTAGTGAATTCAGAGTTTCTAAGATGCAAAAGTAGGCATGTTTGAGTACTCAGGTCCAGTGGCTCACTGCGTTAACGCTCGCCCCTGGATGCGGTTGGTCGCGTGTTCGAATCCATGCTGTGGCATACTTTTTTTCATTTTCACCATTTTTCTATGGATCTCCAAAAAGTCAACTTTTACATTTTCTGAGTCTGGAGGAATTCATGGGGAGTTTTCAGGGGAGTGCATTCTCTCTGCCATCTCCTCCCTCTGTGTGCGTTGCTGCATGCAGCAGCTGCGTGTGTGTGTGTAAACTGCCCCTCCCCTTCGCAAGCAGGCGGGGGAGAGAGAGATGTTTCGTCTCGATTTACACATGCTATGACTCCGGGGGTACTTCCATTCGCTTCGTCTTGATCTGTTGATGTTATTTCATGTCTCGTTTGTCCATTGTGACGGTGGGAAAGCCAGGGAAATGTCCCGGAGATATACTGAGAAATCTTTGTAACAGCATTTTCCTGCGATCACAGCTGTTCAAAGCTACGAGGCTGGGACCGCTTCCATTCGCTTCGTCTTGATCTGTAGATGTTATTTCATGTCTCATTTGTTCATTTTGATGGAGAAAAAGTTGTACATTTAGTGAATTCAGAGTGTCTAAGATGCAAAAGTAGGCATGTTTGAGTACTCAGGTCCAGTGGCTCACTGCGTTAACGCTCGCCCCTGGATGCGGTTGGTCACGTGTTCGAATCCATGCTGTGGCATACTTTTTTTCATTTTCACCCTTTTTCTATGGATCTCCAAAAAGTCAACTTTGACTTTTTCTGAGTCTGGAGGAATTCAAGGGGCGTTTTCAAGGGACTCTACCCGCCTTATGAGGCACTATTTTCGAATACTTTTTTCCATTTTCACCCTTTTTCTATGGATCTCCAAAAAGTGAACTTTTACATTTTCTGAGTCTGGAGGAATTCAAGGGGAGTTTTCAGGGAAGTGCATTCTCTCTGCCATCTCCTCCCTGTGTGTGCGTTGCTGCATGCAGCGGCTGTGTGTGTGTGTAAACTGCCCCTCCCTCTCGCAAGCAGGCGGGGGAGAGAGAGATGTTTTGTCTCGATTTACACATGCTGTGACTCAGGGGGTACCTCCATTCGCTTCGTCTTGATCTGTTGATGCTATTTCATGTCTCGTTTGTCCATTGTGAAGGTGGGAAAGGCAGGGAAATGTCCCGGAGATATACTGATAAATCTTTGTAACAGCATTTTCCTGCGATCACAGCTGTTCACAGCTGCGAGGCTGGGACCGCTTCCATTCGCTTCGTCTTGATCTGGAGATGTTATTTCATGTCTCATTTGTTCATTTTGATGGATAAAAAGTTGTACATTTAGTGAATTCAGAGTGTCTAAGATGCACAAGTAGACATAGTTGAGTACTCAGGTCCAGTGGCTCACTGCGTTAACGCTCGCCCCTGGATGCGGTTGGTCGCGTGTTCGAATCCATGCTGTGGCATACTTTTTTTCATTTTCACCCTTTTCTATGGATCTCCAAAAAGTCAACTTTGACTTTTTCTGAGTCTGGAGGAATTCAAGGGGAGTTTTCAAGGGACTCTACCCGCCTTATGAGGCACTATTTTCGAATACTTTTTTCCATTTTCACCCTTTTTCTATGGATCTCCAAAAAGTGAACTTTTACATGTTCTGAGTCTGGAGGAATTCATGGGGAGTTTTCAGGGGAGTGCATTCTCTCTGCCATCTCCTCCCTCTGTGTGCGTTGCTGCATGCAGCAGCTGCGTGTGTGTGTGTAAACTGCCCCTCCCCTTCACAAGCAGGCGGGGGAGAGAGAGATGTTTCGTCTCGATTTACACATGCTATGACTCCGGGGGTACTTCCATTCGCTTCGTCTTGATCTGTTGATGTTATTTCCTGTCTCGTTTGTCCATTGTGACGGTGGGAAAGCTAGGGAAATGTCCCGGAGATATACTGAGAAATCTTTGTAACAGCATTTTCCTGCGATCACAGCTGTTCACAGCTACGAGGCTGGGACCGCTTCCATTCGCTTCGTCTTGATCTGTAGATGTTATTTCATGTCTCATTTGTTCATTTTGATGGAGAAAAAGTTGTACATTTAGTGAATTCAGAGTGTCTAAGATGCAAAAGTAGGCATGTTTGAGTACTCATGTCCAGTGGCTCACTGCGTTAACGCTCGCCCCTGGATGCGGTTGGTCGCGTGTTCGAATCCATGCTGTGGCATACTTTTTTTCATTTTCACCCTTTTTCTATGGATCTCCAAAAAGTCAACTTTGACTTTTTCTGAGTCTGGAGGAATTCAAGGGGAGTTTTCAAGGGACTCTACCCGCCTTATGAGGCACTATTTTCGAATACTTTTTTCCATTTTCACCCTTTTTCTATGGATCTCCAAAAAGTGAACTTTTACATTTTCTGAGTCTGGAGGAATTCAAGGGGAGTTTTCAGGGGAGTGCATTCTCTCTGCCATCTCCTCCCTCTGTGTGCGTTGCTGCATGCAGCAGCTGCGTGTGTGTGTGTAAACTGCCCCTCCCCTTCGCAAGCAGGCGGGGGAGAGAGAGATGTTTCGTCTCGATTTACACATGCTATGACTCCGGGGGTACTTCCATTCGCTTCGTCTTGATCTGTTGATGTTATTTCATGTCTCGTTTGTCCATTGTGACGGTGGCAAAGCCAGGGAAATGTCCCGGAGATATACTGAGAAATCTTTGTAACAGCATTTTCCTGCGATCACAGCTGTTCACAGCTACGAGGCTGGGACCGCTTCCATTCGCTTCGTCTTGATCTGTAGATGTTATTTCATGTCTCATTTGTTCATTTTGATGGAGAAAAAGTTGTACATTTAGTGAATTCAGAGTGTCTAAGATGCAAAAGTAGGCATGTTTGAGTACTCATGTCCAGTGGCTCACTGCGTTAACGCTCACCCCTGGATGCGGTTGGTCGCGTATTCGAATCCATGCTGTAGCATACTTTTTTTCATTTTCACCCTTTTTCTATGGATCTCCAAAAAGTCAACTTTGACTTGTTCTGAGTCTGGAGGAATTCAAGGGGAGTTTTCAAGGGACTCTACCCGCCTTATGAGGCACTATTTTCGATTACTTTTTTCCATTTTCACCCTTTTTCTATGGATCTCCAAAAAGTGAACTTTTACATTTTCTGAGTCTGGAGGAATTCAAGGGGAGTTTTCAGGGGAGTGCGTTCTCTCTGCCATCTCCTCCCTGTGTGTGCGTTGCTGCATGCAGCAGCTGCGTGTGTGTGTACACTGCCCCTCCCCTTCGCAAGCAGTCGGGGGAGAGAGAGATGTTTCGTCTCGATTTACACATGCTATGACTCCGGGGGTACCTCCATTCGCTTCGTCTTGATCTGTTGATGTTTTTCATGTCTCGTTTGTCCATTGTGACGGTGGGAAAGCCAGGTAAATGTCCCGGAGATAAACTGAGAAATCTTTGTAACAGCATTTTCCTGCGATCACAGCTGTTCACAGCTACGAGGCTGGGACCGCTTCCATTCGCTTCGTCTTGATCTGTAGATGTTATTTCATGTCTCATTTGTTCATTTTGATGGAGAAAAAGTTGTACATTTAGTGAATTCAGAGTGTCTAAGATGCAAAAGTAGGCATGTTTGAGTACTCATGTCCAGTGGCTCACTGCGTTAACGCTCGCCCCTGGATGCGGTTGGTCCCGTGTTCGAATCCATGCTGTGGCATACTTTTTTTCATTTTCACCCTTTTTCTATGGATCTCCAAAAAGTCAACTTTGACTTTTTCTGAGTCTGGAGGAATTCAAGGGGAGTTTTCAAGGGACTCTACCCGCCTTATGAGGCACTATTTTCGAATACTTTTTTCCATTTTCACCCTTTTTCTATGGATCTCCAAAAAGTGAACTTTTACATTTTCTGAGTCTGGAGGAATTCAAGGGGAGTTTTCAGGGGAGTGCATTCTCTCTGCCATCTCCTCCCTCTGTGTGCGTTGCTGCATGCAGCAGCTGCGTGTGTGTGTGTGTAAACTGCCCCTCCCCTTCGCAAGCAGGCGGGGGAGAGAGAGATGTTTCGTCTCGATTTACACATGCTATGACTCCGGGGGTACTTCCATTCGCTTCGTCTTGATCTGTTGATGTTATTTCATGTCTCGTTTGTCCATTGTGACGGTGGCAAAGCCAGGGAAATGTCCCGGAGATATACTGAGAAATCTTTGTAACAGCATTTTCCTGCGATCACAGCTGTTCACAGCTACTAGGCTGGGACCGCTTCCATTCGCTTCGTCTTGATCTGTAGATGTTATTTCATGTCTCATTTGTTCATTTTGATGGAGAAAAAGTTGTACATTTAGTGAATTCAGAGTGTCTAAGATGCAAAAGTAGGCATGTTTGAGTACTCATGTCCAGTGGCTCACTGCGTTAACAGTCGCCCCTGGATGCGGATGGTCGCGTGTTCGAATCCATGCTGTGGCATACTTTTTTTCATTTTCACCCTTTTTCTATGGATCTCCAAAAAGTCAACTTTGACTTTTTCTGAGTCTGGAGGAATTCAAGGGGAGTTTTCAAGGGACTCTACCCGCCTTATGAGGCACTATTTTCGAATACATTTTCCATTTTCACCCTTTTTCTATGGATCTCCAAAAAGTGAACTTTTACATTTTCTGAGTCTGGAGGAATTCAAGGGGAGTTTTCAGGGGAGTGCATTCTCTCTGCCATCTCCTCCCTCTGTGTGCGTTGCTGCATGCAGCAGCTGCGTGTGTGTGTGTAAACTGCCCCTCCCCTTCGCAAGCAGGCGGGGGAGAGAGAGATGTTTCGTCTCGATTTACACATGCTATGACTCCGGGGGTACCTCCATTCGCTTCGTCTTGATCTGTTGATGTTATTTCATGTCTCGTTTGTCCATTGTGACGGTGGGAAAGCCAGGGAAATGTCCCGGAGATATACTGATAAATCTTTGTAACAGCATTTTCCTGCGATCACAGCTGTTCGCAGCTACGAGGCTGGGACCGCTTCCATTCGCTTCGTCTTGATCTGTAGACGTTATTTAATGTCTCATTTGTTCATGTTGATGGAGAAAAAGTTGTACATTTAGTAAATTCAGAGTGTCTAAGATGCACAAGTAGGCATGTTTGAGTACTCAGGTCCAGTGGCTCACTGCGTTAATGCTCGCCCCTGGATGCGGTTGGTCGCGTGTTCGAATCCATACTGTGGCATACTTTTTTTCATTTTCACCCTTTTTCTATGGATCTCCAAAAAGTCAACTTTGACTTTTTCTGAGTCTGGAGGAATTCAAGGGGAGTTTTCAAGGGACTCTACCCGCCTTATGAGGCACTATTTTCGAATAGTTTTTACCATTTTCACCCTTTTTCTATGGATCTCCAAAAAGTGAACTTTTACATTTTCTGAGTCTGGAGGAATTCAAGGGGAGTTTTCAGGGGAGTGCATTCTCTCTGCCATCTCCTCCCTCTGTGTGCGTTGCTGCATGCAGCAGCTGCGCGTGTGTGTGTAAACTGCCCCTCCCCTTCGCAAGCAGGCGGGGGAGAGAGAGATGTTTCGTCTCGATTTACACATGCTATGACTCCGGGGGTACCTCCATTCGCTTCGTCTTGATCTGTTAATGTTATTTCATGTCTCGTTTGTCCATTGTGACGGTGGGAAAGCCAGGGAAATGTCCCGGAGATATACTGAGAAATCTTTGTAACAGCATTTTCCTGCGATCACAGCTGTTCGCAGCTACGAGGCTGGGACCGCTTCCATTCGCTTCGTCTTGATCTGTAGATGTTATTTAATGTCTCATTTGTTCATGTTGATGGAGAAAAAGTTGTACATTTAGTAAATTCAGAGTGTCTAAGATGCACAAGTAGGCATGTTTGAGTACTCAGGTCCAGTGGCTCACTGCGTTAATGCTCGCCCCTGGATGCGGTTGGTCGCGTGTTCGAATCCATGCTGTGGCATACTTTTTTTCATTTTCATCCTTTTTCTATGGATCTCCAAAAAGTCAACTTTGACTTTTTCTGAGTCTGGAGGAATTCAAGGGGAGTTTTCAAGGGACTCTACCCCCTTTATGAGGCACTATTTTCGAATACTTTTTTCCATTTTCACCCTTTTTCTATGGATCTCCAAAAAGTGAACTTTTACATTTTCTGAGTCTGGAGGAATTCATGGGGAGTTTTCAGGGGAGTGCATTCTCTCTGCCATCTCCTCCCTGTGTGTGCGTTGCTGCATGCAGCAGCTGCGTGTGTGTGTGTAAACTGCCCCTCCCCTTCGCAAGCAGGCGGGGGAGAGAGAGATGTTTCGTCTCGATTTACACATGCTATGACTCCGGGGTTACTTCCATTCGCTTCGTCTTGATCTGTTGATGTTATTTCATGTCTCGTGTGTCCATTGTGACGGTTGGAAAGCCAGGGAAATGTCCCGGAGATATACTGAGAAATCTTTGTAACAGCATTTTCCTGCGATCACAGCTGTTCACAGCTACGAGGCTGGGAACGCTTCCATTCGCTTCGTCTTGATCTGGAGATGTTATTTCATGTCTCATTTGTTCATTTTGATGGAGAAAAGGTTGTACATTTAGTGAATTCAGAGTGTCTAAGATGCACAAGTAGGCATGTTTGAGTACTCAGGTCCAGTGGCTCACTGCGTTAACGCTCGCCCCTGGATGCGGTTGGTCGCGTGTTCGAATCCATGCTGTGGCATACTTTTTTTCATTTTCACCCTTTTTCTATGGATCTCCAAAAAGTGAACTTTTACATTTTCTGAGTCTGGAGGAATTCAAGGGGAGTTTTCAGGGGAGTGCGTTCTCTCTGCCATCTCCTCCCTGTGTGTGCGTTGCTGCATGCAGCAGCTGCGTGTGTGTGTAAACTGCCCCTCCCCTTCGCAAGCAGGTGGGGGAGAGAAAGATGTTTCGTCTCGATTTACACATGCTATGACTCCGGGGGTACCTCCATTCGCTTCGTCTTGATCTGTTGATGTTATTTCATGTCTCGTTTGTCCATTGTGACGGTGGGAAAGCCAGGGAAATGTCCCGGAGATATACTGAGAAATCTTTGTAACAGTATTTTCCTGCGATCACAGCTGTTCACAGCTACGAGGCTGGGACCGCTTCCATTCGCTTCGTCTTGATCTGTAGATGTTATTTAATGTCTCAGTTGTTCATTTTGATGGAGAAAACGTTGTACATTTAGTGAATTCAGAGTTTCTAAGATGCAAAAGTAGGCATGTTTGAGTACTCAGGTCCAGTGGCTCACTGCGTTAATGCTCGCCCCTGGATGCGGTTGGTCGCGTGTTCGAATCCATGCTGTGGCATACTTTTTTTCATTTTCACCCTTTTTCTATGGATCTCCAAAAAGTCAACTTTGACTTTTTCTGAGTCTGGAGGAATTCAAGGGGAGTTTTCAAGGGACTCTACCCGCCTTATGAGGCACTATTTTCGAATACTTTTTTCCATTTTCACCCTTTTTCTATGGATCTCCAAAAAGTGAACTTTTACATTTTCTGAGTGTGGAGGAATTCAAGGGGAGTTTTCAGGGGAGTGAGTTCTCTCTGCCATCTCCTCCCTGTGTGTGCGTTGCTGCATGCAGCAGCTGCGTGTGTGTGTGTAAACTGCCCCTCCCCCTCGCAAGCAGGCGGGGGAGAGAGAGATATTTCGTCTCGATTTACACATGCTATGACTCCGGGGGTACCTCCATTCGCTTCGTCTTGATCTGTTGATGTTATTTCATGTCTCGTTTGTCCATTGTGACGGTGGGAAAGCCAGGGAAATGTCCCGGAGATATACTGAGAAATCTTTGTAACAGCATTTTCCTGCGATCACAGCTGTTCACAGCTACGAGGCTGGGACCGCTTCCATTCGCTTCGTCTTGATCTGTAGATGTTATTTAATGTCTCATTTGTTCATTTTGATGGAGAAAAAGTTGTACATTTAGTGAATTCAGAGTTTCTAAGATGCAAAAGTAGGCATGTTTGAGTACTCAGGTCCAGTGGCTCACTGCGTGGCAAGTCGTGCTTAGGTGGTATAGAGTGACAGCCAATAAAATCGCAGCATTACTGATAGTGCTGAACCACTGTTTTAGCCAGCTGATGTTTCTTCTGTTATCAGGTTCGACACCCGGTTGGGGCAAAGTCTGTGAATCCTAATGTCCTGTTATTGTGTTTATATGTATTTATTACCTTCAAAAGAAAAACTCAGAAGGTATTATTTATATTTAAGATATGGACCATGTAGTATAAATAATTTACTTATGAATGAGACATGTAGATATGAATCAAAAAACATATTTATTGTAAACAACAGAAACAAAGCAGATTGTCATACAAAACATATCATATATAAGTAACAAAATAAGGTAGAAGTAAATAAAGTAAATAAAGCAGTAGTAAATAGAGAATGAAATAATGTAAAGGTATTATTTATATTTAAGATATGGACCATGTAGTATACATTTACTTTTGAATGAGACATGTAGATATTAATCAAGAAAACATCTTTACTGTAAACAACAGAAACAAAGCAGATTATGTCGTACAAAACATATAATATATCAGTAACAAAATGAGGTAGAAGTAAATAAAGTAAATAATATTTTGTTAAATAAAGTAAATATAAGTAAATAAAGCAGTAGTAAATAGAGAATGAAAAAATGTAAGTCCAGCTTGATGAGCATGTTTGCATTAAAGTTGGACCTTGATGCACATGTATTCAGCACGTCACCGGAAGTAGCCTGAGCAGCAATGGCATCAGATGTCATCCAAGCATCCGGCGCCCTGCTGGTGTTCGTACTCATGCAGGAGGCAGTCTGTCAGGTAGTGTGAAGACACAGAGATCCCGTTCCAGCCATCAGAGTCCCCATACTCTCCAAAGGGAGCTGGCTTGGTTTCCTGCCGAAGGAACTGGGTAATTGTCTTCTGGTCGTACTTTCCTTCCTCACCATCCATGATGTTCTTACAGCTGAGGAGGTACGCCAGGTCAGCACGTTCATGTTTCAGGTGCATCAACTCTGTGATCTGCTTTGCCATATCAGTGGGTGACTTGCCGCTGCGCCGGAGCTCATCCAGTACCGACTTACAGATGGCTTTCTTGTAAGTCAGTACTGCTGGCAGCAGGTTGGTGAACCTCTTAGGGAGCTTTTCCAGCCAGGATGGGTTGTCGGCATACCACCTCTTCCGGCAGACTTTGCAGCAGAGCCTTGAAGAGAGCAAGTAGTACTGTCCGTTGGTGCCGACAATCACACGAGGCCTACCAACACCAGCAGAGGCAATTTGAGGCTGAGCACAGCCGTCAATACACGGCAGAGTGTAATTGTTCCTCAGCCTTCCCATCAAATTGTCATTTTCTGGCTTCCAGATGAAAAAGGGATGGAGCTGAAAGTACTTGGCGCAGGGAAAATCATAGACGCTGTCAATCAGCTCTGGTTGGGGAGGGCCACGCCACAATGACACCATCTTTAGAGGGTTGCGTACAGGAACGGGGCCTGGCCAGAGCCCCATGGATTGCAGCTCCATCTTCATCCAGATCCTCTGCTGCGGCGAACAGTTCCAATGACTGACATCCTGGTTGTAGGAAGGAGGAGGAGGAGGAGGAGGAGGAGGAGGAGGAGGACAGCTGGGGACCGTTGATGGCATGGGTAATGGCTGACCTAGGCAGACAATAAATAAAAATACATGGCAAATAATTACGATTGTGTGTGATTTTTTTGAAAAATGATTTTTAGCAAGTACACATCCAAATGAGAAACATTCAAACACTTGAAGGTGCCTCAAACATGTGATGTATTATTATTGTTAGTATCACTCACTTTGTGTTGGTGCAGCTGGTGGATGCAGTGTCGGTTGACTGGCCTCTGCAGAAATCTCAGGAGCCACTATAGAAAATATTAAAACATGTCATTATTATCAACAGTAAAATAAAGAAATATAGTGCAAGTAAATATTAAAAAGTAAATACAAAAAGAAAAGTAGTTTAAAAAAAATGAAGTAGTGAAATAAGAGTTTATATGCAAGCTATTGGAACGATACAGCCAATGGCGTCTGGCCAACAGCACAGCTGAATATTGTAGAACCGATTAATGAAAAGTAAACTGCTGTTAACTTGTCCCCACGCTGTGTTTTGTAACAGGGATGGGTTAGTATATCTAACCCCGGTTTATTGGAAAAATAATAAGGGAGTTAATGGTAAACTTACATGGTAGTTAGCGTTAATTTATATATACATTAATGTAAACGCACACAAACACGGAGGATTTCGCTCCAAGTAACTTGCGGTAATTTCGCCTCACCAAGTCAACAAAAACACAATAAACTCACACAGAAATCCTACCACATGAACTTTAAGCAGCTTAAGTTGAATTCACTTTACATTAACATGTAATTCATCCTAAAGTGCCTTGTGTGCATGCAGCCGTTAGACACGATACACGTAGGAAACACGGACCACTTTATAGCTTTCATTGAAACTAAAACACGTCAGACAAAGCCCAGATAACATAACATTACATGTCGCTTCTCTTTTAATTCATGTTACTATAACTTACCTTGTAGTTTGGTCGTAATGTCAGGAGTTGAAAAAGTCGCTGTCCCGTCTCTCAATCACTCACTCACTGAAGGAGAGCGGGGCAAGGAGCAGACAGGTCTCACTGGCAAAATTGCGCCACAGCGCCACTCGCGGCCAAAAATATATTACATCGGCAACGATTCAACGGTGCCATAGAGAATGAATGGGAAATCGTTTATGCAGGATCATGGAAAAATCATGAAACAATCCCCGGGGCCCGCGCGTTGGGGAGGGGCAGTTTACACACACACACACGCAGCTGCTGCATGCAGCAACGCACACAGAGGGAGGAGATGGCAGAGAGAATGCACTCCCCTGAAAACTCCCCTTGAATTCCTCCAGACTCAGAAAATGTAAAAGATCACTTTTTGGAGATCCATAGAAAAAGGGTGAAAATGGAAAAAAGTATTCGAAAATAGTGCCTCATAAGGCGGGTAGAGTCCCTTGAAAACTCCCCTTGAATTCCTCCAGACTCAGAAAAAGTCAAAGTTGACTTTTTGGAGATCCATAGAAAAAGGGTGAAAATGAAAAAAAGTATGCCAGAGCATGGATTCGAACACGCGACCAACCGCATCCAGGGGCGAGCATTAACGCAGTGAGCCACTGGACCTGAGTACTCAAACATGCCTACTTTTGCATCTTAGAAACTCTGAATTCACTAAATGTACAACTTTTTCTCCATAAAAATGAACAAATGAGACATTAAATAACATCTACAGATCAAGACGAAGCGAATGGAAGCGGTCCCAGCCTCGTAGCTGTGAACAGCTGTGATCGCAGGAAAATGCTGTTACAAAGATTTCTCAGTATATCTCCGGGACATTTCCCTGGCTTTCCCACCGTCACAATGGACAAACGAGACATGAAATAACATCAACAGATCAAGACGAAGCGAATGGAAGTACCCCCGGAGTCATATCATGTGTAAATCGAGACGAAACATCTCTCTCTCCCCCGCCTGCTTGCGAGGGGGAGGGGCAGTTTACACACACACGCAGCTGCTGCATGCAGCAACACACACACAGGGAGGAGATGGCAGAGAGAACGCACTCCCCTGAAAACTCCCCTTGAATTCCTCCAGACTCAGAAAATGTAAAAGATCACTTTTTGGAGATCCATAGAAAAAGGGTGAAAATGAAAAAAAGTATGCCACAGCATGGACTCGAACACGCGACCAACCGCATCCAGGGGCGAGCGTTAACGCAGTGAGCCACTGGACCTGAGTACTCAAACACGCCTACTTGTGCATCTTAGACACTCTGAATTCACTAAATGTACAACTTTTTCTCCATCAAAATGAACAAATGAGACATTAAATAACATCTACAGATCAAGACGAAGCGATTGGAAGCGGTCCCAGCCTCGTAGCTGTGAACAGCTGTGATCGCAGGAAAATGCTGTTACAAAGATTTCTCAGTATATCTCCGGGACATTTCCCTGGCTTTCCCACCGTCACAATGGACAAACGAGACATGAAATAACATCAACAGATCAAGACGAAGCGAATGGAGGTACCCCCGGAGTCATAGCATGTGTAAATCGAGACGAAACATCTCTCTCTCCCCCGCCTGCTTGCGAGGGGGAGGGGCAGTTTACACACACACGCAGCTGCTGCATGCAGCAACACACACACAGGGAGGAGATGGCAGAGAGAACGCACTCCCCTGAAAACTCCCCTTGAATTCCTCCAGACTCAGAAAATGTAAAAGATCACTTTTTGGAGATCCATAGAAAAAGGGTGAAAATGGAAAAAAGTATTCGAAAATAGTGCCTCATAAGGCGTGTAGAGTCCCTTGTAAACTCCCCTTGAATTCCTCCAGACTCAGAAAAAGTCAAAGTTGACTTTTTGGAGATCCATAGAAAAAGGGTGAAAATGAAAAAAAGTATGCCAGAGCATGGATTCGAACACGCGACCAACCGCATCCAGGGGCGAGCATTAACGCAGTGAGCCACTGGACCTGAGTACTCAAACATGCCTACTTTTGCATCTTAGAAACTCTGAATTCACTAAATGTACAACTTTTTCTCCATAAAAATGAACAAATGAGACATTAAATAACATCTACAGATCAAGACGAAGCGAATGGAAGCGGTCCCAGCCTCGTAGCTGTGAACAGCTGTGATCGCAGGAAAATGCTGTTACAAAGATTTCTCAGTATATCTCCGGGACATTTCCCTGGCTTTCCCACCGTCACAATGGACAAACGAGACATGAAATAACATCAACAGATCAAGACGAAGCGAATGGAAGTACCCCCGGAGTCATATCATGTGTAAATCGAGACGAAACATCTCTCTCTCCCCCGCCTGCTTGCGAAGGGGAGGGGCAGTTTACACACACACACGCAGCTGCTGAATGCAGCAACGCACACAGAGGGAGGAGATGGCAGAGAGAATGCACTCCCCTGAAAACTCCCCATGAATTCCTCCAGACTCAGAAAATGTAAAAGTTCACTTTTTGGAGATCCATAGAAAAAGGGTGAAAATGGAAAAAAGTATTCGAAAATAGTGCCTCATAAGGCGGGTAGAGTCCCTTGAAAACTCCCCTTGAATTCCTCCAGACTCAGAAAAAGTCAAAGTTGACTTTTTGGAGATCCATAGAAAAAGGGTGAAAATGAAAAAAAGTATGCCACAGCATGGATTCGAACACGCGACCAACCGCATCCAGGGGCGAGCATTAACGCAGTGAGCCACTGGACCTGAGTACTCAAACATGCCTACTTTTGCATCTTAGAAACTCTGAATTCACTAAATGTACAACTTTTTCTCCATCAAAATGAACAAATGAGACATGAAATAACATCTACAGATCAAGACGAAGCGAATGGAAGCGGTCCCAGCCTCGTAGCTGTGAACAGCTGTGATCGCAGGAAAATGCTGTTACAAAGATTTCTCAGTATATCTCCGGGACATTTCCCTGGCTTTCCCACCGTCACAATGGAGAAACGAGACATGGAATAACATCAACAGATCAAGACGAAGCGAATGGAGGTACCCCCGGAGTCATAGCATGTGTAAATCGAGACGAAACATCTCTCTCTCCCCCGCCTGCTTGCGAGGGGGAGGGGCAGTTTACACACACACGCAGCTGCTGCATGCAGCAACACACACACAGGGAGGAGATGGCAGAGAGAACGCACTCCCCTGAAAACTCCCCTTGAATTCCTCCAGACTCAGAAAATGTAAAAGATCACTTTTTGGAGATCCATAGAAAAAGGGTGAAAATGAAAAAAAGTATGCCACAGCATGGACTCGAACACGCGACCAACCGCATCCAGGGGCGAGCGTTAACGCAGTGAGCCACTGGACCTGAGTACTCAAACACGCCTACTTGTGCATCTTAGACACTCTGAATTCACTAAATGTACAACTTTTTCTCCATCAAAATGAACAAATGAGACATTAAATAACATCTACAGATCAAGACGAAGCGATTGGAAGCGGTCCCAGCCTCGTAGCTGTGAACAGCTGTGATCGCAGGAAAATGCTGTTACAAAGATTTCTCAGTATTTCTCCGGGACATTTCCCTGGCTTTCCCACCGTCACAATGGACAAACGAGACATGAAATAACATCAACAGATCAAGACGAAGCGAATGGAGGTACCCCCGGAGTCATAGCATGTGTAAATCGAGACGAAACATCTCTCTCTCCCCCGCCTGCTTGCGAGGGGGAGGGGCAGTTTACACACACACGCAGCTGCTGCATGCAGCAACACACACACAGGGAGGAGATGGCAGAGAGAACGCACTCCCCTGAAAACTCCCCTTGAATTCCTCCAGACTCAGAAAATGTAAAAGATCACTTTTTGGAGATCCATAGAAAAAGGGTGAAAATGGAAAAAAGTATTCGAAAATAGTGCCTCATAAGGCGTGTAGAGTCCCTTGTAAACTCCCCTTGAATTCCTCCAGACTCAGAAAAAGTCAAAGTTGACTTTTTGGAGATCCATAGAAAAAGGGTGAAAATGAAAAAAAGAATGCCACAGCATGGATTCGAACACGCGACCAACCACATCCAGGGGCGAGCGTTAACACAGTGAGCCACTGGACCTGAGTACTCAAACATGCCTACTTGTGTATCTTAGACACTCTGAATTCACTAAATGTACAACTTTTTCTCCATCAAAATGAACAAATGAGACATTAAATAACATCTAAAGATCGAGACGAAGCGAATGGAAGCGGTCCCAGCCTCGTAGCTGCGAAGAGCTGTGATCGCAGGAAAATGCTGTTACAAAGATTTCTCAGTATATCTCCGGGACATTTCCCTGGCTTTCCCACCGCCACAATGGACAAACGAGACATGAAATAACATCAACAGATCAAGACGAAGCGAATGGAGGTACCCCCGGAGTCATAGCATGTGTAAATCGAGACGAAACATCTCTCTCTCCCACGCCTGCTTGTGAGGGGGAGGGGCAGTTTACACACACACGCAGCTGCTGCATGCAGCAACACACACACAGGGAGGAGATGGCAGAGAGAACGCACTCCCCTGAAAACTCCCCTTGAATTCCTCCAGACTCAGAAAAAGTCAAAGTTGACTTTTTGGAGATCCATAGAAAAAGGGTGAAAATGAAAAAAAGAATGCCACAGCATGGATTCGAACACGCGACCAACCACATCCAGGGGCGAGCGTTAACACAGTGAGCCACTGGACCTGAGTACTCAAACATGCCTACTTGTGTATCTTAGACACTCTGAATTCACTAAATGTACAACTTTTTCTCCATCAAAATGAACAAATGAGACATTAAATAACATCTAAAGATCGAGACGAAGCGAATGGAAGCGGTCCCAGCCTCGTAGCTGCGAAGAGCTGTGATCGCAGGAAAATGCTGTTACAAAGATTTCTCAGTATATCTCCGGGAAATTTCCCTGGCTTTCCCACCGCCACAATGGACAAACGAGACATGAAATAACATCAACAGATCAAGACGAAGCGAATGGAGGTACCCCCGGAGTCATAGCATGTGTAAATCGAGACGAAACATCTCTCTCTCCCCCGCCTGCTTGCGAGGGGGAGGGGCAGTTTACACACACACGCAGCTGCTGCATGCAGCAACACACACACAGGGAGGAGATGGCAGAGAGAACGCACTCCCCTGAAAACTCCCCTTGAATTCCCCCAGACTCAGAAAATGTAAAAGATCACTTTTTGGAGATCCATAGAAAAAGGGTGAAAATGGAAAAAAGTATTCGAAAATAGTGCCTCATAAGGCGTGTAGAGTCCCTTGTAAACTCCCCTTGAATTCCTCCAGACTCAGAAAAAGTCAAAGTTGACTTTTTGGAGATCCATAGAAAAAGGGTGAAAATGAAAAAAAGAATGCCACAGCATGGATTCGAACACGCGACCAACCGCATCCAGGGGCGAGCGTTAACACAGTGAGCCACTGGACCTGAGTACTCAAACATGCCTACTTGTGTATCTTAGACACTCTGAATTCACTAAATGTACAACTTTTTCTCCATCAAAATGAACAAATGAGACATTAAATAACATCTAAAGATCGAGACGAAGCGAATGGAAGCGGTCCCAGCCTCGTAGCTGCGAAGAGCTGTGATCGCAGGAAAATGCTGTTACAAAGATTTCTCAGTATATCTCCGGGAAATTTCCCTGGCTTTCCCACCGCCACAATGGACAAACGAGACATGAAATAACATCAACAGATCAAGACGAAGCGAATGGAAGTACCCCCGGAGTCATAGCATGTGTAAATCGAGACGAAACATCTCTCTCCCCCGCCTGCTTGCGAAGGGGAGGGGCAGTTTACACACACACACGCAGCTGCTGCATGCAGCAACGCACACAGAGGGAGGAGATGGCAGAGAGAATGCACTCGCCTGAAAACTCCCCTTGAATTCCTCCAGACTCAGAAAATGTAAAAGTTCACTTTTTGGAGATCCATAGAAAAAGGGTGAAAATGGAAAAAAGTATTCGAAAATAGTGCCTCATAAGGCGGGTGGAGTCCCTTGAAAACTCCCCTTGAATTCCTCCAGACTCAGAAAAAGTCAAAGTTGACTTTTTGGAGATCCATAGAAAAAGGGTGAAAATGAAAAAAAGTATGCCACAGCATGGATTCGAACACGCGACCAACCGCATCCAGGGGCGAGCATTAACGCAGTGAGCCACTGGACCTGAGTACTCAAACATGCCTACTTTTGCATCTTAGAAACTCTGAATTCACTAAATGTACAACTTTTTCTCCATCAAAATGAACAAATGAGACATGAAATAACATCTACAGATCAAGACGAAGCGAATGGAAGCGGTCCCAGCCTCGTAGCTGTGAACAGCTGTGATCGCAGGAAAATGCTGTTACAAAGATTTCTCAGTATATCTCCGGGACATTTCCCTGGCTTTCCCACCGTCACAATTGAGAAACGAGACATGAAATAACATCAACAGATCAAGACGAAGCGAATGGAGGTACCCCCGGAGTCATAGCATGTGTAAATCGAGACGAAACATCTCTCTCTCCCCCGCCTGCTTGCGAGGGGGAGGGGCAGTTTACACACACACGCAGCTGCTGCATGCAGCAACACACACACAGGGAGGAGATGGCAGAGAGAACGCACTCCCCTGAAAACTCCCCTTGAATTCCTCCAGACTCAGAAAATGTCAAAGATCACTTTTTGGAGATCCATAGAAAAAGGGTGAAAATGAAAAAAAGAATGCCACAGCATGGATTCGAACACGCGACCAACCACATCCAGGGGCGAGCGTTAACACAGTGAGCCACTGGACCTGAGTACTCAAACATGCCTACTTGTGTATCTTAGACACTCTGAATTCACTAAATGTACAACTTTTTCTCCATCAAAATGAACAAATGAGACATTAAATAACATCTAAAGATCGAGACGAAGCGAATGGAAGCGGTCCCAGCCTCGTAGCTGCGAAGAGCTGTGATCGCAGGAAAATGCTGTTACAAAGATTTCTCAGTATATCTCCGGGAAATTTCCCTGGCTTTCCCACCGCCACAATGGACAAACGAGACATGAAATAACATCAACAGATCAAGACGAAGCGAATGGAGGTACCCCCGGAGTCATAGCATGTGTAAATCGAGACGAAACATCTCTCTCTCCCCCGCCTGCTTGCGAGGGGGAGGGGCAGTTTACACACACACGCAGCTGCTGCATGCAGCAACACACACACAGGGAGGAGATGGCAGAGAGAACGCACTCCCCTGAAAACTCCCCTTGAATTCCCCCAGACTCAGAAAATGTAAAAGATCACTTTTTGGAGATCCATAGAAAAAGGGTGAAAATGGAAAAAAGTATTCGAAAATAGTGCCTCATAAGGCGTGTAGAGTCCCTTGTAAACTCCCCTTGAATTCCTCCAGACTCAGAAAAAGTCAAAGTTGACTTTTTGGAGATCCATAGAAAAAGGGTGAAAATGAAAAAAAGAATGCCACAGCATGGATTCGAACACGCGACCAACCGCATCCAGGGGCGAGCGTTAACACAGTGAGCCACTGGACCTGAGTACTCAAACATGCCTACTTGTGTATCTTAGACACTCTGAATTCACTAAATGTACAACTTTTTCTCCATCAAAATGAACAAATGAGACATTAAATAACATCTAAAGATCGAGACGAAGCGAATGGAAGCGGTCCCAGCCTCGTAGCTGCGAAGAGCTGTGATCGCAGGAAAATGCTGTTACAAAGATTTCTCAGTATATCTCCGGGAAATTTCCCTGGCTTTCCCACCGCCACAATGGACAAACGAGACATGAAATAACATCAACAGATCAAGACGAAGCGAATGGAAGTACCCCCGGAGTCATAGCATGTGTAAATCGAGACGAAACATCTATCTCCCCCGCCTGCTTGCGAAGGGGAGGGGCAGTTTACACACACACACGCAGCTGCTGCATGCAGCAACGCACACAGAGGGAGGAGATGGCAGAGAGAATGCACTCGCCTGAAAACTCCCCTTGAATTCCTCCAGACTCAGAAAATGTAAAAGTTCACTTTTTGGAGATCCATAGAAAAAGGGTGAAAATGGAAAAAAGTATTCGAAAATAGTGCCTCATAAGGCGGTTAGAGTCCTTTGAAAACTCCCCTTGAATTCCTCCAGACTCAGAAAAAGTCAAAGTTGACTTTTTGGAGATCCATAGAAAAAGGGTGAAAATGAAAAAAAGTATGCCACAGCATGGTTTCAAACACGCGACCAACCGCATCCAGGGGCGAGCGTTAACGCAGTGAGCCACTGGACCTGAGTACTCAAACATGCCTACTTTTGCATCTTAGACACTCTGAATTCACTAAATGTACAACTTTTTCTCCATCAAAATGAACAAATGAGACATGAAATAACATCTACAGATCAAGACGAAGCGAATGGAAGCGGCCCCAGCCTCGTAGCTTTGAACAGCTGTGATCGCAGGAAAATGCTGTTACAAAGATTTCTCAGTATATCTCCGGGACATTTCCCTGGCTTTCCCACCGTCACAATGGACAAACGAGACATGAAATAACATCAACAGATCAAGACGAAGCGAATGGAGGTACCCCCGGAGTCATAGCATGTGTAAATCGAGACGAAACATATCTCTCTCCCCCGCCTGCTTGCGAGGGGGAGGGGCAGTTTACACACACACGCAGCTGCTGCATGCAGCAACACACACACAGGGAGGAGATGGCAGAGAGAACGCACTCCCCTGAAAACTCCCCTTGAATTCCTCCAGACTCAGAAAATGTAAAAGATCACTTTTTGGAGATCCATAGAAAAAGGGTGAAAATGAAAAAAAGAATGCCACAGCATGGACTCGAACACGCGACCAACCGCATCCAGGGGCGAGCGTTAACGCAGTGAGCCACTGGACCTGAGTACTCAAACATGCCTACTTTTGCATCTTAGACACTCTGAATTCACTAAATGTACAACTTTTTCTCCATCAAAATGAACAAATGAGACATGAAATAACATCTACAGATCAAGACGAAGCGAATGGAAGCGGTCCCAGCCTCGTAGCTTTGAACAGCTGTGATCGCAGGAAAATGCTGTTACAAAGATTTCTCAGTATATCTCCGGGACATTTCCCTGGCTTTCCCACCGTCACAATGGACAAACGAGACATGAAATAACATCAACAGATCAAGACGAAGCGAATGGAAGTACCCCCGGAGTCATATCATGTGTAAATCGAGAGGAAACATCTCTCTCTCCCCCGCCTGCTTGCGAAGGGGAGGGGCAGTTTACACACACACACGCAGCTGCTGCATGCAGCAACGCACACAGAGGGAGGAGATGGCAGAGAGAATGCACTCCCCTGAAAACTCCCCATGAATTCCTCCAGACTCAGAAAATGTAAAAGTTCACTTTTTGGAGATCCATAGAAAAAGGGTGAAAATGGAAAAAAGTATTCGAAAATAGTGCCTCATAAGGCGGGTAGAGTCCCTTGAAAACTCCCCTTGAATTCCTCCAGACTCAGAAAAAGTCAAAGTTGACTTTTTGGAGATCCATAGAAAAAGGGTGAAAATGAAAAAAAGTATGCCACAGCATGGATTCGAACACGCGACCAACCGCATCCAGGGGCGAGCGTTTTTTTTTTTTTTTTTTTTATTTTATTATTCATTATCAAAATGTTTTCACACAGATTAAACAAACACTCACATTGCATAACAAATCCCCCAAAAAGAAGAGGACCCCAATGCATTTAATACAAAGTATACATCACAGTCCTATCTTGTCTTTCACTTCCCCGACATCCCTAATCCACCATTCTTTTACATTTATTCCCCTTTCACAGGTCATCATTCCTTATTTTTCAAAATTATACTTAAGCTTTCCATCATTCACTTCTATCAGTGTACAACCATCAACATGTTCTTTCATGAACATCTCATTATCTTTGTACACATATAACATTCCAACAACCCTCATTATATTCCTCTTCATAATTCCCCACACTCCATCCACTCTCCCCTCATAGTGTGCTACATTCCTTCTTATTTTCACCGCATATCTTGCCTGGCTTAAACATAGATTTAACATATCAACATTGCACCCATCCCTTCTCCCACTCAACCCAAACAACCACAATTCTTTCCACTCTAGACATTTTAACACCCCTTCATCCCAGCACCTGCATATCAATTCTTTTATTTTCCCAAAGAACCCCCTTAATTCCCCACACTCAAAAAACTCATGCATACAATTCTCCACTCCCACCTTACACACATCACATTCTCTCTTAACCTCTTTGTCAAACATACTTATTATTAAATTGTTGAACACCCTGTTGTGCCTTAAACAGAAATCAAAGTGCTCACCCTCCACACTATTCCCTTTCACTCTCAGATTCACCCACATCTTTTTCACATCCATTCCCCCCATCACCTTTTCCCAAACCTTTTCTGATGCTGGTCTCCTTGCATCCCCCTTCCCAAGGGTTTTGTATATCCTTTTCGTGCTAAGGTCTCCCAGCTTCACCCCTTCACCCACATATAGCGCTACCTCACTTTCGCCCCCTACCACCTTCTTGCTCTCCACCATCCTCCTCCATTCCACCGGCATCCCCTCTTTGATGCTCTCCATCATGCCTTCTGCTGTCCTTCCCCCCATTAACAGATTATTTTCCCTTGTCCCATCAACAATAACTTGAGCCCTCATGAACCCCGGAACATACTCATAGACTAGGTCTCTTATTACCCTAAATCCAGCCCTCCACATTGGTAAATTAAATAATACTTCGCCCTCTTTCATTATCCTATAGTTTTGGAATATGGGTTGTTTCCATACCTGCTGCGCATTCTCACATTCATACTTCACATTCCCCAAGAACTCTCCCCACGCATTCATCACCTCCCTTTGAAAATCATTCATTCCATTCATCCACCCTTTCTTAAAGCGCATAAATATCCCACTGTCCCCACACCCCCCTCCTTTATTTATACTGTCTCTCAAAAATTCTTTCCACACATGCTTATTTCCCTTATTTAGATATTTTATCATCGTTTTGACCCTCATTGCTTTCATCTTCCTTTCCACATTTATTAGTTTTAGCCCCCCATCTTTATAGTCATTCTCTAGAACCTCCCTAGCTATCCTCACTCCCTTCCCCTCCCACATGAACTCACTCACTATTTTATTTACCTCTTTTATTACTCTGTCTGGCACCTCCATTACACTCATTACATAAACTAGCTTGCTCATGATGAGACCATTTACTACTATAACTTTCCCCCTCAGTTTTAATCTCCTCAGTTTCCAGAAGCTTAGGGTCTTTTTCAAACTACCCACCACTCCCTCATATTGCACATCCCTCCCCTCTCTGTCCTTCAAACCCACATTAATACCCAGTACCCTAATATATTCCTTATTCTCTTTTAAACCTAACTCCTCTCTCCCTACATCACCATTTCCCAGCACCATGTACTCTGACTTTTCCATATTAATTTTAGCCCCTGAAGCTCTTCCATATATCTCCACACTCTCTAAGACCCCTCTTACACTTTCCATGTCTCTTACGGTGATTGTATTATCATCCGCATATTGGAATACTACACTTATCCCTCCCCCCGGCACCATCACCCCCTTTACCCTCTCATTCTGTTGTAGCAAAGCCGCAAGGGGCTCCGCTGATAATGCATAGAGCATCGCCGATAGAGGGCATCCCTGCCGGACGGATCTCCCTAACTTAAATACATTTGTGATGATCCCATTAACCTTAACGCAACTCATGGCTTTCCTATATATTCTCCTTATCCACCCAACAAACCCCCTCCCAAACCCTGCTTTTACCAAAACCCTGAATAAATAAACGTGATTAACCCTATCGAACGCCTTGTTCAGATCTAAGCTTACCAACACCCCTCCTTCTCCACCCTTCATATGATTTACCGTGTCCCTAATACTACAAACTGTGTCACATATATCCCTTCCAGGAATACTATATGCCTGGGTGCTCCCCACCACCGCACCAATAACCCTCTTCATTCTATTGGATAACACCCGTGCCATAATCTTATAATCCCCATTCAACATACTTAACGGCCTATAGTTCCCTAATTTATCCCTACTACCCTTTTTGTACAATATGCTAATCACCCCTGTTGACAATCCGTCCGGCAGTTCATCCTTCTCTTCGAAGCTCTTAAACAACTCCTTCAACATTGGGACTAGCACAGCCTTAAATTCCATGTAGAACTCTGCAGTTAGGCCATCTAGTCCCGGGCTTTTATTTTTGCCCATGCCATCTATTGCTGCCTCTATTTCCTCTTTTCCCATCTCCCCTTCGCACAACTCTCTTCCTTCTTCTGTCAACACCGCCCTCATGCTCCCCAGAGTCTTTTCCAGGCTCTCTTTTTCATTAACTTCCTCCTGGAAGAGCTCTCTATAAAACTCTTCCACCCTCTTAACTATCCCTACTAAGTCTTTAATAATCTCACCCCCCTTACCCTCTATCTGCCTAATCTGATTGTTCCCCTGCTTCCTATTCTCCATCCCTAAGAAAAAACCTGTACATTTTTCCCCTTCAACTAAATATCTTGCCCTACTCCTGACGATTGCCCCCATACACCTCTCTCTTTCCACTATCCCTAACTCATCCCTAAGACTATTGTAGACCCCTAAATCTCTCCCTACCTCTCCCTCTATCTTCTCTGCTTCTTTATTTAGTTCCTCTTTTAACCTCTCCTCCCTCTCTCTCCCTCTTTTATTTCTTCCACAACTGAACTTTATGCTCATTTTTTTTATTTCTCTTTTTAGGCCCTCCCACCATTCTCCTTCATCCTCACCATCCATTTTCTCTTGCTTCCTTAACCATTCATTCATCATATTTTTGTATTTCTCATCCTTAAGCAGAGCAGCGTTTAGGCACCACACCCCTCCCCCTCTTCCCTTACATCCATCATCCAGCTTAAAGCCAAGGATAACATGATCACTCAAGCTAGTCGTTGTATGTTTAAAAGTCCCCACCTTCCCACCTATCCTTCCCTTGCACAGCACCAAGTCTATCCTACTCTGCTTCAACACACCCCCCACCACCTGTTTTCTAGTATATACCCTCTCATCCAAATTCCTTTCTCTCCACACATCTCTTAAGCCGTTCTCCCTCATCAGTTTCTCCAATGCACCTCGTGAGGAGTCATTTCTATAACTCATCCCACCCGCCACATCAATCCTTCCACACCTCACATTGAAATCACCCACCACCACACAATTTCCCCCACACTTCCCATCCAGACCCTCAAAAAAACTCTTTCTTTCTTTCTCCACATTAGGCGCATGAATATTCATCAGTCTATACATTTCCCCCATATAACCAAACTCTGCAATAATCATCCTTCCTTTTCCATCATCCTCCACCTTTTTCACACTTTCCACTTTTCCCATTCTAAACAATATTGCCACCCCTCTTGCATTCAAACCACCATTATTGAAAAATACCCTCCCCATCCATCCCATTATCACATCACCCACACTTTCATTGTCCCAGTGTGTCTCCTGTAGGCATATGACATCAGCTGTACATAGCAGTAAAGCCCTGTCCCTTCTGTCCTTTGTTTTTAGCCCCCGGCCATTAAATGTACATATCGTCACCATTGCATGTAAAGTTTGAAGAAAAATTTCTGTTCCCACTTGTCCTTCTTTTCCAGGCCACAGCCGTTGAAAGAAACAATCTTCACCATTGTCATTTAAAGGGGATTAGCGTTGGAGTATTCCAAAAGTTCTCCTTCAGCTCACCTTTCGCTGTCCAGATCATCTCCACCGACTCCTTTCACATTCTTCTCCACTTGTGAACGTGTATTCACTTTCCCTCTCACGGTTATTCCTGATGGTTTTGAGTCACCTCCTCCGACCCTCGATCCCTCTCTCCCAGGCGTCATCGGACTCCTACTCCGTCCCCTGGTCCTCGGAACCTCGACCCGCTCCTCGATCTCCTGCTCTCCCACCGTCACCTCTATGATTTCGTCATCGTCCTTCAAGAGCAACGTAATTTCATCTTCCACTCTCTGCTCCCCCACCTTCTCCGCTTCTTCTCTCTCCTCCGCCACCATCACCGATTCTCCTCTCTCCTCCACCGCCGTCACCTCCTCCTTCTTCTCCACACCTTCGCCGTTCGGACTTTTCTTTCTCTCAGTCTTTGTTTTCTTCTTTTTCACCTTCCCTTTCCCCACTGTCTGTGTCCCCTCATTTCCCTCCTCCGCTACCCCCTCATGTTGTCTTTTCTTCCCTCCTTCCTTCTGTTCCCCCCCTATTTCTTTCTGCCCCACCGCCACCACCACTACCTTCTCTCCCTCTATCACTTCCTCAGCCTCCTCATCCTCCCCCCCCCCCTCTTCTTTATCCACCTCTTCCACCTCCTGCTCCGCTTCCTCCTCCACATTGTACCTCTCCCTCCCCCCCTCCTTTTCAGGCCTGGCCTGTTCTCTCCTTCTCACCCTCTCTTCCCCAGCACAATCCCTCGCAAAATGCCCAACACCCCCACACCTGTAACATTTTATCTCCGGACACTCCCTAAAAATGTGCCCCGCCCTTAGACAGTTTCTGCACACCGCCACCTGTCTGTCATGTATGACCCTTACGTATTCTGCCCCCCCCTCCACTCTAAATTGTGTCGAGTACGGCAGTGATGTTACCTTCTCATTAAGAGAAACTTTGAGGAAGCGTGTCCCGTCCGCTATCCTCATCCCCTCCCTGGTGTTCTTTACATAACGTCTTTTGATGGGCGAAACCGCCTTAACCCCCCACTCAAACAGCCTCCTCAGGATCTGGTCATCCTCGATATATATCGGCATGTACATAAAGGACACCATCACCTCCATCGCAGTTAACTCCTCTGCCTTTATAACCACCCCCTTCACCCTCAGCCCCTCCAGCAATCTCTTCTTTCCCTCCACATATCCCATTGTCACCTCATACCTTTCCCCCTTCAGCCTGCATCCCAGCACCTCCCCACACTCATCCTGTATTTCACACAGCATGTCCAACATTGTAATCTTTCCCAAGCCCCCCTCCACCGTCACCGCCAGTGTCAGATCCGCCCGGTAACTAATGTCCTCATTCCCTTCTCCCACCCTTCCCCCCCTCTCTTTTACTTGGCTACTGCCCTGTTTCAAACTGTTTCTCTCTTTTTCTCCGTCCGTTTTCTTTCTTTGTCCAGGACCCTCCTCTTTCCTCCCGTCGTCTCCATTCACGAACTTTTGTCCTTCTCCCGTGTTCTCCCGGCTTTCCTCCTCTTCTGTTCTTCTCTGCGCACTCTCCTGTGCATTTTCTGACCCTCCGCTTGTCTTTAGAGCCTCGCCGCTCTTCCCTGCGCGTTCCTTAATGCCTCCGCTGCTATTCCTCGCGCCCTCTTCCGGGTTCTGTTCCGCTCCGCAATGTCCTCCTCCCAGTCTCTCTGAAGCCGTTGTTGTGCTTGTTCCGGATTGAAATGCACCCATCTCCTCTTCTCTCTCCATAATTCCCTTCTTTCCAGCCTTTCCTTTCATTAGTCCGGCTTTTTCCGCCTCTCTTTCCTCCCGGCTCCTCTCATCCAGCTTCCTCTCCAGCAGCAGCTTCGCTTTCTCCTCTTCATTCCTTATATTTCCCATCATGCAGGCCGCCTCTCTTACATCCTTTCCTTGTGTAGAGCCCTCAGTATCCGTCTGCATTGTCGGTTTTCCTCCCGTTTCTCCAGCATGCTCCGCTGCATTCAGCTCGGCTTCTCCCGCTTTCTTCGCCGCCCCCCGCATTCCAGACATTCCAGACATTCCAGGATTCACGTCCTTATTCTCCGTTCTTTTCTCCATTTTCTCCACAGCGCACCTTCAATGTTTGTCCCCCCAGACAGCTGAGCTGTTTGGGGGGGGGTTTTGCCGGAAAAGATCGCGATTAAAACGCTTGTTTTAAACACTTTGTCCCGTTTCCTCAGCAAACAATTGACCTGCTTCCTCCAGCACTCTCGCTGCGTTCGCGCTGTTGCTCCTCGTATTTTCTCCTCTGATGTTCACAAAACACGGTTTGAAAGTATCCCCCCCGACAGCAGAGCTGTTTGGGGGGCTGTTTGTCCAAAAATAAAGTGCAAAAACCGTCTTATTTGCTCCACTTTGTCCAAATTCGTCCCAAACTTTTGCGTCCACACATACACTGCTCACTCTCAATGCGCTCCTAGCGGGCGTGATCAGAGCGTTAACGCAGTGAGCCACTGGACCTGAGTACTCAAATATGCCTACTTGTGCATCTTAGACACTCTGAATTCACTAAATGTACAACTTTTTATCCATCAAAATGAACAAATGAGACATGAAATAACATCTACAGATCAAGACGAAGCGAATGGAAGCGGTCCCAGCCTCGTAGCTGTGAACAGCTGAGATCGCAGGAAAATGCTGTTACAAAGATTTCTCAGTATATCTCTGGGATATTTCCCTAGCTTTCCCACCGTCACAATGGACAAACGAGACATGAAATAACATCAACAGATCAAGACGAAGCGAATGGAAGTACCCCCGGAGTCATAGCATGTGTAAATCGAGACGAAACATCTCTCTCTCCCCCGCCTGCTTGCGAAGGGGAGGGGCAGTTTACACACACACACGCAGCTGCTGCTGCATGCAGCAACGCACACACAGGGAGGAGATGGCAGAGAGAATGCACTCCCCTGAAAACTCCCCTTGAATTCCTCCAGACTCAGAAAATGTAAAAGTTCACTTTTTGGAGATCCATAGAAAAAGGGTGAAAATGGAAAAAAGTATTCGAAAATAGTGCCTCATAAGGCGGTTAGAGTCCTTTGAAAACTCCCCTTGAATTCCTCCAGACTCAGAAAAAGTCAAAGTTGACTTTTTGGAGATCCATAGAAAAAGGGTGAAAATGAAAAAAAGTATGCCACAGCATGGTTTCAAACACGCGACCAACCGCATCCAGGGGCGAGCGTTAACGCAGTGAGCCACTGGACCTGAGTACTCAAACATGCCTACTTTTGCATCTTAGACACTCTGAATTCACTAAATGTACAACTTTTTCTCCATCAAAATGAACAAATGAGACATGAAATAACATCTACAGATCAAGACGAAGCGAATGGAAGCGGCCCCAGCCTCGTAGCTTTGAACAGCTGTGATCGCAGGAAAATGCTGTTACAAAGATTTCTCAGTATATCTCCGGGACATTTCCCTGGCTTTCCCACCGTCACAATGGACAAACGAGACATGAAATAACATCAACAGATCAAGACGAAGCGAATGGAGGTACCCCCGGAGTCATAGCATGTGTAAATCGAGACGAAACATATCTCTCTCCCCCGCCTGCTTGCGAGGGGGAGGGGCAGTTTACACACACACGCAGCTGCTGCATGCAGCAACACACACACAGGGAGGAGATGGCAGAGAGAACGCACTCCCCTGAAAACTCCCCTTGAATTCCTCCAGACTCAGAAAATGTAAAAGATCACTTTTTGGAGATCCATAGAAAAAGGGTGAAAATGAAAAAAAGAATGCCACAGCATGGACTCGAACACGCGACCAACCGCATCCAGGGGCGAGCGTTAACGCAGTGAGCCACTGGACCTGAGTACTCAAACATGCCTACTTTTGCATCTTAGACACTCTGAATTCACTAAATGTACAACTTTTTCTCCATCAAAATGAACAAATGAGACATGAAATAACATCTACAGATCAAGACGAAGCGAATGGAAGCGGTCCCAGCCTCGTAGCTTTGAACAGCTGTGATCGCAGGAAAATGCTGTTACAAAGATTTCTCAGTATATCTCCGGGACATTTCCCTGGCTTTCCCACCGTCACAATGGACAAACGAGACATGAAATAACATCAACAGATCAAGACGAAGCGAATGGAAGTACCCCCGGAGTCATATCATGTGTAAATCGAGAGGAAACATCTCTCTCTCCCCCGCCTGCTTGCGAAGGGGAGGGGCAGTTTACACACACACACGCAGCTGCTGCATGCAGCAACGCACACAGAGGGAGGAGATGGCAGAGAGAATGCACTCCCCTGAAAACTCCCCATGAATTCCTCCAGACTCAGAAAATGTAAAAGTTCACTTTTTGGAGATCCATAGAAAAAGGGTGAAAATGGAAAAAAGTATTCGAAAATAGTGCCTCATAAGGCGGGTAGAGTCCCTTGAAAACTCCCCTTGAATTCCTCCAGACTCAGAAAAAGTCAAAGTTGACTTTTTGGAGATCCATAGAAAAAGGGTGAAAATGAAAAAAAGTATGCCACAGCATGGATTCGAACACGCGACCAACCGCATCCAGGGGCGAGCGTTAACGCAGTGAGCCACTGGACCTGAGTACTCAAATATGCCTACTTGTGCATCTTAGACACTCTGAATTCACTAAATGTACAACTTTTTATCCATCAAAATGAACAAATGAGACATGAAATAACATCTACAGATCAAGACGAAGCGAATGGAAGCGGTCCCAGCCTCGTAGCTGTGAACAGCTGAGATCGCAGGAAAATGCTGTTACAAAGATTTCTCAGTATATCTCTGGGATATTTCCCTAGCTTTCCCACCGTCACAATGGACAAACGAGACATGAAATAACATCAACAGATCAAGACGAAGCGAATGGAAGTACCCCCGGAGTCATAGCATGTGTAAATCGAGACGAAACATCTCTCTCTCCCCCGCCTGCTTGCGAAGGGGAGGGGCAGTTTACACACACACACGCAGCTGCTGCTGCATGCAGCAACGCACACACAGGGAGGAGATGGCAGAGAGAATGCACTCCCCTGAAAACTCCCCTTGAATTCCTCCAGACTCAGAAAATGTAAAAGTTCACTTTTTGGAGATCCATAGAAAAAGGGTGAAAATGGAAAAAAGTATTCGAAAATAGTGCCTCATAAGGCGGTTAGAGTCCTTTGAAAACTCCCCTTGAATTCCTCCAGACTCAGAAAAAGTCAAAGTTGACTTTTTGGAGATCCATAGAAAAAGGGTGAAAATGAAAAAAAGTATGCCACAGCATGGTTTCAAACACGCGACCAACCGCATCCAGGGGCGAGCGTTAACGCAGTGAGCCACTGGACCTGAGTACTCAAACATGCCTACTTTTGCATCTTAGACACTCTGAATTCACTAAATGTACAACTTTTTCTCCATCAAAATGAACAAATGAGACATGAAATAACATCTACAGATCAAGACGAAGCGAATGGAAGCGGCCCCAGCCTCGTAGCTTTGAACAGCTGTGATCGCAGGAAAATGCTGTTACAAAGATTTCTCAGTATATCTCCGGGACATTTCCCTGGCTTTCCCACCGTCACAATGGACAAACGAGACATGAAATAACATCAACAGATCAAGACGAAGCGAATGGAGGTACCCCCGGAGTCATAGCATGTGTAAATCGAGACGAAACATATCTCTCTCCCCCGCCTGCTTGCGAGGGGGAGGGGCAGTTTACACACACACGCAGCTGCTGCATGCAGCAACACACACACAGGGAGGAGATGGCAGAGAGAACGCACTCCCCTGAAAACTCCCCTTGAATTCCTCCAGACTCAGAAAATGTAAAAGATCACTTTTTGGAGATCCATAGAAAAAGGGTGAAAATGAAAAAAAGAATGCCACAGCATGGACTCGAACACGCGACCAACCGCATCCAGGGGCGAGCGTTAACGCAGTGAGCCACTGGACCTGAGTACTCAAACATGCCTACTTTTGCATCTTAGACACTCTGAATTCACTAAATGTACAACTTTTTCTCCATCAAAATGAACAAATGAGACATGAAATAACATCTACAGATCAAGACGAAGCGAATGGAAGCGGTCCCAGCCTCGTAGCTTTGAACAGCTGTGATCGCAGGAAAATGCTGTTACAAAGATTTCTCAGTATATCTCCGGGACATTTCCCTGGCTTTCCCACCGTCACAATGGACAAACGAGACATGAAATAACATCAACAGATCAAGACGAAGCGAATGGAAGTACCCCCGGAGTCATATCATGTGTAAATCGAGAGGAAACATCTCTCTCTCCCCCGCCTGCTTGCGAAGGGGAGGGGCAGTTTACACACACACACGCAGCTGCTGCATGCAGCAACGCACACAGAGGGAGGAGATGGCAGAGAGAATGCACTCCCCTGAAAACTCCCCATGAATTCCTCCAGACTCAGAAAATGTAAAAGTTCACTTTTTGGAGATCCATAGAAAAAGGGTGAAAATGGAAAAAAGTATTCGAAAATAGTGCCTCATAAGGCGGGTAGAGTCCCTTGAAAACTCCCCTTGAATTCCTCCAGACTCAGAAAAAGTCAAAGTTGACTTTTTGGAGATCCATAGAAAAAGGGTGAAAATGAAAAAAAGTATGCCACAGCATGGATTCGAACACGCGACCAACCGCATCCAGGGGCGAGCGTTAACGCAGTGAGCCACTGGACCTGAGTACTCAAATATGCCTACTTGTGCATCTTAGACACTCTGAATTCACTAAATGTACAACTTTTTATCCATCAAAATGAACAAATGAGACATGAAATAACATCTACAGATCAAGACGAAGCGAATGGAAGCGGTCCCAGCCTCGTAGCTGTGAACAGCTGAGATCGCAGGAAAATGCTGTTACAAAGATTTCTCAGTATATCTCTGGGATATTTCCCTAGCTTTCCCACCGTCACAATGGACAAACGAGACATGAAATAACATCAACAGATCAAGACGAAGCGAATGGAAGTACCCCCGGAGTCATAGCATGTGTAAATCGAGACGAAACATCTCTCTCTCCCCCGCCTGCTTGCGAAGGGGAGGGGCAGTTTACACACACACACGCAGCTGCTGCTGCATGCAGCAACGCACACACAGGGAGGAGATGGCAGAGAGAATGCACTCCCCTGAAAACTCCCCTTGAATTCCTCCAGACTCAGAAAATGTAAAAGTTCACTTTTTGGAGATCCATAGAAAAAGGGTGAAAATGGAAAAAAGTATTCGAAAATAGTGCCTCATAAGGCGGTTAGAGTCCTTTGAAAACTCCCCTTGAATTCCTCCAGACTCAGAAAAAGTCAAAGTTGACTTTTTGGAGATCCATAGAAAAAGGGTGAAAATGAAAAAAAGTATGCCACAGCATGGTTTCAAACACGCGACCAACCGCATCCAGGGGCGAGCGTTAACGCAGTGAGCCACTGGACCTGAGTACTCAAACATGCCTACTTTTGCATCTTAGACACTCTGAATTCACTAAATGTACAACTTTTTCTCCATCAAAATGAACAAATGAGACATGAAATAACATCTACAGATCAAGACGAAGCGAATGGAAGCGGCCCCAGCCTCGTAGCTTTGAACAGCTGTGATCGCAGGAAAATGCTGTTACAAAGATTTCTCAGTATATCTCCGGGACATTTCCCTGGCTTTCCCACCGTCACAATGGACAAACGAGACATGAAATAACATCAACAGATCAAGACGAAGCGAATGGAGGTACCCCCGGAGTCATAGCATGTGTAAATCGAGACGAAACATATCTCTCTCCCCCGCCTGCTTGCGAGGGGGAGGGGCAGTTTACACACACACGCAGCTGCTGCATGCAGCAACACACACACAGGGAGGAGATGGCAGAGAGAACGCACTCCCCTGAAAACTCCCCTTGAATTCCTCCAGACTCAGAAAATGTAAAAGATCACTTTTTGGAGATCCATAGAAAAAGGGTGAAAATGAAAAAAAGAATGCCACAGCATGGACTCGAACACGCGACCAACCGCATCCAGGGGCGAGCGTTAACGCAGTGAGCCACTGGACCTGAGTACTCAAACACGCCTACTTGTGAATCTTAGAAACTCTGAATTCACTAAATGTACAACTTTTTCTCCAACAAAATGAACAACTGAGACATGAAATAACATCTACAGATCAAGACGAAGCGAATGGAGGCGGTCCCAGCCTCGTAGCTGTGAACAGCTGTGATCGCAGGAAAATGCTGTTACAAAGATTTCTCAGTATATCTCCGGGACATTTCCCTGGCTTTCCCACCGTCACAATGGACAAACGAGACATGAAATAACATCAACAGATCAAGACGAAGCGAATGGAAGTACCCCCGGAGTCATAGCATGTGTAAATCGAGACGAAACATCTCTCTCTCCCGCGCCTGCTTGCGAGAGGGAGGGGCAGTTTACACACACACACAGCCGCTGCATGCAGCAACGCACACACAGGGAGGAGATGGCAGAGAGAATGCACTCCCCTGAAAACTCCCCTTGAATTCCTCCAGACTCAGAAAATGTAAAAGTTCACTTTTTGGAGATCCATAGAAAAAGGGTGAAAATGGAAAAAAACATTCGAAAATAGTGCCTCATAAGGCGGGTAGAGTCCCTTGAAAACGCCCCTTGAATTCCTCCAGACTCAGAAAAAGTCAAAGTTGACTTTTTGGAGATCCATAGAAAAAGGGTGAAAATGAAAAAAAGTATGCCACAGCATGGATTCGAACACGTGACCAACCGCATCCAGGGGCGAGCGTTAACGCAGTGAGCCACTGGACCTGAGTACTCAAACACGCCTACTTGTGAATCTTAGAAACTCTGAATTCACTAAATGTACAACTTTTTCTCCAACAAAATGAACAACTGAGACATGAAATAACATCTACAGATCAAGACGAAGCGAATGGAGGCGGTCCCAGCCTCGTAGCTGTGAACAGCTGTGATCGCAGGAAAATGCTGTTACAAAGATTTCTCAGTATATCTCCGGGACATTTCCCTGGCTTTCCCACCGTCACAATTGACAAACGAGACATGAAATAACATCAACAGATCAAGACGAAGCGAATGGAAGTACCCCCGGAGTCATAGCATGTGTAAATCGAGACGAAACATCTCTCTCTCCCCCGCCTGCTTGCGAAGGGGAGGGGCAGTTTACACACACACACACACGCAGCTGCTGCTGCATGCAGCAACGCACACACAGGGAGGAGATGGCAGAGAGAATGCACTCCCCTGAAAACTCCCCTTGAATTCCTCCAGACTCAGAAAATGTAAAAGTTCACTTTTTGGAGATCCATAGAAAAAGGGTGAAAATGGAAAAAAGTATTCGAAAATAGTGCCTCATAAGGCGGTTAGAGTCCTTTGAAAACTCCCCTTGAATTCCTCCAGACTCAGAAAAAGTCAAAGTTGACTTTTTGGAGATCCATAGAAAAAGGTCGAAAATGAAAAAAAGTATGCCACAGCATGGTTTCAAACACGCTACCAACCGCATCCAGGGGCGAGCGTTAACGCAGTGAGCCACTGGACCTGAGTACTCAAACATGCCTACTTTTGCATCTTAGACACTCTGAATTCACTAAATGTACAACTTTTTCTCCATCAAAATGAACAAATGAGACATGAAATAACATCTACAGATCAAGACGAAGCGAATGGAAGCGGCCCCAGCCTCGTAGCTTTGAACAGCTGTGATCGCAGGAAAATGCTGTTACAAAGATTTCTCAGTATATCTCCGGGACATTTCCCTGGCTTTCCCACCGTCACAATGGACAAACGAGACATGAAATAACATCAACAGATCAAGACGAAGCGAATGGAGGTACCCCCGGAGTCATAGCATGTGTAAATCGAGACGAAACATATCTCTCTCCCCCGCCTGCTTGCGAGGGGGAGGGGCAGTTTACACACACACGCAGCTGCTGCATGCAGCAACACACACACAGGGAGGAGATGGCAGAGAGAACGCACTCCCCTGAAAACTCCCCTTGAATTCCTCCAGACTCAGAAAATGTAAAAGATCACTTTTTGGAGATCCATAGAAAAAGGGTGAAAATGAAAAAAAGAATGCCACAGCATGGACTCGAACACGCGACCAACCGCATCCAGGGGCGAGCGTTAACGCAGTGAGCCACTGGACCTGAGTACTCAAACACGCCTACTTGTGAATCTTAGAAACTCTGAATTCACTAAATGTACAACTTTTTCTCCAACAAAATGAACAACTGAGACATGAAATAACATCTACAGATCAAGACGAAGCGAATGGAGGCGGTCCCAGCCTCGTAGCTGTGAACAGCTGTGATCGCAGGAAAATGCTGTTACAAAGATTTCTCAGTATATCTCCGGGACATTTCCCTGGCTTTCCCACCGTCACAATTGACAAACGAGACATGAAATAACATCAACAGATCAAGACGAAGCGAATGGAAGTACCCCCGGAGTCATAGCATGTGTAAATCGAGACGAAACATCTCTCTCTCCCGCGCCTGCTTGCGAGAGGGAGGGGCAGTTTACACACACACACAGCCGCTGCATGCAGCAACGCACACACAGGGAGGAGATGGCAGAGAGAATGCACTCCCCTGAAAACTCCCCTTGAATTCCTCCAGACTCAGAAAATGTAAAAGTTCACTTTTTGGAGATCCATAGAAAAAGGGTGAAAATGGAAAAAACCATTCGAAAATAGTGCCTCATAAGGCGGGTAGAGTCCCTTGAAAACGCCCCTTGAATTCCTCCAGACTCAGAAAAAGTCAAAGTTGACTTTTTGGAGATCCATAGAAAAAGGGTGAAAATGAAAAAAAGTATGCCACAGCATGGATTCGAACACGTGACCAACCGCATCCAGGGGCGAGCGTTAACGCATTGAGCCACTGGACCTGAGTACTCAAACACGCCTACTTGTGAATCTTAGAAACTCTGAATTCACTAAATGTACAACTTTTTCTCCAACAAAATGAACAACTGAGACATGAAATAACATCTACAGATCAAGACGAAGCGAATGGAGGCGGTCCCAGCCTCGTAGCTGTGAACAGCTGTGATCGCAGGAAAATGCTGTTACAAAGATTTCTCAGTATATCTCCGGGACATTTCCCTGGCTTTCCCACCGTCACAATTGACAAACGAGACATGAAATAACATCAACAGATCAAGACGAAGCGAATGGAAGTACCCCCGGAGTCATAGCATGTGTAAATCGAGACGAAACATCTCTCTCTCCCCCGCCTGCTTGCGAAGGGGAGGGGCAGTTTACACACACACACACACGCAGCTGCTGCTGCATGCAGCAACGCACACACAGGGAGGAGATGGCAGAGAGAATGCACTCCCCTGAAAACTCCCCTTGAATTCCTCCAGACTCAGAAAATGTAAAAGTTCACTTTTTGGAGATCCATAGAAAAAGGGTGAAAATGGAAAAAAGTATTCGAAAATAGTGCCTCATAAGGCGGTTAGAGTCCTTTGAAAACTCCCCTTGAATTCCTCCAGACTCAGAAAAAGTCAAAGTTGACTTTTTGGAGATCCATAGAAAAAGGTCGAAAATGAAAAAAAGTATGCCACAGCATGGTTTCAAACACGCGACCAACCGCATCCAGGGGCGAGCGTTAACGCAGTGAGCCACTGGACCTGAGTACTCAAACATGCCTACTTTTGCATCTTAGACACTCTGAATTCACTAAATGTACAACTTTTTCTCCATCAAAATGAACAAATGAGACATGAAATAACATCTACAGATCAAGACGAAGCGAATGGAAGCGGTCCCAGCCTCGTAGCTTTGAACAGCTGTGATCGCAGGAAAATGCTGTTACAAAGATTTCTCAGTATATCTCCGGGACATTTCCCTGGCTTTCCCACCGTCACAATGGACAAACGAGACATGAAATAACATCAACAGATCAAGACGAAGCGAATGGAAGTACCCCCGGAGTCATAGCATGTGTAAATCGAGACGAAACATCTCTCTCTCCCCCGCCTGCTTGCGAAGGGGAGGGGCAGTTTACACACACGCAGCTGCTGCATGCAGCAACGCACACACAGGGAGGAGATGGCAGAGAGAATGCACTACCCTGAAAACTCCCCTTGAATTCCTCCAGACTCAGAAAATGTAAAAGTTCACTTTTTGGAGATCCATAGAAAAAGGGTGAAAATGGAAAAAAGTATTCGAAAATAGTGCCTCATAAGGCGGGTAGAGTCCCTTGAAAACTCCCCTTGAATTCCTCCAGACTCAGAAAAAGTCAAAGTTGACGTTTTGGAGATCCATAGAAAAAGGGTGAAAATGAAAAAAAGTATGCCACAGCATGGATTCGAACACGCGACCAACCGCATCCAGGGGCGAGCGTTAACGCAGTGAGCCACTGGACCTGAGTACTCAAACATGCCTACTTTTGCATCTTAGACACTCTGAATTCACTAAATGTACAACTTTTTCTCCATCAAAATGAACAAATGAGACATGAAATAACATCTACAGATCAAGACGAAGCGAATGGAAGCGGTCCCAGCCTCGTAGCTTTGAACAGCTGTGATCGCAGGAAAATGCTGTTACAAAGATTTCTCAGTATATCTCCGGGACATTTCCCTGGCTTTCCCACCGTCACAATGGACAAACGAGACATGAAATAACATCAACAGATCAAGACGAAGCGAATGGAAGTACCCCCGGAGTAATAGCATGTGTAAATCGAGACGAAACATCTCTCTCTCCCCCGCCTGCTTGCGAAGGGGAGGGGCAGTTTACACACACACACGCAGCTGCTGCATGCAGCAACGCACACACAGGGAGGAGATGGCAGAGAGAATGCACTCCCCTGAAAACTCCCCTTGAATTCCTCCAGACTCAGAAAATGTAAAAGTTCACTTTTTGGAGATCCATAGAAAAAGGGTGAAAATGGAAAAAAGTATTCGAAAATAGTGCCTCATAAGGCGGGTAGAGTCCCTTGAAAACTCCCCTTGAATTCCTCCAGACTCAGAAAAAGTCAAAGTTGACTTTTTGGAGATCCATAGAAAAAGGGTGAAAATGAAAAAAAGTATGCCACAGCATGGATTCGAACACGCGACCAACCGCATCCAGGGGCGAGCGTTAACGCAGTGAGCCACTGGACCTGAGTACTCAAACATGCCTACTTTTGCATCTTAGACACTCTGAATTCACTAAATGTACAACTTTTTCTCCATCAAAATGAACAAATGAGACATGAAATAACATCTACAGATCAAGACGAAGCGAATGGAAGCGGTCCCAGCCTCGTAGCTTTGAACAGCTGTGATCGCAGGAAAATGCTGTTACAAAGATTTCTCAGTATATCTCCGGGACATTTCCCTGGCTTTCCCACCGTCAAAATGGACAAACGAGACATCAAATAACATCAACAGATCAAGACGAAGCGAATGGAAGTACCCCCGGAGTCATAGCATGTGTAAATCGAGACGAAACATCTCTCTCTCCCCCGCCTGCTTGCGAAGGGGAGGGGCAGTTTACACACACACACGCAGCTGCTGCATGCAGCAACGCACACAGAGGGAGGAGATGGCAGAGAGAATGCACTCCCCTGAAAACTCCCCATGAATTCCTCCAGACTCAGAAAATGTAAAAGTTCACTTTTTGGAGATCCATAGAAAAAGGGTGAAAATGGAAAAAAGTATTCGAAAATAGTGCCTCATAAGGCGGGTAGAGTCCCTTGAAAACTCCCCTTGAATTCCTCCAGACTCAGAAAAAGTCAAAGTTGACTTTTTGGAGATCCATAGAAAAAGGGTGAAAATGAAAAAAAGTATGCCACAGCATGGATTCGAACACGCGACCAACCGCATCCAGGGGCGAGCGTTAACGCAGTGAGCCACTGGACCTGAGTACTCAAACATGCCTACTTTTGCATCTTAGACACTCTGAATTCACTAAATGTACAACTTTTTCTCCATCAAAATGAACAAATGAGACATGAAATAACATCTACAGATCAAGACGAAGCGAATGGAAGCGGTCCCAGCCTCGTAGCTTTGAACAGCTGTGATCGCAGGAAAATGCTGTTACAAAGATTTCTCAGTATATCTCCGGGACATTTCCCTGGCTTTCCCACCGTCAAAATGGACAAACGAGACATTAAATAACATCAACAGATCAAGACGAAGCGAATAGAAGTACCCCCGGGGTCATAGCATGTGTAAATCGAGACAAAACATCTCTCTCTCCCCCGCCTGCTTGCGAAGGGGAGGGGCAGTTTACACACACACACGCAGCTGCTGCATGCAGCAACGCACACAGAGGGAGGAGATGGCAGAGAGAATGCACTCCCCTGAAAACTCCCCATGAATTCCTCCAGACTCAGAAAATGTAAAAGTTCACTTTTTGGAGATCCATAGAAAAAGGGTGAAAATGGAAAAAAGTATTCGAAAATAGTGCCTCATAAGGCGGGTAGAGTCCCTTGAAAACTCCCCTTGAATTCCTCCAGACTCAGAAAAAGTCAAAGTTGACTTTTTGGAGATCCATAGAAAAAGGGTGAAAATGAAAAAAAGTATGCCACAGCATGGATTCGAACACGCGACCAACCGCATCCAGGGGCGAGCGTTAACGCAGTGAGCCACTGGACCTGAGTACTCAAATATGCCTACTTGTGCATCTTAGACACTCTGAATTCACTAAATGTACAACTTTTTATCCATCAAAATGAACAAATGAGACATGAAATAACATCTACAGATCAAGACGAAGCGAATGGAAGCGGTCCCAGCCTCGTAGCTGTGAACAGCTGTGATCGCAGGAAAATGCTGTTACAAAGATTTCTCAGTATATCTCCGGGACATTTCCCTAGCTTTCCCACCGTCACAATGGACAAACGAGACATGAAATAACATCAACAGATCAAGACGAAGCGAATGGAAGTACCCCCGGAGTCATAGCATGTGTAAATCGAGACGAAACATCTCTCTCTCCCCCGCCTGCATGCGAAGGGGAGGGGCAGTTTACACACACACACGCAGCTGCTGCATGCAGCAACGCACACACAGGGAGGAGATGGCAGAGAGAACGCACTCCCCTGAAAACTCCCCTTGAATTCCTCCAGACTCAGAAAATGTAAAAGTTCACTTTTTGGAGATCCATAGAAAAAGGGTGAAAATGGAAAAAACCATTCGAAAATAGTGCCTCATAAGGCGGGTAGAGTCCCTTGAAAACGCCCCTTGAATTCCTCCAGACTCAGAAAAAGTCAAAGTTGACTTTTTGGAGATCCATAGAAAAAGGGTGAAAATGAAAAAAAGTATGCCACAGCATGGATTCGAACACGTGACCAACCGCATCCAGGGGCGAGCGTTAACGCATTGAGCCACTGGACCTGAGTACTCAAACACGCCTACTTGTGAATCTTAGAAACTCTGAATTCACTAAATGTACAACTTTTTCTCCAACAAAATGAACAACTGAGACATGAAATAACATCTACAGATCAAGACGAAGCGAATGGAGGCGGTCCCAGCCTCGTAGCTGTGAACAGCTGTGATCGCAGGAAAATGCTGTTACAAAGATTTCTCAGTATATCTCCGGGACATTTCCCTGGCTTTCCCACCGTCACAATTGACAAACGAGACATGAAATAACATCAACAGATCAAGACGAAGCGAATGGAAGTACCCCCGGAGTCATAGCATGTGTAAATCGAGACGAAACATCTCTCTCTCCCCCGCCTGCTTGCGAAGGGGAGGGGCAGTTTACACACACACACACACGCAGCTGCTGCTGCATGCAGCAACGCACACACAGGGAGGAGATGGCAGAGAGAATGCACTCCCCTGAAAACTCCCCTTGAATTCCTCCAGACTCAGAAAATGTAAAAGTTCACTTTTTGGAGATCCATAGAAAAAGGGTGAAAATGGAAAAAAGTATTCGAAAATAGTGCCTCATAAGGCGGTTAGAGTCCTTTGAAAACTCCCCTTGAATTCCTCCAGACTCAGAAAAAGTCAAAGTTGACTTTTTGGAGATCCATAGAAAAAGGTCGAAAATGAAAAAAAGTATGCCACAGCATGGTTTCAAACACGCGACCAACCGCATCCAGGGGCGAGCGTTAACGCAGTGAGCCACTGGACCTGAGTACTCAAACATGCCTACTTTTGCATCTTAGACACTCTGAATTCACTAAATGTACAACTTTTTCTCCATCAAAATGAACAAATGAGACATGAAATAACATCTACAGATCAAGACGAAGCGAATGGAAGCGGTCCCAGCCTCGTAGCTTTGAACAGCTGTGATCGCAGGAAAATGCTGTTACAAAGATTTCTCAGTATATCTCCGGGACATTTCCCTGGCTTTCCCACCGTCACAATGGACAAACGAGACATGAAATAACATCAACAGATCAAGACGAAGCGAATGGAAGTACCCCCGGAGTCATAGCATGTGTAAATCGAGACGAAACATCTCTCTCTCCCCCGCCTGCTTGCGAAGGGGAGGGGCAGTTTACACACACGCAGCTGCTGCATGCAGCAACGCACACACAGGGAGGAGATGGCAGAGAGAATGCACTACCCTGAAAACTCCCCTTGAATTCCTCCAGACTCAGAAAATGTAAAAGTTCACTTTTTGGAGATCCATAGAAAAAGGGTGAAAATGGAAAAAAGTATTCGAAAATAGTGCCTCATAAGGCGGGTAGAGTCCCTTGAAAACTCCCCTTGAATTCCTCCAGACTCAGAAAAAGTCAAAGTTGACGTTTTGGAGATCCATAGAAAAAGGGTGAAAATGAAAAAAAGTATGCCACAGCATGGATTCGAACACGCGACCAACCGCATCCAGGGGCGAGCGTTAACGCAGTGAGCCACTGGACCTGAGTACTCAAACATGCCTACTTTTGCATCTTAGACACTCTGAATTCACTAAATGTACAACTTTTTCTCCATCAAAATGAACAAATGAGACATGAAATAACATCTACAGATCAAGACGAAGCGAATGGAAGCGGTCCCAGCCTCGTAGCTTTGAACAGCTGTGATCGCAGGAAAATGCTGTTACAAAGATTTCTCAGTATATCTCCGGGACATTTCCCTGGCTTTCCCACCGTCACAATGGACAAACGAGACATGAAATAACATCAACAGATCAAGACGAAGCGAATGGAAGTACCCCCGGAGTAATAGCATGTGTAAATCGAGACGAAACATCTCTCTCTCCCCCGCCTGCTTGCGAAGGGGAGGGGCAGTTTACACACACACACGCAGCTGCTGCATGCAGCAACGCACACACAGGGAGGAGATGGCAGAGAGAATGCACTCCCCTGAAAACTCCCCTTGAATTCCTCCAGACTCAGAAAATGTAAAAGTTCACTTTTTGGAGATCCATAGAAAAAGGGTGAAAATGGAAAAAAGTATTCGAAAATAGTGCCTCATAAGGCGGGTAGAGTCCCTTGAAAACTCCCCTTGAATTCCTCCAGACTCAGAAAAAGTCAAAGTTGACTTTTTGGAGATCCATAGAAAAAGGGTGAAAATGAAAAAAAGTATGCCACAGCATGGATTCGAACACGCGACCAACCGCATCCAGGGGCGAGCGTTAACGCAGTGAGCCACTGGACCTGAGTACTCAAACATGCCTACTTTTGCATCTTAGACACTCTGAATTCACTAAATGTACAACTTTTTCTCCATCAAAATGAACAAATGAGACATGAAATAACATCTACAGATCAAGACGAAGCGAATGGAAGCGGTCCCAGCCTCGTAGCTTTGAACAGCTGTGATCGCAGGAAAATGCTGTTACAAAGATTTCTCAGTATATCTCCGGGACATTTCCCTGGCTTTCCCACCGTCAAAATGGACAAACGAGACATCAAATAACATCAACAGATCAAGACGAAGCGAATGGAAGTACCCCCGGAGTCATAGCATGTGTAAATCGAGACGAAACATCTCTCTCTCCCCCGCCTGCTTGCGAAGGGGAGGGGCAGTTTACACACACACACGCAGCTGCTGCATGCAGCAACGCACACAGAGGGAGGAGATGGCAGAGAGAATGCACTCCCCTGAAAACTCCCCATGAATTCCTCCAGACTCAGAAAATGTAAAAGTTCACTTTTTGGAGATCCATAGAAAAAGGGTGAAAATGGAAAAAAGTATTCGAAAATAGTGCCTCATAAGGCGGGTAGAGTCCCTTGAAAACTCCCCTTGAATTCCTCCAGACTCAGAAAAAGTCAAAGTTGACTTTTTGGAGATCCATAGAAAAAGGGTGAAAATGAAAAAAAGTATGCCACAGCATGGATTCGAACACGCGACCAACCGCATCCAGGGGCGAGCGTTAACGCAGTGAGCCACTGGACCTGAGTACTCAAACATGCCTACTTTTGCATCTTAGACACTCTGAATTCACTAAATGTACAACTTTTTCTCCATCAAAATGAACAAATGAGACATGAAATAACATCTACAGATCAAGACGAAGCGAATGGAAGCGGTCCCAGCCTCGTAGCTTTGAACAGCTGTGATCGCAGGAAAATGCTGTTACAAAGATTTCTCAGTATATCTCCGGGACATTTCCCTGGCTTTCCCACCGTCAAAATGGACAAACGAGACATTAAATAACATCAACAGATCAAGACGAAGCGAATAGAAGTACCCCCGGGGTCATAGCATGTGTAAATCGAGACAAAACATCTCTCTCTCCCCCGCCTGCTTGCGAAGGGGAGGGGCAGTTTACACACACACACGCAGCTGCTGCATGCAGCAACGCACACAGAGGGAGGAGATGGCAGAGAGAATGCACTCCCCTGAAAACTCCCCATGAATTCCTCCAGACTCAGAAAATGTAAAAGTTCACTTTTTGGAGATCCATAGAAAAAGGGTGAAAATGGAAAAAAGTATTCGAAAATAGTGCCTCATAAGGCGGGTAGAGTCCCTTGAAAACTCCCCTTGAATTCCTCCAGACTCAGAAAAAGTCAAAGTTGACTTTTTGGAGATCCATAGAAAAAGGGTGAAAATGAAAAAAAGTATGCCACAGCATGGATTCGAACACGCGACCAACCGCATCCAGGGGCGAGCGTTAACGCAGTGAGCCACTGGACCTGAGTACTCAAATATGCCTACTTGTGCATCTTAGACACTCTGAATTCACTAAATGTACAACTTTTTATCCATCAAAATGAACAAATGAGACATGAAATAACATCTACAGATCAAGACGAAGCGAATGGAAGCGGTCCCAGCCTCGTAGCTGTGAACAGCTGTGATCGCAGGAAAATGCTGTTACAAAGATTTCTCAGTATATCTCCGGGACATTTCCCTAGCTTTCCCACCGTCACAATGGACAAACGAGACATGAAATAACATCAACAGATCAAGACGAAGCGAATGGAAGTACCCCCGGAGTCATAGCATGTGTAAATCGAGACGAAACATCTCTCTCTCCCCCGCCTGCATGCGAAGGGGAGGGGCAGTTTACACACACACACGCAGCTGCTGCATGCAGCAACGCACACACAGGGAGGAGATGGCAGAGAGAACGCACTCCCCTGAAAACTCCCCTTGAATTCCTCCAGACTCAGAAAATGTAAAAGATCACTTTTTGGAGATCCATAGAAAAAGGGTGAAAATGAAAAAAAGAATGCCACAGCATGGATTCGAACACGCGACCAACCGCATCCAGGGGCGAGTGTTAACGCAGTGAGCCACTGGACATGAGTACTCAAACATGCCTATTTTTGCATCTTAGAAACTCTGAATTCACTAAATGTACAACTTTTTCTCCATCAAAATGAACAAATGAGACATGAAATAACATCTACAGATCAAGACGAAGCGAATGTAAGCAGTCCCAGCCTCGTAGCTGTGAACAGCTGTGATCGCAGGAAAATGCTGTTACAAAGATTTCTCAGTATATCTCCGGGACATTTCCCTGGCTTTCCCACCGACACAATGGACAAACGAGACATGAAATAACATCAACAGATCAAGACGAAGCGAATGGAGGTACCCCCGGAGTCATAGCATTTGTAAATCGAGACGAAACATCTCTCTCTCCCCCGCCTGCTTGCGAGGGGGAGGGGCAGTTTACACACACACGCAGCTGCTGCATGCAGCAACACACACACAGGGAGGAGATGGCAGAGAGAACGCACTCACCTGAAAACTCCCCTTGAATTCCTCCAGACTCAGAAAATGTAAAAGATCACTTTTTGGAGATCCATAGAAAAAAGGGTGAAAATGAAAAAAAAAATGCCACAGCATGGATTCGAACACGCGACCAACCGCATCCAGGGGCGAGCGTTAACACAGTGAGCCACTGGACCTGAGTACTCAAACATGCCTACTTGTGCATCTTAGACACTCTGAATTTACTAAATGTACAACTTTTTCTCCATCAAAATGAACAAATGAGACATTAAATAACATCTACAGATCAAGACGAAGCGAATGGAAGCGGTCCCAGCCTCGTAGCTGCGAACAGCTGTGATCGCAGGAAAATGCTGTTACAAAGATTTCTCAGTATATCTCCGGGACATTTCCCTGGCTTTGCCACCGTCACAATGGACAAACGAGACATTAAATAACATCAACAGATCAAGACGAAGCGAATGGAAGTACCCCCGGAGTCATAGCATGTGTAAATCGAGACGAAACATCTCTCTCTCCCCCGCCTGCTTGCAAAGGGGAGGGGCAGTTTACACACACACACGCAGCTGCTGCATGCAGCAACACACACACAGGGAGGAGATGGCAGAGAGAACGCACTCCCCTGAAAACTCCCCTTGAATTCCTCCAGACTCAGAAAATGTAAAAGATCACTTTTTGGAGATCCATAGAAAAAGGGTGAAAATGAAAAAAAGAATGCCACAGCATTGACTCGAACACGCGACCAACCGCATCCAGGGGCGAGCGTTAACGCAGTGAGCCACTGGACCTGAGTACTCAAACACGCCTACTTGTGAATCTTAGAAACTCTGAATTCACTAAATGTACAACTTTTTCTCCAACAAAATGAACAACTGAGACATGAAATAACATCTACAGATCAAGACGAAGCGAATGGAAGCGGTCCCAGCCTCGTAGCTGTGAACAGCTGTGATCGCAGGAAAATGCTGTTACAAAGATTTCTCAGTATATCTCCGGGACATTTCCCTGGCTTTCCCACCGTCACAATTGACAAACGAGACATGAAATAACATCAACAGATCAAGACGAAGCGAATGGAAGTACCCCCGGAGTCATAGCATGTGTAAATCGAGACGAAACATCTCTCTCTCCCCCGCCTGTTTGCGAGGGGGAGGGGCAGTTTACACACACACACGCAGCTGCTGCATGCAGCAACGCACACACAGGGAGGAGATGGCAGAGAGAACGCACTCCCCTGAAAACTCCCCTTGAATTCCTCCAGACTCAGAAAAAGTCAAAGTTGACTTTTTGGAGATCCATAGAAAAAGGGTGAAAATGAAAAAAAGTATGCCACAGCATGGATTCGAACACGCGACCAACCGCATCCAGGGGCGAGCGTTAACGCAGTGAGCCACTGGACCTGAGTACTCAAATATGCCTACTTGTGCATCTTAGACACTATGAATTCACTAAATGTACAACTTTTTATCCATCAAAATGAACAAATGAGACATGAAATAACATCTACAGATCAAGACGAAGCGAATGGAAGCGGTCCAAGCCTCGTAGCTGTGAACAGCTGTGATCGCAGGAAAATGCTGTTACAAAGATTTCTCAGTATATCTCCGGGACATTTCCCTGGCTTTCCCACCGTCACAATGGACAAACGAGACATGAAATAACATCAACAGATCAAGACGAAGCGAATGGAAGTACCCCCGGAGTCATAGCATGTGTAAATCGAGACGAAACATCTCTCTCTCCCGCGCCTGCTTGCGAGAGGGAGGGGCAGTTTACACACACACACAGCCGCTGCATGCAGCAACGCACACACAGGGAGGAGATGGCAGAGAGAATGCACTCCCCTGAAAACTCCCCTTGAATTCCTCCAGACTCAGAAAATGTAAAAGTTCACTTTTTGGAGATCCATAGAAAAAGGGTGAAAATGGAAAAAAGTATTCGAAAATAGTGCCTCATAAGGCGGCTAGAGTCCCTTGAAAACTCCCCTTGAATTCCTCCAGACTCAGAAAAAGTCAAAGTTGACTTTTTGGAGATCCATAGAAAAAGGGTGAAAATGAAAAAAAGTATGCCACAGCATGGATTCGAACACGCGACCAACCGCATCCAGGGGCGAGCGTTAACCCAGTGAGCCACTGGACCTGAGTACTCAAACATGCCTACTTGTGCATCTTAGACACTCTGAATTTACTAAATGTACAACTTTTTCTCCATCAAAATGAACAAATGAGACATTAAATAACATCTACAGATCAAGACGAAGCGAATGGAAGCGGTCCCAGCCTCGTAGCTGTGAACAGCTGTGATCGCAGGAAAATGCTGTTACAAAGATTTCTCAGTATATCTCCGGGACATTTCCCTGGCTTTCCCACCGTCACAATGGACAAACGAGACATGAAATAACATCAACAGATCAAGACGAAGCGAATGGAGGTACCCCCGGAGTCATAGCATGTGTAAATCGAGACGAAACATCTCTCTCTCCCCCGCCTGCTTGCGAGGGGGAGGGGCAGTTTACACACACACGCAGCTGCTGCATGCAGCAACACACACATAGGGAGGAGATGGCAGAGAGAACGCACTCCCCTGAAAACTCCCCTTGAATTCCTCCAGACTCAGAAAATGTAAAAGATCACTTTTTGGAGATCCATAGAAAAAGGGTGAAAATGAAAAAAAGAATGCCACAGCATGGATTCGAACACGCGACCAACCGCATCCAGGGGCGAGTGTTAACGCAGTGAGCCACTGGACCTGAGTACGCAAATATGCCTACTTGTGCATCTTAGACACTCTGAATTCACTAAATGTACAACTTTTTCTCCATCAAAATGAACAAATGAGACATGAAATAACATCTACAGATCAAGACGAAGCGAATGGAAGCGGTCCCAGTCTCGTAGCTGTGAACAGCTGTGATCGAAGGAAAATGCTGTTACAAAGATTTCTCAGTATATCTCCGGGACATTTCCCTGGCTTTGCCACCGTCACAATGGACAAACGAGACATGAAATAACATCAACAGATCAAGACGAAGCGAATGGAAGTACCCCCGGAGTCATAGCATGTGTAAATCGAGACGAAACATCTCTCTCTCCCCCGCCTGCTTGCGAAGGGGAGGGGCAGTTTACACACACACACGCAGCTGCTGCATGCAGCAACGCACACAGAGGGAGGAGATGGCAGAGAGAATGCACTCCCCTGAAAACTCCCCTTGAATTCCTCCAGACTCAGAAAATGTAAAAGTTCACTTTTTGGAGATCCATAGAAAAAGGGTGAAAATGGAAAAAAGTATTCGAAAATAGTGCCTCATAAGGCGGGTAGAGTCCCTTGAAAACTCCCCTTGAATTCCTCCAGACTCAGAAAAAGTCAAAGTTGACTTTTTGGAGATCCATAGAAAAAGGGTGAAAATGAAAAAAAGTATGCCACAGCATGGATTCGAACACGCGACCAACCGCATCCAGGGGCGAGCGTTAACGCAGTGAGACACTGGACATGAGTACTCAAACATGCCTACTTTTGCATCTTAGACACTCTGAATTCACTAAATGTACAACTTTTTCTCCATCAAAATGAACAAATGAGACATGACATAACATCTACAGATCAAGACGAAGCGAATGGAAGCGGTCCCAGCCTCGTAGCTGTGAACAGCTGTGATCGCAGGAAAATGCTGTTACAAAGATTTCTCAGTATATCTCCGGGACATTTCCTTGGCTTTGCCACCGTCACAATGGACAAACGAGACATGAAATAACATCAACAGATCAAGACGAAGCGAATGGAAGTACCCCCGGAGTCATAGCATGTGTAAATCGAGACGAAACATCTCTCTCTCCCCCGCCTGCTTGCGAAGGGGAGGGGCAGTTTACACACACACACGCAGCTGCTGCATGCAGCAACGCACACAGAGGGAGGAGATGGCAGAGAGAATGCACTCCCCTGAAAACTCCCCTTGAATTCCTCCAGACTCAGAAAATGTAAAAGTTCACTTTTTGGAGATCCATAGAAAAAAGGGTGAAAATGGAAAAAAGTATGCCACAGCATGGATTCCAACACGTGACCAACCGCATCCAGGGGCGAGCGTTAACGCAGTGAGCCACTGGACATGAGTACTCAAACATGCCTATTTTTGCATCTTAGAAACTCTGAATTCACTAAATGTACAACTTTTTCTCCATCAAAATGAACAAATGAGACATGAAATAACATCTACAGATCAAGACGAAGCGAATGTAAGCAGTCCCAGCCTCGTAGCTGTGAACAGCTGTGATCGCAGGAAAATGCTGTTACAAAGATTTCTCAGTATATCTCCGGGACATTTCCCTGGCTTTCCCACCGACACAATGGACAAACGAGACATGAAATAACATCAACAGATCAAGACGAAGCGAATGGAGGTACCCCCGGAGTCATAGCATTTGTAAATCGAGACGAAACATCTCTCTCTCCCCCGCCTGCTTGCGAGGGGGAGGGGCAGTTTACACACACACGCAGCTGCTGCATGCAGCAACACACACACAGGGAGGAGATGGCAGAGAGAACGCACTCACCTGAAAACTCCCCTTGAATTCCTCCAGACTCAGAAAATGTAAAAGATCACTTTTTGGAGATCCATAGAAAAAAGGGTGAAAATGAAAAAAAAAATGCCACAGCATGGATTCGAACACGCGACCAACCGCATCCAGGGGCGAGCGTTAACACAGTGAGCCACTGGACCTGAGTACTCAAACATGCCTACTTGTGCATCTTAGACACTCTGAATTTACTAAATGTACAACTTTTTCTCCATCAAAATGAACAAATGAGACATTAAATAACATCTACAGATCAAGACGAAGCGAATGGAAGCGGTCCCAGCCTCGTAGCTGCGAACAGCTGTGATCGCAGGAAAATGCTGTTACAAAGATTTCTCAGTATATCTCCGGGACATTTCCCTGGCTTTCCCACCGTCACAATTGACAAACGAGACATGAAATAACATCAACAGATCAAGACGAAGCGAATGGAAGTACCCCCGGAGTCATAGCATGTGTAAATCGAGACGAAACATCTCTCTCTCCCCCGCCTGTTTGCGAGGGGGAGGGGCAGTTTACACACACACACGCAGCTGCTGCATGCAGCAACGCACACACAGGGAGGAGATGGCAGAGAGAACGCACTCCCCTGAAAACTCCCCTTGAATTCCTCCAGACTCAGAAAAAGTCAAAGTTGACTTTTTGGAGATCCATAGAAAAAGGGTGAAAATGAAAAAAAGTATGCCACAGCATGGATTCGAACACGCGACCAACCGCATCCAGGGGCGAGCGTTAACGCAGTGAGCCACTGGACCTGAGTACTCAAATATGCCTACTTGTGCATCTTAGACACTATGAATTCACTAAATGTACAACTTTTTATCCATCAAAATGAACAAATGAGACATGAAATAACATCTACAGATCAAGACGAAGCGAATGGAAGCGGTCCAAGCCTCGTAGCTGTGAACAGCTGTGATCGCAGGAAAATGCTGTTACAAAGATTTCTCAGTATATCTCCGGGACATTTCCCTGGCTTTCCCACCGTCACAATGGACAAACGAGAAATGAAATAACATCAACAGATCAAGACGAAGCGAATGGAAGTACCCCCGGAGTCATAGCATGTGTAAATCGAGACGAAACATCTCTCTCTCCCGCGCCTGCTTGCGAGAGGGAGGGGCAGTTTACACACACACACAGCCGCTGCATGCAGCAACGCACACACAGGGAGGAGATGGCAGAGAGAATGCACTCCCCTGAAAACTCCCCTTGAATTCCTCCAGACTCAGAAAATGTAAAAGTTCACTTTTTGGAGATCCATAGAAAAAGGGTGAAAATGGAAAAAAGCATTCGAAAATAGTGCCTCATAAGGCGGGTAGAGTCCCTTGAAAACGCCCCTTGAATTCCTCCAGACTCAGAAAAAGTCAAAGTTGACTTTTTGGAGATCCATAGAAAAAGGGTGAAAATGAAAAAAAGTATGCCACAGCATGGATTCGAACACGCGACCAACCGCATCCAGGGGCGAGCGTTAACGCAGTGAGCCACTGGACCTGAGTACTCAAACATGCCTACTTTTGCATCTTAGACACTCTGAATTCACTAAATATACAACTTTTTCTCCATCAAAATGAACAAATGAGACATAAAATAACATCTACAGATCAAGACGAAGCGAATGGAAGCGGTCCCAGCCTCGTAGCTTTGAACAGCTGTGATCGCAGGAAAATGCTGTTACAAAGATTTCTCAGTATATCTCCGGGACATTTCCCTGGCTTTCCCACCGTTAAAATGGACATACGAGACATGAAATAACATCAACAGATCAAGACGAAGCGAATGGAAGTACCCCCGGAGTCATAGCATGTGTAAATCGAGACGAAACATATCTCTCTCCCCCGCCTGCTTGCGAAGGGGAGGGGCAGTTTACACACACACACGCAGCTGCTGCATGCAGCAACGCACACAGAGGGAGGAGATGGCAGAGAGAATGCACTCCCCTGAAAACTCCCCATGAATTCCTCCAGACTCAGAAAATGTAAAAGTTCACTTTTTGGAGATCCATAGAAAAAGGGTGAAAATGGAAAAAAGTATTCGAAAATAGTGCCTCATAAGGCGGGTAGAGTCCCTTGAAAACTCCCCTTGAATTCCTCCAGACTCAGAAAAAGTCAAAGTTGACTTTTTGGAGATCCATAGAAAAAGGGTGAAAATGAAAAAAAGTATGCCACAGCATGGATTCGAACACGCGACCAACCGCATCCAGGGGCGCGCGTAACGCAGTGAGCCACTGGACCTGAGTACTCAAACATGCCTACTTGTGCATTTTAGACACTCTGAATTCACTAAATGTACAACCTTTTATCCATCAAAATGAACAAATGAGACATGAAATAACATCTACAGATCAAGACGAAGCGAATGGAAGCGGTCCCAGCCTCGTAGCTTTGAACAGCTGTGATCGCAGGAAAATGCTGTTACAAAGATTTCTCAGTATATCTCCGGGACATTTCCCTGGCTTTCCCACCGTCACAATGGACAAACGAGACATGAAATAACATCAACAGATCAAGACGAAGCGAATGGAAGTACCCCCGGAGTCATAGCATGTGTAAATCGAGACGAAAAATCTCTCTCTCCCCCGCCTGCTTGCGAAGGGGAGGGGCAGTTTACACACACACACGCAGCTGCTGCATGCAGCAACGCACACAGAGGGAGGAGATGGCAGAGAGAATGCACTCCCCTGAAAACTCCCCATGAATTCCTCCAGACTCAGAAAATGTAAAAGTTCACTTTTTGGAGATCCATAGAAAAAGGGTGAAAATGGAAAAAAGTATTCGAAAATAGTGCCTCATAAGGCGGGTAGAGTCCCTTGAAAACTCCCCTTGAATTCCTCCAGACTCAGAAAAAGTCAAAGTTGACTTTTTGGAGATCCATAGAAAAAGGGTGAAAATGAAAAAAAGTATGCCACAGCATGGCTTCGAACACGCGACCAACCGCATCCAGGGGCGAGCGTTAACGCAGTGAGCCACTGGACCTGAGTACTCAAACATGCCTACTTGTGCATCTTAGACACTCTGAATTCACTAAATGTACAACCTTTTCTCCATCAAAATGAACAAATGAGACATGAAATAACATCTACAGATCAAGACGAAGCGAATGGAAGCGGTCCCAGCCTCGTAGCTTTGAACAGCTGTGATCGCAGGAAAATGCTGTTACAAAGATTTATCAGTATATCTCCGGGACATTTCCCTGGCTTTCCCACCGTCACAATGGACAAACGAGACATGAAATGACGTCAACAGATCAAGATGAAGCGAATGGAAGTACCCCCGGAGTCATAGCATGTGTAAATCGAGACGAAACATCTCTCTCTCCCCCGCCTGCTTGCGAAGGGGAGGGGCAGTTTACACACACACACGCAGCTGCTGCTACAGCAACGCACACAGAGGGAGGAGATGGCAGAGAGAATGCACTCCCCTGAAAACTCCCCATGAATTCATCCAGACTCAGAAAATGTAAAAGTTCACTTTTTGGAGATCCATAGAAAAAGGGTGAAAATGGAAAAAAGTATTCGAAAATAGTGCCTCATAAGGCGGGTAGAGTCCTTTGAAAACTCCCCTTGAATTCCTCCAGACTCAGAAAAAGTCAAAGTTGACTTTTTGGAGATCCATAGAAAAAGGGTGAAAATGAAAAAAAGTATGCCACAGCATGGATTCGAACACGCGACCAACCGCATCCAGGGGCGAGCGTTAACGCAGTGAGCCACTGGACCTGAGTACTCAAACATGCCTACTTGTGCATCTTAGACACTCTGAATTTACTAAATGTACAACTTTTTCTCCATCAAAATGAACAAATGAGACATTAAATAACATCTACAGATCAAGACGAAGCGAATGGAAGCGGTCCCAGCCTCGTAGCTGCGAACAGCTGTGATCGCAGGAAAATGCTGTTACAAAGATTTCTCAGTATATCTCCGGGACATTTCCCTGGCTTTCCCACCGTCACAATGGACAAACGAGACATGAAATAACATCAACAGATCAAGACGAAGCGAATGGAAGTACCCCCGGAGTCATAGCATGTGTAAATCGAGACGAAACATCTCTCTCTCCCCCGCCTGCTTGCGAAGGGGAGGGGCAGTTTACACACACACACGCAGCTGCTGCATGCAGCAACGCACACAGAGGGAGGAGATGGCAGAGAGAATGCACTCCCCTGAAAACTCCCCTTGAATTCCTCCAGACTCAGAAAATGTAAAAGTTCACTTTTTGGAGATCCATAGAAAAAGGGTGAAAATGGAAAAAAGTATTCGAAAATAGTGCCTCATAAGGCGGGTAGAGTCCCTTGAAAACTCCCCTTGAATTCCTCCAGACTCAGAAAAAGTCAAAGTTGACTTTTTGGAGATCCATAGAAAAAGGGTGAAAATGAAAAAAAGTATGCCACAGCATGGATTCGAACACGCGACCAACCGCATCCAGGGGCGAGCGTTAACGCAGTGAGCCACTGGACATGAGTACTCAAACATGCCTACTTTTGCATCTTAGACACTCTGAATTCACTAAATGTACAACTTTTTCTCCATCAAAATGAACAAATGAGACATGAAATAACATCTACAGATCAAGACGAAGCGAATGGAAGCGGTCCCAGCCTCGTAGCTGTGAACAGCTGTGATCGCAGGAAAATGCTGTTACAAAGATTTCTCAGTCTATCTCCGGGACATTTCCCTGGCTTTGCCACCGTCACAATGGACAAACGAGACATGAAATAACATCAACAGATCAAGACGAAGCGAATGGAAGTACCCCCGGAGTCATAGCATGTGTAAATCGAGACGAAACATCTCTCTCTCCCCCGCCTGCTTGCGAAGGGGAGGGGCAGTTTACACACACACACACGCAGCTGCTGCATGCAGCAACGCACACAGAGGGAGGAGATGGCAGAGAGAATGCACTCCCCTGAAAACTCCCCTTGAATTCCTCCAGACTCAGAAAATGTAAAAGTTCACTTTTTGGAGATCCATAGAAAAAGGGTGAAAATGGAAAAAAGTATTCGAAAATAGTGCCTCATAAGGCGGGTAGAGTCCCTTGAAAACTCCCCTTGAATTCCTCCAGACTCAGAAAAAGTCAAAGTTGACTTTTTGGAGATCCATAGAAAAAGGGTGAAAATGAAAAAAAGTATGCCACAGTATGGATTCGAACACGCGACCAACCGCATCCAGGGGCGAGCATTAACGCAGTGAGCCACTGGACCTGAGTACTCAAACATGCCTACTTTTGCATCTTAGAAACTCTGAATTCACTAAATGTACAACTTTTTCTCCATCAAAATGAACAAATGAGACATGAAATAACATCTACAGATCAAGACGAAGCGAATGGAAGCGGTCCCAGCCTCGTAGCTGTGAACAGCTGTGATCGCAGGAAAATGCTGTTACAAAGATTTCTCAGTCTATCTCCGGGACATTTCCCTGGCTTTGCCACCGTCACAATGGACAAACGAGACATGAAATAACATCAACAGATCAAGACGAAGCGAATGGAAGTACCCCCGGAGTCATAGCATGTGTAAATCGAGACGAAACATCTCTCTCTCCCCCGCCTGCTTGCGAAGGGGAGGGGCAGTTTACACACACACACGCAGCTGCTGCATGCAGCAACGCACACAGAGGGAGGAGATGGCAGAGAGAATGCACTCCCCTGAAAACTCCCCTTGAATTCCTCCAGACTCAGAAAATGTAAAAGTTCACTTTTTGGAGATCCATAGAAAAAGGGTGAAAATGGAAAAAAGTATTCAAAAATAGTGCCTCATAAGGCGGGTAGAGTCCCTTGAAAACTCCCCTTGAATTCCTCCAGACTCAAAAAAAGTCAAAGTTGACTTTTTGGAGATCCATAGAAAAAGGGTGAAAATGAAAAAAAGTATGCCACAGTATGGATTCGAACACGCGACCAACCGCATCCAGGGGCAAGCGTTAACGCAGTGAGCCACTGGACATGAGTACTCAAACATGCCTACTTTTGCATCTTAGACACTCTGAATTCACTAAATGTACAACTTTTTCTCCATCAAAATGAACAAATGAGACATGAAATAACATCTACAGATCAAGACGAAGCGAATGGAAGCGGTCCCAGCCTCGTAGCTGTGAACATCTGTGATCGCAGGAAAATGCTGTTACAAAGATTTCTCAGTATATCTCCGGGACATTTCCCTGGCTTTGCCACCGTCACAATGGACAAACGAGACATGAAATAACATCAACAGATCAAGACGAAGCGAATGGAGGTACCCCCGGAGTCATAGCATGTGTAAATCGAGACGAAACATCTCTCTCTCCCCCGCCTGCTTGCGAAGGGGAGGGGCAGTTTACACACACACACGCAGCTGCTGCATGCAGCAACGCACACAGAGGGAAGAGATGGCAGAGAGAATGCACTCCCCTGAAAACTCCCCTTGAATTCCTCCAGACTCAGAAAATGTAAAAGTTCACTTTTTGGAGATCCATAGAAAAAGGGTGAAAATGAAAAAAAGAATGCCACAGCATGGATTCGAACACGCGACCAACCGCATCCAGGGGCGAGCGTTAACACAGTGAGCCACTGGACCTGAGTACTCAAACATGCCTACTTGTGCATCTTAGACACTCTGAATTTACTAAATGTACAACTTTTTCTCCATCAAAATGAACAAATGAGACATTAAATAACATCTACAGATCAAGACGAAGCGAATGGAAGCGGTCCCAGCCTCGTAGCTGCGAACAGCTGTGATCGCAGGAAAATGCTGTTACAAAGATTTCTCAGTATATCTCCGGGACATTTCCCTGGCTTTCCCACCGTCACAATGGACAAACGAGACATGAAATAACATCAACAGATCAAGACAAAGTGAATGGAAGTACCCCCGGAGTCATAGCATGTGTAAATCGAGACGAAACATCTCTCTCTCCCCCGCCTGCTTGCGAATGGAAGGGGCAGTTTACACACACACACGCAGCTGCTGCATGCAGCAACGCACACACAGGGAGGAGATGGCAGAGAGAACGCACTCCCCTGAAAACTCCCCTTGAATTCCTCCAGACTCAGAAAATGTAAAAGATCACTTTTTGGAGATCCATAGAAAAAGGGTGAAAATGGAAAAAAGTATTCGAAAATAGTGCCTCATAAGGCGGGTAGAGTCCCTTGAAAACTCCCCTTGAATTCCTCCAGACTCAGAAAAAGTCAAAGTTGACTTTTTGGAGATCCATAGAAAAAGGGTGAAAATGAAAAAAAGTATGCCACAGCATGGATTCGAACACGCGACCAACCGCATCCAGGGGCGAGCATTAACATAGTGAGCCACTGGACCTGAGTACTCAAACATGCCTACTTTTGCATCTTAGAAACTCTGAATTCACTAAATGTACAACTTTTTCTCCATCAAAATGAACAAATGAGACAATAAATAACATCTACAGATCAAGACGAAGCGAATGGAAGCGGTCCCAGCCTCGTAGCTGTGAACAGCTGTGATCGCAGGAAAATGCTGTTACAAAGATTTCTCAGTATATCTCCGGGACATTTCCCTGGCTTTCCCACCGTCACAATGGACAAACGAGACATGAAATAACATCAACAGATCAAGACGAAGCGAATGGAGGTACCCCCGGAGTCATAGCATGTGTAAATCGAGACGAAACATCTCTCTCTCCCCCGCCTGCTTGCGAAGGGGAGGGGCAGTTTACACACACACGCAGCTGCTGCATGCAGCAACGCACACACAGGGAGGAGATTGCAGAGAGAACGCACTCCCCTGAAAACTCCCCTTGAATTCCTCCAGACTCAGAAAATGTAAAAGTTTACTTTTTGGAGATCCATAGAAAAAGGGTGAAAATGGAAAAAAGTATTCGAAAATAGTGCCTCATAAGGCGGGTAGAGTCCCTTGAAAACTCCCCTTGAATTCCTCCAGACTCAGAAAAAGTCAAAGTTGACTTTTTGGAGATCCATAGAAAAAGGGTGAAAATGAAAAAAAGTATGCTACAGTATGGATTCGAACACGCGACCAACCGCATCCAGGGGCGAGCGTTAACGCAGTGAGCCACTGGACCTGAGTACTCAAACATGCCTACTTTTGCATCTTAGAAACTCTGAATTCACTAAATGTACAACCTTTTCTCCATCAAAATGAACAAATGAGACATTAAATAACATCTACAGATCAAGACGAAGCGAATGGAAGCGGTCCCAGCCTCGTAGCTGTGAACAGCTGTGATCGCAGGAAAATGCTGTTACAAAGATTTCTCAGTATATCTCCGGGACATTTCCCTGGCTTTCCCACCGTCACAATGGACAAACGAGACATGAAATAACATCAACAGATCAAGACGAAGCGAATGGAAGTACCCCCGGAGTCATAGCATGTGTAAATCGAGACGAAACATCTCTCTCTCCCCCGCCTGCTTGCGAAGGGGAGGGGCAGTTTACACACACACACGCAGCTGCTGCCTGCAGCAACACACACACAGGGAGGAGATGGCAGAGAGAACGCACTCCCCTGAAAACTCCCCTTGAATTCCTCCAGACTCAGAAAATGTAAAAGATCACTTTTTGGAGATCCATAGAAAAAGGGTGAAAATGGAAAAAAGTATTCGAAAATAGTGCCTCATAAGGCGGGTAGAGTCCCTTGAAAACTCCCCTTGAATTCCTCCAGACTCAGAAAAAGTCAAAGTTGACTTTTTGGAGATCCATAGAAAAAGGGTGAAAATGAAAAAAAGAATGCCACAGCATGGATTCGAACACGCGACCAACCGCATCCAGGGGCGAGCGTTAACACAGTGAGCCACTGGACCTGAGTACTCAAACATGCCTACTTGTGCATCTTAGACACTCTGAATTTACTAAATGTACAACTTTTTCTCCATCAAAATGAACAAATGAGACATTAAATAACATCTACAGATCAAGACGAAGCGAATGGAAGCGGTCCCAGCCTCGTAGCTGCGAACAGCTGTGATCGCAGGAAAATGCTGTTACAAAGATTTCTCAGTATATCTCCGGGACATTTCCCTGGCTTTCCCACCGTCACAATGGACAAACGAGACATGAAATAACATCAACAGATCAAGACAAAGTGAATGGAAGTACCCCCGGAGTCATAGCATGTGTAAATCGAGACGAAACATCTCTCTCTCCCCCGCCTGCTTGCGAATGGAAGGGGCAGTTTACACACACACACGCAGCTGCTGCATGCAGCAACGCACACAGAGGGAGGAGATGGCAGAGAGAATGCACTCCCCTGAAAACTCCCCTTGAATTCCTCCAGACTCAGAAAATGTAAAAGTTCACTTTTTGGAGATCCATAGAAAAAGGGTGAAAATGGAAAAAAGTATTCGAAAATAGTGCCTCATAAGGCGGGTAGAGTCCCTTGAAAACTCCCCTTGAATTCCTCCAGACTCAGAAAATGTAAAAGATCACTTTTTGGAGATCCATAGAAAAAGGGTGCAAATGAAAAAAAGAATGCCACAGCATGGATTCGAACCCGCGACCAACCGCATCCAGGGGCGAGCATTAACGCAGTGAGCCACTGGACCTGAGTACTCAAACATGCCTACTTTTGCATCTTAGAGACTCTGAATTCACTAAATGTACAACCTTTTCTCCATCAAAATGAACAAATGAGACATTAAATGACATCTACAGATCAAGACGAAGCGAATGGAAGCGGTCCCAGCCTAGTAGCTGTGAACAGCTGTGATCGCAGGAAAATGCTGTTACAAAGATTTCTCAGTATATCTCCGGGACATTTCCCTGGCTTTCCCACCGTCACAATGGACAAACGAGACATGGAATAACATCAACAGATCAAGACGAAGCGAATGGAGGTACCCCCGGAGTCATAGCATGTGTAAATCGAGACGAAACAATCTCTCTCTCCCCCGCCTGCTTTCGAGGGGGAGGGGCAGTTTACACACACACGCAGCTGCTGCATGCAGCAACACACACATAGGGAGGAGATGGCAGAGAGAACGCACTCCCCTGAAAACTCCCCTTGAATTCCTCCAGACTCAGAAAATGTAAAAGTTCACTTTTTGGAGATCCATAGAAAAAGGGTGAAAATGGAAAAAAGTATTCGAAAATAGTGCCTCATAAGGCGGGTAGAGTCCCTTGAAAACTCCCCTTGAATTCCTCCAGACTCAGAAAAAGTCAAAGTTGACTTTTTGGAGATCCATAGAAAAAGGGTGAAAATGAAAAAAAGTATGCCACAGCATGGATTCGAACACGCGACCAACCGCATCCAGGGGCGAGCGTTAACGCAGTGAGCCACTGGACCTGAGTACTCAAATATGCCTACTTGTGCATCTTAGACACTCTGAATTCACTAAATGTACAACTTTTTATCCATCAAAATGAACAAATGAGACATGAAATAACATATACAGATCAAGACGAAGCGAATGGAAGCGGTCCCAGCCTCGTAGCTGTGAACAGCTGTGATCGCAGGAAAATGCTGTTACAAAGATTTCTCAGTATATCTCCGGGACATTTCCCTAGCTTTCCCACCGTCACAATGGACAAACGAGACATGAAATAACATCAACAGATCAAGACGAAGCGAATGGAAGTACCCCCGGAGTCATAGCATGTGTAAATCGAGACGAAACATCTCTCTCTCCCCCGCCTGCATGCGAAGGGGAGGGGCAGTTTACACACACACACGCAGCTGCTGCATGCATGCAGCAACGCACACACAGGGAGGAGATGGCAGAGAGAATGCACTCCCCTGAAAACTCCCCTTGAATTCCTCCAGACTCAGAAAAAGTCAAAGTTGACTTTTTGGAGATCCATAGAAAAAGGGTGAAAATGAAAAAAAGTATGCCACAGCATGGATTCGAACACGCGACCAACCGCATCCAGGGGCGAGCGTTAACGCAGTGAGCCACTGGACCTGAGTACTCAAATATGCCTACTTGTGCATCTTAGACACTCAGAATTCACTAAATGTACAACTTTTTATCCATCAAAATGAACAAATGAGACATGAAATAACATCTACAGATCAAGACGAAGCGAATGGAAGCGGTCCCAGCCTCGTAGCTGTGAACAGCTGTGATCGCAGGAAAAAGCTGTTACAAAGATTTCTCAGTATATCTCCGGGACATTTCCCTAGCTTTCCCACCGTCACAATGGACAAACGAGACATGAAATAACATCAACAGATCAAGACGAAGCGAATGGAAGTACCCCCGGAGTCATAGCATGTGTAAATCGAGACGAAACATCTCTCTCTCCCCCGCCTGCTTGCGAAGGGGAGGGGCAGTTTACACACACACACACACGCAGCTGCTGCATGCAGCAACGCACACAGAGGGAGGAGATGGCAGAGAGAACGCACTCCCCTGAAAACTCCCCTTGAATTCTTCCAGACTCAGAAAATGTAAAAGATCACTTTTTGGAGATCCATAGAAAAAGGGTGAAAATGAAAAAAAGTATTCGAAAATAGTGCCTCATAAGGCGGGTAGAGTCCCTTGAAAACTCCCCTTGAATTCCTCCAGACTCAGAAAAAGTCAAAGTTGACTTTTTGGAGATCCATAGAAAAAGGGTGAAAATGAAAAAAAGTATGCCACAGCATGGACTCAAACACGCGACCAACCGCATCCAGGGGCGAGCGTTAACGCAGTGAGCCACTGGACCTGAGTACTCAAACATGCCTACTTTTGCATCTTAGAAACTCTGAATTCACTAAATGTACAACCTTTTCTCCATCAAAATGAACAAATGAGACATTAAATAACATCTACAGATCAAGACGAAGCGAATGGAAGCGGTCCCAGCCTCGTAGCTGTGAACAGCTGTGATCGCAGGAAAATGCTGTTACAAAGATTTCTCAGTATATCTCCGGGACATTTCCCTGGCTTTCCCACCGTCACAATGGACAAACGAGACATGAAATAACATCAACAGATCAAGACGAAGCGAATGGAGGTACCCCCGGAGTCATAGCATGTGTAAATCGAGACGAAACATCTCTCTCTCCCCCCCGCCTGCTTGCGAGGGGGAGGGGCAGTTTACACACACACGCAGCTGCTGCATGCAGCAACACACACATAGGGAGGAGATGGCAGAGAGAACGTACTCCCCTGAAAACTCCCCTTGAATTCCTCCAGACTCAGAAAATGTAAAAGATCACTTTTTGGAGATCCATAGAAAAAGGGTGAAAATGAAAAAAAGAATGCCACAGCATGGATTTGAACACGCGACCAACCGCATCCAGGGGCGAGTGTTAACGCAGTGAGCCACTGGACCTGAGTACTCAAATATGCCTACTTGTGCATCTTAGACACTCTGAATTCACTAAATGTACAACTTGTTCTCCATCAAAATGAACAAATGAGACATGAAATAACATCTACAGATCAAGACGAAGCGAATGGAAGCGGTCCCAGTCTCGTAGCTGTGAACAGCTGTGATCGAAGGAAAATGCTGTTACAAAGATTTCTCAGTATATCTCCGGGACATTTCCCTGGCTTTGCCACCGTCACAATGGACAAACGAGACATGAAATAACATCAACAGATCAAGACGAAGCGAATGGAAGTACCCCCGGAGTCATAGCATGTGTAAATCGAGACGAAACATCTCTCTCTCCCCCGCCTGCTTGCGAAGGGGAGGGGCAGTTTACACACACACACGCAGCTGCTGCATGCAGCAACGCACACAGAGGGAGGAGATGGCAGAGAGAATGCACTCCCCTGAAAACTCCCCTTGAATTCCTCCAGACTCAGAAAATGTAAAAGTTCCCTTTTTGGAGATCCATAGAAAAAGGGTGAAAATGGAAAAAAGTATTCGAAAATAGTGCCTCATAAGGCGGGTAGAGTCCCTTGAAAACTCCCCTTGAATTCCTCCAGACTCAGAAAAAGTCAAAGTTGACTTTTTGGAGATCCATAGAAAAAGGGTGAAAATGAAAAAAAGTATGCCACAGCATGGATTCGAACACGCGACCAACCGCATCCAGGGGCGAGCGTTAACGCAGTGAGACACTGGACATGAGTACTCAAACATGCCTACTTTTGCATCTTAGACACTCTGAATTCACTAAATGTACAACTTTTTCTCCATCAAAATGAACAAATGAGACATGAAATAACATCTACAGATCAAGACGAAGCGAATGGAAGCGGTCCCAGCCTCGTAGCTGTGAACAGCTGTGATCGCAGGAAAATGCTGTTACAAAGATTTCTCAGTATATCTCCGGGACATTTCCCTGGCTTTGCCACCGTCACAATGGACAAACGAGACATGAAATAACATCAACAGATCAAGACGAAGCGAATGGAAGTACCCCCGGAGTCATAGCATGTGTAAATCGAGACGAAACATCTCTCTCTCCCCCGCCTGCTTGCGAAGGGGAGGGGCAGTTTACACACACACACGCAGCTGCTGCATGCAGCAACGCACACAGAGGGAGGAGATGGCAGAGAGAATGCACTCCCCTGAAAACTCCCCTTGAATTCCTCCAGACTCAGAAAATGTAAAAGTTCACTTTTTGGAGATCCATAGAAAAAGGGTGAAAATGGAAAAAATTATGCCACAGCATGGATTCCAACACGCGACCAACCGCATCCAGGGGCGAGCGTTAACACAGTGAGCCACTGGACATGAGTACTCAAACATGCCTATTTTTGCATCTTAGAAACTCTGAATTCACTAAATGTACAACTTTTTCTCCATCAAAATGAACAAATGAGACATGAAATAACATCTACAGATCAAGACGAAGCGAATGTAAGCAGTCCCAGCCTCGTAGCTGTGAACAGCTGTGATCGCAGGAAAATGCTGTTACAAAGATTTCTCAGTATATCTCCGGGACATTTCCCTGGCTTTCCCACCGACACAATGGACAAACGAGACATGAAATAACATCAACAGATCAAGACGAAGCGAATGGAGGTACCCCCGGAGTCATAGCATGTGTAAATCGAGACGAAACATCTCTCTCTCCCCCGCCTGCTTGCGAGGGGGAGGGGCAGTTTACACACACACGCAGCTGCTGCATGCAGCAACACACACACAGGGAGGAGATGGCAGAGAGAACGCACACACCTGAAAACTCCCCTTGAATTCCTCCAGACTCAGAAAATGTAAAAGATCACTTTTTGGAGATCCATAGAAAAAAGGGTGAAAATGAAAAAAAAAATGCCACAGCATGGATTCGAACACGCGACCAACCGCATCCAGGGGCGAGCGTTAACACAGTGAGCCACTGGACCTGAGTACTCAAACATGCCTACTTGTGCATCTTAGACACTCTGAATTTACTAAATGTACAACTTTTTCTCCATCAAAATGAACAAATGAGACATTAAATAACATCTACAGATCAAGACGAAGCGAATGGAAGCGGTCCCAGCCTCGTAGCTGCGAACAGCTGTGATCGCAGGAAAATGCTGTTACAAAGATTTCTCAGTATATCTCCGGGACATTTCCCTGGCTTTGCCACCGTCACAATGGACAAACGAGACATGAAATAACATCAACAGATCAAGACGAAGCGAATGGAAGTACCCCCGGAGTCATAGCATGTGTAAATCGAGACGAAACATCTCTCTCTCCCCCGCCTGCTTGCAAAGGGGAGGGGCAGTTTACACACACACACGCAGCTGCTGCATGCAGCAACGCACACAGAGGGAGGAGATGGCAGAGAGAATGCACTCCCCTGAAAACTCCCCTTGAATTCCTCCAGACTCAGAAAATGTAAAAGTTCACTTTTTGGAGATCCATAGAAAAAGGGTGAAAATGGAAAAAAGTATGCCACAGTATGGATTCGAACACGCGACCAACCGCATCCAGGGGCGAGCATTAACGCAGTGAGCCACTGGACCTGAGTACTCAAACATGCCTACTTTTGCATCTTAGACACTCTGAATTTACTAAATGTACAACTTTTTCTCCATCAAAATGAACAAATGAGACATTAAATAACATCTACAGATCAAGACGAAGCGAATGGAAGCGGTCCCAGCCTCGTAGCTGCGAACAGCTGTGATCGCAGGAAAATGCTGTTACAAAGATTTCTCAGTATATCTCCGGGACATTTCCCTGGCTTTCCCACCGTCACAATGGACAAACGAGACATGAAAAACATCAACAGATCAAGACGAAGCGAATGGAGGTACCCCCGGAGTCATAACATGTGTAAATCGAGACGAAACATCTCTCTCTCCCCCGACTGCTTGCGAAGGGGAGGGGCAGTTTACACACACACACGCAGCTGCTGCATGCAGCAACGCACACAGAGGGAGGAGATGGTAGAGAGAATGCACTCCCCTGAAAACTCCCCTTGAATTCCTCCAGACTCAGAAAATGTAAAAGTTCACTTTTTGGAGATCCATAGAAAAAGGGTGAAAATGGAAAAAAGTATTCGAAAATAGTGCCTCATAAGGCGGGTAGAGTCCCTTGAAAACTCCCCTTGAATTCCTCCAGACTCAGAAAAAGTCAAAGTTGACTTTTTGGAGATCCATAGAAAAAGGGTGAAAATGAAAAAAAGCATGCCACAGTATGGATTCGAACACGCGACCAACCGCATCCAGGGGCGAGCATTAACCTAGTGAGCCACTGGACCTGAGTACTCAAACATGCCTATTTTTGCATCTTAGAAACTCTGAATTCACTAAATGTACAACTTTTTCTCCATCAAAATGAACAAATGAGACATTAAATAACATCTACAGATCAAGACGAAGCGAATGGAAGCGGTCCCAGCCTCGTAGCTGTGAACAGCTGTGATCACAGGAAAATGCTGTTACAAAGATTTCTCAGTATATCTCCGGGACATTTCCCTGGCTTTCCCACCTTCACAATGGACAAACGAGACATGAAATAACATCAACAGATCAAGACGAAGCGAATGGAAGTACCCCCGGAGTCATAGCATGTGTAAATCGAGACGAAACATCTCTCTCTCCCCCGCCTGCTTGCGAAGGGGAGGGGCAGTTTACACACACACACGCAGCTGCTGCATGCAGCAACGCACACAGAGGGAGGAGATGGCAGAGAGAATGCACTCCCCTGAAAACTCCCCTTGAATTCCTCCAGACTCAGAAAATGTAAAAGTTCACTTTTTGGAGATCCATAGAAAAAGGGTGAAAATGGAAAAAAGTATTCGAAAATAGTGCCTCATAAGGCGGGTAGAGTCCCTTGAAAACTCCCCTTGAATTCCTCCAGACTCAGAAAAAGTCAAAGTTGACTTTTTGGAGATCCATAGAAAAAGGGTGAAAATGAAAAAAAGTATGCCACAGCATGGATTCGAACACGCGACCAACCGCATCCAGGGGCGAGCGTTAACGCAGTGAGCCACTGGACATGAGTACTCAAACATGCCTACTTTTGCATCTTAGACACTCTGAATTCACTAAATGTACAACTTTTTCTCCATCAAAATGAACAAATGAGACATGAAATAACATCTACAGATCAAGACGAAGCGAATGGAAGCGGTCCCAGCCTCGTAGCTGTGAACAGCTGTGATCGCAGAAAAATGCTGTTACAAAGATTTCTCAGTCTATCTCCGGGACATTTCCCTGGCTTTGCCACCGTCACAATGGACAAACGAGACATGAAATAACATCAACAGATCAAGACGAAGCGAATGGAAGTACCCCCGGAGTCATAGCATGTGTAAATCGAGACGAAACATCTCTCTCTCCCCCGCCTGCTTGCGAAGGGGAGGGGCAGTTTACACACACACACACGCAGCTGCTGCATGCAGCAACGCACACAGAGGGAGGAGATGGCAGAGAGAATGCACTCCCCTGAAAACTCCCCTTTGAATTCCTCCAGACTCAGAAAATGTAAAAGTTCACTTTTTGGAGATCCATAGAAAAAGGGTGAAAATGGAAAAAAGTATTCGAAAATAGTGCCTCATAAGGCGGGTAGAGTCCCTTGAAAACTCCCCTTGAATTCCTCCAAACTCAGAAAAAGTCAAAGTTGACTTTTTGGAGATCCATAGAAAAAGGGTGAAAATGAAAAAAAGTATGCCACAGCATGGATTCAAACACGCGACCAACCGCATCCAGGGGCGAGCGTTAACGCAGTGAGCCACTGGACATGAGTACTCAAACATGCCTACTTTTGCATCTTAGACACTCTGAATTCACTAAATGTACAACTTTTTCTCCATCAAAATGAACAAATGAGACATGAAATAACATCTACAGATCAAGACGAAGCGAATGGAAGCGGTCCCAGCCTCGTAGCTGTGAACAGCTGTAATCGCAGGAAAATGCTGTTACAAAGATTTCTCAGTATATCTCCGGGACATTTCCCTGGCTTTCCCACCGTCACAATGGACAAACGAGACATGAAATAACATCAACGGATCAAGACGAAGCGAATGGAAGTACCCCCGGAGTCATAGCATGTGTAAATCGAGACGAAACATCTCTCTCTCCCCCGCCTGCTTGCGAAGGGGAGGGGCAGTTTACACACACACACGCAGCTGCTGCATGCAGCAACGCAAACAGAGGGAGGAGATGGCAGAGAGAATGCACTCCCCTGAAAACTCCCCTTTGAATTCCTCCAGACTCAGAAAATGTAAAAGTTCACTTTTTGGAGATCCATAGAAAAAGGGTGAAAATGGAAAAAAGTATTCGAAAATAGTGCCTCATAAGGCGGGTAGAGTCCCTTGAAAACTCCCCTTGAATTCCTCCAGACTCAGAAAAAGTCAAAGTTGACTTTTTGGAGATCCATAGAAAAAGGGTGAAAATGAAAAAAAGTATGCCACAGCATGGACTCGAACACGCGACCAACCGCATCCAGGGGCGAGCGTTAACGCAGTGAGCCACTGGACCTGAGTTTTCAAACATGCCTACTTGTGCATCTTAGAAACTCTGAATTCACTAAATGTACAACTTTTTCTCCATCAAAATGAACAAATGAGACATTAAATAACATCTACAGATCAAGACGAAGCGAATGGAAGCGGTCCCAGCCTTGTAGCTGTGAACAGCTGTGATCGCAGGAAAATGCTGTTACAAAGATTTCTCAGTATATCTCCGGGACATTTCCCTGGCTTTCCCAATGTCACAATGGACAAACGAGACATGAAATAACATCAACAGATCAAGACGAAGCGAATGGAGGTACCCCCGGAGTCATAGCATGTGTAAATCGAGACGAAACATCTCTCTCTCCCCCGCCTGCTTGCGAGAGGGAGGGGCAGTTTACACACACACGCAGCTGCTGCCTGCAGCAACACACACACAGGGAGCAGATGGCAGAGAGAACGCACTCCCCTGAAAACTCCCCTTGAATTCCTCCAGACTCAGAAAATGTAAAAGATCACTTTTTGGAGATCCATAGAAAAAGGGTGAAAATGGAAAAAAGTATTCGAAAATAGTGCCTCATAAGGCGGGTAGAGTCCCTTGAAAACTCCCCTTGAATTCCTCCAGACTCAGAAAAAGTCAAAGTTGACTTTTTGGAGATCCATAGAAAAAGGGTGAAAATGAAAAAAAGAATGCCACAGCATGGATTCGAACACGCGACCAACCGCATCCAGGGGCGAGCGTTAACACAGTGAGCCACTGGACCTGAGTACTCAAACATGCCTACTTGTGCATCTTAGACACTCTGAATTTACTAAATGTACAACTTTTTGTCCATCAAAATGAACAAATGAGACATTAAATAACATCTACAGATCAAGACGAAGCGAATGGAAGCGGTCCCAGCCTCGTAGCTGCGAACAGCTGTGATCGCAGGAAAATGCTGTTACAAAGATTTCTCAGTATATCTCCGGGACATTTCCCTGGCTTTCCCACCGTCACAATGGACAAACGAGACATGAAATAACATCAACAGATCAAGACAAAGTGAATGGAAGTACCCCCGGAGTCATAGCATGTGTAAATCGAGACGAAACATCTCTCTCTCCCCCGCCTGCTTGCGAGGGGGAGGGGCAGTTTACACACACACGCAGCTGCTGCATGCAGCAACACACACATAGGGAGGAGATGGCAGAGAGAACGCACTCCCCTGAAAACTCCCCTTGAATTCCTCCAGACTCAGAAAATGTAAAAGTTCACTTTTTGGAGATCCATAGAAAAAGGGTGAAAATGGAAAAAAGTATTCGAAAATAGTGCCTCATAAGGCGGGTAGAGTCCCTTGAAAACTCCCCTTGAATTCCTCCAGACTCAGAAAAAGTCAAAGTTGACTTTTTGGAGATCCATAGAAAAAGGGTGAAAATGAAAAAAAGAATGCCACAGCATGGATTCGAACACGCGACCAACCGCATCCAGGGGCGAGCGTTAACACAGTGAGCCACTGGACCTGAGTACTCAAACATGCCTACTTGTGCATCTTAGACACTCTGAATTTACTAAATGTACAACTTTTTCTCCATCAAAATGAACAAATGAGACATTAAATAACATCTACAGATCAAGACGAAGCGAATGGAAGCGGTCCCAGCCTCGTAGCTGCGAACAGCTGTTATCGCAGGAAAATGCTGTTACAAAGATTTCTCAGTATATCTCCGGGACATTTCCCTGGCTTTCCCACCGTCACAATGGACAAACGAGACATGAAATAACATCAACAGATCAAGACAAAGTGAATGGAAGTACCCCCGGAGTCATAGCATGTGTAAATCGAGACGAAACATCTCTCTCTCCCCCGCCTGCTTGCGAGGGGGAGGGGCAGTTTACACACACACGCAGTTGCTGCATGCAGCAACACACACATAGGGAGGAGATGGCAGAGAGAACGCACTCCCCTGAAAACTCCCCTTGAATTCCTCCAGACTCAGAAAATGTAAAAGTTCACTTTTTGGAGATCCATAGAAAAAGGGTGAAAATGGAAAAAAGTATTCGAAAATAGTGCCTCATAAGGCGGGTAGAGTCCCTTGAAAACTCCCCTTGAATTCCTCCAGACTCAGAAAAAGTCAAAGTTGACTTTTTGGAGATCCATAGAAAAAGGGTGAAAATGAAAAAAAGTATGCTACAGTATGGATTCGAACACGCGACCAACCGCATCCAGGGGCGAGCGTTAACGCAGTGAGCCACTGGACCTGAGTACTCAAACATTCCTACTTTTGCATCTTAGAAACTCTGAATTCACTAAATGTACAACCTTTTCTCCATCAAAATGAACAAATGAGACATTAAATAACATCTACAGATCAAGACGAAGCGAATGGAAGCGGTCCCAGCCTCGTAGCTGTGAACAGCTGTGATCGCAGGAAAATGCTGTTACAAAGATTTCTCAGTATATCTCCGGGACATTTCCCTGGCTTTCCCACCGTCACAATGGACAAACGAGACATGGAATAACATCAACAGATCAAGACGAAGCGAATGGAGGTACCCCCGGAGTCATAGCATGTGTAAATCGAGACGAAACATCTCTCTCTCCCCCGCCTGCTTGCGAGGGGGAGGGGCAGTTTACACACACACGCAGCTGCTGCATGCAGCAACACACACATAGGGAGGAGATGGCAGAGAGAACGCACTCCCCTGAAAACTCCCCTTGAATTCCTCCAGACTCAGAAAATGTAAAAGTTCACTTTTTGGAGATCCATAGAAAAAGGGTGAAAATGGAAAAAAGTATTCGAAAATAGTGCCTCATAAGGCGGGTAGAGTCCCTTGAAAACTCCCCTTGAATTCCTCCAGACTCAGAAAAAGTCAAAGTTGACTTTTTGGAGATCCATAGAAAAAGGGTGAAAATGAAAAAAAGTATGCCACAGCATGGATTCAAACACGCGACCAACCGCATCCAGGGGCGAGCGTTAACGCAGTGAGCCACTGGACATGAGTACTCAAACATGCCTACTTTTGCATCTTAGACACTCTGAATTCACTAAATGTACAACTTTTTCTCCATCAAAATGAACAAATGAGACATGAAATAACATCTACAGATCAAGACGAAGCGAATGGAAGCGGTCCCAGCCTCGTAGCTGTGAACAGCTGTGATCGCAGGAAAATGCTGTTACAAAGATTTCTCAGTATATCTCCGGGACATTTCCCTGGCTTTCCCACCGTCACAATGGACAAACGAGACATGAAATAACATCAACAGATCAAGACGAAGCGAATGGAAGTACCCCCGGAGTCATAGCATGTGTAAATCGAGACGAAACATCTCTCTCTCCCCCGCCTGCTTGCGAAGGGGAGGGGCAGTTTACACACACACACGCAGCTGCTGCATGCAGCAACGCACACAGAGGGAGGAGATGGCAGAGAGAATGCACTCCCCTGAAAACTCCCCTTTGAATTCCTCCAGACTCAGAAAATGTAAAAGTTCACTTTTTGGAGATCCATAGAAAAAGGGTGAAAATGGAAAAAAGTATTCGAAAATAGTGCCTCATAAGGCGGGTAGAGTCCCTTGAAAACTCCCCTTGAATTCCTCCAGACTCAGAAAAAGTCAAAGTTGACTTTTTGGAGATCCATAGAAAAAGGGTGAAAATGAAAAAAAGCATGCCACAGTATGGATTCGAACACGCGACCAACCGCATCCAGGGGCGAGCATTAACGCAGTGAGCCACTGGACCTGAGTACTCAAACATGCCTACTTTTGCATCTTAGAAACTCTGAATTCACTAAATGTACAACTTTTTCTCCATCAAAATGAACAAATGAGACATTAAATAACATCTACAGATCAAGACGAAGCGAATGGAAGCGGTCCCAGCCTCGTAGCTGTGAACAGCTGTGATCGCAGGAAAATGCTGTTACAAAGATTTCTCAGTATATCTCCGGGACATTTCCCTGGCTTTCCCACCGTCACAATGGACAAACGAGACATGAAATAACATCAACAGATCAAGACGAAGCGAATGGAGGTACCCCCGGAGTCATAGCATGTGTAAATCGAGACGAAACATCTCTCTCTCCCCCGCCTGCTTGCGAAGGGGAGGGGCAGTTTACACACACACGCAGCTGCTGCATGCAGCAACGCACACACAGGGAGGAGATGGCAGAGAGAACGCACTCCCCTGAAAACTCCCCTTGAATTCCTCCAGACTCAGAAAATGTAAAAGTTCACTTTTAGGAGATCCATAGTAAAAGGGTGAAAATGGAAAAAAGAATTCGAAAATAGTGCCTCATAAGGCGGGTAGAGTCCCTTGAAAACTCCCCTTGAATTCCTCCAGACTCAGAAAAAGTCAAAGTTGACTTTTTGGAGATCCATAGAAAAAGGGTGAAAATGAAAAAAAGTATGCCACAGCATGGATTCGAACACGCGACCAACCGCATCCAGGGGCGAGCATTAACGCAGTGAGCCACTGGACCTGAGTACTCAAACATGCCTACTTTTGCATCTTAGAAACTCTGAATTCACTAAATGTACAACTTTTTCTCCATCAAAATGAACAAATGAGACATTAAATAACATCTACAGATCAAGACGAAGCGAATGGAAGCGGTCCCAGCCTCGTAGCTGTGAACAGCTGTGATCGCAGGAAAATGCTGTTACAAAGATTTCTCAGTATATCTCCGGGACATTTCCCTGGCTTTCCCACCGTCACAATGGACAAACGAGACATGGAATAACATCAACAGATCAAGACGAAGCGAATGGAGGTACCCCCGGAGTCATAGCATGTGTAAATCGAGACGAAACATCTCTCTCTCCCCCGCCTGCTTGCGAGGGGGAGGGGCAGTTTACACACACACGCAGCTGCTGCATGCAGCAACACACACATAGGGAGGAGATGGCAGAGAGAACGCACTCCCCTGAAAACTCCCCTTGAATTCCTCCAGACTCAGAAAATGTAAAAGTTCACTTTTTGGAGATCCATAGAAAAAGGGTGAAAATGGAAAAAAGTATTCGAAAATAGTGCCTCATAAGGCGGGTAGAGTCCCTTGAAAACTCCCCTTGAATTCCTCCAGACTCAGAAAAAGTCAAAGTTGACTTTTTGGAGATCCATAGAAAAAGGGTGAAAATGAAAAAAAGTATGCTACAGTATGGATTCGAACACGCGACCAACCGCATCCAGGGGCGAGCGTTAACGCAGTGAGCCACTGGACCTGAGTACTCAAACATGCCTACTTTTGCATCTTAGAAACTCTGAATTCACTAAATGTACAACCTTTTCTCCATCAAAATGAACAAATGAGACATTAAATAACATCTACAGATCAAGACGAAGCGAATGGAAGCGGTCCCAGCCTCGTAGCTGTGAACAGCTGTGATCGCAGGAAAATGCTGTTACAAAGATTTCTCAGTATATCTCCGGGACATTTCCCTGGCTTTCCCACCGTCACAATGGACAAACGAGACATGGAATAACATCAACAGATCAAGACGAAGCGAATGGAGGTACCCCCGGAGTCATAGCATGTGTAAATCAAGACGAAACATCTCTCTCTCCCCCGCCTGCTTGCGAAGGGGAGGGGCAGTTTACACACACACACGCAGCTGCTGCATGCAGCAACGCACACAGAGGGAGGAGATGGCAGAGAGAATGCACTCCCCTGAAAACTCCCCTTTGAATTCCTCCAGACTCAGAAAATGTAAAAGTTCACTTTTTGGAGATCCATAGAAAAAGGGTGAAAATGGAAAAAAGTATTCGAAAATAGTGCCTCATAAGGCGGGTAGAGTCCCTTGAAAACTCCCCTTGAATTCCTCCAGACTCAGAAAAAGTCAAAGTTGACTTTTTGGAGATCCATAGAAAAAGGGTGAAAATGAAAGCCACAGCATGGATTCGAACACGCGACCAACCGCATCCAGGGGCGAGCGTTAACACAGTGAGCCACTAGACCTGAGTACTCAAACATGCCTACTTGTGTATCTTAGACACTCTAAATTTACTAAATGTACAACTTTTTCTCCATCAAAATGAACAAATGAGACATTAAATAACATCTACAGATCAAGACGAAGCGAATGGAAGCGGTCCCAGCCTCGTAGCTGCGAACAGCTGTGATCGCAGGAAAATGCTGTTACAAAGATTTCTCAGTATATCTCCGGGACATTTCCCTGGCTTTCCCACCGTCACAATGGACAAACGAGACATGAAATAACATCAACAGATCAAGACAAAGTGAATGGAAGTACCCCCGGAGTCATAGCATGTGTAAATCGAGACGAAACATCTCTCTCTCCCCCGCCTGCTTGCGAATGGAAGGGGCAGTTTACACACACACACACGCAGCTGCTGCATGCAGCAACGCACACAGAGGGAGGAGATGGCAGAGAGAATGCACTCCCCTGAAAACTCCCCTTGAATTCCTCCAGACTCAGAAAATGTAAAAGTTCACTTTTTGGAGATCCATAGAAAAAGGGTGAAAATGGAAAAAAGTATTCGAAAATAGTGCCTCATAAGGCGGGTAGAGTCCCTTGAAAACTCCCCTTGAATTCCTCCAGACTCAGAAAATGTAAAAGATCACTTTTTGGAGATCCATAGAAAAAGGGTGAAAATGAAAAAAAGAATGCCACAGCATGGATTCGAACACGCGACCAACCGCATCCAGGGGCGAGCATTAACGCAGTGAGCCACTGGACCTGAGTACTCAAACATGCCTACTTTTGCATCTTAGAAACTCTGAATTCACTAAATGTACAACTTTTTCTCCATCAAAATGAACAAATGAGACATTAAATAACATCTACAGATCAAGACGAAGCGAATGGAAGCGGTCCCAGCCTCGTAGCTGTGAACAGCTGTGATCGCAGGAAAATGCTGTTACAAAGATTTCTCAGTATATCTCCGGGACATTTCCCTGGCTTTCCCACCGTCACAATGGACAAACGAGACATGAAATAACATCAACAGATCAAGACGAAGCGAATGGAGGTACCCCCGGAGTCATAGCATGTGTAAATCGAGACGAAACATCTCTCTCTCCCCCGCCTGCTTGCGAAGGGGAGGGGCAGTTTACACACACACGCAGCTGCTGCATGCAGCAACGCACACACAGGGAGGAGATGGCAGAGAGAACGCACTCCCCTGAAAACTCCCCTTGAATTCCTCCAGACTCAGAAAATGTAAAAGTTCACTTTTTGGAGATCCATAGAAAAAGGGTGAAAATGGAAAAAAGTATTCGAAAATAGTGCCTCATAAGGCGGGTAGAGTCCCTTGAAAACTCCCCTTGAATTCCTCCAGACTCAGAAAAAGTCAAAGTTGACTTTTTGGAGATCCATAGAAAAAGGGTGAAAATGAAAAAAAGTATGCTACAGTATGGATTCGAACACGCGACCAACCGCATCCAGGGGCGAGCGTTAACGCAGTGAGCCACTGGACCTGAGTACTCAAACATGCCTACTTTTGCATCTTAGAAACTCTGAATTCACTAAATGTACAACCTTTTCTCCATCAAAATGAACAAATGAGACATTAAATAACATCTACAGATCAAGACGAAGCGAATGGAAGCGGTCCCAGCCTCGTAGCTGTGAACAGCTGTGATCGCAGGAAAATGCTGTTCCAAAGATTTCTCAGTATATCTCCGGGACATTTCCCTGGCTTTCCCACCGTCACAATGGACAAACGAGACATGGAATAACATCAACAGATCAAGACGAAGCGAATGGAGGTACCCCCGGAGTCATAGCATGTGTAAATCGAGACGAAACATCTCTCTCTCCCCCGCCTGCTTGCGAGGGGGAGGGGCAGTTTACACACACACGCAGCTGCTGCATGCAGCAACACACACATAGGGAGGAGATGGCAGAGAGAACGCACTCCCCTGAAAACTCCCCTTGAATTCCTCCAGACTCAGAAAATGTAAAAGTTCACTTTTTGGAGATCCATAGAAAAAGGGTGAAAATGGAAAAAAGTATTCGAAAATAGTGCCTCATAAGGCGGGTAGAGTCCCTTGAAAACTCCCCTTGAATTCCTCCAGACTCAGAAAAAGTCAAAGTTGACTTTTTGGAGATCCATAGAAAAAGGGTGAAAATGAAAAAAAGTATGCCACAGCATGGACTCGAACACGCGACCAACCGCATCCAGGGGCGAGTGTTAACGCAGTGAGCCACTGGACCTGAGTTTTCAAACATGCCTACTTGTGCATCTTAGAAACTCTGAATTCACTAAATGTACAACTTTTTCTCCATCAAAATGAACAAATGAGACATTAAATAACATCTACAGATCAAGACGAAGCGAATGGAAGCGGTCCCAGCCTTGTAGCTGTGAACAGCTGTGATCGCAGGAAAATGCTGTTACAAAGATTTCTCAGTATATCTCCGGGACATTTCCCTGGCTTTCCCAATGTCACAATGGACAAACGAGACATGAAATAACATCAACAGATCAAGACGAAGCGAGAGGAGGTACCCCCGGAGTCATAGCATGTGTAAATCGAGACGAAACATCTCTCTCTCCCCCGCCTGCTTGCGAGAGGGAGGGGCAGTTTAAACACACACGCAGCTGCTGCCTGCAGCAACACACACACAGGGAGGAGATGGCAGAGAGAACGCACTTCCCTGAAAACTCCCCTTGAATTCCTCCAGACTCAGAAAATGTAAAAGATCACTTTTTGGAGATCCATAGAAAAAGGGTGAAAATGGAAAAAAGTATTCGAAAATAGTGCCTCATAAGGCGGGTAGAGTCCCTTGAAAACTCCCTTGAATTCCTCCAGACTCAGAAAAAGTCAAAGTTGACTTTTTGGAGATCCATAGAAAAAGGGTGAAAATGAAAAAAGAATGCCACAGCATGGATTCGAACACGCGACCAACCGCATCCAGGGGCGAGCGTTAACACAGTGAGCCACTGGACCTGAGTACTCAAACATGCCTACTTGTGCATCTTAGACACTCTGAATTTACTAAATGTACAACTTTTTCTCCATCAAAATGAACAAATGAGACATTAAATAACATCTACAGATCAAGACGAAGCGAATGGAAGCGGTCCCAGCCTCGTAGCTGCGAACAGCTGTGATCGCAGGAAAATGCTGTTACAAAGATTTCTCAGTATATCTCCGGGACATTTCCCTGGCTTTCCCACCGTCACAATGGACAAACGAGACATGAAATAACATCAACAGATCAAGACAAAGTGAATGGAAGTACCCCCGGAGTCATAGCATGTGTAAATCGAGACGAAACATCTCTCTCTCTCCCCCGCCTGCTTGCGAATGGAAGGGGCAGTTTACACACACACACGCAGCTGCTGCATGCAGCAACGCACACAGAGGGAGGAGATGGCAGAGAGAATGCACTCCCCTGAAAACTCCCCTTGAATTCCTCCAGACTCAGAAAATGTAAAAGTTCACTTTTTGGAGATCCATAGAAAAAGGGTGAAAATGGAAAAAAGTATTCGAAAATAGTGCCTCATAAGGCGGGTAGAGTCCCTTGAAAACTCCCCTTGAATTCCTCCAGACTCAGAAAATGTAAAAGATCACTTTTTGGAGATCCATAGAAAAAGGGTGAAAATGAAAAAAAGAATGCCACAGCATGGATTCGAACACGCGACCAACCGCATCCAGGGGCGAGCGTTAACGCAGTGAGCCACTGGACCTGAGTACTCAAACATGCCTACTTTTGCATCTTAGAAACTTTGAATTCACTAAATGTACAACCTTTTCTCCATCAAAATGAACAAATGAGACATTAAATAACATCTACAGATCAAGACGAAGCGAATGGAAGCGGTCCCAGCCTCGTAGCTGTGAACAGCTGTGATCGCAGGAAAATGCTGTTACAAAGATTTCTCAGTATATCTCCGGGACATTTCCCTGGCTTTCCCACCGTCACAATGGACAAACGAGACATGGAATAACATCAACAGATCAAGACGAAGCGAATGGAGGTACCCCCGGAGTCATAGCATGTGTAAATCGAGACGAAACATCTCTCTCTCCCCCGCCTGCTTGCGAGGGGGAGGGGCAGTTTACACACACACGCAGCTGCTGCATGCAGCAACACACACATAGGGAGGAGATGGCAGAGAGAACGCACTCCCCTGAAAACTCCCCTTGAATTCCTCCAGACTCAGAAAATGTAAAAGTTCACTTTTTGGAGATCCATAGAAAAAGGGTGAAAATGGAAAAAAGTATTCGAAAATAGTGCCTCATAAGGCGGGTAGAGTCCCTTGAAAACTCCCCTTGAATTCCTCCAGACTCAGAAAAAGTCAAAGTTGACTTTTTGGAGATCCATAGAAAAAGGGTGAAAATGAAAAAAAGTATGCTACAGCATGGATTCGAACACGCGACCAACCGCATCCAGGGGCGAGCGTTAACGCAGTGAGCCACTGGACCTGAGTACTCAAACATGCCTACTTTTGCATCTTAGAAACTCTGAATTTACTAAATTTACCACCTTTTCTCCATCAAAATGAACAAATTAGACATTAAATAACATCTACAGATCAAGACGAAGCGAATGGAAGCGGTCCCAGCCTTGTAGCTGTGAACAGCTGTGATCGCAGGAAAATGCTGTTACAAAGATTTCTCAGTATATCTCCGGGACATTTCCCTGGCTTTCCCACCGTCACAATGGACAAACGAGACATGAAATAACATCAACAGATCAAGACGAAGCGAATGGAGGTACCCCTGGAGTCATAGCATGTGTAAATCGAGACGAAACATCTCTCTCTCCCCCGCCTGCTTGCGAGAGGGAGGGGCAGTTTACACACACACGCAGCTGCTGCATGCAGCAACACACACACAGGGAGGAGATGGCAGAGAGAACGCACTCCCCTGAAAACTCCCCTTGAATTCCTCCAGACTCAGAAAATGTAAAAGATCACTTTTTGGAGATCCATAGAAAAAGGGTGAAAATGTAAAAAAGTATTCGAAAATAGTGCCTCATAAGGCGGGTAGAGTCCTTTGAAAACTCCCCTTGAATTCCTCCAGACTAAGAAAAAGTCAAAGTTGACTTTTTGGAGATCCATAGAAAAAGGGTGAACATGAAAAAAAGTATGCCACAGCATGGATTCGAACACGCAACCAACCGCATCCAGGGGCGAGCGTTGACACAGTGAGCCACTGGACCTAAGTACTCAAACATGCCTACTTGTGCATCTTAGACACTCTGAATTTACTAAATGTACAACTTTTTCTCCATCAACATGAACAAATGAGACATTAAATAACATCTACAGATCAAGACGAAGCGAATGGAAGCGGTCCCAGCCTCGTAGCTGCGAACAGCTGTGATCGCAGGAAAATGCTGTTACAAAGATTTCTCAGTATATCTCCGGGACATTTCCCTGGCTTTCCCACCGTCACAATGGACAAACGAGACATGAAATAACATCAACAGATCAAGACGAAGCGAATGGTGGTACCCCCGGAGTCATAGCATGTGTAAATCGAGACGAAACATCTCTCTCTCCCCCGCCTGCTTGCGAGGGGGAGGGGCAGTTTACACACACACGCAGCTGCTGCATGCAGCAACACACACACAGGGAGGAGATGGCAGAGAGAACACACTCCCCTGAAAACTCCCCTTGAATTCCTCCAGACTCAGAAAATGTAAAAGTTCACTTTTTGGAGATCCATAGAAAAAGGGTGAAAATGAAAAAAAGAATGCGACAGCATGGATTCGAACAAGCGACCAACCGCATCCAGGGGCGAGCGTTAACACAGTGAGCCACTGGACCTGAGTTTTCAAACATGCCTACTTGTGCATCTTAGAAACTCTGAATTCACTAAATGTACAACTTTTTCTCCATCAAAATGAACAAATGAGACATTAAATAACATCTACAGATCAAGACGAAGCGAATGGAAGCGGTCCCAGCCTCGTAGCTGCGAACAGCTGTGATCGCAGGAAAATGCTGTTACAAAGATTTCTCAGTATATCTCCGGGACATTTCCCTGGCTTTCCCACCGTCACAATGGACAAACGAGACATGAAATAACATCAACAGATCAAGACAAAGTGAATGGAAGTACCCCCGGAGTCATAGCATGTGTAAATCGAGACGAAACATCTCTCTCTCCCCCGCCTGCTTGCGAATGGAAGGGGCAGTTTACACACACACACGCAGCTGCTGCATGCAGCAACGCACACAGAGGGAGGAGATGGCAGAGAGAATGCACTCCCCTGAAAACTCCCCTTGAATTCCTCCAGACTCAGAAAATGTAAAAGTTCACTTTTTGGAGATCCATAGAAAAAGGGTGAAAATGGAAAAAAGTATTCGAAAATAGTGCCTCATAAGGCGGGTAGAGTCCCTTGAAAACTCCCCTTGAATTCCTCCAGACTCAGAAAATGTAAAAGATCACTTTTTGGAGATCCATAGAAAAAGGGTGAAAATGAAAAAAAGAATGCCACAGCATGGATTCGAACACGCGACCAACCGCATCCAGGGGCGAGTGTTAACGCAGTGAGCCACTGGACCTGAGTACGCAAATATGCCTACTTGTGCATCTTAGACACTCTGAATTCACTAAATGTACAACTTTTTCTCCATCAAAATGAACAAATAAGACATGAAATAACATCTACAGATCAAGACGAAGCGAATGGAAGCGGTCCAAGTCTCGTAGCTGTGAACAGCTGTGATCGCAGGAAAATGCTGTTACAAAGATTTCTCAGTATATCTCCGGGACATTTCCCTGGCTTTCCCACCGTCACAATGGACAAACGAGACATGAAATAACATCAACAGATCAAGACGAAGCGAATGGAGGTACCCCCGGAGTCATAGCATGTGTAAATCGAGACGAAACATCTCTCTCTCCCCCCCGCCTGCTTGCGAGGGGGAGGGGCAGTTTACACACACACGCAGCTGCTGCATGCAGCAACACACACATAGGGAGGAGATGGCAGAGAGAACGTACTCCCCTGAAAACTCCCCTTGAATTCCTCCAGACTCAGAAAATGTAAAAGATCACTTTTTGGAGATCCATAGAAAAAGGGTGAAAATGAAAAAAAGAATGCCACAGCATGGATTTGAACACGCGACCAACCGCATCCAGGGGCGAGTGTTAACGCAGTGAGCCACTGGACCTGAGTACTCAAATATGCCTACTTGTGCATCTTAGACACTCTGAATTCACTAAATGTACAACTTGTTCTCCATCAAAATGAACAAATGAGACATGAAATAACATCTACAGATCAAGACGAAGCGAATGGAAGCGGTCCCAGTCTCGTAGCTGTGAACAGCTGTGATCGAAGGAAAATGCTGTTACAAAGATTTCTCAGTATATCTCCGGGACATTTCCCTGGCTTTGCCACCGTCACAATGGACAAACGAGACATGAAATAACATCAACAGATCAAGACGAAGCGAATGGAAGTACCCCCGGAGTCATAGCATGTGTAAATCGAGACGAAACATCTCTCTCTCCCCCGCCTGCTTGCGAAGGGGAGGGGCAGTTTACACACACACACGCAGCTGCTGCATGCAGCAACGCACACAGAGGGAGGAGATGGCAGAGAGAATGCACTCCCCTGAAAACTCCCCTTGAATTCCTCCAGACTCAGAAAATGTAAAAGTTCCCTTTTTGGAGATCCATAGAAAAAGGGTGAAAATGGAAAAAAGTATTCGAAAATAGTGCCTCATAAGGCGGGTAGAGTCCCTTGAAAACTCCCCTTGAATTCCTCCAGACTCAGAAAAAGTCAAAGTTGACTTTTTGGAGATCCATAGAAAAAGGGTGAAAATGAAAAAAAGTATGCCACAGCATGGATTCGAACACGCGACCAACCGCATCCAGGGGCGAGCGTTAACGCAGTGAGACACTGGACATGAGTACTCAAACATGCCTACTTTTGCATCTTAGACACTCTGAATTCACTAAATGTACAACTTTTTCTCCATCAAAATGAACAAATGAGACATGAAATAACATCTACAGATCAAGACGAAGCGAATGGAAGCGGTCCCAGCCTCGTAGCTGTGAACAGCTGTGATCGCAGGAAAATGCTGTTACAAAGATTTCTCAGTATATCTCCGGGACATTTCCCTGGCTTTGCCACCGTCACAATGGACAAACGAGACATGAAAAACATCAACAGATCAAGACGAAGCGAATGGAGGTACCCCCGGAGTCATAACATGTGTAAATCGAGACGAAACATCTCTCTCTCCCCCGACTGCTTGCGAAGGGGAGGGGCAGTTTACACACACACACGCAGCTGCTGCATGCAGCAACGCACACAGAGGGAGGAGATGGTAGAGAGAATGCACTCCCCTGAAAACTCCCCTTGAATTCCTCCAGACTCAGAAAATTTAAAAGTTCACTTTTTGGAGATCCATAGAAAAAGGGTGAAAATGGAAAAAAGTATTCGAAAATAGTGCCTCATAAGGCGGGTAGAGTCCCTTGAAAACTCCCCTTGAATTCCTCCAGACTCAGAAAAAGTCAAAGTTGACTTTTTGGAGATCCATAGAAAAAGGGTGAAAATGAAAAAAAGCATGCCACAGTATGGATTCGAACACGCGACCAACCGCATCCAGGGGCGAGCATTAACCTAGTGAGCCACTGGACCTGAGTACTCAAACATGCCTATTTTTGCATCTTAGAAACTCTGAATTCACTAAATGTACAACTTTTTCTCCATCAAAATGAACAAATGAGACATTAAATAACATCTACAGATCAAGACGAAGCGAATGGAAGCGGTCCCAGCCTCGTAGCTGTGAACAGCTGTGATCACAGGAAAATGCTGTTACAAAGATTTCTCAGTATATCTCCGGGACATTTCCCTGGCTTTCCCACCTTCACAATGGACAAACGAGACATGAAATAACATCAACAGATCAAGACGAAGCGAATGGAAGTACCCCCGGAGTCATAGCATGTGTAAATCGAGACGAAACATCTCTCTCTCCCCCGCCTGCTTGCGAAGGGGAGGGGCAGTTTACACACACACACGCAGCTGCTGCATGCAGCAACGCACACAGAGGGAGGAGATGGCAGAGAGAATGCACTCCCCTGAAAACTCCCCTTGAATTCCTCCAGACTCAGAAAATGTAAAAGTTCACTTTTTGGAGATCCATAGAAAAAGGGTGAAAATGGAAAAAAGTATTCGAAAATAGTGCCTCATAAGGCGGGTAGAGTCCCTTGAAAACTCCCCTTGAATTCCTCCAGACTCAGAAAAAGTCAAAGTTGACTTTTTGGAGATCCATAGAAAAAGGGTGAAAATGAAAAAAAGTATGCCACAGCATGGATTCGAACACGCGACCAACCGCATCCAGGGGCGAGCGTTAACGCAGTGAGCCACTGGACATGAGTACTCAAACATGCCTACTTTTGCATCTTAGACACTCTGAATTCACTAAATGTACAACTTTTTCTCCATCAAAATGAACAAATGAGACATGAAATAACATCTACAGATCAAGACGAAGCGAATGGAAGCGGTCCCAGCCTCGTAGCTGTGAACAGCTGTGATCGCAGAAAAATGCTGTTACAAAGATTTCTCAGTCTATCTCCGGGACATTTCCCTGGCTTTGCCACCGTCACAATGGACAAACGAGACATGAAATAACATCAACAGATCAAGACGAAGCGAATGGAAGTACCCCCGGAGTCATAGCATGTGTAAATCGAGACGAAACATCTCTCTCTCCCCCGCCTGCTTGCGAAGGGGAGGGGCAGTTTACACACACACACACGCAGCTGCTGCATGCAGCAACGCACACAGAGGGAGGAGATGGCAGAGAGAATGCACTCCCCTGAAAACTCCCCTTTGAATTCCTCCAGACTCAGAAAATGTAAAAGTTCACTTTTTGGAGATCCATAGAAAAAGGGTGAAAATGGAAAAAAGTATTCGAAAATAGTGCCTCATAAGGCGGGTAGAGTCCCTTGAAAACTCCCCTTGAATTCCTCCAAACTCAGAAAAAGTCAAAGTTGACTTTTTGGAGATCCATAGAAAAAGGGTGAAAATGAAAAAAAGTATGCCACAGCATGGATTCAAACACGCGACCAACCGCATCCAGGGGCGAGCGTTAACGCAGTGAGCCACTGGACATGAGTACTCAAACATGCCTACTTTTGCATCTTAGACACTCTGAATTCACTAAATGTACAACTTTTTCTCCATCAAAATGAACAAATGAGACATGAAATAACATCTACAGATCAAGACGAAGCGAATGGAAGCGGTCCCAGCCTCGTAGCTGTGAACAGCTGTAATCGCAGGAAAATGCTGTTACAAAGATTTCTCAGTATATCTCCGGGACATTTCCCTGGCTTTCCCACCGTCACAATGGACAAACGAGACATGAAATAACATCAACAGATCAAGACGAAGCGAATGGAAGTACCCCCGGAGTCATAGCATGTGTAAATCGAGACGAAACATCTCTCTCTCCCCCGCCTGCTTGCGAGAGGGAGGGGCAGTTTACACACACACGCAGCTGCTGCCTGCAGCAACACACACACAGGGAGGAGATGGCAGAGAGAACGCACTCCCCTGAAAACTCCCCTTGAATTCCTCCAGACTCAGAAAATGTAAAAGATCACTTTTTGGAGATCCATAGAAAAAGGGTGAAAATGGAAAAAAGTATTCGAAAATAGTGCCTCATAAGGCGGGTAGAGTCCCTTGAAAACTCCCCTTGAATTCCTCCAGACTCAGAAAAAGTCAAAGTTGACTTTTTGGAGATCCATAGAAAAAGGGTGAAAATGAAAAAAAGAATGCCACAGCATGGATTCGAACACGCGACCAACCGCATCCAGGGGCGAGCGTTAACACAGTGAGCCACTGGACCTGAGTACTCAAACATGCCTACTTGTGCATCTTAGACACTCTGAATTTACTAAATGTACAACTTTTTGTCCATCAAAATGAACAAATGAGACATTAAATAACATCTACAGATCAAGACGAAGCGAATGGAAGCGGTCCCAGCCTCGTAGCTGCGAACAGCTGTGATCGCAGGAAAATGCTGTTACAAAGATTTCTCAGTATATCTCCGGGACATTTCCCTGGCTTTCCCACCGTCACAATGGACAAACGAGACATGAAATAACATCAACAGATCAAGACAAAGTGAATGGAAGTACCCCCGGAGTCATAGCATGTGTAAATCGAGACGAAACATCTCTCTCTCCCCCGCCTGCTTGCGAGGGGGAGGGGCAGTTTACACACACACGCAGCTGCTGCATGCAGCAACACACACATAGGGAGGAGATGGCAGAGAGAACGCACTCCCCTGAAAACTCCCCTTGAATTCCTCCAGACTCAGAAAATGTAAAAGTTCACTTTTTGGAGATCCATAGAAAAAGGGTGAAAATGGAAAAAAGTATTCGAAAATAGTGCCTCATAAGGCGGGTAGAGTCCCTTGAAAACTCCCCTTGAATTCCTCCAGACTCAGAAAAAGTCAAAGTTGACTTTTTGGAGATCCATAGAAAAAGGGTGAAAATGAAAAAAAGAATGCCACAGCATGGATTCGAACACGCGACCAACCGCATCCAGGGGCGAGCGTTAACACAGTGAGCCACTGGACCTGAGTACTCAAACATGCCTACTTGTGCATCTTAGACACTCTGAATTTACTAAATGTACAACTTTTTCTCCATCAAAATGAACAAATGAGACATTAAATAACATCTACAGATCAAGACGAAGCGAATGGAAGCGGTCCCAGCCTCGTAGCTGCGAACAGCTGTTATCGCAGGAAAATGCTGTTACAAAGATTTCTCAGTATATCTCCGGGACATTTCCCTGGCTTTCCCACCGTCACAATGGACAAACGAGACATGAAATAACATCAACAGATCAAGACAAAGTGAATGGAAGTACCCCCGGAGTCATAGCATGTGTAAATCGAGACGAAACATCTCTCTCTCCCCCGCCTGCTTGCGAGGGGGAGGGGCAGTTTACACACACACGCAGTTGCTGCATGCAGCAACACACACATAGGGAGGAGATGGCAGAGAGAACGCACTCCCCTGAAAACTCCCCTTGAATTCCTCCAGACTCAGAAAATGTAAAAGTTCACTTTTTGGAGATCCATAGAAAAAGGGTGAAAATGGAAAAAAGTATTCGAAAATAGTGCCTCATAAGGCGGGTAGAGTCCCTTGAAAACTCCCCTTGAATTCCTCCAGACTCAGAAAAAGTCAAAGTTGACTTTTTGGAGATCCATAGAAAAAGGGTGAAAATGAAAAAAAGTATGCTACAGTATGGATTCGAACACGCGACCAACCGCATCCAGGGGCGAGCGTTAACGCAGTGAGCCACTGGACCTGAGTACTCAAACATTCCTACTTTTGCATCTTAGAAACTCTGAATTCACTAAATGTACAACCTTTTCTCCATCAAAATGAACAAATGAGACATTAAATAACATCTACAGATCAAGACGAAGCGAATGGAAGCGGTCCCAGCCTCGTAGCTGTGAACAGCTGTGATCGCAGGAAAATGCTGTTACAAAGATTTCTCAGTATATCTCCGGGACATTTCCCTGGCTTTCCCACCGTCACAATGGACAAACGAGACATGGAATAACATCAACAGATCAAGACGAAGCGAATGGAGGTACCCCCGGAGTCATAGCATGTGTAAATCGAGACGAAACATCTCTCTCTCCCCCGCCTGCTTGCGAGGGGGAGGGGCAGTTTACACACACACGCAGCTGCTGCATGCAGCAACACACACATAGGGAGGAGATGGCAGAGAGAACGCACTCCCCTGAAAACTCCCCTTGAATTCCTCCAGACTCAGAAAATGTAAAAGTTCACTTTTTGGAGATCCATAGAAAAAGGGTGAAAATGGAAAAAAGTATTCGAAAATAGTGCCTCATAAGGCGGGTAGAGTCCCTTGAAAACTCCCCTTGAATTCCTCCAGACTCAGAAAAAGTCAAAGTTGACTTTTTGGAGATCCATAGAAAAAGGGTGAAAATGAAAAAAAGTATGCCACAGCATGGATTCAAACACGCGACCAACCGCATCCAGGGGCGAGCGTTAACGCAGTGAGCCACTGGACATGAGTACTCAAACATGCCTACTTTTGCATCTTAGACACTCTGAATTCACTAAATGTACAACTTTTTCTCCATCAAAATGAACAAATGAGACATGAAATAACATCTACAGATCAAGACGAAGCGAATGGAAGCGGTCCCAGCCTCGTAGCTGTGAACAGCTGTGATCGCAGGAAAATGCTGTTACAAAGATTTCTCAGTATATCTCCGGGACATTTCCCTGGCTTTCCCACCGTCACAATGGACAAACGAGACATGAAATAACATCAACAGATCAAGACGAAGCGAATGGAAGTACCCCCGGAGTCATAGCATGTGTAAATCGAGACGAAACATCTCTCTCTCCCCCGCCTGCTTGCGAAGGGGAGGGGCAGTTTACACACACACACGCAGCTGCTGCATGCAGCAACGCACACAGAGGGAGGAGATGGCAGAGAGAATGCACTCCCCTGAAAACTCCCCTTTGAATTCCTCCAGACTCAGAAAATGTAAAAGTTCACTTTTTGGAGATCCATAGAAAAAGGGTGAAAATGGAAAAAAGTATTCGAAAATAGTGCCTCATAAGGCGGGTAGAGTCCCTTGAAAACTCCCCTTGAATTCCTCCAGACTCAGAAAAAGTCAAAGTTGACTTTTTGGAGATCCATAGAAAAAGGGTGAAAATGAAAAAAAGCATGCCACAGTATGGATTCGAACACGCGACCAACCGCATCCAGGGGCGAGCATTAACGCAGTGAGCCACTGGACCTGAGTACTCAAACATGCCTACTTTTGCATCTTAGAAACTCTGAATTCACTAAATGTACAACTTTTTCTCCATCAAAATGAACAAATGAGACATTAAATAACATCTACAGATCAAGACGAAGCGAATGGAAGCGGTCCCAGCCTCGTAGCTGTGAACAGCTGTGATCGCAGGAAAATGCTGTTACAAAGATTTCTCAGTATATCTCCGGGACATTTCCCTGGCTTTCCCACCGTCACAATGGACAAACGAGACATGAAATAACATCAACAGATCAAGACGAAGCGAATGGAGGTACCCCCGGAGTCATAGCATGTGTAAATCGAGACGAAACATCTCTCTCTCCCCCGCCTGCTTGCGAAGGGGAGGGGCAGTTTACACACACACGCAGCTGCTGCATGCAGCAACGCACACACAGGGAGGAGATGGCAGAGAGAACGCACTCCCCTGAAAACTCCCCTTGAATTCCTCCAGACTCAGAAAATGTAAAAGTTCACTTTTAGGAGATCCATAGTAAAAGGGTGAAAATGGAAAAAAGTATTCGAAAATAGTGCCTCATAAGGCGGGTAGAGTCCCTTGAAAACTCCCCTTGAATTCCTCCAGACTCAGAAAAAGTCAAAGTTGACTTTTTGGAGATCCATAGAAAAAGGGTGAAAATGAAAAAAAGTATGCCACAGCATGGATTCGAACACGCGACCAACCGCATCCAGGGGCGAGCATTAACGCAGTGAGCCACTGGACCTGAGTACTCAAACATGCCTACTTTTGCATCTTAGAAACTCTGAATTCACTAAATGTACAACTTTTTCTCCATCAAAATGAACAAATGAGACATTAAATAACATCTACAGATCAAGACGAAGCGAATGGAAGCGGTCCCAGCCTCGTAGCTGTGAACAGCTGTGATCGCAGGAAAATGCTGTTACAAAGATTTCTCAGTATATCTCCGGGACATTTCCCTGGCTTTCCCACCGTCACAATGGACAAACGAGACATGGAATAACATCAACAGATCAAGACGAAGCGAATGGAGGTACCCCCGGAGTCATAGCATGTGTAAATCGAGACGAAACATCTCTCTCTCCCCCGCCTGCTTGCGAGGGGGAGGGGCAGTTTACACACACACGCAGCTGCTGCATGCAGCAACACACACATAGGGAGGAGATGGCAGAGAGAACGCACTCCCCTGAAAACTCCCCTTGAATTCCTCCAGACTCAGAAAATGTAAAAGTTCACTTTTTGGAGATCCATAGAAAAAGGGTGAAAATGGAAAAAAGTATTCGAAAATAGTGCCTCATAAGGCGGGTAGAGTCCCTTGAAAACTCCCCTTGAATTCCTCCAGACTCAGAAAAAGTCAAAGTTGACTTTTTGGAGATCCATAGAAAAAGGGTGAAAATGAAAAAAAGTATGCTACAGTATGGATTCGAACACGCGACCAACCGCATCCAGGGGCGAGCGTTAACGCAGTGAGCCACTGGACCTGAGTACTCAAACATGCCTACTTTTGCATCTTAGAAACTCTGAATTCACTAAATGTACAACCTTTTCTCCATCAAAATGAACAAATGAGACATTAAATAACATCTACAGATCAAGACGAAGCGAATGGAAGCGGTCCCAGCCTCGTAGCTGTGAACAGCTGTGATCGCAGGAAAATGCTGTTACAAAGATTTCTCAGTATATCTCCGGGACATTTCCCTGGCTTTCCCACCGTCACAATGGACAAACGAGACATGGAATAACATCAACAGATCAAGACGAAGCGAATGGAGGTACCCCCGGAGTCATAGCATGTGTAAATCAAGACGAAACATCTCTCTCTCCCCCGCCTGCTTGCGAAGGGGAGGGGCAGTTTACACACACACACGCAGCTGCTGCATGCAGCAACGCACACAGAGGGAGGAGATGGCAGAGAGAATGCACTCCCCTGAAAACTCCCCTTTGAATTCCTCCAGACTCAGAAAATGTAAAAGTTCACTTTTTGGAGATCCATAGAAAAAGGGTGAAAATGGAAAAAAGTATTCGAAAATAGTGCCTCATAAGGCGGGTAGAGTCCCTTGAAAACTCCCCTTGAATTCCTCCAGACTCAGAAAAAGTCAAAGTTGACTTTTTGGAGATCCATAGAAAAAGGGTGAAAATGAAAGCCACAGCATGGATTCGAACACGCGACCAACCGCATCCAGGGGCGAGCGTTAACACAGTGAGCCACTAGACCTGAGTACTCAAACATGCCTACTTGTGTATCTTAGACACTCTAAATTTACTAAATGTACAACTTTTTCTCCATCAAAATGAACAAATGAGACATTAAATAACATCTACAGATCAAGACGAAGCGAATGGAAGCGGTCCCAGCCTCGTAGCTGCGAACAGCTGTGATCGCAGGAAAATGCTGTTACAAAGATTTCTCAGTATATCTCCGGGACATTTCCCTGGCTTTCCCACCGTCACAATGGACAAACGAGACATGAAATAACATCAACAGATCAAGACAAAGTGAATGGAAGTACCCCCGGAGTCATAGCATGTGTAAATCGAGACGAAACATCTCTCTCTCCCCCGCCTGCTTGCGAATGGAAGGGGCAGTTTACACACACACACACGCAGCTGCTGCATGCAGCAACGCACACAGAGGGAGGAGATGGCAGAGAGAATGCACTCCCCTGAAAACTCCCCTTGAATTCCTCCAGACTCAGAAAATGTAAAAGTTCACTTTTTGGAGATCCATAGAAAAAGGGTGAAAATGGAAAAAAGTATTCGAAAATAGTGCCTCATAAGGCGGGTAGAGTCCCTTGAAAACTCCCCTTGAATTCCTCCAGACTCAGAAAATGTAAAAGATCACTTTTTGGAGATCCATAGAAAAAGGGTGAAAATGAAAAAAAGAATGCCACAGCATGGATTCGAACACGCGACCAACCGCATCCAGGGGCGAGCATTAACGCAGTGAGCCACTGGACCTGAGTACTCAAACATGCCTACTTTTGCATCTTAGAAACTCTGAATTCACTAAATGTACAACTTTTTCTCCATCAAAATGAACAAATGAGACATTAAATAACATCTACAGATCAAGACGAAGCGAATGGAAGCGGTCCCAGCCTCGTAGCTGTGAACAGCTGTGATCGCAGGAAAATGCTGTTACAAAGATTTCTCAGTATATCTCCGGGACATTTCCCTGGCTTTCCCACCGTCACAATGGACAAACGAGACATGAAATAACATCAACAGATCAAGACGAAGCGAATGGAGGTACCCCCGGAGTCATAGCATGTGTAAATCGAGACGAAACATCTCTCTCTCCCCCGCCTGCTTGCGAAGGGGAGGGGCAGTTTACACACACACGCAGCTGCTGCATGCAGCAACGCACACACAGGGAGGAGATGGCAGAGAGAACGCACTCCCCTGAAAACTCCCCTTGAATTCCTCCAGACTCAGAAAATGTAAAAGTTCACTTTTTGGAGATCCATAGAAAAAGGGTGAAAATGGAAAAAAGTATTCGAAAATAGTGCCTCATAAGGCGGGTAGAGTCCCTTGAAAACTCCCCTTGAATTCCTCCAGACTCAGAAAAAGTCAAAGTTGACTTTTTGGAGATCCATAGAAAAAGGGTGAAAATGAAAAAAAGTATGCTACAGTATGGATTCGAACACGCGACCAACCGCATCCAGGGGCGAGCGTTAACGCAGTGAGCCACTGGACCTGAGTACTCAAACATGCCTACTTTTGCATCTTAGAAACTCTGAATTCACTAAATGTACAACCTTTTCTCCATCAAAATGAACAAATGAGACATTAAATAACATCTACAGATCAAGACGAAGCGAATGGAAGCGGTCCCAGCCTCGTAGCTGTGAACAGCTGTGATCGCAGGAAAATGCTGTTCCAAAGATTTCTCAGTATATCTCCGGGACATTTCCCTGGCTTTCCCACCGTCACAATGGACAAACGAGACATGGAATAACATCAACAGATCAAGACGAAGCGAATGGAGGTACCCCCGGAGTCATAGCATGTGTAAATCGAGACGAAACATCTCTCTCTCCCCCGCCTGCTTGCGAGGGGGAGGGGCAGTTTACACACACACGCAGCTGCTGCATGCAGCAACACACACATAGGGAGGAGATGGCAGAGAGAACGCACTCCCCTGAAAACTCCCCTTGAATTCCTCCAGACTCAGAAAATGTAAAAGTTCACTTTTTGGAGATCCATAGAAAAAGGGTGAAAATGGAAAAAAGTATTCGAAAATAGTGCCTCATAAGGCGGGTAGAGTCCCTTGAAAACTCCCCTTGAATTCCTCCAGACTCAGAAAAAGTCAAAGTTGACTTTTTGGAGATCCATAGAAAAAGGGTGAAAATGAAAAAAAGTATGCCACAGCATGGACTCGAACACGCGACCAACCGCATCCAGGGGCGAGTGTTAACGCAGTGAGCCACTGGACCTGAGTTTTCAAACATGCCTACTTGTGCATCTTAGAAACTCTGAATTCACTAAATGTACAACTTTTTCTCCATCAAAATGAACAAATGAGACATTAAATAACATCTACAGATCAAGACGAAGCGAATGGAAGCGGTCCCAGCCTTGTAGCTGTGAACAGCTGTGATCGCAGGAAAATGCTGTTACAAAGATTTCTCAGTATATCTCCGGGACATTTCCCTGGCTTTCCCAATGTCACAATGGACAAACGAGACATGAAATAACATCAACAGATCAAGACGAAGCGAGAGGAGGTACCCCCGGAGTCATAGCATGTGTAAATCGAGACGAAACATCTCTCTCTCCCCCGCCTGCTTGCGAGAGGGAGGGGCAGTTTAAACACACACGCAGCTGCTGCCTGCAGCAACACACACACAGGGAGGAGATGGCAGAGAGAACGCACTTCCCTGAAAACTCCCCTTGAATTCCTCCAGACTCAGAAAATGTAAAAGATCACTTTTTGGAGATCCATAGAAAAAGGGTGAAAATGGAAAAAAGTATTCGAAAATAGTGCCTCATAAGGCGGGTAGAGTCCCTTGAAAACTCCCCTTGAATTCCTCCAGACTCAGAAAAAGTCAAAGTTGACTTTTTGGAGATCCATAGAAAAAGGGTGAAAATGAAAAAAGAATGCCACAGCATGGATTCGAACACGCGACCAACCGCATCCAGGGGCGAGCGTTAACACAGTGAGCCACTGGACCTGAGTACTCAAACATGCCTACTTGTGCATCTTAGACACTCTGAATTTACTAAATGTACAACTTTTTCTCCATCAAAATGAACAAATGAGACATTAAATAACATCTACAGATCAAGACGAAGCGAATGGAAGCGGTCCCAGCCTCGTAGCTGTGAACAGCTGTGATCGCAGGAAAATGCTGTTACAAAGATTTCTCAGTATATCTCCGGGACATTTCCCTGGCTTTCCCACCGTCACAATGGACAAACGAGACATGAAATAACATCAACAGATCAAGACGAAGCGAATGGAGGTACCCCCGGAGTCATAGCATGTGTAAATCGAGACGAAACATCTCTCTCTCCCCCGCCTGCTTGCGAAGGGGAGGGGCAGTTTACACACACACGCAGCTGCTGCATGCAGCAACGCACACACAGGGAGGAGATGGCAGAGAGAACGCACTCCCCTGAAAACTCCCCTTGAATTCCTCCAGACTCAGAAAATGTAAAAGTTCACTTTTAGGAGATCCATAGTAAAAGGGTGAAAATGGAAAAAAGTATTCGAAAATAGTGCCTCATAAGGCGGGTAAAGTCCCTTGAAAACTCCCCTTGAATTCCTCCAGACTCAGAAAAAGTCAAAGTTGACTTTTTGGAGATCCATAGAAAAAGGGTGAAAATGAAAAAAAGTATGCCACAGCATGGATTCGAACACGCGACCAACCGCATCCAGGGGCGAGCATTAACGCAGTGAGCCACTGGACCTGAGTACTCAAACATGCCTACTTTTGCATCTTAGAAACTCTGAATTCACTAAATGTACAACTTTTTCTCCATCAAAATGAACAAATGAGACATTAAATAACATCTACAGATCAAGACGAAGCGAATGGAAGCGGTCCCAGCCTCGTAGCTGTGAACAGCTGTGATCGCAGGAAAATGCTGTTACAAAGATTTCTCAGTATATCTCCGGGACATTTCCCTGGCTTTCCCACCGTCACAATGGACAAACGAGACATGGAATAACATCAACAGATCAAGACGAAGCGAATGGAGGTACCCCCGGAGTCATAGCATGTGTAAATCGAGACGAAACATCTCTCTCTCCCCCGCCTGCTTGCGAGGGGGAGGGGCAGTTTACACACACACGCAGCTGCTGCATGCAGCAACACACACATAGGGAGGAGATGGCAGAGAGAACGCACTCCCCTGAAAACTCCCCTTGAATTCCTCCAGACTCAGAAAATGTAAAAGTTCACTTTTTGGAGATCCATAGAAAAAGGGTGAAAATGGAAAAAAGTATTCGAAAATAGTGCCTCATAAGGCGGGTAGAGTCCCTTGAAAACTCCCCTTGAATTCCTCCAGACTCAGAAAAAGTCAAAGTTGACTTTTTGGAGATCCATAGAAAAAGGGTGAAAATGAAAAAAAGTATGCTACAGTATGGATTCGAACACGCGACCAACCGCATCCAGGGGCGAGCGTTAACGCAGTGAGCCACTGGACCTGAGTACTCAAACATGCCTACTTTTGCATCTTAGAAACTCTGAATTCACTAAATGTACAACCTTTTCTCCATCAAAATGAACAAATGAGACATTAAATAACATCTACAGATCAAGACGAAGCGAATGGAAGCGGTCCCAGCCTCGTAGCTGTGAACAGCTGTGATCGCAGGAAAATGCTGTTACAAAGATTTCTCAGTATATCTCCGGGACATTTCCCTGGCTTTCCCACCGTCACAATGGACAAACGAGACATGGAATAACATCAACAGATCAAGACGAAGCGAATGGAGGTACCCCCGGAGTCATAGCATGTGTAAATCAAGACGAAACATCTCTCTCTCCCCCGACTGCTTGCGAAGGGGAGGGGCAGTTTACACACACACACGCAGCTGCTGCATGCAGCAACGCACACAGAGGGAGGAGATGGCAGAGAGAATGCACTCCCCTGAAAACTCCCCTTTGAATTCCTCCAGACTCAGAAAATGTAAAAGTTCACTTTTTGGAGATCCATAGAAAAAGGGTGAAAATGGAAAAAAGTATTCGAAAATAGTGCCTCATAAGGCGGGTAGAGTCCCTTGAAAACTCCCCTTGAATTCCTCCAGACTCAGAAAAAGTCAAAGTTGACTTTTTGGAGATCCATAGAAAAAGGGTGAAAATGAAAGCCACAGCATGGATTCGAACACGCGACCAACCGCATCCAGGGGCGAGCGTTAACACAGTGAGCCACTAGACCTGAGTACTCAAACATGCCTACTTGTGTATCTTAGACACTCTAAATTTACTAAATGTACAACTTTTTCTCCATCAAAATGAACAAATGAGACATTAAATAACATCTACAGATCAAGACGAAGCGAATGGAAGCGGTCCCAGCCTCGTAGCTGCGAACAGCTGTGATCGCAGGAAAATGCTGTTACAAAGATTTCTCAGTATATCTCCGGGACATTTCCCTGGCTTTCCCACCGTCACAATGGACAAACGAGACATGAAATAACATCAACAGATCAAGACAAAGTGAATGGAAGTACCCCCGGAGTCATAGCATGTGTAAATCGAGACGAAACATCTCTCTCTCCCCCGCCTGCTTGCGAATGGAAGGGGCAGTTTACACACACACACACGCAGCTGCTGCATGCAGCAACGCACACAGAGGGAGGAGATGGCAGAGAGAATGCACTCCCCTGAAAACTCCCCTTGAATTCCTCCAGACTCAGAAAATGTAAAAGTTCACTTTTTGGAGATCCATAGAAAAAGGGTGAAAATGGAAAAAAGTATTCGAAAATAGTGCCTCATAAGGCGGGTAGAGTCCCTTGAAAACTCCCCTTGAATTCCTCCAGACTCAGAAAATGTAAAAGATCACTTTTTGGAGATCCATAGAAAAAGGGTGAAAATGAAAAAAAGAATGCCACAGCATGGATTCGAACACGCGACCAACCGCATCCAGGGGCGAGCATTAACGCAGTGAGCCACTGGACCTGAGTACTCAAACATGCCTACTTTTGCATCTTAGAAACTCTGAATTCACTAAATGTACAACTTTTTCTCCATCAAAATGAACAAATGAGACATTAAATAACATCTACAGATCAAGACGAAGCGAATGGAAGCGGTCCCAGCCTCGTAGCTGTGAACAGCTGTGATCGCAGGAAAATGCTGTTACAAAGATTTCTCAGTATATCTCCGGGACATTTCCCTGGCTTTCCCACCGTCACAATGGACAAACGAGACATGAAATAACATCAACAGATCAAGACGAAGCGAATGGAGGTACCCCCGGAGTCATAGCATGTGTAAATCGAGACGAAACATCTCTCTCTCCCCCGCCTGCTTGCGAAGGGGAGGGGCAGTTTACACACACACGCAGCTGCTGCATGCAGCAACGCACACACAGGGAGGAGATGGCAGAGAGAACGCACTCCCCTGAAAACTCCCCTTGAATTCCTCCAGACTCAGAAAATGTAAAAGTTCACTTTTTGGAGATCCATAGAAAAAGGGTGAAAATGGAAAAAAGTATTCGAAAATAGTGCCTCATAAGGCGGGTAGAGTCCCTTGAAAACTCCCCTTGAATTCCTCCAGACTCAGAAAAAGTCAAAGTTGACTTTTTGGAGATCCATAGAAAAAGGGTGAAAATGAAAAAAAGTATGCTACAGTATGGATTCGAACACGCGACCAACCGCATCCAGGGGCGAGCGTTAACGCAGTGAGCCACTGGACCTGAGTACTCAAACATGCCTACTTTTGCATCTTAGAAACTCTGAATTCACTAAATGTACAACCTTTTCTCCATCAAAATGAACAAATGAGACATTAAATAACATCTACAGATCAAGACGAAGCGAATGGAAGCGGTCCCAGCCTCGTAGCTGTGAACAGCTGTGATCGCAGGAAAATGCTGTTCCAAAGATTTCTCAGTATATCTCCGGGACATTTCCCTGGCTTTCCCACCGTCACAATGGACAAACGAGACATGGAATAACATCAACAGATCAAGACGAAGCGAATGGAGGTACCCCCGGAGTCATAGCATGTGTAAATCGAGACGAAACATCTCTCTCTCCCCCGCCTGCTTGCGAGGGGGAGGGGCAGTTTACACACACACGCAGCTGCTGCATGCAGCAACACACACATAGGGAGGAGATGGCAGAGAGAACGCACTCCCCTGAAAACTCCCCTTGAATTCCTCCAGACTCAGAAAATGTAAAAGTTCACTTTTTGGAGATCCATAGAAAAAGGGTGAAAATGGAAAAAAGTATTCGAAAATAGTGCCTCATAAGGCGGGTAGAGTCCCTTGAAAACTCCCCTTGAATTCCTCCAGACTCAGAAAAAGTCAAAGTTGACTTTTTGGAGATCCATAGAAAAAGGGTGAAAATGAAAAAAAGTATGCCACAGCATGGACTCGAACACGCGACCAACCGCATCCAGGGGCGAGTGTTAACGCAGTGAGCCACTGGACCTGAGTTTTCAAACATGCCTACTTGTGCATCTTAGAAACTCTGAATTCACTAAATGTACAACTTTTTCTCCATCAAAATGAACAAATGAGACATTAAATAACATCTACAGATCAAGACGAAGCGAATGGAAGCGGTCCCAGCCTTGTAGCTGTGAACAGCTGTGATCGCAGGAAAATGCTGTTACAAAGATTTCTCAGTATATCTCCGGGACATTTCCCTGGCTTTCCCAATGTCACAATGGACAAACGAGACATGAAATAACATCAACAGATCAAGACGAAGCGAGAGGAGGTACCCCCGGAGTCATAGCATGTGTAAATCGAGACGAAACATCTCTCTCTCCCCCGCCTGCTTGCGAGAGGGAGGGGCAGTTTAAACACACACGCAGCTGCTGCCTGCAGCAACACACACACAGGGAGGAGATGGCAGAGAGAACGCACTTCCCTGAAAACTCCCCTTGAATTCCTCCAGACTCAGAAAATGTAAAAGATCACTTTTTGGAGATCCATAGAAAAAGGGTGAAAATGGAAAAAAGTATTCGAAAATAGTGCCTCATAAGGCGGGTAGAGTCCCTTGAAAACTCCCCTTGAATTCCTCCAGACTCAGAAAAAGTCAAAGTTGACTTTTTGGAGATCCATAGAAAAAGGGTGAAAATGAAAAAAGAATGCCACAGCATGGATTCGAACACGCGACCAACCGCATCCAGGGGCGAGCGTTAACACAGTGAGCCACTGGACCTGAGTACTCAAACATGCCTACTTGTGCATCTTAGACACTCTGAATTTACTAAATGTACAACTTTTTCTCCATCAAAATGAACAAATGAGACATTAAATAACATCTACAGATCAAGACGAAGCGAATGGAAGCGGTCCCAGCCTCGTAGCTGCGAACAGCTGTGATCGCAGGAAAATGCTGTTACAAAGATTTCTCAGTATATCTCCGGGACATTTCCCTGGCTTTCCCACCGTCACAATGGACAAACGAGACATGAAATAACATCAACAGATCAAGACAAAGTGAATGGAAGTACCCCCGGAGTCATAGCATGTGTAAATCGAGACGAAACATCTCTCTCTCTCCCCCGCCTGCTTGCGAATGGAAGGGGCAGTTTACACACACACACGCAGCTGCTGCATGCAGCAACGCACACAGAGGGAGGAGATGGCAGAGAGAATGCACTCCCCTGAAAACTCCCCTTGAATTCCTCCAGACTCAGAAAATGTAAAAGTTCACTTTTTGGAGATCCATAGAAAAAGGGTGAAAATGGAAAAAAGTATTCGAAAATAGTGCCTCATAAGGCGGGTAGAGTCCCTTGAAAACTCCCCTTGAATTCCTCCAGACTCAGAAAATGTAAAAGATCACTTTTTGGAGATCCATAGAAAAAGGGTGAAAATGAAAAAAAGAATGCCACAGCATGGATTCGAACACGCGACCAACCGCATCCAGGGGCGAGCGTTAACGCAGTGAGCCACTGGACCTGAGTACTCAAACATGCCTACTTTTGCATCTTAGAAACTTTGAATTCACTAAATGTACAACCTTTTCTCCATCAAAATGAACAAATGAGACATTAAATAACATCTACAGATCAAGACGAAGCGAATGGAAGCGGTCCCAGCCTCGTAGCTGTGAACAGCTGTGATCGCAGGAAAATGCTGTTACAAAGATTTCTCAGTATATCTCCGGGACATTTCCCTGGCTTTCCCACCGTCACAATGGACAAACGAGACATGGAATAACATCAACAGATCAAGACGAAGCGAATGGAGGTACCCCCGGAGTCATAGCATGTGTAAATCGAGACGAAACATCTCTCTCTCCCCCGCCTGCTTGCGAGGGGGAGGGGCAGTTTACACACACACGCAGCTGCTGCATGCAGCAACACACACATAGGGAGGAGATGGCAGAGAGAACGCACTCCCCTGAAAACTCCCCTTGAATTCCTCCAGACTCAGAAAATGTAAAAGTTCACTTTTTGGAGATCCATAGAAAAAGGGTGAAAATGGAAAAAAGTATTCGAAAATAGTGCCTCATAAGGCGGGTAGAGTCCCTTGAAAACTCCCCTTGAATTCCTCCAGACTCAGAAAAAGTCAAAGTTGACTTTTTGGAGATCCATAGAAAAAGGGTGAAAATGAAAAAAAGTATGCCACAGCATGGATTCGAACATGCGACCAACCGCATCCAGGGGCGAGCATTAACGCAGTGAGCCACTGGACCTGAGTACTCAAACATGCCTACTTTTGCATCTTAGAAACTCTGAATTCACTAAATGTACAACTTGTTCTCCATCAAAATGAACAAATGAGACATTAAATAACATCTACAGATCAAGACGAAGCGAATGGAAGCGGTCCCAGCCTCGTAGCTGTGAACAGCTGTGATCGCAGGAAAATGCTGTTACAAAGATTTCTCAGTATATCTCCGGGACATTTCCCTTGCTTTCCCACCGTCACAATGGACAAACGAGACATGGAATAACATCAACAGATCAAGACGAAGCGAATGGAGGTACCCCCGGAGTCATAGCATGTGTACATCGAGACGAAACATCTCTCTCTCCCCCGCCTGCTTGCGAAGGGGAGGGGCAGTTTACACACACACGCAGCTGCTGCATGCAGCAACGCACACACAGGGAGGAGATGGCAGAGAGAACGCACTCCCCTGAAAACTCCCCTTGAATTCCTCCAGACTCAGAAAATGTAAAAGTTCACTTTTTGGAGATCCATAGAAAAAGGGTGAAAATGGAAAAAAGTATTCGAAAATAGTGCCTCATAAGGCGGGTAGAGTCCCTTGAAAACTCCCCTTGAATTCCTCCAGACTCAGAAAAAGTCAAAGTTGACTTTTTGGAGATCCATAGAAAAAGGGTGAAAATGAAAAAAAGTATGCTACAGCATGGATTCGAACACGCGACCAACCGCATCCAGGGGCGAGCGTTAACGCAGTGAGCCACTGGACCTGAGTACTCAAACATGCCTACTTTTGCATCTTAGAAACTCTGAATTTACTAAATTTACCACCTTTTCTCCATCAAAATGAACAAATTAGACATTAAATAACATCTACAGATCAAGACGAAGCGAATGGAAGCGGTCCCAGCCTTGTAGCTGTGAACAGCTGTGATCGCAGGAAAATGCTGTTACAAAGATTTCTCAGTATATCTCCGGGACATTTCCCTGGCTTTCCCACCGTCACAATGGACAAACGAGACATGAAATAACATCAACAGATCAAGACGAAGCGAATGGAGGTACCCCTGGAGTCATAGCATGTGTAAATCGAGACGAAACATCTCTCTCTCCCCCGCCTGCTTGCGAGAGGGAGGGGCAGTTTACACACACACGCAGCTGCTGCATGCAGCAACACACACACAGGGAGGAGATGGCAGAGAGAACGCACTCCCCTGAAAACTCCCCTTGAATTCCTCCAGACTCAGAAAATGTAAAAGATCACTTTTTGGAGATCCATAGAAAAAGGGTGAAAATGTAAAAAAGTATTCGAAAATAGTGCCTCATAAGGCGGGTAGAGTCCTTTGAAAACTCCCCTTGAATTCCTCCAGACTAAGAAAAAGTCAAAGTTGACTTTTTGGAGATCCATAGAAAAAGGGTGAACATGAAAAAAAGTATGCCACAGCATGGATTCGAACACGCAACCAACCGCATCCAGGGGCGAGCGTTGACACAGTGAGCCACTGGACCTAAGTACTCAAACATGCCTACTTGTGCATCTTAGACACTCTGAATTTACTAAATGTACAACTTTTTCTCCATCAACATGAACAAATGAGACATTAAATAACATCTACAGATCAAGACGAAGCGAATGGAAGCGGTCCCAGCCTCGTAGCTGCGAACAGCTGTGATCGCAGGAAAATGCTGTTACAAAGATTTCTCAGTATATCTCCGGGACATTTCCCTGGCTTTCCCACCGTCACAATGGACAAACGAGACATGAAATAACATCAACAGATCAAGACGAAGCGAATGGTGGTACCCCCGGAGTCATAGCATGTGTAAATCGAGACGAAACATCTCTCTCTCCCCCGCCTGCTTGCGAGGGGGAGGGGCAGTTTACACACACACGCAGCTGCTGCATGCAGCAACACACACACAGGGAGGAGATGGCAGAGAGAACACACTCCCCTGAAAACTCCCCTTGAATTCCTCCAGACTCAGAAAATGTAAAAGTTCACTTTTTGGAGATCCATAGAAAAAGGGTGAAAATGAAAAAAAGAATGCGACAGCATGGATTCGAACAAGCGACCAACCGCATCCAGGGGCGAGCGTTAACACAGTGAGCCACTGGACCTGAGTTTTCAAACATGCCTACTTGTGCATCTTAGAAACTCTGAATTCACTAAATGTACAACTTTTTCTCCATCAAAATGAACAAATGAGACATTAAATAACATCTACAGATCAAGACGAAGCGAATGGAAGCGGTCCCAGCCTCGTAGCTGCGAACAGCTGTGATCGCAGGAAAATGCTGTTACAAAGATTTCTCAGTATATCTCCGGGACATTTCCCTGGCTTTCCCACCGTCACAATGGACAAACGAGACATGAAATAACATCAACAGATCAAGACAAAGTGAATGGAAGTACCCCCGGAGTCATAGCATGTGTAAATCGAGACGAAACATCTCTCTCTCCCCCGCCTGCTTGCGAATGGAAGGGGCAGTTTACACACACACACGCAGCTGCTGCATGCAGCAACGCACACAGAGGGAGGAGATGGCAGAGAGAATGCACTCCCCTGAAAACTCCCCTTGAATTCCTCCAGACTCAGAAAATGTAAAAGTTCACTTTTTGGAGATCCATAGAAAAAGGGTGAAAATGGAAAAAAGTATTCGAAAATAGTGCCTCATAAGGCGGGTAGAGTCCCTTGAAAACTCCCCTTGAATTCCTCCAGACTCAGAAAATGTAAAAGATCACTTTTTGGAGATCCATAGAAAAAGGGTGAAAATGAAAAAAAGAATGCCACAGCATGGATTCGAACACGCGACCAACCGCATCCAGGGGCGAGTGTTAACGCAGTGAGCCACTGGACCTGAGTACGCAAATATGCCTACTTGTGCATCTTAGACACTCTGAATTCACTAAATGTACAACTTTTTCTCCATCAAAATGAACAAATAAGACATGAAATAACATCTACAGATCAAGACGAAGCGAATGGAAGCGGTCCCAGCCTCGTAGCTGTGAACAGCTGTGATCGCAGGAAAATGCTGTTACAAAGATTTCTCAGTATATCTCCGGGACATTTCCCTGGCTTTCCCACCGACACAATGGACAAACGAGACATGAAATAACATCAACAGATCAAGACGAAGCGAATGGAGGTACCCCCGGAGTCATAGCATGTGTACATCGAGACGAAACATCTCTCTCTCCCCCGCCTGCTTGCGAAGGGGAGGGGCAGTTTACACACACACGCAGCTGCTGCATGCAGCAACACACACACAGGGAGGAGATGGCAGAGAGAACGCACTCCCCTGAAAACTCCCCTTGAATTCCTCCAGACTCAGAAAATGTAAAAGATCACTTTTTGGAGATCCATAGAAAAAGGGTGAAAATGTAAAAAAGTATTCGAAAATAGTGCCTCATAAGGCGGGTAGAGTCCTTTGAAAACTCCCCTTGAATTCCTCCAGACTCAGAAAAAGTCAAAGTTGACTTTTTGGAGATCCATAGAAAAAGGGTGAACATGAAAAAAAGTATCCCACAGCATGGATTCGAACACGCAACCAACCGCATCCAGGGGCGAGCGTTAACACAGTGAGCCACTGGACCTGAGTACTCAAACATGCCTACTTGTGCATCTTAGACACTCTGAATTTACTAAATGTACAACTTTTTCTCCATCAACATGAACAAATGAGACATTAAATAACATCTACAGATCAAGACGAAGCGAATGGAAGCGGTCCCAGCCTCGTAGCTGCGAACAGCTGTGATCGCAGGAAAATGCTGTTACAAAGATTTCTCAGTATATCTCCGGGACATTTCCCTGGCTTTCCCACCGTCACAATGGACAAACGAGACATGAAATAACATCAACAGATCAAGACGAAGTGAATGGAGGTACCCCCGGAGTCATAGCATGTGTAAATCGAGACGAAACATCTCTCTCTCCCCCGCCTGCTTGCGAGAGGGAGGGGCAGTTTACACACACACGCAGCTGCTGCATGCAGCAACACACACACAGGGAGGAGATGGCAGAGAGAACGCACTCCCCTGAAAACTCCCCTTGAATTCCTCCAGACTCAGAAAATGTAAAAGATCACTTTTTGGAGATCCATAGAAAAAGGGTGAAAATGAAAAAAAGAATGCCACAGCATGGATTCGAACACGCGACCAACCGCATCCAGGGGCGAGTGTTAACGCAGTGAGCCACTGGACCTGAGTACTCAAATATGCCTACTTGTGCATCTTAGACACTCTGAATTCACTAAATGTACAACTTGTTCTCCATCAAAATGAACAAATGAGACATGAAATAACATCTACAGATCAAGACGAAGCGAATGGAAGCGGTCCCAGCCTCGTAGCTGTGATCGCAGGAAAATGCTGTTACAAAGATTTCTCAGTATATCTCCGGGACATTTCCCTGGCTTTCCCACCGTCATAATGGACAAACGAGACATGAAATAACATCAACAGATCAATACGAAGCGAATAGAAGTACCCCCGGAGTCATAGCATGTGTAAATCGAGACGAAACATCTCTCTCTCCCCCGCCTGCTTGCGAGGGGGAGGGGCAGTTTACACACACACGCAGCTGCTGCATGCAGCAACACACACACAGGGAGGAGATGGCAGAGAGAACGCACTCCCCTGAAAACTCCCCTTGAATTCCTCCAGACTCAGAAAATGTAAAAGTTCACTTTTTGGAGATCCATAGAAAAAGGGTGAAAATGAAAAAAAGAATGCCACAGCATGGATTCGAACACGCGACCAACCGCATCCAGGGGCGAGCGTTAACACAGTGAGCCACTGGACCTGAGTACTCAAACATGCCTACTTGTGCATCTTAGACACTCTGAATTTACTAAATGTACAACTTGTTCTCCATCAAAATGAACAAATGAGACATTAAATAACATCTACAGATCAAGACGAAGCGAATGGAAGCGGTCCCAGCCTCGTAGCTGTGAACAGCTGTGATCGCAGGAAAATGCTGTTACAAAGATTTCTCAGTATATCTCCGGGACATTTCCCTGGCTTTCCCACCGTCACAATGGACAAACGAGACATGAAATAACATCAACAGATCAAGACGAAGTGAATGGAGGTACCCCCGGAGTCATAGCATGTGTAAATCGAGACGAAACATCTCTCTCTCCCCCGCCTGCTTGCGAGAGGGAGGGGCAGTTTACACACACACGCAGCTGCTGCATGCAGCAACACACACACAGGGAGGAGATGGCAGAGAGAACGCACTCCCCTGAAAACTCCCCTTGAATTCCTCCAGACTCAGAAAATGTAAAAGATCACTTTTTGGAGATCCATAGAAAAAGGGTGAAAATGAAAAAAAGAATGCCACAGCATGGATTCGAACACGCGACCAACCGCATCCAGGGGCGAGTGTTAACGCAGTGAGCCACTGGACCTGAGTACTCAAATATGCCTACTTGTGCATCTTAGACACTCTGAATTCACTAAATGTACAACTTGTTCTCCATCAAAATGAACAAATGAGACATGAAATAACATCTACAGATCAAGACGAAGCGAATGGAAGCGGTCCCAGCCTCGTAGCTGTGATCGCAGGAAAATGCTGTTACAAAGATTTCTCAGTATATCTCCGGGACATTTCCCTGGCTTTCCCACCGTCATAATGGACAAACGAGACATGAAATAACATCAACAGATCAATACGAAGCGAATAGAAGTACCCCCGGAGTCATAGCATGTGTAAATCGAGACGAAACATCTCTCTCTCCCCCGCCTGCTTGCGAAGGGGAGGGGCAGTTTACACACACACACGCAGCTGCTGCATGCAGCAACGCACACACAGGGAGGAGATGGCAGAGAGAATGCACTCCCCTGAAAGCTCCCCTTGAATTCCTCCAGACTCAGAAAATGTAAAAGTTCACTTTTTGGAGATCCATAGAAAAAGGGTGAAAATGGAAAAAAGTATTCGAAAATAGTGCCTCATAAGGCGGGTAGAGTCCCTTGAAAACTCCCCTTGAATTCCTCCAGACTCAGAAAAAGTCAAAGTTGACTTTTTGGAGATCCATAGAAAAAGGGTGAAAATGAAAAAAAGCATGCCACAGTATGGATTCGAACACGCGACCAACCGCATCCAGGGGCGAGCATTAACGCAGTGAGCCACTGGACCTGAGTACTCAAACATGCCTACTTTTGCATCTTAGAAACTCTGAATTCACTAAATGTACAACTTTTTCTCCATCAAAATGAACAAATGAGACATTAAATAACATCTACAGATCAAGACGAAGCGAATGGAAGCGGTCCCAGCCTCGTAGCTGTGAACAGCTGTGATCGCAGGAAAATGCTGTTACAAAGATTTCTCAGTATATCTCCGGGACATTTCCCTGGCTTTCCCACCGTCACAATGGACAAACGAGACATGAAACAACATCAACAGATCAAGACGAAGCGAATGGAAGTACCCCCGGAGTCATAGCATGTGTAAATCGAGACGAAACATCTCTCTCTCCCCCGCCTGCTTGCGAAGGGGAGGGGCAGTTTACACACACACACGCAGCTGCTGCATGCAGCAACGCACACAGAGGGAGGAGATGGCAGAGAGAATGCACTCCCCTGAAAACTCCCCTTGAATTCCTCCAGACTCAGAAAATGTAAAAGTTCACTTTTTGGAGATCCATAGAAAAAGGGTGAAAATGGAAAAAAGTATTCGAAAATAGTGCCTCATAAGGCGGGTAGAGTCCCTTGAAAACTCCCCTTGAATTCCTCCAGACTCAGAAAAAGTCAAAGTTGACTTTTTGGAGATCCATAGAAAAAGGGTGAAAATGAAAAAAAGTATGCCACAGCATGGATTCGAACACGCGACCAACCGCATCCAGGGGCGAGCGTTAACGCAGTGAGCCACTGGACATGAGTACTCAAACATGCCTACTTTTGCATCTTAGACACTCTGAATTCACTAAATGTACAACTTTTTCTCCATCAAAATGAACAAATGAGACATTAAATAACATCTACAGATCAAGACGAAGCGAATGGAAGCGGTCCCACTCTCGTAGCTGTGAACAGCTGTGATCGCAGGAAAATGCTGTTACAAAGATTTCTCAGTATATCTCCGGGACATTTCCCTGGCTTTCCCACCGTCATAATGGACAAACGAGACATGAAATAACATCAACAGATCAATACGAAGCGAATAGAAGTACCCCCGGAGTCATAGCATGTGTAAATCGAGACGAAACATCTCTCTCTCCCCCGCCTGCTTGCGAAGGGGAGGGGCAGTTTACACACACACACGCAGCTGCTGCATGCAGCAACGCACACACAGGGAGGAGATGGCAGAGAGAATGCACTCCCCTGAAAGCTCCCCTTGAATTCCTCCAGACTCAGAAAATGTAAAAGTTCACTTTTTGGAGATCCATAGAAAAAGGGTGAAAATGGAAAAAAGTATTCGAAAATAGTGCCTCATAAGGCGGGTAGAGTCCCTTGAAAACTCCCCTTGAATTCCTCCAGACTCAGAAAAAGTCAAAGTTGACTTTTTGGAGATCCATAGAAAAAGGGTGAAAATGAAAAAAAGCATGCCACAGTATGGATTCGAACACGCGACCAACCGCATCCAGGGGCGAGCATTAACGCAGTGAGCCACTGGACCTGAGTACTCAAACATGCCTACTTTTGCATCTTAGAAACTCTGAATTCACTAAATGTACAACTTTTTCTCCATCAAAATGAACAAATGAGACATTAAATAACATCTACAGATCAAGACGAAGCGAATGGAAGCGGTCCCAGCCTCGTAGCTGTGAACAGCTGTGATCGCAGGAAAATGCTGTTACAAAGATTTCTCAGTATATCTCCGGGACATTTCCCTGGGTTTCCCACCGTCACAATGGACAAACGAGACATGAAACAACATCAACAGATCAAGACGAAGCGAATGGAAGTACCCCCGGAGTCATAGCATGTGTAAATCGAGACGAAACATCTCTCTCTCCCCCGCCTGCTTGCGAAGGGGAGGGGCAGTTTACACACACACACGCAGCTGCTGCATGCAGCAACGCACACAGAGGGAGGAGATGGCAGAGAGAATGCACTCCCCTGAAAACTCCCCTTGAATTCCTCCAGACTCAGAAAATGTAAAAGTTCACTTTTTGGAGATCAATAGAAAAAGGGTGAAAATGGAAAAAAGTATTCGAAAATAGTGCCTCATAAGGCGGGTAGAGTCCCTTGAAAACTCCCCTTGAATTCCTCCAGACTCAGAAAAAGTCAAAGTTGACTTTTTGGAGATCCATAGAAAAAGGGTGAAAATGAAAAAAAGTATGCCACAGCATGGATTCGAACACGCGACCAACCGCATCCAGGGGCGAGCGTTAACGCAGTGAGCCACTGGACATGAGTACTCAAACATGCCTACTTTTGCATCTTAGACACTCTGAATTCACTAAATGTACAACTTTTTCTCCATCAAAATGAACAAATGAGACATTAAATAACATCTACAGATCAAGACGAAGCGAATGGAAGCGGTCCCACTCTCGTAGCTGTGAACAGCTGTGATCGCAGGAAAATGCTGTTACAAAGATTTCTCAGTATATCTCCGGGACATTTCCCTGGCTTTCCCACCGTCACAATGGACAAACGAGACATGAAATAACATCAACAGATCAAGACGAAGCGAATGGAGGTACCCCTGGAGTCATAGCATGTGTAAATCGAGACGAAACATCTCTCTCTCCCCCGCCTGCTTGCGAGAGGGAGGGGCAGTTTACACACACACGCAGCTGCTGCATGCAGCAACACACACACAGGGAGGAGATGGCAGAGAGAACGCACTCCCCTGAAAACTCCCCTTGAATTCCTCCAGACTCAGAAAATGTAAAAGATCACTTTTTGGAGATCCATAGAAAAAGGGTGAAAATGTAAAAAAGTATTCGAAAATAGTGCCTCATAAGGCGGGTAGAGTCCTTTGAAAACTCCCCTTGAATTCCTCCAGACTCAGAAAAAGTCAAAGTTGACTTTTTGGAGATCCATAGAAAAAGGGTGAACATGAAAAAAAGTATGCCACAGCATGGATTCGAACACGCAACCAACCGCATCCAGGGGCGAGCGTTGACACAGTGAGCCACTGGACCTAAGTACTCAAACATGCCTACTTGTGCATCTTAGACACTCTGAATTTACTAAATGTACAACTTTTTCTCCATCAACATGAACAAATGAGACATTAAATAACATCTACAGATCAAGACGAAGCGAATGGAAGCGGTCCCAGCCTCGTAGCTGCGAACAGCTGTGATCGCAGGAAAATGCTGTTACAAAGATTTCTCAGTATATCTCCGGGACATTTCCCTGGCTTTCCCACCGTCACAATGGACAAACGAGACATGAAATAACATCAACAGATCAAGACGAAGCGAATAGTGGTACCCCCGGAGTCATAGCATGTGTAAATCGAGACGAAACATCTCTCTCTCCCCCGCCTGCTTGCGAGGGGGAGGGGCAGTTTACACACACACGCAGCTGCTGCATGCAGCAACACACACACAGGGAGGAGATGGCAGAGAGAACACACTCCCCTGAAAACTCCCCTTGAATTCCTCCAGACTCAGAAAATGTAAAAGTTCACTTTTTGGAGATCCATAGAAAAAGGGTGAAAATGAAAAAAAGAATGCCACAGCATGGATTCGAACAAGCGACCAACCGCATCCAGGGGCGAGCGTTAACACAGTGAGCCACTGGACCTGAGTTTTCAAACATGCCTACTTGTGCATCTTAGAAACTCTGAATTCACTAAATGTACAACTTTTTCTCCATCAAAATGAACAAATGAGACATTAAATAACATCTACAGATCAAGACGAAGCGAATGGAAGCGGTCCCAGCCTTGTAGCTGTGAACAGCTGTGATCGCAGGAAAATGCTGTTACAAAGATTTCTCAGTATATCTCCGGGACATTTCCCTGGCTTTCCCAATGTCACAATGGACAAACGAGACATGAAATAACATCAACAGATCAAGACGAAGCGAATGGAGGTACCCCCGGAGTCATAGCATGTGTAAATCGAGACGAAACATCTCTCTCTCCCCCGCCTGCTTGCGAGAGGGAGGGGCAGTTTACACACACACGCAGCTGCTGCCTGCAGCAACACACACACAGGGAGGAGATGGCAGAGAGAACGCACTCCCCTGAAAACTCCCCTTGAATTCCTCCAGACTCAGAAAATGTAAAAGATCACTTTTTGGAGATCCATAGAAAAAGGGTGAAAATGGAAAAAAGTATTCGAAAATAGTGCCTCATAAGGCGGGTAGAGTCCCTTGAAAACTCCCCTTGAATTCCTCCAGACTCAGAAAAAGTCAAAGTTGACTTTTTGGAGATCCATAGAAAAAGGGTGAAAATGAAAAAAAGAATGCCACAGCATGGATTCGAACACACGACCAACCGCATCCAGGGGCGAGCGTTAACACAGTGAGCCACTGGACCTGAGTACTCAAACATGCCTACTTGTGCATCTTAGACACTCTGAATTTACTAAATGTACAACTTTTTCTCCATCAAAATGAACAAATGAGACATTAAATAACATCTACAGATCAAGACGAAGCGAATGGAAGCGGTCCCAGCCTCGTAGCTGCGAACAGCTGTGATCGCAGGAAAATGCTGTTACAAAGATTTCTCAGTATATCTCCGGGACATTTCCCTGGCTTTCCCACCGTCACAATGGACAAACGAGACATGAAATAACATCAACAGATCAAGACAAAGTGAATGGAAGTACCCCCGGAGTCATAGCATGTGTAAATCGAGACGAAACATCTCTCTCTCCCCCGCCTGCTTGCGAATGGAAGGGGCAGTTTACACACACACACGCAGCTGCTGCATGCAGCAACGCACACAGAGGGAGGAGATGGCAGAGAGAATGCACTCCCCTGAAAACTCCCCTTGAATTCCTCCAGACTCAGAAAATGTAAAAGTTCACTTTTTGGAGATCCATAGAAAAAGGGTGAAAATGGAAAAAAGTATTCGAAAATAGTGCCTCATAAGGCGGGTAGAGTCCCTTGAAAACTCCCCTTGAATTCCTCCAGACTCAGAAAAAGTCAAAGTTGACTTTTTGGAGATCCATAGAAAAAGGGTGAAAATGAAAAAAAGTATGCTACAGTATGGATTCGAACACGCGACCAACCGCATCCAGGGGCGAGCGTTAACGCAGTGAGCCACTGGACCTGAGTACTCAAACATGCCTACTTTTGCATCTTAGAAACTCTGAATTCACTAAATGTACAACCTTTTCTCCATCAAAATGAACAAATGAGACATTAAATAACATCTACAGATCAAGACGAAGCGAATGGAAGCGGTCCCAGCCTCGTAGCTGTGAACAGCTGTGATCGCAGGAAAATGCTGTTACAAAGATTTCTCAGTATATCTCCGGGACATTTCCCTGGCTTTCCCACCGTCACAATGGACAAACGAGACATGAAATAACATCAACAGATCAAGACGAAGCGAATGGAGGTACCCCCGGAGTCATAGCATGTGTACATCGAGACGAAACATCTCTCTCTCCCCCGCCTGCTTGCGAAGGGGAGGGGCAGTTTACACACACACGCAGCTGCTGCATGCAGCAACACACACACAGGGAGGAGATGGCAGAGAGAACGCACTCCCCTGAAAACTCCCCTTGAATTCCTCCAGACTCAGAAAATGTAAAAGATCACTTTTTGGAGATCCATAGAAAAAGGGTGAAAATGTAAAAAAGTATTCGAAAATAGTGCCTCATAAGGCGGGTAGAGTCCTTTGAAAACTCCCCTTGAATTCCTCCAGACTCAGAAAAAGTCAAAGTTGACTTTTTGGAGATCCATAGAAAAAGGGTGAACATGAAAAAAAGTATGCCACAGCATGGATTCGAACACGCAACCAACCGCATCCAGGGGCGAGCGTTAACACAGTGAGCCACTGGACCTGAGTACTCAAACATGCCTACTTGTGCATCTTAGACACTCTGAATTTACTAAATGTACAACTTTTTCTCCATCAACATGAACAAATGAGACATTAAATAACATCTACAGATCAAGACGAAGCGAATGGAAGCGGTCCCAGCCTCGTAGCTGCGAACAGCTGTGATCGCAGGAAAATGCTGTTACAAAGATTTCTCAGTATATCTCCGGGACATTTCCCTGGCTTTCCCACCGTCACAATGGACAAACGAGACATGAAATAACATCAACAGATCAAGACGAAGCGAATGGTGGTACCCCCGGAGTCATAGCATGTGTAAATCGAGACGAAACATCTCTCTCTCCCCCGCCTGCTTGCGAGGGGGAGGGGCAGTTTACACACACACGCAGCTGCTGCATGCAGCAACACACACACAGGGAGGAGATGGCAGAGAGAACGCACTCCCCTGAAAACTCCCCTTGAATTCCTCCAGACTCAGAAAATGTAAAAGTTCACTTTTTGGAGATCCATAGAAAAAGGGTGAAAATGAAAAAAAGAATGCCACAGCATGGATTCGAACACGCGACCAACCGCATCCAGGGGCGAGCGTTAACACAGTGAGCCACTGGACCTGAGTACTCAAACATGCCTACTTGTGCATCTTAGACACTCTGAATTTACTAAATGTACAACTTGTTCTCCATCAAAATGAACAAATGAGACATTAAATAACATCTACAGATCAAGACGAAGCGAATGGAAGCGGTCCCAGCCTCGTAGTTGTGAACAGCTGTGATCGCAGGAAAATGCTGTTACAAAGATTTCTCAGTATATCTCCGGGACATTTCCCTGGCTTTCCCACCGTCACAATGGACAAACGAGACATGAAATAACATCAACAGATCAAGACGAAGTGAATGGAGGTACCCCCGGAGTCATAGCATGTGTAAATCGAGACGAAACATCTCTCTCTCCCCCGCCTGCTTGCGAGAGGGAGGGGCAGTTTACACACACACGCAGCTGCTGCATGCAGCAACACACACACATAGGGAGGAGATGGCAGAGAGAACGCACTCCCCTGAAAACTCCCCTTGAATTCCTCCAGACTCAGAAAATGTAAAAGATCACTTTTTGGAGATCCATAGAAAAAGGGTGAAAATGAAAAAAAGAATGCCACAGCATGGATTCGAACACGCGACCAACCGCATCCAGGGGCGAGTGTTAACGCAGTGAGCCACTGGACCTGAGTACTCAAATATGCCTACTTGTGCATCTTAGACACTCTGAATTCACTAAATGTACAACTTGTTCTCCATCAAAATGAACAAATGAGACATGAAATAACATCTACAGATCAAGACGAAGCGAATGGAAGCGGTCCCAGCCTCGTAGCTGTGATCGCAGGAAAATGCTGTTACAAAGATTTCTCAGTATATCTCCGGGACATTTCCCTGGCTTTCCCACCGTCATAATGGACAAACGAGACATGAAATAACATCAACAGATCAATACGAAGCGAATGGAAGTACCCCCGGAGTCATAGCATGTGTAAATCGAGACGAAACATCTCTCTCTCCCCCGCCTGCTTGCGAAGGGGAGGGGCAGTTTACACACACACACGCAGCTGCTGCATGCAGCAACGCACACACAGGGAGGAGATGGCAGAGAGAATGCACTCCCCTGAAAGCTCCCCTTGAATTCCTCCAGACTCAGAAAATGTAAAAGTTCACTTTTTGGAGATCCATAGAAAAAGGGTGAAAATGGAAAAAAGTATTCGAAAATAGTGCCTCATAAGGTGGGTAGAGTCCTTTGAAAACTCCCCTTGAATTCCTCCAGACTCAGAAAAAGTCAAAGTTGACTTTTTGGAGATCCATAGAAAAAGGGTGAAAATGAAAAAAAGTATGCCACAGCATGGATTCGAACACGCGACCAACCGCATCCAGGGGCGAGCGTTAACGCAGTGAGCCACTGGACCTGAGTACTCAAACATGCCTACTTGTGCATCTTAGACACTCTGAATTCACTAAATGTACAACCTTTTCTCCATCAAAATGAACAAATGAGACATGAAATAACATCTCCAGATCAAGACGAAGCGAATGGAAGTGTTCCCAGCCTCGTAGCTGTGAACAGCTGTGATCGCAGGAAAATGCTGTTACAAAGATTTCTCAGTATATCTCCGGGACATTTCCCTGGCTTTCCCACCGTCACAATGGACAAACGAGACATGAAATAACATCAACAGATCAAGACGAAGCGAATGGAGGTACCCCCGGAGTCATAGCATGTCTAAATCGAGACGAAACATCTCTCTCTCCCCCGCCTGCTTGTGAGAGGGAGGGGCAGTTTACACACACACACAGCTGCTGCATGCAGCAACACACACACAGGGAGGAGATGGCAGAGAGAACGCACTCCCCTGAAAACTCCCCTTGAATTCTTCCAGACTCAGAAAATGTAAAAGTTCACTTTTTGGAGATCCATAGAAAAAGGGTGAAAATGGAAAAAAGTATTCGAAAATAGTGCCTCATAAGGCGGGTAGAGTCCCTTGAAAACTCCCCTTGAATTCCTCCAGACTCAGAAAAAGTCAAAGTTGACTTTTTGGAGATCCATAGAAAAAGGGTGAAAATGAAAAAAAGCATGCCACAGTATGGATTCGAACACGCGACCAACCGCATCCAGGGGCGAGCATTAACGCAGTGAGCCACTGGACCTGAGTACTCAAACATGCCTACTTTTGCATCTTAGAAACTCTGAATTCACTAAATGTACAACTTTTTCTCCATCAAAATGAACAAATGAGACATTAAATAACATCTACAGATCAAGACGAAGCGAATGGAAGCGGTCCCAGCCTCGTAGCTGTGAACAGCTGTGATCGCAGGAAAATGCTGTTACAAAGATTTCTCAGTATATCTCCGGGACATTTCCCTGGCTTTCCCACCGTCACAATGGACAAACGAGACATGAAACAACATCAACAGATCAAGACGAAGCGAATGGAAGTACCCCCGGAGTCATAGCATGTGTAAATCGAGACGAAACATCTCTCTCTCCCCCGCCTGCTTGCGAAGGGGAGGGGCAGTTTACACACACACACGCAGCTGCTGCATGCAGCAACGCACACAGAGGGAGGAGATGGCAGAGAGAATGCACTCCCCTGAAAACTCCCCTTGAATTCCTCCAGACTCAGAAAATGTAAAAGTTCACTTTTTGGAGATCCATAGAAAAAGGGTGAAAATGGAAAAAAGTATTCGAAAATAGTGCCTCATAAGGCGGGTAGAGTCCCTTGAAAACTCCCCTTGAATTCCTCCAGACTCAGAAAAAGTCAAAGTTGACTTTTTGGAGATCCATAGAAAAAGGGTGAAAATGAAAAAAAGTATGCCACAGCATGGATTCGAACACGCGACCAACCGCATCCAGGGGCGAGCGTTAACGCAGTGAGCCACTGGACATGAGTACTCAAACATGCCTACTTTTGCATCTTAGACACTCTGAATTCACTAAATGTACAACTTTTTCTCCATCAAAATGAACAAATGAGACATTAAATAACATCTACAGATCAAGACGAAGCGAATGGAAGCGGTCCCACTCTCGTAGCTGTGAACAGCTGTGATCGCAGGAAAATGCTGTTACAAAGATTTCTCAGTATATCTCCGGGACATTTCCCTGGCTTTCCCACCGTCACAATGGACAAACGAGACATGAAATAACATCAACAGATCAAGACGAAGCGAATGGAGGTACCCCCGGAGTCATAGCATGTGTAAATCGAGACGAAACATCTCTCTCTCCCCCGCCTGCTTGCGAGAGGGAGGGGCAGTTTACACACACACGCAGCTGCTGCATGCAGCAACACACACACAGGGAGGAGATGGCAGAGAGAACGCACTCCCCTGAAAACTCCCCTTGAATTCCTCCAGACTCAGAAAATGTAAAAGATCACTTTTTGGAGATCCATAGAAAAAGGGTGAAAATGAAAAAAAGAATGCCACAGCATGGATTCGAACACGCGACCAACCGCATCCAGGGGCGAGTGTTAACGCAGTGAGCCACTGGACCTGAGTACTCAAATATGCCTACTTGTGCATCTTAGACACTCTGAATTCACTAAATGTACAACTTGTTCTCCATCAAAATGAACAAATGAGACATGAAATAACATCTACAGATCAAGACGAAGCGAATGGAAGCGGTCCCAGCCTCGTAGCTGTGATCGCAGGAAAATGCTGTTACAAAGATTTCTCAGTATATCTCCGGGACATTTCCCTGGCTTTCCCACCGTCACAATGGACAAACGAGACATGAAATAACATCAACAGATCAAGACGAAGCGAATGGAAGTACCCCCGGAGTCATAGCATGTGTAAATCGAGACGAAACATCTCTCTCTCCCCCGCCTGCTTGCGAAGGGGAGGGGCAGTTTACACACACACACGCAGCTGCTGCATGCAGCAACGCACACACAGAGAGGAGATGGCAGAGAGAATGCACTCCCCTGAAAGCTCCCCTTGAATTCCTCCAGACTCAGAAAATGTAAAAGTTCACTTTTTGGAGATCCATAGAAAAAGGGTGAAAATGGAAAAAAGTATTCGAAAATAGTGCCTCATAAGGCGGGTAGAGTCCTTTGAAAACTCCCCTTGAATTCCTCCAGACTCAGAAAAAGTCAAAGTTGACTTTTTGGAGATCCATAGAAAAAGGGTGAAAATGAAAAAAAGTATGCCACAGCATGGATTCTAACACGCGACCAACCGCATCCAGGGGCGAGCGTTAACGCAGTGAGCCACTGGACCTGAGTACTCAAACATGCCTACTTGTGCATCTTAGACACTCTGAATTCACTAAATGTACAACCTTTTCTCCATCAAAATGAACAAATGAGACATGAAATAACATCTCCAGATCAAGACGAAGCGAATGGAAGCGTTCCCAGCCTCGTAGCTGTGAACAGCTGTGATCGCAGGAAAATGCTGTTACAAAGATTTCTCAGTATATCTCCGGGACATTTCCCTAGCTTTCCCACCGTCACAATGGACAAACGAGACATGAAATAACATCAACAGATCAAGACGAAGCGAATGGAAGTACCCCCGGAGTCATAGCATGTGTAAATCGAGACGAAACATCTCTCTCTCCCCCGCCTGCTTGCGAGGGGGAGGGGCAGTTTACACACACACGCAGCTGCTGCATGCAGCAACACACACATAGGGAGGAGATGGCAGAGAGAACGCACTCCCCTGAAAACTCCCCTTGAATTCCTCCAGACTCAGAAAATGTAAAAGATCACTTTTTGGAGATCCATAGAAAAAAGGGTGAACATGAAAAAAAGAATGCCACAGCATGGATTTGAACACGCGACCAACCGCATCCAGGGGCGAGTGTTAACGCAGTGAGCCACTGGACCTGAGTACTCAAATATGCCTACTTGTGCATCTTAGACACTCTGAATTCACTAAATGTACAACTTGTTCTCCATCAAAATGAACAAATGAGACATGAAATAACATCTACAGATCAAGACGAAGCGAATGGAAGCGGTCCCAGCCTCGTAGCTGTGATCGCAGGAAAATGCTGTTACAAAGATTTCTCAGTATATCTCCGGGACATTTCCCTGGCTTTCCCACCGTCACAATGAACACACGAGACATGAAATAACATCAACAGATCAAGACGAAGCGAATGGAAGTAACCCCGGAGTCATAGCATGTGTAAATCGAGACGAAACATCTCTCTCTCCCCCGCCTGCTTGCGAAGGGGAGGGGCAGTTTACACACACACACGCAGCTGCTGCATGCAGCAACGCACACACAGGGAGGAGATGGCAGAGAGAACGCACTCCCCTGAAAACTCCCCTTGAATTCCTCCAGACTCAGAAAATGTAAAAGTTCACTTTTTGGAGATCCATAGAAAAAGGGTGAAAATGGAAAAAAGTATTCGAAAATAGTGCCTCATAAGGCGGGTAGAGTCCCTTGAAAACTCCCCTTGAATTCCTCCAGACTCAGAAAAAGTCAAAGTTGACTTTTTGGAGATCCATAGAAAAAGGGTGAAAATGGAAAAAAGTATGCCACAGCATGGATTCGAACACGCGACCAACCGCATCCAGGGGCGAGCATTAACGCAGTGAGCCACTGGACCTGAGTACTCAAACATGCCTATTTTTGCATCTTAGAAACTCTGAATTCACTAAATGTACAACTTTTTCTCCATCAAAATGAACAAATGAGACATGAAATAACATCTACAGATCAAGACGAAGCGAATGTAAGCGGTCCCAGCCTCGTAGCTGTGAACAGCTGTGATCGCAGGAAAATGCTGTTACAAAGATTTCTCAGTATATCTCCGGGACATTTCCCTGGCTTTGCCACCGTCACAATGGACAAACGAGACATGAAATAACATCAACAGATCAAGACGAAGCGAATGGAAGTACCCCCGGAGTCATAGCATGTGTAAATCGAGACGAAACATCTCTCTCTCCCCCGCCTGCTTGCGAAGGGGAGGGGCAGTTTACACACACACACGCAGCTGCTGCATGCAGCAACGCACACACAGGGAGGAGATGGCAGAGAGAATGCACTCCCCTGAAAACTCCCCATGAATTCCTCCAGACTCAGAAAATGTAAAAGTTCACTTTTTGGAGATCCATAGAAAAAGGGTGAAAATGGAAAAAAGTATTCGAAAATAGTGCCTCATAAGGCGGGTAGAGTCCCTTGAAAACTCCCCTTGAATTCCTCCAGACTCAGAAAAAGTCAAAGTTGACTTTTTGGAGATCCATAGAAAAAGGGTGAAAATGAAAAAAAGTATGCCACAGCATGGATTCGAACACGCGACCAACCGCATCCAGTGGCTCACTGCGTTAACGCTCGCTTGATCTGTTGATGTTATTTCCTGTCTCGTTTGTCCATTGTGACGGTGGGAAAGCCAGGGAAATGTCGCTTCCATTCGCTTCGTCTTGATCTGTAGATGTTATTTCATGTCTCATTTGTTCATTTTGATGGAGAAAAAGTTGTACATTTAGTGAATTCAGAGTGTCTAAAATGCAAAAGTAGGCATGTTTGAGTACTCAGGTCCAGTGGCTCACTGCGTTAACGCTCGCCCCTGGATGCGGTTGGTCGCGTGTTCGAATCCATGCTGTGGCATACTTTTTTTCATTTTCACCCTTTTTCTATGGATCTCCAAAAAGTCAACTTTGACTTTTTCTGAGTCTGGAGGAATTCAAGGGGAGTTTTCAAGGGACTCTACCCGCCTTATGAGGCACTATTTTCGAATACTTTTTTCCATTTTCACCCTTTTTCTATGGATCTCCAAAAAGTGAACTTTTACATTTTCTGAGTCTGGAGGAATTCATGGGGAGTTTTCAGGGGAGTGCATTCTCTCTGCCATCTCCTCCCTCTGTGTGCGTTGCTGCATGCAGCGGCTGTGTGTGTGTGTAAACTGCCCCTCCCTCTCGCAAGCAGGCGCGGGAGAGAGAGATGTTTCGTCTCGATTTACACATGCTATGACTCCGGGGGTACCTCCATTCGCTTCGTCTTGATCTGTTGATGTTATTTCATGTCTCGTTTGTCCATTGTGACGGTGGGAAAGCCAGGGAAATGTCCCGGAGATATACTGAGAAATCTTTGTAACAGCATTTTCCTGCGATCACAGCTGTTCACAGCTACGAGGCTTGGACCGCTTCCATTCGCTTCGTCTTGATCTGGAGATGTTATTTCATGTCTCATTTGATCATTTTGATGGAGAAAAGGTTGTACATTTAGTGAATTCAGAGTGTCTAAGATGCACAAGTAGGCATGTTTGAGTACTCAGGTCCAGTGGCTCACTGCGTTAACGCTCGCCCCTGGATGCGGTTGGTCGCGTGTTCGAATCCATGCTGTGGCATACTTTTTTTCATTTTCACCCTTTTTCTATGAATCTCAAAAAATTAAAAATTTCTTTTTCTGAGTCTGGAGGAATTCAAGGGGAGTTTTCAAAGGACTCTACCCGCCTTATGAGGCACTATTTTCGAATACTTTTTTCCATTTTCACCCTTTTCTATGGATCTCCAAAAAGTGAACTTTTACATTTTCTGAGTCTGGAGGAATTCAAGGGGAGTTTTCAGGGGAGTGCATTCTCTCTGCCATCTCCTCCCTGTGTGTGCGTTGCTGCATGCAGCAGCTGCGTGTGTGTGTGTAAACTGCCCCTCCCCTTCGCAAGCAGGCGGGGGAGAGAGAGATGTTTCGTCTCGATTTACACATGCTATGACTCCGGGGGTACTTCCATTCGCTTCGTCTTGATCTGTTGATGTTATTTCATGTCTCGTTTGTCCATTGTGACGGTGGGAAAGCTAGGGAAATGTCCCAGAGATATACTGAGAAATCTTTGTAACAGCATTTTCCTGCGATCACAGCTGTTCACAGCTACGAGGCTGGGACCGCTTCCATTCGCTTCGTCTTGATCTGTAGATGTTATTTAATGTCTCATTTGTTCATTTTGATGGATAAAAAGTTGTACATTTAGTGAATTCAGAGTGTCTAAGATGCACAAGTAGGCATATTTGAGTACTCAGGTCCAGTGGCTCACTGCGTTAACGCTCGCCCCTGGATGCGGTTGGTCGCGTGTTCGAATCCATGCTGTGGCATACTTTTTTTCATTTTCACCCTTTTTCTATGGATCTCCAAAAAGTCAACTTTGACTTTTTCTGAGTCTGGAGGAATTCAAGGGGAGTTTTCAAGGGACTCTACCCGCCTTATGAGGCACTATTTTCGAATACTTTTTTCCATTTTCACCCTTTTTCTATGGATCTCCAAAAAGTGAACTTTTACATTTTCTGAGTCTGGAGGAATTCATGGGGAGTTTTCAGGGGAGTGCATTCTCTCTGCCATCTCCTCCCTCTGTGTGCGTTGCTGCATGCAGCAGCTGCGTGTGTGTGTGTAAACTGCCCCTCCCCTTCGCAAGCAGGCGGGGGAGAGAGAGATGTTTCGTCTCGATTTACACATGCTATGACTCCGGGGGTACTTCCATTCGCTTCGTCTTGATCTGTTGATGTTATTTCATGTCTCGTTTGTCCATTGTGACGGTGGGAAAGCCAGGGAAATGTCCCGGAGATATACTGAGAAATCTTTGTAACAGCATTTTCCTGCGATCACAGCTGTTCAAAGCTACGAAGCTGGGACCGCTTCCATTCGCTTCGTCTTGATCTGTAGATGTTATTTCATGTCTCATTTGTTCATTTTGATGGAGAAAAAGTTGTACATTTAGTGAATTCAGAGTGTCTAAGATGCAAAAGTAGGCATGTTTGAGTACTCAGGTCCATTGGCTCACTGCGTTAATGCTCGCCCCTGGATGCGGTTGGTCGCGTGTTCGAATCCATGCTGTGGCATACTTTTTTTCATTTTCACCCTTTTTCTATGGATCTCCAAAAAGTCAACTTTGACTTTTTCTGAGTCTGGAGGAATTCAAGGGGAGTTTTCAAGGGACTCTACTCGCCTTATGAGGCACTATTTTCGAATACTTTTTTCCATTTTCACCCTTTTTCTATGGATCTCCAAAAAGTGAACTTTTACATTTTCTGAGTCTGGAGGAATTCAAGGGGAGTTTTCAGGGGAGTGCATTCTCTCTGCCATCTCCTCCCTCTGTGTGCGTTGCTGCATGCAGCAGCTGCGTGTGTGTGTGTAAACTGCCCCTCCCCTTCGCAAGCAGGCGGGGGAGAGAGAGATGTTTCGTCTCGATTTACACATGCTATGACTCCGGGGGTACTTCCATTCGCTTCGTCTTGATCTGTTGATGTTATTTCATGTCTCGTTTGTCCATTGTGACGGTGGGAAAGCCAGGGAAATGTCCCGGAGATATACTGAGAAATCTTTGTAACAGCATTTTCCTGCGATCACAGCTGTTCAAAGCTACGAAGCTGGGACCGCTTCCATTCGCTTCGTCTTGATCTGTAGATGTTATTTCATGTCTCATTTGTTCATTTTGATGGAGAAAAAGTTGTACATTTAGTGAATTCAGAGTGTCTAAGATGCAAAAGTAGGCATGTTTGAGTACTCAGGTCCAGTGGCTCACTGCGTTAATGCTCGCCCCTGGATGCGGTTGGTCGCGTGTTCGAATCCATGCTGTGGCATACTTTTTTTCATTTTCACCCTTTTTCTATGGATCTCCAAAAAGTCAACTTTGACTTTTTCTGAGTCTGGAGGAATTCAAGGGGAGTTTTCAAGGGACTCTACCCGCCTTATGAGGCACTATTTTCGAATACATTTTTCCATTTTCACCCTTTTTCTATGGATCTCCAAAAAGTGAACTTTTACATTTTCTGAGTCTGGAGGAATTCAAGGGGAGTTTTCAGGGGAGTGCATTCTCTCTGCCATCTCCTCCCTCTGTGTGCGTTGCTGCATGCAGCAGCTGCGTGTGTGTGTGTGTAAACTGCCCCTCCCCTTCGCAAGCAGGCGGGGGAGAGAGAGATGTTTCGTCTCGATTTACACATGCTATGACTCCGGGGGTACTTCCATTCGCTTCGTCTTGATCTGTTGATGTTATTTCATGTCTCGTTTGTCCATTGTGACGGTGGGAAAGCCAGGGAAATGTCCCGGAGATATACTGAGAAATCTTTGTAACAGCATTTTCCTGCGATCACAGCTGTTCAAAGCTACGAGGCCGGGACCGCTTCCATTCGCTTCGTCTTGATCTGTAGATGTTATTTCATGTCTCATTTGTTCATTTTGATGGAGAAAAAGTTGTACATTTAGTGAATTCAGAGTGTCTAAGATGCAAAAGTAGGCATGTTTCAGTACTCAGGTCCAGTGGCTCACTGCGTTAACGCTCGCCCCTGGATGCGGTTGGTCGCGTGTTCGAATCCATGCTGTGGCATACTTTTTTTCATTTTCACCCTTTTTCTATGGATCTCCAAAAAGTCAACTTTGACTTTTTCTGAGTCTGGAGGAATTCAAGGGGAGTTTTCAAGGGACTCTACCCGCCTTATGAGGCACTATTTTCGAATACTTTTTTCCATTTTCACCCTTTTTCTATGGATCTCCAAAAAGTGAACTTTTACATTTTCTGAGTCTGGAGGAATTCATGGGGAGTTTTCAGGGGAGTGCATTCTCTCTGCCATCTCCTCCCTGTGTGTGCGTTGCTGCATGCAGCAGCTGCGTGTGTGTGTGTAAACTGCCCCTCCCCTTCACAAGCAGGCGGGGGAGAGAGAGATGTTTCGTCTCGATTTACACATGCTATGACTCCGGGGGTACTTCCATTCGCTTCGTCTTGATCTGTTGATGTTATTTCATGTCTCGTTTGTCCATTGTGACGGTGGGAAAGCCAGGGAAATGTCCCGGAGATATACTGAGAAATCTTTGTAACAGCATTTTCCTGCGATCACAGCTGTTCAAAGCTACGAAGCTGGGACCGCTTCCATTCGCTTCGTCTTGATCTGTAGATGTTATTTCATGTCTCATTTGTTCATTTTGATGGAGAAAAAGTTGTACATTTAGTGAATTCAGAGTGTCTAAGATGCAAAAGTAGGCATGTTTGAGTACTCAGGTCCATTGGCTCACTGCGTTAATGCTCGCCCCTGGATGCGGTTGGTCGCGTGTTCGAATCCATGCTGTGGCATACTTTTTTTCATTTTCACCCTTTTTCTATGGATCTCCAAAAAGTCAACTTTGACTTTTTCTGAGTCTGGAGGAATTCAAGGGGAGTTTTCAAGGGACTCTACTCGCCTTATGAGGCACTATTTTCGAATACTTTTTTCCATTTTCACCCTTTTTCTATGGATCTCCAAAAAGTGAACTTTTACATTTTCTGAGTCTGGAGGAATTCAAGGGGAGTTTTCAGGGGAGTGCATTCTCTCTGCCATCTCCTCCCTCTGTGTGCGTTGCTGCATGCAGCAGCTGCGTGTGTGTGTGTAAACTGCCCCTCCCCTTCGCAAGCAGGCGGGGGAGAGAGAGATGTTTCGTCTCGATTTACACATGCTATGACTCCGGGGGTACTTCCATTCGCTTCGTCTTGATCTGTTGATGTTATTTCATGTCTCGTTTGTCCATTGTGACGGTGGGAAAGCCAGGGAAATGTCCCGGAGATATACTGAGAAATCTTTGTAACAGCATTTTCCTGCGATCACAGCTGTTCAAAGCTACGAAGCTGGGACCGCTTCCATTCGCTTCGTCTTGATCTGTAGATGTTATTTCATGTCTCATTTGTTCATTTTGATGGAGAAAAAGTTGTACATTTAGTGAATTCAGAGTGTCTAAGATGCAAAAGTAGGCATGTTTGAGTACTCAGGTCCAGTGGCTCACTGCGTTAATGCTCGCCCCTGGATGCGGTTGGTCGCGTGTTCGAATCCATGCTGTGGCATACTTTTTTTCATTTTCACCCTTTTTCTATGGATCTCCAAAAAGTCAACTTTGACTTTTTCTGAGTCTGGAGGAATTCAAGGGGAGTTTTCAAGGGACTCTACCCGCCTTATGAGGCACTATTTTCGAATACATTTTTCCATTTTCACCCTTTTTCTATGGATCTCCAAAAAGTGAACTTTTACATTTTCTGAGTCTGGAGGAATTCAAGGGGAGTTTTCAGGGGAGTGCATTCTCTCTGCCATCTCCTCCCTCTGTGTGCGTTGCTGCATGCAGCAGCTGCGTGTGTGTGTGTGTAAACTGCCCCTCCCCTTCGCAAGCAGGCGGGGGAGAGAGAGATGTTTCGTCTCGATTTACACATGCTATGACTCCGGGGGTACTTCCATTCGCTTCGTCTTGATCTGTTGATGTTATTTCATGTCTCGTTTGTCCATTGTGACGGTGGGAAAGCCAGGGAAATGTCCCGGAGATATACTGAGAAATCTTTGTAACAGCATTTTCCTGCGATCACAGCTGTTCAAAGCTACGAGGCCGGGACCGCTTCCATTCGCTTCGTCTTGATCTGTAGATGTTATTTCATGTCTCATTTGTTCATTTTGATGGAGAAAAAGTTGTACATTTAGTGAATTCAGAGTGTCTAAGATGCAAAAGTAGGCATGTTTCAGTACTCAGGTCCAGTGGCTCACTGCGTTAACGCTCGCCCCTGGATGCGGTTGGTCGCGTGTTCGAATCCATGCTGTGGCATACTTTTTTTCATTTTCACCCTTTTTCTATGGATCTCCAAAAAGTCAACTTTGACTTTTTCTGAGTCTGGAGGAATTCAAGGGGAGTTTTCAAGGGACTCTACCCGCCTTATGAGGCACTATTTTCGAATACTTTTTTCCATTTTCACCCTTTTTCTATGGATCTCCAAAAAGTGAACTTTTACATTTTCTGAGTCTGGAGGAATTCATGGGGAGTTTTCAGGGGAGTGCATTCTCTCTGCCATCTCCTCCCTGTGTGTGCGTTGCTGCATGCAGCAGCTGCGTGTGTGTGTGTAAACTGCCCCTCCCCTTCACAAGCAGGCGGGGGAGAGAGAGATGTTTCGTCTCGATTTACACATGCTATGACTCCGGGGGTACTTCCATTCGCTTCGTCTTGATCTGTTGATGTTATTTCATGTCTCGTTTGTCCATTGTGACGGTGGGAAAGCTAGGGAAATGTCCCGGAGATATACTGAGAAATCTTTGTAACAGTATTTTCCTGCGATCACAGCTGTTCACAGCTATGAGGCTGGGACCGCTTCCATTCGCTTCGTCTTGATCTGTAGATCTTATTTCATGTCTCATTTGTTCATTTTGATGGATAAAAAGTTGTACATTTAGTGAATTCAGAGTGTCTAAGATGCACAAGTAGGCATATTTGAGTACTCAGGTCCAGTGGCTCACTGCGTTAACGCTCGCCCCTGGATGCGGTTGGTCGCGTGTTCGAATCCATGCTGTGGCATACTTTTTTTCATTTTCACCCTTTTTCTATGGATCTCCAAAAAGTCAACTTTGACTTTTTCTGAGTCTGGAGGAATTCAAGGGGAGTTTTCAAGGGACTCTACCCGCCTTATGAGGCACTATTTTCGAATACTTTTTTCCATTTTCACCCTTTTTCTATGGATCTCCAAAAAGTGAACTTTTACATTTTCTGAGTCTGGAGGAATTCATGGGGAGTTTTCAGGGGAGTGCATTCTCTCTGCCATCTCCTCCCTGTGTGTGCGTTGCTGCATGCAGCGGCTGTGTGTGTGTGTAAACTGCCCCTCCCTCTCGCAAGCAGGCGCGGGAGAGAGAGATGTTTCGTCTCGATTTACACATGCTATGACTCCGGGGGTACCTCCATTCGCTTCGTCTTGATCTGTTGATGTTATTTCATGTCTCGTTTGTCCATTGTGACGGTGGGAAAGCCAGGGAAATGTCCCGGAGATATACTGAGAAATCTTTGTAACAGCATTTTCCTGCGATCACAGCTGTTCACAGCTACGAGGCTTGGACCGCTTCCATTCGCTTTGTCTTGATCTGGAGATGTTATTTCATGTCTCATTTGTTCATTTTGATGGAGAAAAGGTTGTACATTTAGTGAATTCAGAGTGTCTAAGATGCACAAGTAGGCATGTTTGAGTACTCAGGTCCAGTGGCTCACTGCGTTAACGCTCGCCCCTGGATGCGGTTTGTCGCGTGTTCGAATCCATGCTGTGGCATACTTTTTTTCATTTTCACCCTTTTTCTATGGATCTCCAAAAAGTCAACTTTGACTTTTTCTGAGTCTGGAGGAATTCAAGGGGAGTTTTCAAAGGACTCTACCCGCCTTATGAGGCACTATTTTCGAATACTTTTTTCCATTTTCACCCTTTTTCTATGGATCTCCAAAAAGTGAACTTTTACATTTTCTGAGTCTGGAGGAATTCAAGGGGAGTTTTCAGGGGAGTGCATTCTCTCTGCCATCTCCTCCCTGTGTGTGCGTTGCTGCATGCAGCAGCTGCGTGTGTGTGTGTAAACTGCCCCTCCCCTTCGCAAGCAGGCGGGGGAGAGAGAGATGTTTCGTCTCGATTTACACATGCTATGACTCCGGGGGTACTTCCATTCGCTTCGCCTTGATCTGTTGATGTTATTTCATGTCTCGTTTGTCCATTGTGACGGTGGGAAAGCTAGGGAAATGTCCCAGAGATATACTGAGAAATCTTTGTAACAGCATTTTCCTGCGATCACAGCTGTTCACAGCTACGAGGCTGGGACCGCTTCCATTCGCTTCGTCTTGATCTGTAGATGTTATTTCATGTCTCATTTGTTCATTTTGATGGATAAAAAGTTGTACATTTAGTGAATTCAGAGTGTCTAAGATGCACAAGTAGGCATATTTGAGTACTCAGGTCCAGTGGCTCACTGCGTTAACGCTCGCCCCTGGATGCGGTTGGTCGCGTGTTCGAATCCATGCTGTGGCATACTTTTTTTCATTTTCACCCTTTTTCTATGGATCTCCAAAAAGTCAACTTTGACTTTTTCTGAGTCTGGAGGAATTCAAGGGGAGTTTTCAAGGGACTCTACCCGCCTTATGAGGCACTATTTTCGAATATTTTTTTCCATTTTCACCCTTTTTCTATGGATCTCCAAAAAGTGAACTTTTACATTTTCTGAGTCTGGAGGAATTCATGGGGAGTTTTCATGGGAGTGCATTCTCTCTGCCATCTCCTCCCTCTGAGTGCGTTGCTGGATGCAGCAGCTGCGTGTGTGTGTGTAAACTGCCCCTCCCCTTCGCAAGCAGGCGGGGGAGAGAGAGATGTTTCGTCTCGATTTACACATGCTATGACTCCGGGGGTACTTCCATTCGCTTCGTCTTGATCTGTTGATGTTATTTCATGTCTCGTTTGTCCATTGTGACGGTGGGAAAGCCAGGGAAATGTCCCGGAGATATACTGAGAAATCTTTGTAACAGCATTTTCCTGCGATCACAGCTGTTCAAAGCTACGAGGCTGGGACCGCTTCCATTCGCTTCGTCTTGATCTGTAGATGTTATTTCATGTCTCATTTGTTCATTTTGATGGAGAAAAAGTTGTACATTTAGTGAATTCAGAGTGTCTAAGATGCAAAAGTAGGCATGTTTGAGTACTCAGGTCCAGTGGCTCACTGCGTTAACGCTCGCCCCTGGATGCGGTTGGTCGCGTGTTCGAATCCATGCTGTGGCATACTTTTTTTCATTTTCACCCTTTTTCTATGGATCTCCAAAAAGTCAACTTTGACTTTTTCTGAGTCTGGAGGAATTCAAGGGGAGTTTTCAAGGGACTCTACCCGACTTATGAGGCACTATTTTCGAACACTTTTTTCCATTTTCACCCTTTTTCTATGGATCTCCAAAAAGTGAACTTTTACATTTTCTGAGTCTGGAAGAATTCATGGGGAGTTTTCAGGGGAGTGCATTCTCTCTGCCATCTCCTCCCTCTGTGTGCGTTGCTGCATGCAGCAGCTGCGTGTGTGTGTGTAAACTGCCCCTCCCCTTCGCAAGCAGGCGGGGGAGAGAGAGATGTTTCGTCTCGATTTACACATGCTATGACTCCGGGGGTACTTCCATTCGCTTCGTCTTGATCTGTTGATGTTATTTCATGTCTCGTTTGTCCATTGTGACGGTGGGAAAGCCAGGGAAATGTCCCGGAGATATACTGAGAAATCTTTGTAACAGCATTTTCCTGCGATCACAGCTGTTCAAAGCTACGAAGCTGGGACCGCTTCCATTCGCTTCGTCTTGATCTGTAGATGTTATTTCATGTCTCATTTGTTCATTTTGATGGAGAAAAAGTTGTACATTTAGTGAATTCAGAGTGTCTAAGATGCAAAAGTAGGCATGTTTGAGTACTCAGGTCCAGTGGCTCACTGCGTTAATGCTCGCCCCTGGATGCGGTTGGTCGCGTGTTCGAATCCATGATGTGGCATACTTTTTTTCATTTTCACCCTTTTTCTATGGATCTCCAAAAAGTCAACTTTGACTTTTTCTGAGTCTGGAGGAATTCAAGGGGAGTTTTCAAGGGACTCTACCCGCCTTATGAGGCACTATTTTCGAATACTTTTTTCCATTTTCACCCTTTTTCTATGGATCTCCAAAAAGTGAACTTTTACATTTTCTGAGTCTGGAGGAATTCAAGGGGAGTTTTCAGGGGAGTGCATTCTCTCTGCCATCTCCTCCCTCTGTGTGCGTTGCTGCATGCAGCAGCTGCGTGTGTGTGTGTAAACTGCCCCTCCCCTTCGCAAGCAGGCGGGGGAGAGAGAGATGTTTTGTCTCGATTTAGACATACTATGACTCCGGGGGTACTTCCATTCGCTTCGTCTTGATCTGTTGATGTTATTTCATGTCTCGTTTGTCCATTGTGACGGTGGGAAAGCCAGGGAAATGTCCCGGAGATATACTGAGAAATCTTTGTAACAGCATTTGCCTGCGATCACAGCTGTTCAAAGCTACGAAGCTGGGACCGCTTCCATTCGCTTCGTCTTGATCTGTAGATGTTATTTAATGTCTCATTTGTTCATTTTGATGGAGAAAAAGTTGTACATTTAGTGAATTCAGAGTGTCTAAGATGCAAAAGTAGGCATGTTTGAGTACTCAGGTCCAGTGGCTCACTGCGTTAATGCTCGCCCCTGGATGCGGTTGGTTGCGTGTTCGAATCCATGCTGTGGCATACTTTTTTTCATTTTCACCCTTTTTCTATGGATCTCCAAAAAGTCAACTTTGACTTTTTCTGAGTCTGGAGGAATTCAAGGGGAGTTTTCAAGGGACTCTACCCGCCTTATGAGGCACTATTTTCGAATACTTTTTTCCATTTTCACCCTTTTTCTATGGATCTCCAAAAAGTGAACTTTTACATTTTCTGAGTCTGGAGGAATTCAAGGGGAGTTTTCAGGGGAGTGCATTCTCTCTGCCATCTCCTCCCTCTGTGTGCGTTGCTGCATGCAGCAGCTGCGTGTGTGTGTGTAAACTGCCCCTCCCCTTCGCAAGCAGGCGGGGGAGAGAGAGATGTTTCGTCTCGATTTACACATGCTATGACTCCGGGGGTACTTCCATTCGCTTCGTCTTGATCTGTTGATGTTATTTCATGTCTTGTTTGTCCATTCTGACGGTGGGAAAGCCAGGGAAATGTCCCGGAGATATACTGAGAAATCTTTGTAACAGCATTTTCCTGCGATCACAGCTGTTCAAAGCTACGAGGCTGGGACCGCTTCCATTCGCTTCGTCTTGATCTGTAGATGTTATTTCATGTCTCATTTGTTCATTTTGATGGAGAAAAAGTTGTACATTTAGTGAATTCAGAGTGTCTAAGATGCAAAAGTAGGCATGTTTGAGTACTCAGGTCCAGTGGCTCACTGCGTTAACGCTCGCCCCTGGATGCGGTTGGTCGCGTGTTCGAATCCATGCTGTGGCATACTTTTTTTCATTTTCACCCTTTTTCTATGGATCTCCAAAAAGTCAACTTTGACTTTTTCTGAGTCTGGAGGAATTCAAGGGGAGTTTTCAAGGGACTCTACCCGCCTTATGAGGCACTATTTTCGAATACTTTTTTCCATTTTCACCCTTTTTCTATGGATCTCCAAAAAGTGAACTTTTACATTTTCTGAGTCTGGAGGAATTCAAGGGGAGTTTTCAGGGGAGTGCATTCTCTCTGCCATCTCCTCCCTCTGTGTGCGTTGCTGCATGCAGCAGCTGCGTGTGTGTGTGTAAACTGCCCCTCCCCTTCGCAAGCAGGCGGGGGAGAGAGAGATGTTTCGTCTCGATTTACACATGCTATGACTCCGGGGGTACCTCCATTCGCTTCGTCTTGATCTGTTGATGTTATTTCATGTCTCGTTTGTCCATTGTGACGGTGGGAAAGCTAGGGAAATGTCCCGGAGATAAACTGAGAAATCTTTGTAACAGCATTTTCCTGCGATCACAGCTGTTCAAAGCTACGAGGCTGGGACCGCTTCCATTCGCTTCGTCTTGATCTGTAGATGTTATTTAATGTCTCATTTGTTCATTTTGATGGAGAAAAAGTTGTACATTTAGTGAATTCAGAGTGTCTAAGATGCAAAAGTAGGCATGTTTGAGTACTCAGGTCCAGTGGCTCACTGCGTTAACGCTCGCCCCTGGATGCGGTTGGTCGCGTGTTCGAATCCATGCTGTGGCATACTTTTTTTCATTTTCACCCTTTTTCTATGGATCTCCAAAAAGTCAACTTTGACTTTTTCTGAGTCTGGAGGAATTCAAGGGGAGTTTTCAAGGGACTCTACCCGCCTTATGAGGCACTATTTTCGAATACTTTTTTCCATTTTCACCCTTTTTCTATGGATCTCCAAAAAGTGAACTTTTACATTTTCTGAGTCTGGAGGAATTCAAGGGGAGTTTTCAGGGGAGTGCATTCTCTCTGCCATCTCCTCCCTCTGTGTGCGTTGCTGCATGCAGCAGCTGCGTGTGTGTGTGTAAACTGCCCCTCCCCTTCGCAAGCAGGCGGGGGAGAGAGATATGTTTCGTCTCGATTTACACATGCTATGACTCCGGGGGTACTTCCATTCGCTTCGTCTTGATCTGTTGATGTTATTTCATGTCTCGTTTGTCCATTGTGACGGTGGGAAAGCCAGGGAAATGTCCCGGAGATATACTGAGAAATCTTTGTAACAGCATTTTCCTGCGATCACAGCTGTTCAAAGCTACGAAGCTGGGACCGCTTCCATTCGCTTCGTCTTGATCTGTAGATGTTATTTCATGTCTCATTTGTTCATTTTGATGGAGAAAAAGTTGTACATTTAGTGAATTCAGAGTGTCTAAGATGCAAAAGTAGGTATGTTTGAGTACTCAGGTCCAGTGGCTCACTGCGTTAATGCTCGCCCCTTGATGCGGTTGGTCGCGTGTTCGAATCCATGCTGTGGCATACTTTTTTTCATTTTCACCCTTTTTCTATGGATCTCCAAAAAGTCAACTTTGACTTTTTCTGAGTCTGGAGGAATTCAAGGGGAGTTTTCAAGGGACTCTACCCGCCTTATGAGGCACTATTTTCGAATACTTTTTTCCATTTTCACCCTTTTTCTATGGATCTCCAAAAAGTGAACTTTTACATTTTCTGAGTCTGGAGGAATTCAAGGGGAGTTTTCAGGGGAGTGCATTCTCTCTGCCATCTCCTCCCTCTGTGTGCGTTGCTGCATGCAGCAGCTGCGTGTGTGTGTGTAAACTGCCCCTCCCCTTCGCAAGCAGGCGGGGGAGAGAGAGATGTTTCGTCTCGATTTACACATGCTATGACTCCGGGGGTACTTCCATTCGCTTCGTCTTGATCTGTTGATGTTATTTCATGTCTCGTTTGTCCATTGTGACGGTGGGAAAGCCAGGGAAATGTCCCGGAGATATACTGAGAAATCTTTGTAACAGCATTTTCCTGCGATCACAGCTGTTCAAAGCTACGAGGCTGGGACCGCTTCCATTCGCTTCGTCTTGATCTGTAGATGTTATTTCATGTCTCATTTGTTCATTTTGATGGAGAAAAAGTTGTACATTTAGTGAATTCAGAGTGTCTAAGATGCAAAAGTAGGCATGTTTGAGTACTCAGGTCCAGTGGCTCACTGCGTTAACGCTCGCCCCTGGATGCGGTTGGTCGCGTGTTCGAATCCATGCTGTGGCATACTTTTTTTCATTTTCACCCTTTTTCTATGGATCTCCAAAAAGTCAACTTTGACTTTTTCTGAGTATGGAGGAATTCAGGGGGAGTTTTCAAGGGACTCTACCCGCCTTATGAGGCACTATTTTCGAATACTTTTTTCCATTTTCACCCTTTTTCTATGGATCTCCAAAAAGTGAACTTTTACATTTTCTGAGTCTGGAGGAATTCAAGGGGAGTTTTCAGGGGAGTGCATTCTCTCTGCCATCTCCTCCCTGTGTGTGCGTTGCTGCATGCAGCAGCTGCGTGTGTGTGTGTAAACTGCCCCTCCCCTTCGCAAGCAGGCGGGAGAGAGAGAGATGTTTCGTCTCGATTTACACATGCTATGACTCCGGGGGTACTTCCATTCGCTTCGTCTTGATCTGTTGATGTTATTTCATGTCTCGTTTGTCCATTGTGACGGTGGGAAAGCTAGGGAAATGTCCCGGAGATATACTGAGAAATCTTTGTAACAGTATTTTCCTGCGATCACAGCTGTTCACAGCTACGAGGCTGGGACCGCTTCCATTCGCTTCGTCTTGATCTGTAGATCTTATTTCATGTCTCATTTGTTCATTTTGATGGATAAAAAGTTGTACATTTAGTGAATTCAGAGTGTCTAAGATGCACAAGTAGGCATATTTGAGTACTCAGGTCCAGTGGCTCACTGCGTTAATGCTCGCCCCTGGATGCGGTTGGTCGCGTGTTCGAATCCATGCTGTGGCATACTTTTTTTCATTTTCACCCTTTTTCTATGGATCTCCAAAAAGTCAACTTTGACTTTTTCTGAGTCTGGAGGAATTCAAGGGGAGTTTTCAAAGGACTCTACCCGCCTTATGAGGCACTATTTTCGAATACTTTTTTCCATTTTCACCCTTTTTCTATGGATCTCCAAAAAGTGAACTTTTACATTTTCTGAGTCTGGAGGAATTCAAGGGGAGTTTTCAGGGGAGTGCATTCTCTCTGCCATCTCCTCCCTGTGTGTGCGTTGCTGCATGCAGCAGCTGCGTGTGTGTGTGTAAACTGCCCCTCCCCTTCGCAAGCAGGCGGGGGAGAGAGAGATGTTTCGTCTCGATTTACACATGCTATGACTCCGGGGGTACTTCCATTCGCTTCGTCTTGATCTGTTGATGTTATTTCATGTCTCGTTTGTCCATTGTGACGGTGGGAAAGCCAGGGAAATGTCCCGGAGATATACTGAGAAATCTTTGTAACAGCATTTTCCTGCGATCACAGCTGTTCACAGCTACGAGGCTGGGACCGCTTCCATTCGCTTCGTCTTGATCTGTAGATGTTATTTAATGTCTCATTTGTTCATTTTGATGGAGAAAAGGTTGTACATTTAGTGAATTCAGAGTTTCTAAGATGCAAAAGTAGGCATGTTTGAGTACTCAGGTCCAGTGGCTCACTGCGTTAACGCTCGCCCCTGGATGCGGTTGGTCGCGTGTTCGAATCCATGCTGTAGCATACTTTTTTTCATTTTCACCCTTTTTCTATGGATCTCCAAAAAGTCAACTTTGACTTTTTCTGAGTCTGGAGGAATTCAAGGGGAGTTTTCAAGGGACTCTACCCGCCTTATGAGGCACTATTTTCGAATACTTTTTTCCATTTTCACCCTTTTTCTATGGATCTCCAAAAAGTGAACTTTTACATTTTCTGAGTCTGGAGGAATTCAAGGGGAGTTTTCAGGGGAGTGCGTTCTCTCTGCCATCTCCTCCCTGTGTGTGTGTTGCTGCATGCAGCAGCTGCGTGTGTGTGTAAACTGCCCCTCCCCCTCGCAAGCAGGCGGGGGAGAGAGAGATGTTTCGTCTCGATTTACACATGCTATGACTCCGGGGGTACCTCCATTCGCTTCGTCTTGATCTGTTGATGTTATTTCATGTCTCGTTTGTCCATTGTGTCGGTGGGAAAGCCAGGGAAATGTCCCGGAGATATACTGAGAAATCTTTGTAACAGCATTTTCCTGCGATCACAGCTGTTCACAGCTACGAGGCTGGGACCGCTTCCATTCGCTTCGTCTTGATCTGTAGATGTTATTTCATGTCTCATTTGTTCATTTTGATGGAGAAAAAGTTGTACATTTAGTGAATTCAGAGTTTCTAAGATGCAAAAGTAGGCATGTTTGAGTACTCAGGTCCAGTGGCTCACTGCGTTAATGCTCGCCCCTGGATGCGGTTGGTCGCGTGTTCGAATCCATACTGTGGCATACTTTTTTTCATTTTCACCCTTTTTCTATGGATCTCCAAAAAGTCAACTTTGACTTTTTCTGAGTCTGGAGGAATTCAAGGGGAGTTTTCAAGGGACTCTACCCGCCTTATGAGGCACTATTTTCGAATACTTTTTTCCATTTTCACCCTTTTTCTATGGATCTCCAAAAAGTGAACTTTTACATTTTCTGAGTCTGGAGGAATTCAAGGGGAGTTTTCAGGGGAGTGCATTCTCTCTGCCATCTCCTCCCTCTGTGTGCGTTGCTGCATGCAGCAGCTGCGTGTGTGTGTGTAAACTGCCCCTCCCCTTCGCAAGCAGGCGGGAGAGAGAGAGATGTTTCGTCTCGATTTACACATGCTATGACTCCGGGGGTACCTCCATTCGCTTCGTCTTGATCTATTGATGTTATTTCATGTCTCGTTTGTCCATTGTGACGGTGGGAAAGCCAGGGAAATGTCCCGGAGATATACTGAGAAATCTTTGTAACAGCATTTTCCTGCGATCACAGCTGTTCACAGCTACGAGGCTGGGACCGCTTCCATTCGCTTCGTCTTGATCTGTAGATGTTATTTAATGTCTCATTTGTTAATTTTGATGGAGAAAAGGTTGTACATTTAGTGAATTCAGAGTTTCTAAGATGCAAAAGTAGGCATGTTTGAGTACTCAGGTCCAGTGGCTCACTGCGTTAATGCTCGCCCCTGGATGCGGTTGGTCGCGTGTTCGAATCCATGCTGTGGCATACTTTTTTTCATTTTCACCCTTTTTCTATGGATCTCCAAAAAGTCAACTTTGACTTTTTCTGAGTCTGGAGGAATTCAAGGGGAGTTTTCAGGGGAGTGCGTTCTCTCTGCCATCTCCTCCCTGTGTGTGTGTTGCTGCATGCAGCAGCTGCGTGTGTGTGTAAACTGCCCCTCCCCCTCGCAAGCAGGCGGGGGAGAGAGAGATGTTTCGTCTCGATTTACACATGCTATGACTCCGGGGGTACCTCCATTCGCTTCGTCTTGATCTGGTGATGTTATTTCATGTCTCGTTTGTCCATTGTGTCGGTGGGAAAGCCAGGGAAATGTCCCGGAGATATACTGAGAAATCTTTGTAACAGCATTTTCCTGCGATCACAGCTGTTCACAGCTACGAGGCTGGGACCGCTTCCATTCGCTTCGTCTTGATCTGTAGATGTTATTTCATGTCTCATTTGTTCATTTTGATGGAGAAAAAGTTGTACATTTAGTGAATTCAGAGTTTCTAAGATGCAAAAGTAGGCATGTTTGAGTACTCAGGTCCAGTGACTCACTGCGTTAATGCTCGCCCCTGGATGCGGTTGGTCGTGTGTTCGAATCCATACTGTGGCATACTTTTTTTCATTTTCACCCTTTTTTCTATGGATCTCCAAAAAGTCAACTTTGACTTTTTCTGAGTCTGGAGGAATTCAAGGGGAGTTTTCAAGAGACTCTACCCGCCTTATGAGGCACTATTTTCGAATACTTTTTTCCATTTTCACCCTTTTTCTATGGATCTCCAAAAAGTGAACTTTTACATTTTCTGAGTCTGGAGGAATTAAAGGGGAGTTTTCAGGGGAGTGCATTCTCTCTGCCATCTCCTCCCTCTGTGTGCGTTGCTGCATGCAGCAGCTGCGTGTGTGTGTGTAAACTGCCCCTCCCCTTCGCAAGCAGGCGGGGGAGAGAGAGATGTTTCGTCTCGATTTACACATGCTATGACTCCGGGGGTACCTCCATTCGCTTCGTCTTGATCTGTTGATGTTAGTTCATGTCTCGTTTGTCCATTGTGACGGTGGCAAAGCCAGGGAAATGTCCCGGAGATATACTGAGAAATCTTTGGAACAGCATTTTCCTGCGATCACAGCTGTTCACAGCTACGAGGCTGGGACCGCTTCCATTCGCTTCGTCTTGATCTGTAGATGTTATTTAATGTCTCATTTGTTCATTTTGATGGAGAAAAAGTTGTACATTTAGTGAATTCAGAGTGTCTAAGATGCACAAGTAGGCGTGTTTGAGTACTCAGGTCCAGTGGCTCACTGTGTTAACGCTCGCCCTGGATGCGGTTGGTCGCGTGTTCGAATCCATGCTGTGGTGTACTTTTTTTCATTTTCACCCTTTTTCTATGGATCTCCAAAAAGTCAACTTTGACTTTTTCTGAGTCTGGAGGAATTCAAGGGGAGTTTTCAAGAGACTCTACCCGCCTTATGAGGCACTATTTTCGAATACTTTTTTCCATTTTCACCCTTTTTCTATGGATCTCCAAAAAGTGAACTTTTACATTTTCTGAGTCTGGAGGAATTCAAGGGGAGTTTTCAGGGGAGTGCGTTCTCTCTGCCATCTCCTCCCTGTGTGTGCGTTGCTGCATGCAGCAGCTGTGTGTGTGTGTAAACTGCCCCTCCCCCTCGCAAGCAGGCGGGGGAGAGAGAGATGTTTCGTCTCGATTTACACATGCTATGACTCCGGGGGTACTTCCATTCGCTTCGTCTTGATCTGTTGATGTTATTTCATTGATTTGTTTGTCCATTGTGACGGTGGGAAAGCCAGGGAAATGTCCCGGAGATATACTGTGAAATCTTTGTAACAGCATTTTCCTGCGATCACAGCTGTTCACAGCTACGAGGCTGGGACCACTTCCATTCGCTTCGTCTTGATCTGTAGATGTTATTTAATGTTTCATTTGTTCATTTTGATGGAGAAAAAGTTGTACATTTAGTGAATTCAGAGTTTCTAAGATGCACAAGTAGGCATGTTTGAGTACTCAGGTCATGTGGCTCACTGCGTTAACGCTCGCCCCTGGATGCGGTTGGTCGCGTGTTCGAGTCCATGCTGTGGCATACCTTTTTTCATTTTCACCCTTTTTCTATGGATCTCCAAAAAGTCAACTTTGACTTTTTCTGAGTCTGGAGGAATTCAAGGGGAGTTTTCAAGGGACTCTACCCGCCTTATGAGGCACTATTTTGGAATACTTTTTTCCATTTTCACCCTTTTTCTATGGATCTCCAAAAAGTGAACTTTTACATTTTCTGAGTCTGGAGGAATTCAAGGGGAGTTTTCAGGGGAGTGCATTCTCTCTGCCATCTCCTCCCTGTGTGTGCGTTGCTGCATGCAGCAACTGCGTGTGTGTGTGTAAACTGCCCCTCCCCTTCGCAAGCAGGCGGGGGAGAGAGAGATGTTTCGTCTCGATTTACACATGCTATGACTCCGGGGGTACCTCCATTCGCTTCGTCTTGATCTGGTGATGTTATTTCATGTCTCGTTTGTCCATTGTGTCGGTGGGAAAGCCAGGGAAATGTCCCGGAGATATACTGAGAAATCTTTGTAACAGCATTTTCCTGCGATCACAGCTGTTCACAGCTACGAGGCTGGGACCGCTTCCATTCGCTTCGTCTTGATCTGTAGATGTTATTTCATGTCTCATTTGTTCATTTTGATGGAGAAAAAGTTGTACATTTAGTGAATTCAGAGTTTCTAAGATGCAAAAGTAGGCATGTTTGAGTACTCAGGTCCAGTGGCTCACTGCGTTAATGCTCGCCCCTGGATGCGGTTGGTCGCGTGTTCGAATCCATACTGTGGCATACTTTTTTTCATTTTCACCCTTTTTCTATGGATCTCCAAAAAGTCAACTTTGACTTTTTCTGAGTCTGGAGGAATTCAAGGGGAGTTTTCCAGGGACTCTACCCGCCTTATGAGACACTATTTTCGAATACTTTTTTCATTTTCACCCTTTTTCTATGGATCTCCAAAAAGTGAACTTTTACATTTTCTGAGTCTGGAGGAATTCAAGGGGAGTTTTCAGGGGAGTGCATTCTCTCTGCCATCTCCTCCCTCTGTGTGCGTTGCTGCATGCAGCAGCTGCGTGTGTGTGTGTAAACTGCCCCTCCCCTTCGCAAGCAGGCGGGGGAGAGAGAGATGTTTCGTCTCGATTTACACATGCTATGACTCCGGGGGTACCTCCATTCGCTTCGTCTTGATCTGTTGATGTTATTTCATGTCTCGTTTGTCCATTGTGACGGTGGCAAAGCCAGGGAAATGTCCCGGAGATATACTGAGAAATCTTTGGAACAGCATTTTCCTGCGATCACAGCTGTTCACAGCTACGAGGCTGGGACCGCTTCCATTCGCTTCGTCTTGATCTGTAGATGTTATTTAATGTCTCATTTGTTCATTTTGATGGAGAAAAAGTTGTACATTTAGTGAATTCAGAGTGTCTAAGATGCACAAGTAGGCGTGTTTGAGTACTCAGGTCCAGTGGCTCACTGTGTTAACGCTCGCCCTGGATGCGGTTGGTCGCGTGTTCGAATCCATGCTGTGGTGTACTTTTTTTCATTTTCACCCTTTTTCTATGGATCTCCAAAAAGTCAACTTTGACTTTTTCTGAGTCTGGAGGAATTCAAGGGGAGTTTTCAAGAGACTCTACCCGCC